>NC_042617.1:176502465-177162478 GCF_901001135.1 Rhinatrema bivittatum
ACCAATTTGGCAGTGCAATAATAATGGGAAATTTCAATTACCCCAATATTGACTGGGTAAATGTAACATCAGGACTTGCTAGAGAAATAAAGTTCCTGGATGTAATAAATGATTGCTTCATGGAGCAATTGGTTCAGGAACCAACAAGAGAGGGAGCTATTTTAGATTCATTTCTTAGTGGAATGCAAGATTTGGTGAGAGAAGTAACGGTGGTGGGGCCACTTGGCAACAGTGATCATAACATGATCAAATTTAAACTAATAACTGGAAGGGGGACAATAAGTAAATCTGCAGCTCTAACACTAAATTTTAAAAAGGGAAACTTTGATAAAATGAGGAAAATAGTTAGAAAAAAACTGAAAGGTGCAACTGCAAAGGTTTAACAGGCATGGACATTGTTTAAAAGTACAATCCTAGAGGCGCAGTCCATATGTATTCCACGCATTAAGAAAGGTGGAAGGAAGGCAAAACGATTACCGTCATGGTTAAAAGGTGAGGTGAAAGAGGCTATTTTAGCCAGAAAAAAATCCTTCAAAAATTGGAAGAAGGATCCATCTGAAGAAAATAGGATAAAACATAAGCATTGTCAAGCTAAGTGTAAAACATTGATAAGACAGGCGAAGAGAGAATTTGAAATGAAATTGGCAATAGAGGCAAAAACTCGTAATAAAAACTTTTTAAAATATATCCAAAGCAAGAAACCTGTGAGGGAGTCTGTTGGACCATTAGATGACAGAGGGGTTAAAGGAGCTCTTAGGGAAGATAAGGCCATTGCAGAAAGACTAAATGAATTCTTTGCCTCCGTGTTTACTAATGAGGATGTTGGGGAGATACCAGTTCTGGAGATGGTTTTCAGGGGTGATGAGTCAGACGAACTGAACGAAAGCACTGTGAACCTGGAAGATGTAGTAGGCCAGATTGACAAACTAAAGAGTAGCAAATCACTTGGACCGGATGGTATGCATCTTAGGGTTCTGAAGGAACTAAAAAATGAAATTTCTGATCTATTAGTTAAAATTTGTAACCTATCATTAAAATCATCCATTGTACCTGAAGACTGGAGGGTGGCCAATGTAACCCCAATTTTTTATAAAGGCTCCAGGGGTGATCCAGGTAACTATAAGACTAGTGAGCCTGACTTCAGTGCTGGGAAAAATAGTGGAAACTATTCTCAAGATCAAAATCGTAGAGCATATAGAAAGACATGATTTAATGGAACATAGTCAACATGGATTTACCCAAGGGAAGTCTTGCCTAACAAATCTGCTTCATTTTTTTGAAGGGGTTAATAAACATGTGGATAAAGGTGAACCGGTAGATGTAGTGTATTTGGATTTTCAGAAGGCGTTTGACAAAGTCCCTCATGAGAGGCTTCTATGAAAACTAAAAAGTCATGGAATAGGAGGAGATGTCCTTTCATGGATTACAAACTGGTTAAAAGTCAGGAAACAGAGAGTAGGATTAAATGGTCAATTTTTCTCAGTGGAAAAGAGTAAACAGTGGAGTACCTCAGGGATCTGTACTTGGACTGGTGCTTTTCAATATATATATAAATTATCTGGAAAGGAATACGATGAGTGAGGTTATCAAATTTGCGGATGATACAAAATTATTCAGAGTAGTTAAATCACAAGCAGACTGTGATACATTACAGGAGGACTTTGCAAGACTGGAAGATTGGGCATCCAAATGGCAGATGAAATTTAATGTGGACAAGTGCAAGGTGTTGCATATAGGGAAAAATAACCATGGCTGTAGTTACACAATGTTAGGTTCCATATTAGGAGCTACCACCCAGGAAAAAGATCTAGGCATCATAGTAGATAATACTTTAAAATCTTCGGTGCTGCAGCAGTCAAAAAAGCAAATAGAATGTTAGGAATTATTAGGAAGGGAATGATTAATAGAATGGAAAATATCATAATGCCTCTATATCGCTCCATGGTGAAACCACACCTTGAATACTGTGTACAGTTCTGGTCGCCGCATCTCAAAAAAGATATAGTTGCGATGGAGAAGGTACAGAGAAGGGCAACCAAAATGATAAAGGGGATGGAACAGCTTCCTATGAGGAAAGGCTGAGGAGGTTAGGGCTGTTCAGCTTGGAGAAGAGATGGCTGAGGGGGGGGATATGATAGAGGTCTTTAAGATCATGAGAGGTCTTGAACGAGTAGATGTGACTCGGTTATTTTCACTTTCGAATAATAGAAGGACTAGGGGGCATTCCATGAAGTTAGCAAGTAGCACATTTAAGACTAATCGGAGAAAATTCTTTTTCACTCAACATACAATAAAGCTCTAGAATTTGTTGCCAGAGGATGTGGTTAGTGCACCCTAGAACAAAGCCAACAGTTCCAGATAGTAAACAGCGTACCAATCGTGCTATTTTTTTTATCCATTTCTCGTAAGGTGTCCATATCTTGTGAAAGGCCTTCAACATCTTGTTACGCATCGCCATAAGTTTTCCTATATAGTGAACCATGTCAAGCTTAGTCAAGAAGCAAGTCCCAAGATGGAGTTTGTTTTCCTCCACCTAGCAGCTATATCACACCTAGCTGCGATAATTATTTGTGCCACCACTTGTGTTTCCCATTTAGCCCATTCATTTAAAATTATAGAGAGTTGAAAAATCTTGGGGTCTAGTGGAATCATAATATTCAAAATATCAGCCATTACTTTAATTACCATTTTCCAAAATAATTATCTTCTCACAGTCCCACCATGATGTGATTCTTATCACGAATGCTGGTATAGAAAAAACTCAAATAAATAAATAAATAAATAAATATAATTTCATAATCTCCAACATGCATCAGGTACAGCTGGATACATCTTATGTAACTTATTAGGGGTTAAATGTTCCTTTATGACTCCCTGAGGACCAGTCTGGCCACTTTGGGGGGTGGGGCAGCATTGCAGGTCTGGGCTGAAAGCAAGCAATCAGCCTTCTCCACTTGGCTGCAAATCCAAATACCACCTTTGTGGCTCATGGACAGAGCACAAGCCCTCCAACAGGGCAGATACTGGTTCAAGACCTGGTCTAGCTTTTTTTTTCTCCTCCTTACTCCTAATTATCTATGTATGTATGTAAATATATATATATATTTGTATGTGTATATGTATGTAAACATGTTACATATTAGTGACATCAGATAAAGACCAGGTGGTCCTTCCAGTCTGCCAAGCAATTTACTATGGGAGTATCTGCCGTTCCATGCAGGTTACCCCTATGCACAAATATTACACCATCCATTTCTTTATGCCTTGAGGGATGCGCAGTGTTTGTCCCATGTCCTTTTGCATTTTATTTACTGTAGGAAACTAACTTGTAGCTGTTTTAAGCAGGTGGATAAAATTGTTAAATATCCTGTATATGATCTCTAAAGCTGATTAACCATATGATAGCAAGCTGTTTAAAAAAAACAACTCGATCCCCATGACTTGGATTGTTGTGCTGTAGTAAAGCATATCTGAGATGTGATAGCCTTCATGGTGCTCTGGTCCGGAGAGGAAATATGATTGTTGTTGCTCTTCCAGCTCCTGCTGGCAAAGAATGATACTAAGGATGCCCCTCGGAAGAGGCAGCCCTTGGACTGGGGACGATTCCCTGGGCCTCATGCATATATTGTTTGCAGGAGGGGGGAACAGTAGATACAGCCAAGGGCGAAAAGAGGGGAAAAAACCATGGGTGGTAAGTCTAAATAGGTACTGTTTTCTGAGTGGTATTTTAAAAGTTTGGCAGTTTGCCATGCATCAGGTCTGCTCTAGTGGAAAACAGCCTTTTTGGCATGGCTATCCCAGATGCCCATGGATCCTGTTGCAGTGTGTGATGGCATGTGTGACATTCTTTTGAGCATGACTGCTTTTAAAAGAGCTTCATGGAGATGTTCCAAACTAAATCAGCAGTGCAACCTGCTCATTGCAAAATGTAAAGGAAAATGTCAGTGTTGGTAAATTCAGATTCTCTAAAACAGAATCATGCAAAGCCAGCAGTATTTGTGTAGCATATTTTTAACTTTGTTATAGTTTGAATATTGCTTATTAGTTTTCAATAATGGATATACACCATGTAAATTGGTAACCATATACATAGCCCCTCTATTTTTTCCTTGCCTAATTAGCTGGTTTTTTCTTAGTTTTTACATAAAATAGTGAAAGTTCTAGGGCACTGTGTGCCACACTGCAAAGGCTGCTATATCTACTGCTATGATACTGCAGTACATGTAGGCAAATGGAAACAGAGACTTGGAGGCAGTTCTCCAGAAATAGGTGGAGTCAGATGGACCATGGCAGCTCTATTGTAGAAAACCTGAAGTATGGTGACAGAATCATGTAATGGCTCTTTTTTTTTTTTTTTCTAAGCCAAGCAACGAAATATGAAACGCCCAGGACCTTAAGGCTAGTCTTGCATTGCTACTTTCAAACCATTTGAATTATGGTTGGCTTGATAACCATTTGTGATTGAACAGCTTGCTTTTTCTTTTCCCGTCTTGACTGTTTCTTCGGGTTCTTTTGGCCTTCTAGCTCAGTTATAACTGATCTCTATTGTATAATGATTCCTTGAGTCTTCATTCACAGCTACACATATTTGTTTTCCCATTTTATAACATTCTCACACTCATCTAGCAGTGACAGTCCTTGGGCCAGGGGTTATAGATGGTAACTCTTTCTGGAACCCAAGCACACATGCATCCCGAATCTGGCTGGTAGGTATAACCGTTGTGCAGTGACTGAGATTTCCTCCTTCCTTCTTGGGAGCTGTCAGCACTGTCTTTGCTGCATCCTTCGTTGAGCTTCTTGTAATTCTGTAAGGGGCTGCCTTCCAACTGTCATGGTCATACACTGGACAGTTATCCAAGAAGACAAGGTGCGTGGCGCCAGTCCTCTCACACAATACATAATCCACAAGAGTGAGGCAGAATGAATTTAGCAAGGATTCAAAATCCACAAATTGAGAATCGTAGGAACATATATTTATTCAAAAAGGCAGTCCATATAACATCCAAAGATTCAAAAAGTTGCTCGTTACCCGACATGTCTGTGCGTTTTGCTGCATCGGGAGGGACAACGAACTGTACATTAGAATGAATTGGCATAGAGGGACTGTTCTGTGCCCTCTATGCCAAATCATGCTAATGCACGGTTCGTTGCCCTTCCCGATGCAGCAAAACGCACAGACATGTCGGGTAACGAGCAACTTTTTGAATCTTTGGATGTTATATGGACTGCCTTTGTGAATAAATATATGTTCCTAGGATTCTCAATTTGTGGATTTTGAATCCTTGCTAAATTTATTCTGCCTCACTCTTGTGGATTATGTATGAATCGAGGACCAATTTGTAAGCACATCACACACAGGTGTTACTAAGCCTGCTGGTGGCAGCCAGTTAGCACATGCCACCCCTTGATGTTAATTGGCAATTGTTACCAAAACATGCATTCCTAGAGGTAACTTCAGTAGATAGCACTTTATAAACTTTTATTAATGGCTGATGGAGCAGCAGTGCAAAGGCTGCATGATGCTGGCACTGGCCTGAGATAAAAATTGATTTCAATGGAAGAGAATGTTACCGAGGGACAGACACCTTTCTAGTTTTCCAGAAAATAGAATCTAATTGAGAAGGGGCCCCCATTAGCTTAAGAACTCTCTCTCTTTTTTTTTTTTAGTTATATTAGTGATGGGAGAGATGCAAAAATGGGATTGTAAGACTCGAAGGCAAAAGGGGAATATGTAGAGACTGATGAGGTGAAAGCAGAAATGCTTAACTAATATTTCTGTTCAATGTTCACTTATTTATGCTCGCTTACAAATAACTTACCTTCCCTGCACCTTCCCCGTCGCTTTTCCTCTCCTCTTTGCTTTATTCTTGAATTTTAAAGTATTGTATTAGTATTTTATTTAACTGTTAATTTGTGATTTATTATGTATGTTTAATTTGTAAACCGCTTAGGCTTACCCTCATTTATTAATCGGTATATAAGGGCTTTAACATAAATAAATAAATAAGAAGGCTTGGAGTAGGACCACAGAAAATGGCCACAAATAGGAATGGAAGTGAGTTAGGCTTCAAACAATTTTCAGAAGGCATCATAGGGAACTTAAGGAAGTTCTGGCAGCTCCGCTGTCTAACCTATTCAGTGCTTCTTTAGAGTCAGGAGTGGTTCCAATGGACTGGAGATAAGCAGATGCAGCACAAAATCGAGGCATCTGAAAACTACAGGCTTAGTAAATTAATGGAATCACTGCTAAAACAGAGGATAGTGCAGCTTCTGGATCTCTAGTGGATTGTAGAATCTGAAGCAGCATGGCTTTACCAGAGATAGATCTTGTCAGACTCTGATCATTTGCTTTGATTGGGTAACGAGAGAGTTGAATTGGGGGGGAAACGCTACTTGTAGTGTACTTGGATTTCAGTAAGGCCTTTGACATGGTTTGACAAAGGCAACTTATAAACAAACTGATTTACTGTATGTATCGGCCCTAAAGCAACTGACTGGATTAGATGCTGTTTGAGCTGGAGGAAACAAAGGATAATGGTAAATGGAGTTCATGCCGAGGAAAGTGGGATTACCAGTTGTATGCCACTGGGATCGATTCTTCGTCCGATTCTAGTTAACATTTTTGTTAGCAATATTGCAGAAGGGCTCTTGGGAAAGACTTGCCTTTTTGCAGATGATAGCAACATCTGCAGCAGGATAGACAGCTGGGAAGGTGTGGATCTACTGAAGCTTGAGGAATGGAATGGTCTAGAATCTGGCAGCTAAGATTTAATGCAAAAAAAAAAAATGCAGAACATGTATTTGGGTTGCAAAAAAGCCAAAGGAGCAGTACATTTTAGGGGTGATATTCTTATGCAGAATAGGAGTGGGATGATCATATTATGCAATATTATATGCAATATTGTATATAATTATTTATCTTTCGTTCTCCCCCTCTTTTTTTTCCTTCTCCCTGTTAAGGCAACCTTGTTGTAATGTAACTTTTATGCTCCTTCTAAACGTCTCTTGTTGAATTGCTGGTTATAGTTCTGCTTAGTTCGATGTAAACCGAGTTGATTTGATCTATATCAAGAAAGTCGGTATATAAAAGCCTTAAATAAATAAATAAATGATCATAACTGATCTTAAGTTGGCCATGCATGTAAATGAGGCGACAGCAAAAGCCAGAAAGAAGTTTGGGTGCAAAGGGAGAGGAATAGCAAGAAATGGTAGGTGATATTGCTTCTGTATAAATCTCTGTCGAGACCTTATTTAGAATGCTTTGGAAATAAACTAAATAGTCAGTCGAGAGGGTAGCTATTAAAATGGTCAATGAGTGCTAGACGCATGGAACAACCTCCCTATGGGAGATGGTAGCGAAGAGGACAGTATCTGAATTTAAGAAAACATGGGACCAGCACAGGGGACCTCTGAGAGGTAGGAAGGGGCTCTAAAGCTGAGCAGAAGATGTGGATGGGTACACTGGATGGACCAATTGTCTTTATCTGCTATTATATTCTAAGTTTCAGTGTTAATATTTTATCATAAATTCTCAAATAGCTGGCCAGTTTTCTTAAGTAAAACCTTGTCTTCGTAAATGTTGTTCTTTACGAGATTAGAAAAGCTGTTTGAAGTGCTGAATATTGCATGGGTAAAGCCTGCTGTACCATATTCAAAAGCAGAAATTCATTCAGGGTTCTTGTTAGATAACCTGAAACTTGTAGCAGAGGTCAGAGCAAATTTCAGATCTGGATTAAACTACTTTGAGGAACATGTGAGAGGGAAAGATCACCACAAAAGACAGGCAGGAAGCCCCGAGAAACAGGATTCTTGAGCAACAGACACGGCGGAGATCATCTTTCTTTTCCTTTTTCAGAAGTCAGAGAGAGAGAAAGAGGTTGTCTCTCCAGGCAGAGGAACATGGAAACATGAGTTTGTAGAAGCTCATCAGCCTTAAGTTCACTGCTTGGTCTACGACAAGTTTATAGGTGAATAAAGACTGTTTTTATATTGGACGTTATTTGCCAAGTGGTATCTTCCGTTTTGTGTTAGTGAAAGAACCTACATATCACAGTGGGCCCATTCATTCATGCTCCAGCATTTTCCAGCATGTTAAATATGTCAAAGCTTTAGTGCACTGCTGGTATTTCATGCGAGACTTACACCCACTTAACTGCTCTGCATGTCAAATAGCTTAGATATTTTGGGATCAACAGCTAGTGTTGAGGAATCATACTGTTTAAATATCAAAGACCTCTGTTCTGCAGAACCTCTGAGCCATGTAAATAGGTGAATATATTCAAGACATGACATTTTCTCTAGTGCTGCAAGCAAAAAAAAAAAAAAAGGCATTTGACTGGTTCTGTCCTGAGGAGATTTATGTACAAAGGTTTTTGCATACTACTTGAATTTCTCAAAATAGAGGCCTTTGATAGCTTTTCTTTAAAAAAAAACCAAAACAAAACAAATCTGTATAGGAATGCTGACTCTTCATACAGTACTGTAATTTGTAACCTGTGTTCACATGTGTTTTTCCTTGGCAGTCTAATGCTCTTGGTGCCACAGATTTGCTGAATGCATGCTGTGGATGATGATATACAGAATTTTCAGTTTGATAGCATGTTCGGAGTGACAGAGAGGGGCCACCTGTCTACATTTCAAAAAGGCATAGGTTATGCCAGTTTTCAAAGCAAACATGCATGTAAGATTGCTTTGAAAATTATCCAAAATAACCGGGCACAAATTCACCTGTAAGTGGCTTTGAAAATGACCCCCCCCCCCCCCCCCCCGAGAATAATTTTCAAAAGGATTTACACACATGGACTGTTTTATGCATGTAAATGACCAATTAAAAATGACTCTGGGCGTTATGTGCATAAAAGTATTCATGATACAAACAGGGATTCTGAGTGGGGGAGGGAAGCCGGACTGGGGTCGGGACATGATTTGTGCACATGCTTTCATTTTTTGGGGGAACAGCCTTCTCAAAACACATTTCTGCTGCCTGGATAGACCTGGGGGATGCCGTCTCTACAATCCCCCCTGTGAGATCTTTCTAGCCTGGTGCATGCTTCATAACCTGGCCAAATCCAGAGGCATGCCTCCTCCAGAGGGACTTACACAATCATCTAGATGAAGAGGAGGAGGCACGTGACCTGAGTAGGGAGGATTGGCAGGAGATACATTGCCACAAGTCAACAGAATTCAATACAGGAAAGGAACATTCTGATACAGTCATTTTAGATGTTGAAGGTGCATTTATATACAGAGTGTACAAAGATTGTATTAGAAGGTGAAGGTGCATTTATTAACATGGAGTGCTCAGTGTGATGATGAATAAATTCAGAGTTCTGGGCTTTCTTGTCAAGCTGCTCTTTCAGCGGTAGAGGAAGCTCTGTTGCCTTGGCCTGCCCAAGTCTTGTGGGGTTCTATCACAGCTTATGCTACCCTCAAAAGTGCCAGGACCTGGGGTCAGTGGCTCATCTGGAGGGCTCTGAGGCAGTTGCGAGGATGAGCCAGCAACAGTGGTGGGCTTATCCTCTGCCACCTGTAGCCTCAGAGAAGGGGGGTCATCTCTCTTTCTGGTGGTGGTGGTGGTGATGGTATTGATGTTAGTGGCTGCCTTGCTGCAGGTGGTGGTGGCAGAAGCAGAGGTTTAACTACAGAGGGTAGTGGTAGAGGAATAGGGGATCAGCCTAGAGGGCAGGTGGTACTCTGGTCTGGGGAGATGCCATGGCTGGTGGGAGTCTACATCCATGGAGGCAGCATGTAGCACACAGCTGGTGGAGGCTATCCTCTGAAGCATTTCCCTCCACACTGTTGTCTGGACCTTCATCTGTTCTTGAATGCCCCTTAGCTCCTGCTGCACACCCTGTATCTCTCTGATCTCCTCTTCCCTCTCAGAGTCGAGGTGCTCCTCTGCTGAGCTGCCTTCCTCCAGCCCAGTTGCTTGCCACCAGCACTCTGGTGGTATGACTGGATAGACTGGGTCTCCTCCTCCTCTTGCTCCTCCATGTTTCCACACAGTGTCACTTGTTCTTTTCTGCTGCTGCTGCCTCCTCTTCTTCCTCCTGTTGTCCATGCTTTGTCACTGAGGGCTCCTCTTCCTCCGTGTCCTCTTCTGGGCTAGGAGGCAGCACTTGAGTGTCAACTTGCCCGTTTGTATTGTCTTGGGAGGTTTAATAGTGGGTGGGTGAGAGGAGAGAGCCATAGTATTCTCCAGCAGCACTACCACACTCATCCTTCCCATCCCCTCATAGCTGGTCATAAGTCTGAGTGTGATCTGTAAGTGCCAGCAGCATTTTTACTGGAATTCAGCACAGGCCCATTGAACCTATACATGCTCGAAGACTCTGCAGTGACCAAATCTCCCCCCTCATGCAGGGCTTCCTGTAAATATATAAACCCATGCAAGGGCCAGAGTGTGTGATGCCTCTCTCATACCACTTGCTGATTTGATCTACATGTAATGCAGTAGTGTAAAGCCTTGTGCCCCCCCCCCCGTCACCCGTGAAGCATTAGTGACTCAATTCGGTATCCAGACCCACTGCATGGGATGCCATGAGTTAAGAGGTGAATGGTGACTGCTGTCTCAGCAGTGCTGTGTCCATTATAGGAAGATCATTTAGGGGTGATAAAAAAAAAAAAATGCACACCCTCTTACCTAACCTACATGCAGGCAGTTGTAAGGTTAACTGAGGGGAGGACAGATAACTACAGCCCAGCATGCCTACCTTAAGGCAGGGCAGTGTGTAGGTAACTGAATTGGTTGCAAGAGGGTGTCTTGAAAGGGGCTTTACTCGGGGTGGAAAAGGACCAACGCATGCTTCTTTAAAAAACAAAAAATTGAACATATAAATATTAACTTTTATAAAATATAAAAAAAAACTATGTACAAAAATATGTAAATGAAGAGTGGGAGGAGAGAAATCTAAGGAGTTTAACTATTTACAGAACAGAGAAAAAGGCTCATGGATATCAGGAGGATAGGTCCTCTGAGGTCTAGAGGGCCAAAGGGTGTAGTGGTTGCCTCACACTAAAGACTCTAGAGGTTCTGTTACAGCCTCTTGAGAGCATAAGCAAGCTGCTCAAGGATCACCACTACTCTCCTCATGGCCTGTATACCATGGGGTTTCTCCCCCCTCTACAGCTCCACTGTGGCCTACAAGTTGGGGTTCCTGCACCAGTGGCAAACTCTGCTGCTATGGGGTGCTGTAGAGTATCCGGGAGAGGGCCTCCATGGACCTGGCCAGCACGGACTGGCCAGGCTCAGGATCAGCATACTGATATCCAGGGCCAAAAGGGAAGAAGGCCCCACAGGGAAGGCTAGAGGGATGGCTAACTAATCTGGCCTAGGGCCTTCCATTTGGGGTGGGGGCTAGTGACTGATCTTCCGCTGCTGTGGCCACTGGTGGTGGTGGTGGCTGATAGTCCCCAGCAGCCGCTGCACATGCTGCTGCTTCTGGAGGAGGAGCCAGCTACTCATTACCCTCTTCTAACTCCTCTGAGGATGACGAACTGGCGTTAACTGTGAAGAGAGCAAAAAATGTCATTACATCTCATATGCTCCAGAGTGTGATGTGCATGAACAGCTAGCAGTTGAAGGACATTGCATTAGTGGACGAGGTAGAGGCAATGGTAAATGATCCTAATGGGGGATGGCAAGGCCAGAGATAGCTTCTTTATGATAAGTCAGTTCTGTAAAGCTGTATTGTAAAACATGCTGGCTAGGTAGTGTTGAGAGCTCACTTGTAGGCTCAGTGTCTGGGTGACTTATGTTGATGTGCCTTAGATAGCAATAGGTCTAGGGCTGGGATGCTGCCACAACTGTGGGTGTTTGTAGAATGGTAGGCACAAATTTTACATCTAAGAGTATTAGATGTAGGATTTAGGAATTAGATGAGCTCTATGCAAGGCTAGTGACAGCTTCATGACAGTGCTCCCTATGACCCAGCGAATAGGCTTGAGGTAGAAGAGATAGGGTCCTGGCGAGTGGCTGCACGATAGCAGGATCTGTGATGTAAGCATTTATTTTTAAAAATTTATATTCCACTGATATATTGGAATCTGCTGAGGTTTATAGAACACACACAGGCAAAAATAACCATATAATCTATACAAATCAATCGGAACAAACAAATACATTTAAAAATGTCTTACAGAATATTACAAAGAACTGAGGTTCTTTTCTTACTGAATTACAGTGTATAACTGCTAACTACCTACCTAATTGAATGCTAATGAAAATATGGGATTTTAATAGTTTCCTGAAATAAAGCAAACTCTTCTCAGCCCTTATAATGTCAGGTAGCATGACATTAAAAATACCTCTATATATCTCCCTGATGATAATTTTATGTATTTGCATTGGCGCTGCTTCTCCCAGGCCTGATTTCCTAGACCTTGAAAATGTTTGGAGTAACTTGGGCAGATGCTGTGATTGAGCCGAAGAAAAATCCCATTTTGGTTTCTTTGCGTAAAGAATGGAAGCCATTCAAGAATTAATTGATCTTGAGTGAGGCACCCCAGAGGCCATTTTCAAAGGGTGTCTGGTTTTGGAAGGCCTGTACCCTCTGGATCCAGTGGTAAGAGAGCGTTTACATTTTCCGAAGGTAGATGCACTTGTGTGGCAGTCTCCAAGTGGACCACTGTTCCTGTGGAAGGAGGAGCGTCCTTGAAATATGCTAATGATAGAAGGATTGAGACTATCCTTAAACAAGCATTTGATGCAGTGGCAGTGACCTTGCAGATCACTTCTTGTTATTCCCTGGTAACTCAGTCTTGTTTGCTTCTCTCCCAGGAGGTCAATGACTCTGGGTTGAACTCCAGGGCAGTTAAGGAGCCAGCTGCTGCTTTTTTGGCAGATGCGGGCTGTGATTTGGTCTGCTCTTCAGCCAGAGGAGTGGCTTCCATAGTAGCAGCCAGGCGTCAGTTATGGCTGAGAAATTGGTCAGCCGATGTGATCTCTAAGGCTAACCTTACCAAATAGCCCTTTAAAGGCTCAATATTATTTGGGAGCGAGTTGGAAAGGCTGGCCAGTAAGTGGGGCAAATTTCTGGTCCCTCATTTGCCAGAGAATAAGAAGCAGATGCCATGCTCTTTTAATATGAGAATTCGTACTAGAGGATACAGGCATTTTCGTCCCTTCAGAGGAAACGACCCTTCTGAGAACTTGACCTTTTGGTAGGTTTCAGTCCTTTCATCCCTGACAGCTAAGAAGGAGCGCGGGTTCGGGTAGTGGAACCTCCCGATCCTTCTAATGAAAGTTTGCTGACCCACCCCTGGGAACAGGAAATAGGGGGCGCCTCTCTCTCTTCTATCAGAGGTGGGTCGAGATCACATCGGATCAATGGATCCTGGAGGTGATACGAGAAGGATATGCTCTGGAGTTTCACAGTGTTCCTAGGGACATGTTCATGTTGTCTCTCTGCCACTCACTACTTAGCAAGGCTCCTCAGTCTGAGCACTGTGGCTCCAGGCCCATGTCTCAAGAAAATATGGGTTGATATCCCATTTATTTTATTGTGCCCAAGAAGGAAGGCTCCTTTCATCCCATCCTGGATCTCAAAGGTATGAACAGTCATCTGGCCATATAGTCAGGGGAATTTCTGACCTCTTTGGATTTGTCCGAGGCATACCTTCATATTCCCATCCGACTAGAGCATCAACGCTTTCTGCGGTTTGCAGGTTTCAGGCCACCACCCCAAGGATCTTTTCCAAGGTAATGGTGGTAGTGGCAGCAGAATTGAGAAAAGATAGGATCCTCGTATACCCGTATTTGGATGACTGGCTGATTTGAGCCAAGTTGCTGGAAGAGAGCTGCAGAGTGGCCCGCAAGGTGATCTTCCTGTTGCAGGAGCTCAGCTGGATGGTGTGCCTAGCCAAGAGCAGTTTTCAGCCTGCTTAGTTGTTGGAATACCTCTGGGTTTGGTTTGACATAAAGCAGGGCAAGGTTTTCCTGCTGGAAGCGCGCATTCAGAAGTTGATGAGACAGCTCCGTCTATTATTGAACACTCCACACCTGATCGTATGGTCCTACCTGCAAGTACTTGGCCTAATGGCAGCGACTCTGGAAGTGGTCCCGTGAGGGAGGGCGCATATGCATCCTCTTCAGCGCTCCCTGCTATCTCTGTGGAACCCGCAGTCTCAGGACTACTTAATTTGGCTGCTCCTGCTGATGGAAGTCTCCTCCCAGCTGCAGTGGTAGCTGCTGGCAGATCATCTAAGGAAGGGAGTTTCCTTAACAACACCGGACTGGCTAGTACTGACGACAGATGCAAGCCTCCTTGGTTGGGGAGGGCCATGGAATGCAGATGAGACTCTCTGGAGCATCAATCGACTGGAAGCCAGGGCGGTCCAGTTGGCATGTTTGCAATTCAGTGACAGACTGCAGGGTTGCTCGGTCTGGATAATGTTGAACAATGTAACGACTGTGGTTTACATTAATCAGCAGGGAGGAACCAAGAGCCAGTAAGTGTAGCAGAAAATAGATCTCAGCCTCACACATAACAAGAAAAGACAATGTAAGAGCAGACTTTCTCAGCTGGGAGAGTCTGGACCCAGGAGAACGGGCTTTGTCAGACAAGGCATTTCAGCTGATTCTAGATCGCTGGGATCCCCCGTTCCTAGACCTCCTGGCGACTTCTCGCAGTGTGAAGGTTTTGCAATTTTTCAGTCACAGGAGAGATCCAAAGTTGTTGGGGATCAATGCCCTAGAGCAGGAGTGGCCAGAAGACAAGTTGCTGAATGCCTTTCCTCCATGGCGCCACAGAGGGATGGTGCTCTTGGTTGCTCCAGATTGGCCCAGGAGGTTGTGAGTATGTGGATTTATGGTGGCTCCTGGGGTGGCTCACCCCTTTTGACTTCCCTTTGAACCTGCTAAGTCAGGGTCCGGTTGTTCACAAAGATCTAACTCTGTTTTGTCTTACGGTATGGACCTTGAGAGGGCTTGATTGCTGAAACATGGATATTCGGTGGCAGTGATTTCCACCTTCCTTGGCCCGTGTCTAAGTTTGGCGAGTGTTTGAGGTCTGGTGTGAGGGTAGAGGTACTTTTCCTTGTTCGGCCAAATTCCCACTCATTTTGGAATTTTTGCAGGATGGCTTAAATAAAGGTTTGGCCCTTAATTCCTTAAAGGTACAAGTAGCAGCTCTCACCTGTTTTCAGGGGCCAGGTGAATGGTGGTTCCTTGTCGGCTCATCCTGATGTGGCTTGTCTACTGAAAGGAGTAAAACATCCTCATCCTCCCTTGCTGTTTCCAGTACCCTTATGGAGTCTTAATTTGGTCTTGGATTTCTTAGCGGGTCCTATGTTTAGACCGATGCATAACCTGTCCTTGCGGTTACTGACCTTGAAAAAGGTGTTTCTTTTGGCAATTTGTTCTGCGCGGAGAGTTTTCAAGCTGCAGGCCTTGTCTTGCCGGGAGCTCTTCCTCTGGGTGATTCCAGGGGCGATACAGCTGCGTACTGTTCCTTTTTTTGTTCCAAAGGTGGTCACTGAATTTCACTTGAATCAGTCCTTGTCCCTGCTGTCTCTGGACAGAGAGAGAGAGAGAGAGAGGCGTAGGGGAGTATCGTCTGGTGTGACCATTGGATGTCAAGAGACATATCCGGTATCTGGAGCCTACTGAGCCTTTACGGCAAACAGATCACCTGTTTGTCCTTCACGGCGGTACTAAAGAAGGAGAGCTGGCCTTGTGGGCTACAATGGCCCGCTGGATTAAGGAGGTAGTCACGGCAGCATACGTTGATGCTGGCAAGCCATTACCTAGTCAGGTTAGGGCTCATTCCACTATCGCTCAGGCAATGTCATGGGCGGAAGTTAAGTTGCTGTCTCCCATTGACATTTGCTGAGTGGCGACGTGGGCCTCCTTGCATACCTTTTCCAGGTATTATTGTCTGGATATGCAGGTCTGGGAGGACATAGCCTTTGCACGTGTGGTTTTGACAGGACTGCGGGCAGCCTCCTGCCCTATTTGGGAGTAGCTTGGGAACATTCCACTTGTTCTGGATTCATCTGACTGGACGCTAAGAAATAAGAAATTTACTACTTACCTGATAATTTCCTTTTCTTTAGGACAGTCAGATGAATCCAGCTTCCCTCCCTTGGCTGCCAAATGATTGTACTATGGTCCTCTTGCGTGACACTGTGTTACAAGGATTACTGGTAAATGTTGGTCCAGCCCCTAGACTAGTGTTAATAGTGTACTTCTTGTCTGAGCTCAGTGCTTCCTGTTGGCTGAGTATTGACATGGTTATCTGTTTTTAATCAAGATTTTTTGCTAGTCTGTACACAGTTTGCTTTTGAAGAAAATACTGGCAGGCTGATGTCACTGCAGGGATATATGTACTGTGATATCAGTTTGCTCCATCTCCATCTGCTGATAGAGGTGCATAACTCACTTGTTCTGGCTGTTCTAAAGAAAAGGAAATTATCAAGTAAGTAGTAATTTCTAATTTCTGAGGGGAAAAAAACACTGTTTTACTCACAGTTGACCTGTTCTATCTTATGGAGTTACGGGTGTCACGTGCCAACCAGAAACTTGTGTTTTTCACAGCATCCTCTGAATTAAATTGACTGCTACTTATTAATCTGTGTTTAGTTGTTTCGCCCCCAACACTCTGGAATGTGGTTCCACTAGATGTTTGCCAGAAGCCAAATTAATCTTCTTCCAGGAAACAAATAGTCTTGGCTCGTTGTCCAAGTAACTAAAAGATAGGCTGAGTAATTCTTGAGGATATGTTTTGACTTAGCTTTGTTTTGTGGTATTTTGAAGTGGATTAGTTGTAATTATATATCATTAGTATTTGTAATTGTTCTTGTGTAGATGAATTTTACATAATGCTATATTACTATTTATTACTCTATAAAAGAGATGAACCCAAAGACAAAGATATAACTACAATACAGGGAACCACCAATTACAAAATGAGGTGAAAAGAACTTCATCTGAACATAGCAAGTCGGAGTGTTAGAGCATCGTGACTTTGCTCAGTAGTTACTCCTGTCACTGGTGTGTTATGATACGCCTTCTCTAATCATTGATTTCATGTGAATTTTGATTAATGTTTTGAAATGCAAGAGAGAGAGCAATTATAGCCAAATACGACCTGATTCGATACTTGTATTGAGAATGCCGGTATATAAAAATCCGAAATAAATAAATAAATAAATATTTCTTCCTCTGCACTTAGGCAGGCCAAACCCCACAAGTGAGTTATGCACCTCTACCAGTAGATGGAGATGGAGTAAAAGCTGACATCTCAGACAAATAGCCCTGTCCTATCAGCCTGCCAGAATTCTCCGTCTCCAGCAGATGGTGAACATGGATTTCCCTGCTGGGGATTGCTTGTAGTGAAAAAAAAAACAAAACAGAGAGGGAGAGAGGCTTGGCGGTGAAGGTTTTGCCCTCCCCCCCGTAGCTGGAGTCCTGTTCCTGCTTTCAGCTAGGAAGTGCTGAGCTCAGGTTTAAAAAAAAAAAAAGACAAAGTCTTTCATTCTTACCAGGCCTTCCTCCCTTGATGTTGGTGTTCAGTGTCTTCCTAGTCATGTCTCTGGGGAGTTTTGTGAGGTGCAGAGGCAGTTTGAGTAGCCTTTGGCTGGGCCCCGCAACCAGGCTTGGTATCTCGGACCGCATGGTAGACTCTGGCAGTGCTTTTTGTGTGCACCTTCTTTCTGTGTGGCATAGTGACGTCTGTGTGCATGTGCATGCCTACTTGTGCGCATAAGGCAGAGACCTCTGTGCGCGTATTGTGCACGTGGCCAAGTGCGTATCTTATTGGGGTGCGCTATGAGCTGGTACAGCATAGCACCGGTGACAAAGAAGTCTAAGCACTTAGCGATTTGTGCTACTTGGCATATAAAGGGGTTCACCCGTTTTCTGGATGACTGGTTGATTCGAGCCAAAAGCATGGAGGAGAGCTACCTCGCTTTTCGCAGGATGGTCTCCTCTTACTGCAGGACCTAGGTTAAGGTGGTGAACTTGGCCAAGAGTAACTTACAGCCATCTCAGATGCTGGAATATCTTGGTGTTCATTTCGATATGAAGCAGGGCAGTGTTTCTGCCAGAGAGTCGCATTCAGAAGTTGATTGCTGTAGTTCAAACCCTAAAAAAAAGGACTATTCGCCCGACAGTGTTGGCTTATTTACAGGTCCTGGGTTTGATAGTGACCACTTTGAAGGTTGTCCTCTGGGCAAGTGTACATGTGTAGCCTCTCCAACACATGATGCTTTACCGGTGAGTCTGTAGTCGCAGGACTATGCGGTGAGGCTTCACTTACCATTGGGGTAAGCATCTAATTGCAGTGGTGGTTACAGGCAGATCATCTCGGGAAGGGAATTTCCTTGGAGACACTGGATTGGTTAATGCTCACCATAGATGTGAACCTTCTGGGTTCATTGTCACGAGTTGCTGATGCAAGGTCGCTGGAATGCCGAGGAACAGCAGTGGAGCATCAATCGATTGGAAGCACGGGCAGTACGACTCATGTGCTTGCAGTTCTTTGAGCCTGTAGAGGCTCAGGTAGTCACGATAATGTCGGACAATGCAATGACGGTGGCCTACATCAATCAGGGTGGAACCAAAAGGCAACAAGTGTCGGAAGAGAGAGATGCGCTCATGGTGTGGGAAGAGCGACATCTGCTAGACTTATCTGCCTCCCACATTGCTGAAAAGTACAGTGTGAGGGCCAACTTTCTCAGCAGGAAGAGCTTGGATCCTGGAAAGTGAGTTAGTAGATGAAGCCTTTCAGCTCATAGTAGAGCACTGAAGTCGCCTGTATCTAGATTTGCTGATGACTTCTGGCAATGCGAAAGTTCTGCAGTTCTTCGGTCGCAGAAGGGATCCAAAAGTGCTGGGCATCCATGCTCTCATTCAGGTGTGGCTGCAGGGCAGAGTGTTAGATGCCTTCCTGCTGAAACTGTACTTTTGGTGGCTCTGGATTGGCCACGGAAGCTGTGGTATGCCATTTTGAAGAGACTGCTGATGGGCAGTCCCTTCAAACTGACGCTTCAGAAGGATCTATTTGGCCAGGGATCCATTCTACACGATGATCCGGGTTATTTTGTCTTATGGTTTGTCCTTTGAGAGGTATTGGTTGTTGAAGCATGGTTATTCTGCTACAATGATTTCCACTTTGCTTCAGGCCAGAAAATCTTTTGTCTCTGGCTTATGTTAAGAGTTTGGAGAGTTTTCGTGGCCTGGTGTGAGGATTGAGGTCATCAGCCTCTCCAAGTGGAAATTCCATTAATTTTGGAATTTTTACAGGAAGGATTGCATAAAGGCTTGGCTGTTAACACCTTGAAAGTTCAAGTGGCAGCTATTGCTTGTTATAGAGGGTGAATCAGTGGTGGGACTTGTGTCTTCTCATCCAGATGTGTCCTTGAAGGGAGTTAAGCATGTTCGTCCTCCCTTGTAGCTACCAGTGCCTCTGTGGGATCTTAATCTGGTCCTGAATTTCTTGGCGAGTCCTATTTTTTGGCCGCTACATGGACTCTCCTTTTGGCTGCTTTCCTTGAACACAGTTTTTCGAGTGGCAATCTGTTCTGCACATTGGGTTTCCGAATTGCAGTCTTTTTTGCCATGAGCCTTTACTACGTATGACTCCTGGGGGGTGGGGTGCAGTTTTGGACTGTACCTTCCTTTTTGCAGAAAGTGGTTTCAGAGTTTCATTTGAATCAGACTATTTTCCTGCCCACGTTGGATAAGGATAGAGATGAGTGAGTATCGTCTTTTGCATACCTTGGATGTCAAGCGGCATCTGATGTGGTACTTGGAAGTTACTAAATCTGTCTAGAAGTGTGATCGACTGTTTATTTTCCATGGTGGAGGTAAACAAGGTGAACCAGTGACATGGGCAACTATAGCCCATTGGATTAAGGAAATCATCATGACCGCCTGTACAGATTTCTTAGCTGAAGCAGGTTAGATTGTATTCCACGAGGGCTAGGGCAGTATCATGGGCAGAGATTCAATTATTGTCTCCTGTCAAGATTTGCCAAGCAGTGATGTGGTCATCCTTTCAGAACTTTTCCAAGCATTACCACTTGGACGTTCGGGCTTGGGAGGATGCTGCATTCGCATGGATGGTATTGACTGGATAGTGAGCAGCCTCCCGTCCTGTTTGGGAGTAGCTTTGGTACATCCCACTTACGGAGATTGGCCTCTCTGAGTGCAGAGGAAGGAGAAATTATTACTTACCTGATAATTTCCTTTCCTCTAATGAAGGCAGACCAATCCCTGATCTGCTCTCAGCTACCGATTTTTGCCTTTGGTTCGCCTTTTAGGTGTGGATGGTGCAGAGTGTTCCTGCTATTCGTTGGAGGACTGCTGAGTGTCTTATCCAGCCCCTCAGTTTAGCGAATGTTCATTGTTTTATCTGAGCTCAGTGTTCCCTATTGGTTGGAAGCATGAGTGGTTGATTGTTAATCATGTTCAAGTATAATCAGTTTGTCCAGGTTGGCTTTTCCAGAGAATACTGGTGGGCTGATGACAGGGCAGGTCTACATGTCCGTGACATGAGCTTTTTACTCTGTCTCCATCTGCTGGCAGAGGTGCATAACCCACTTGTGGTGATTGGCCTGCCTTCCTTAAGAGGAAAAGAAATGATCAGGTACGTAGTAATGTCTCCATTTAGAAGTAGGGAACTTATGCAAGATTTACACAGTCATCCGCAGCATTCTTTTGTGTCAAGCAGAACCTGACAATGGTGTACATTTCGAAAGCTGTATTAGGCTAGGTATGTATATATCTTAGTTGCTTGTGGTTAGTTCCTGTGACTTCTTATTCAGGCATTACCCCATTTCTTCTGAGATAAAGAATGGTGGTATTTTGTGTTTAGAAGAACTACAGAATAGGCTCAGCCTGCTGTCTGGATCAGATGATGAGGTGATCAAGGGAGACTTTTTTTTTTTTGTTATAATTTTAATCACAGTAGAAATTATTTGGGTGACGCTTATGTGATTGGGGAGGCAGTATATAAGAATGATAGATAAATAAGAATTATGAGGAATGATGAAAAACTTAAACACACTGGGACTCATATTCAGCTGCTGTCCGGCTAAATAAGTTACACACTTATCTGGCCTACTTGGCCAATATACTCTAATAGTTAGCTGAATATGTTTATCTGGCAAATCTTAGACTAGTTGAATAGCAGGCCTAACTTGGCCAGATAAGGTTGAATATTGGCAAATCTGCCTAATTTAGCTGGATAAGTAGCTCTGCCCTGGAATGCCCTGTCCAGCCCTAACTTATCTGGTTGACTTTTTAGCTGGATAAAAAGTTATCAGAATAATGGCACCACTTAGCTGGATAAGCCTGAACTTATACAGCTAAATGGCGCTGAATATCAGCCTCACTGAATATGAATTTTCATAGGACACTTCATGATTTAAAGAGTACTTAATCACAAAAATCAGTAATATCTCAGATCTAAATTGCATGTGACACTCAAAACAAAAAATTGATAACATTTAATGGTAATACTTAGGAAAACAAATTTCACACATTAAAATAGAAGAAGTTAAAAACTAAGTGGGTTCTTAGATTTTCTGCATGTCCTTCAGCGCCTCCAGTTGGCTTCTCTGCAGTGGCTCTCTCTGGGATATTGCCAGGGCTTCTCTCTACTCCTGGGCAATACCAGCTCTCCTCTGCACAGGAGGCGATGAGAGCACAGTGTGCTTCCATCTTCTTTTTATCCTTAACCCAGGTCAGCTGGCTCTGTCTGAGGTTCCCCTGCAACTTCTTTTCCCCTTCCAGGAGGCTCTGAAGCAAAAGCTTGCAGGCCTGTTTGTCATGCTTCCACTTGTTGACTTGTGGTGCTTTACTTTTACTTATTTATTTATTTGTTGTTTTGCAGAGTCTGAACTTTCCGTTGGCGGCTACCCACTGTGCACACTCCAGCAGTTTCACTTTTTTTCTGGGCCATGCCCTGCTCCAGCCACAGTGCATACTGCTTTTCTATCTTTATTTAGTTTTGTTTCTCTTTAAGGGGAACCCCCCCGCCCCCCTGCTTTTCTGGCACTAACTTCACTGAGCATTAAAATTCTGTCTTCAGATGGCACTTGCCTCCCTTGTCTGCTGAAAAACCCTAAACCTTCCCTCCAGGCCCCACAGACCACTCTCTGCTTTAAAGGCAGTTTTACAATTTTGGGTTTGTTTTTTTTTTTTTTTTTTCTTTCCAATCTGTGCTCTTCTTTCAGCCAGCAGGCTTTACTTCAGTGCTCTGGTGCACACTACAGCACTGCTTTGCCTCCAAACCTCCTCTTTGGCAGGCACCACAACAAACAATTTTTCATTTTTTAGTTATCCCTGGAGACTTTTTTTTTTTCTATGCCAAGCTTAGAAAAAATCCCCGAACTGACATATGTGAGGGTAGCCGAGCAAGACTTCTGGGATGGCACAAAAAAACCACACTGACCCCAGCCTTTTCTGATGCAATTTGCAGCTTTATTATTATAACATCAAAACAATCACACTAGGCTGCCTTACCTCAGGATGGTGTACTCTCAGACCTTCAGCAGAGAGGGACAAGAGCATCTTGCTCCAGGAGACATGGAGCCCCCTGATCCCAGCTGGGATCATATTCTTAATGTCCCTGCAGGGTCCTGCACATAGAGCTCTCTCCTGCTGAGGGATTTAAGGTAGACCAGGTTAAATGCCTGATCCCACACAGGTTAAAAAGGGAAAAAAATAGAGGCACTTCATCACAGTCTATATGGGCCTAGCTTTGTGTATTGATTGGCCCTTTCACTGAGAGATGCTTAGTATAAAGGATTTGTTTCATCACCTTCACCCCCCCCCCCCCCCCAGGACACAGAAGGAAGGCGCTGCATGCTCCAATCCCTTCCCTGACAGATCACAAGGGGCCTGCTTATCCCATCTGTCCTCCCATCCTGACAGAGATTGTAAGGGGTTTCATGCATCAATCCTTCCTACCCCAGAGAGCGGGTAAGTGGAATCCATGCCCTGATCCCCCTCCCCTACCAACAGAGATCGTAAGATTCTTCATGCCCTTATTTCCCCCTCTCTTCCCTCATAGACGGCAAGTCGAGCATCTCTATGGCCCTTCATGCCATCCTCTGCCCTCTTCCTCCCTCTGGAAGGTTTCCACCTTCTTACCATATCCAAGGTAGAGCATGAGATTAGGCTCGTGGAGAAATGGCCTCCATACTGTCCTACAGACATTCAGGCCAATGCAATTTCATGTGCATGAAAAATGTGTCCCCAAAGTGGATGCATGTCTTTTGAATGTGCGCACATCCACCTCTCCTGGGCGCTTGATGCAATACACAAATGAGCTGCCGTGCTAAAAGGGACGCGCAATGGATAATTTGCATGTCCCTAGCGCTCTACATCGGGCACCCAGGAGAAGTGGTGGTGCATCCACAACAGCCTGGCCGGAGTTCCCTCCCCAACCCCCCAGCAGGGCTATTCCTGATTGGTTCTTTTCACTGAAAGGACCAATCCCCTTTCAAGACAGTCTTCTGAAAGGGGATTGGTTCCTTCACGACATGTGACAGTAAATGGACCAATCGGCAGAAAGTGAAGCAGTGGATAAATTATGTTCCCTGTGTGTGCAGGTTACAAAAACAGATACTCAATTTATGAGCATTCGTTTTATCCTACAGCAGCAAATTTACTGGCTCAATAGGCACACACTATACATGGCCCTGAGTGTATATATCGTGCACCCCGAAATTTTATTTTTTAAAGACTTTTTTTTTTGCATGTTGCTGCTTTTTGTGCTTCTTCCTACTTAGTATTACAACAATAGGAGGAACCACAGAAAAGCAGTTTTTTTTTTTGTTTTTAAGTTGAGCCCTTGACTTGCGGAAAGACTTTACACCTGCTCTGGGCAGGTGTAAAATTTGACAGGTTAAAATGTGCACCTTGGGCAGAAGGGGATTTTTTGCATCACAGGGTAATGGCTATTAGCCTCAATGACATGGATTTACGTGATGACTGCTATTAGCTACGTGTGAGTTTAGACACGCTGATCCCCCTTTTTGCATTGGGGATTATGGATGCTTGTCCAAAACGTGCGTCCACGTGCTCGTTAACCTGTGCGCTAGGCTCAGTGCACAATATTGCATTAGTCTGTCAGTTTTTGAAACTGGCACCAGTTGACCTTTTGCAATGCTTTCCTACTTTGCAAGTGAAAATGAGCAGTCTGCCAAACTTGATTCATAAACCTCCCAGCTGGTGATCCTTTTTGTTTTGGCCTACTTAGCATTCTGTAGATTGTGATTTGAAAGAAAGGAGGACTCTGATTAATATAAATTAATTTGACCCATCTCTGTTTTGCGGAACCTTGAAATAAAATAAGATCAGTTAAAGGAAGCGAGGAAAATTCTAATGACATATTGGTATATCATGCTGTAGATATGATACTTGAACTCTTCCTATACTATGAAATCAGTGCATGCTGTGTAATGCTGCTCTTGCAGTTTTGTATTGTTCAGTTCCCAATTTTGTGCTTAAATCCCCTCCTCTCACCCCCCAGACACATATACTGCAATTCTCTATTTATTGATTGATTGATTTAATTCACCTTGTGCCTCTCCTAGGAAAAGGTGGATGGAATATCAAATGGAAATAAATGGCAACATTTTGAAAGTAATTTTATAACAGGCCATGTAAGGCTAACTATGCACAGGCTTTAGCCCAAATTTTTAAAGTGGAATTATGCACATAAGCCCACTTTGAAAATTAGAGTTAGGCGCCTACCTTTGTGTGGGATAAGTGCACACGTTGAGAGCAGTTGGGAATTTGTACACGAATAGTTTCTAAAAACGAAAGCATCCACATCAATGGTTGCACCATTCCCCCACCACCTCCCCGAAACACTCCTTTGCAGTGCACGGTAAAGCACATGCGGAATCTCTTATATGCATATTTTTACACGTGTACAGCCCCGGACAATTTTCAAAAGCTGATTTATGTGCATGAAATTGGGTTTTATGCACGTTGATACTTTTTTAAAAATTCAGCCCTTTGTGTTCAGGAGCAATACAAATAGATCAGCCTATCCACTGGATCAGATAACTATAGGTAAACAGATGGGGAGATCAAGAGAGAACTGTTTTTGCTGCTATTCTAATCAAAGTAGAAATGTAGAGTAAATCAGGATTTTGAATGATTTAAAGATGCACAAGTAATGGAAAAACTTAAATATATGGAAATATGTATTTTCATACGGTGCCTCATGAATTAAAGAGCACATAAATGTCATAGACATAATATTGGGAAACAAATCTAAGATCTGAGTTGCATGCGACACAGAAAACAATAGCGTTATGTAATGGTAATGGGGCACGTTTCATACTGTGCGTTGAGCTGCAAAGTCTGAGGAGACTTTTTACTTGTGGTTTTTGCACCAGGTTTCAGGGTACAAGTTCATACGTACTTTTACTTTAAAAACTGTCAAAAAATATTTTAGAGATCTGTAACCCCTTTTGCTACGGATCTTTTTTCCAAACAAAAGTATACGACTTGTGGTCCCAGGCTGGGACCACCTCTACTACAACATAGGTAAAAGTATGCTTGTGGCACAGCTCACTTGCAGGGTGGGCAATTTTTAGATACCTGGTTTTGGGTGGCTAAAATGCTTTTTACTCAGAAATCCCTTTAAAAATTACCTTCATGGTGTAGGAAACGTCTCGGATGACCTCCGTGTGCAAATGGAAAATCTTCAGAGAGCTTGGCATGTATTTGGGTTTATGCCTATCTCACAAGAAAATGATTGGGGTGCCGCAGGTTAATGGGAATTTCATGCTTGTCCAGAGGGCCTTTTTCTTGTTTCACTTAGCCGCTTTTGTGGTGTGGCGTGACGAGAAAAAGATTCCAGAGGAGGTTGTGACACTGATAAAACGGAAACTGTCATCATGCCTCTGTATCGCTCCATGGTGACACTGCGCCTTGACTGCTGTGTACAATTCTGGTCACCACATCTCAAAAAAGATATAGTAACAAAGGAGAAGGTTCAGAGAAGGGTGACCAAAATGATAAAGGGGGTGGAACAGCTCCCCTATGAGGAAAAACTAAAGAGGTTAGGACTGTTCAGCTTGGAGAAGAGACGACTGAGGGGGGGGGATATGATAAAGGTGTTTAAAATCATGAGAGGTCTAGAACAGGTATATATGAATATGTTCACTCTTTCGGATAATAGAGGGACTAGGGGGCACTCCATGAAGTTAGCAAGTAGTACATATAAAACAAATCTGAGAAGATTCTTTCACTCACTCAGTTAAACTCTGGAATTTGTTGCCAGGGGATGTGGTTAGTGTAGTTGGGTTTAAAAATGGTTTGGATAAGTTCTTGGAGGAGAAGTCCAATAACTGCTATTAATCAAGTTGACTTAGGGAATAGCCACTGCTATTACTAGCATCAGTAGCAGGGGATAGACTTAGTTTTTGGGTACTTGCCAAGTACTTCTAGCCTGGATTGGCCACTGTTGGAAACAGGATGCTGGGCTTGATGGACCCTTGATGTGACCCAGTATGGCAACTTCTTATGATAGAAATCTGCAGAAAACAGGTTAGGCCAGGTGTCAAAGCTGTCAGGCAAAATGCCACAAAAGGTTAAAAAAAAAAAAAAAAAAAAAAAAAGTATGGAGATCAAAACAGCAGTGCCTCACCCACAAGTACTGAATCACTAAACTTGCAACAAGTGGCATTTGGATCACAAAAAGAGCTTATTCTCTGGTGTTTCTTAATGAAAGATATATAGAAGTCAAAACAGGTACAAAATGTTAATTCACATTTATTTATTTATTTAGAGTTTTTAGCACTTTTTTTATATACCGTTTTACCAACATTAGAAACTATTTTTGTGGAGGGTGACGTCATCGATCTAAGATGGCTGCTTAGAATTTTTCTCCTACTCTCCTCTAAGCTATACTTGGTGAAACATCCAGTTCCAGAGGTGCTTCGTCTCTACTTAGCTCTCATACTACGCATTAAACATAGATATGGCATCTAAGAAAAAAAGTGGTGGATCTCCAGCAATTTTCGTTCGATTCCGGCGGATCTCGATTTGCGGCCCTCGGAGAGTCCACGGGGCCGGGAGAAGGCCCAGAGGCGGTGGGAATTAAACAGCGATCGGAACCGCAGGACCCGGCTGGGGGAGTCGAACAGATTCAAAAAAGAGATCTGCAAGTACTTGAAAAATGATATTAAAGCACTGGCGGATGAATTTCAGGACGCCATTTCAGCTTTACGTACTGATATTAAAGAACTGGGGCACCGGGTAGATGATAACTAAGCACAGATGGAGGCGCATGATACCAGACTCACGGCATTAAATTCTGAGCTCGAAACATTGAAACGGCAGCAGGAAGACACGATGCTGAAACTGGAGGATATCGAGAACTGCACGAGACGTAATAACCTACGAATTCGGGGCTTACCAGAAGAACCGGCATACGCCAATACTGTTGAAGTTGTCCAGCTCATATGCACTGCGATTCTCCAAGCGGCGGCAACGATGGATGGAGGTGAGGCCGTGGAATCTCCTGCGTCTATTGTAGTGAAGAGGGCGCATAGGGTGCTGGGCCTGGCCTCCAGAAATACCCCGAGGGATATGGTTATCTGTTTTCATAGTTTCATCACAAAAGAAGCTATAATGAAAGCTGCTCGGCGATTGGAAGCGTTTTGAATGGGAAGGTCATCTCTTATCCATTTACAATGATCTATCTCCAGCGACCTTGAAGTGGTGCAGGGATTTCCAGCCGGTCATGTTTTACTCCGAAAAGATCACCATAAATATCGATGGCTATACCCGTGTGGGGTGGCATTTACCATCAAAGGAGTGACCTCTAGGGTCAAAACGGCAGAAGAAGCTATCACCATTCTACGAGCGGCAGGAATGGAGGTTCCCTGCTTGGCTTCAACTGCGCCTGTAGTGGAAACTGAAATGGCAGAGGGTGGGAAAGGGAGGCCGTCGCCTGAAGCGAACATCGGGCTCTGGTGAGCCCTGGCATTCGGCTGACGCTGATAGTCGGAAGGACTACTCTGTTATCGGAACTGCTGTAGGATGTGAACACTTTTGGTATACGTCTGGGCTGTGTGAGTTTGCTGTTTGAAGATCTCAGCGTCATCGACACAATAAATATGTCACGGATACACTTGATGATGAAACTTTGCTCTGTTATTGAGTTTTCTTATATAATTTTTCTCTGGAACTGGACTGTGTTTTTTTCAGTGTTTATCACTGATGTTTTCATATGATTCTTGGGAGGGTTTGGAGGTTCTTGACATCACTCCCTCTTTTAGGGGTCTGCCACACGAGGGGAGACCTCAGATATCTCAGGGAGGGGGTGGGGGGAAAGGGGGAAAGTTGATGTATGTATGGTTTTGTTGGGAGGTGATAGTATGCACTATAGTATGTTTGGGTGTGTGGGCAGTGGTAGGGGGATGAAGGATTATGGCTTCGCTTAAATTTCTCTCCCTCAATGAGAGAGGTTTAAATTCTCCAATGAAGCGTAAGCTGCTATGTAATGACCTGGCTCGATTTCATGCTTCAGTGGTTTTCTTACAGGAAACGCATTTAAAGCCATGCGCTTTCTCCCAAAAATATTTTGCACCCAGCACTTCGGATTCTAAATATAGTGGGGTTGGCATACTGTTTGCTAATCACTTAGGAGTGAAATTGCTTCACAAGGTGGAAGGCCAGAAAGGTCGATACATTATACTGGTGGTGGAGATTTATAATTGTAAATTTATTTTGGTAAATGTGTACTGTCCAAACCACAATCAGGGAGCGCTAATAGATGAGATTAATCAGAAATTACTTCTCATAGATGGTGGGTTCTTAGTCATTGGGGGGGGACTTTAATCTGACACTTCAGATTGGTAAGGATACTTCTTCAGGGAAGGGTGGATCATCTCAGGGAGAGAGGTGTGCTTTGATGCGATTTTTGACAGATTGGGATTTACTTGATATATGGCGATTTTTATATCCACATAGCCGCAATTATTCATTTTATTCCAGGCCCCATGATACGTATTCACGTATTAATTATTTTCTAATTGATAAAAACCTGAGCGTCCATACAAGGAAGGCGGATATAGAATCTATTACATGGTCCGACCATGCTCCGGTGTGATGGGAGGTGGATATGCCACAATGGGATCCTGGAGTATGCTGTTGGAAGCTGAATGACATCTTAAACATAAAATGTATTTTCCCAAAGTGAGAGGTCAGATTGAAGAATATTTAACACTCAACAGTTCCTCTGAGATCTCACAAGTGACACTGTGGGAAGGGTTGAAGGCCACCATGCAGGGAAATCTCAATAGTCTAGGCACATATCACAAGAAGCAAAAAGTGCTGAGCCGGATTTCCGCTCTTGAACAAGAACATAAACAGGGACAAAACTCTCATACGTTACACAGATTAGAAGTGGCTCGTCAGGAATTAAAGGGGTTAGATGCTGATCAGGTGGCCTATCAACTAGATCTGGTGAAGCAATTATATTATGAGCAGGGTGATAAGCCCAGTAAATTGCTGGCCCATAAATTGAAAGAAACTATTTTTGTTTAGCAGTAGGGAGAACATTATTTTATTTTTCAGTTAGCGGTAGCAACAATGCTGTACCTAGTTCAAGAATTCTTCAGATCATTAGAAGTTTTTGAGTCTGCTGGTTTTTAGTGAGAACTAAATACAAGTCATGAAGAGCTGAGAAATCTTCCACTGTCCTTTTGTATTTATTGCCTGTCAGTAGTACTTAGATAAGTGACTTAAAAAGCCAAAAATATGTCCCAAGTTTGCCATGCTGTGTAGCTTAAACAACCATAAGGGAGACTAGTTTGCAGCCAAGAACCTTCCTTGAGACTGTCCAGGTCCGAAGCAGACACCAGTGCTAAGAATTTGCCCCCTCTGCATGTATTGTCAATCTGGCTTTGCATTTGTTTTTGTGCAAAGCCAGAACAACAATACACGCAGAAAATGAGCTAGCTTCTGGCAGCTGCCCACTAATTAGTGGCACAGAGACATGATTGTTTAAGAATGAAGGAACAGCTAATGTTGTGATAGAAATTTGTAGAACCCAAATAATGGAGAGATCATGGCAGGTGATATTCACATTTCTGTTGACTTTTGGAAGCAAGGATTTACTGTGGGTTGGTTTTTTTTTTTTTTAACGATTAAGGAGGATCTCGGGCATTCAGCTCTGTGCTTTTGCTCTCCAGTCTAGGTTTTCATGCTCTTCATATTCTATGATGTGATTACTCTGTTCTGAAACTGTATTTTCCTCTTATTCGATATTTAGTTTCCCTCTGTATCTCCTTTAACATGGTCTCTCATCATGGCTGTCTAAGAGGCAATGGATATAGTTGCTTATAAAGCAAATGTGTTCTAGCAAAATGTGACTGCTATGACATAATATACAAGTATTACTTTAGGGAACAGGACCTTCATTTGTTATCTATTTTTTTTTTTATTTTCTGTTTATGAAGTTTTACAATTTACAAAAGTCAACCTTGTACAAGCAATTTTGAATTCCAGATGTGCAATGCCTCCTCCCCACACACAAAGCAAACATTTGATCCAGAAAAAAAGTCCTTAAATAGAATTCACATTAGCACCCTATAGGAAAAAGGGGGAAGAAAAGGAAAAAGAGAGATAACTGAAGATGAAAAAAGAGGAACTAGATACATCATTTCCGGATATTATAACAATTTCATGCTATGGAAGGCTTTTTTTCAGGCGGCTATGTGCTGGTACTGATTTCCAGCACCTTTTCCCTCCAGGTGCTTGATCTGCCCTGTGGTTTCTCCAAAAGAAATATGCACCCTGCATGCGAGTACTGGCATGCTTTTTCAGAAAGAAAGCATTGGTGGTGTGGATTACGAACAGAGTTGGTAATCTTTGTGGTTTTTTTTTTTTTTTAATTAAGTTAAAAACGTAGCTACTCAGGTACAAAGAAATATCTAACACCAGCATAGTTAACCACGCATTTTGCAAGGGTAACAAAAAAATGTAGCCCCAAGCTCTCAAGATTCTTGGTGCATTGAAAGAGACATGTGCTTCTCTCCTGCATGACCTTAGCAATAATCAGAACAGATATAAAAAATTTGCACCATAAACAACACCTGCATCCTGCAAAAGTACAAACGTATAACCATGTTGAGGTCCTGCAAATGAAACTAATAAGAAGCTCTTCCTCTTCCAGTGATTTCTCTAAATAAGCAGAATAGGACATTTGCACTGCCCTGTCTTCTCCCCTTGGTTTTCTGGCAAGAAGACCTTGTTAATAGGCGGGCAGACTTCAGCAGATACCCCCAAATCTTCCGTAAGAGTTTTAAAAATAAGTCTCTTGCATTCACGCCACTTCAGTCTAGGGGAGTTTAGGAATCCCAGCTTCAGGTGTCTGGCAAGGTTTTTTCCCCATTTGTTCCATCTTCCTATGAAGCACCATTTTATCCTGAAATAAAGCTAAGCCCTTTAATCTCCTATCTTTCTAATCTTCGCTTTGATTTCCTGGGATTCCACATTCTGGTCCTGCATGAGCAGATTCAGTTTTAACAAGGGAATGAATGTCTAAAGCGGTATCTGGTCTTATCAGCACTGGCCAAATATTATCCAAGGTTACCACTGATAGCGTAGTCAGAGGAAGGAAGGGTGTAGTGGTTATCTTAAAAGACAATTCCAGATGAGATTCATCCTGGTTCTCCTTTAGAACCGAAGCACTGCCACTAGCTTGATCACCTCTCTCTTCTGACTGGGATCAATCAGGGCTGCCCCCTGAGTCAAAACCTCAGCTGCCCCAGGCTGCATCGGCAGCACACAGTCTGGGGCCTCAGTGATGTCTCTTCCCTACGCCGGTTGGACTCTCACAGCAGCAAGGACAAGATCCTTTCTTAGAGACCCGGATGTCCGGCTGGCAAACCCATTCACCGTACGCTGACCTCAAGGCAGGGAGCCGGGGCTGTGGGGTGCCCTCAAGGGGGGGGGGGGGGGGAGATGTTCGAAGATGGCAAAGTCTGCGGGGGAACAAAGCAGACTTCCCGCAAACATTCAAAGAAAATGTCCGCGCATAACTTTGCTTTGAAGGTTTTCTGAAAAAATGTGCGCTTAATCCCCTGCACAGAGTTAATCTTGCTCCAGGCATGGCAGAACGTTGTTTGTGAATTTATGCGCAGACTTTTTAAAAATCAAAACTATGCATGGAAATCCAAACTCTGCTCCAACTGCACCCCCCCCCCGTGCACAAAAATGAGTTACATGCTTACTTTTGCATGCAAAGATGGGCAAATATACTCTTCCCCTGAAGGCCTACAGTGCACACTGAACTGTTAGCAAGTGCATTCTAAAATTAGTGCCTAGCCACATACAAATGAAGAAGCATCATATGCAAATTAGGCTTTCACGGGTGCAAGTAAAAAGCATAGAATGATCTCTTCCCCCCCCTCCCCCACTGCAGTGGCTGTGAATGGGTAGTAGGACATCCCTCCTTTCTGTAGCTGTAAGGTGTTCCCAACAGCTGAGTTCCATTTGTTGTACTTTTTAAAGAGAATTTTACGCAATTAAAAAGCATTTTGGTCTGCCTGTCTATGACACTGACATCACTGGATGTCAGGGTGGTCAGATCAAAGCAAAAAGGTAAGGGCTAGAACACCTCAGGAGAGGAGAGGAAATCAGCCTAATGGTCAGGGAGCCCAGACCCCACCAGCTGAAGAGGAGAGCTTCATCCGCTGTGGCCTGAAGAGTGGTGCTGGCATGTAGGGAAGAGGAGAAGAGAGATGGAGGGAAAGGTGAAGGGGTGGGCGTGTCAACCTCCATACATCCCCCTCAAACACACACACACACTACACTCCCGCATCCTCTATCCCCTACCCTCATCCCCTCTACACAGACACACTGCATGCACAGCCCCTCACCAGTCACACATGTACCCACCCTCTTCCCACCACATACATCTGCCCCCGACCCCTAACTCCTTCATCACTACAGCGCAACTATAATACATACATATACACATATGCAGGTCATGGGATCATAAACCTCGCTCTTTGAAGTTACTGTGCAATTCTGGACTTTTTTTTTTTTTTTTTATAAATAGGATTGAATTATACCTATAGTTTACCTGCTTAGTTTGGGGGGCCGGGACAAGGGGTAGGAAGGTAAAATTGACCGGGGGGGAGTGGGAGAGGGATAGTGTGCAAACTTTCTCCTCCCATCCTTCTACCATCCTCTCAGATTGCCATGGATTAGGAGGGTGCAGGTTTTCTCTCTCCTACCTCCTGAGTCTCTCTCTCTCTCTCTCTCTCATCCCCATAGCCCGTGTGCACATCTCTCTCTCTCTGTTTCTTCCCTTGTGCCCCAGCCTGGTGCTACTATCTGGCTGCTCCTGTTGCCACAGTGCCAGCACCTCTGCTCTTCCTGCTGCATCCTGCACGGTTCACCGATCAGTTTTTGCTCAACAGGCGTGGGCCTCTGTATCTTTGGACCCCCTACACAGTTCAAATAGCTGACGTGTGAACAGCACAGTCCACAGGAGGGAGAAGAAAGGAGAGAGGCACCAGTGGCAGAGGAACGCTTCACTTCTATCTCTCTGCCTTCCTCCCCCTCCCCAGCTTGCCTATCCCTTGATGGCATTGCCACCACTGGGTACTTTTGGGGAAGATGGGGCATTGCCCCCCTTCCCAAACTCCATCCATGGATGAAATTAATGATGAAAAGTGAACATTTCTACTGCAACTAATGGAAACACACAAAACATAACCTGCAGACATTCAGGTGCCTAAGGTCTGGGAATGTCTGTATCATAAAGCACCTACCTTGCCGATGCAATACAGGTCAGACATCTCTTCCTGTTCATGCAAATTCCTTTGCTATGTTTGGAGAAAGCACATCTGCCTCTCTTTCAGCATCACATGCCCAATCCAGTATCGAATTACGAATCTATCATTTGATTACTTTAATTGGCTTATCCTAGCATTAACTTCTTCCTTAACAAAATAATAGTTATTTAAGGTTTTTCTATACCGACATTAGTTTTTAGACATCATATCGGTTTACATATAACAATGTTTCAGCAACAGGGCTTTACAGTACAACAAATTAATTTTACAGGGTAACAGCAAAACATAAATAACTAACTAGATTATATTTGTTTAGTGCATTAAATATAGGGTATAATATGAAAAATAGAGATTACTAAATAATACAGAATAGTGCAATTATATCTACAACTGACTGGTAATGTGAATATAGAGCTTACTAAATAATACAGTATAATATAGATATATCTACAGTTGACTGGTATAATTAATGTTATTGTGTAATTAAGTGTGAGGTCATTGTCGTTCTCAGTAGGATAGAGCTCGGGTACGTTGAAAAGTCTTACTCGAGGGATGCTTATGTATACCTTTTAAACCAAAATTCATTTTGGGGTATAGAGCATCTAAATGATGTTTTCTTCCATTGGACTGTCCTCAGTATGCATGTTTGCATTAGGGTCCCTGGTTATGGGAACGTTTCAGAGATGACATTCTCAGACTCTGGAATACATGGAACATTATCTGGAATCTCTCAGGAAATGCCACAGAAGTACAGTGATTCCTTTTTTGAAACCTTTTCATTTAAAAAAAAATTGATTATAGTTTATTGATTTTCTAGACCTGGATAAAATTTAAAAACTTTTTTGCTTTGTCTTTAAATGTGTGAATATATAGGCCCCAGAATCTGTCTCTCTTCTTGGCTCCTACACCCCCAGCAGAGAAATTCCCTCCTCCCAAATGGCCCTTCTTTCCTTACTTCCTCCTCCTCCCCCCCGTAACTTTCACAAAACTAGCCTGCGCATGACTTTGGGCTTTAAGTTGCTATGCACCCAAAATCTAGAATGAGGTAACACTGTCCTTTCTCATGAAAGGGGCAAGGATCAGGACGATGCCATTTTGAAAAATGGTGTTGACAGGCCCAGAGCTAGGGGGCACTCCAGGCCCTCCGCTGACTAGTAGTGACTTAATTTATGCAGGTCATGGAATCATAAAAATCAATCTTTGAAGTTGCTATGCAATTCTGGACTTTTTTTTTTTTTTAAAACACAGGATTGAATCATATCCATAGTTTGCTTGCTTAGTTTGGGGGGGGGGGGGGAGGTTCTGCCTGTAACCCTTAGTCCACCAGGGTCATTTCTTTGGGTTGGTAATGGGAGGCAGGACCACTAGACCAGGGCTTCCCAAACCTGTTCTGGGGACCCCACAGCCGGTCGGGTTTTCAGGATATCCATAATGAATATGCATGAGATGCATTCGCATATACTGAGTCTCTATGATATGCAAATTGAACTCATGCATATTCATTGAAGATATTCTGGAAACCCAGCCACCTGTGGGATCCCAAGGACAGGTTTGGGAACCTTGTACTAGACTATTTTTGCCTTGCGACAGGGCACGCACATTGATGTCCTTGGCGGAGGAAGTCCAATAGCGCCGGTTGGTGCTGGCACGGCGTATGGTGCAGCTTCTGGGGCTCATGGCTGCGACCATTCTTGTCACCCCTTTTGCCCATTTGCATATGCGCCGGACCCAGTGGCGCCAGGCCACCCACGGCCTACAAGTCCGTATCCAGGTTTCCCCCTCTCTCAGGACTTCCCTTTTTTTGGTGGAGGACTCCTTCCAATCTGGAGCAGGGTGTACCTTTTCAGACTCCTCTTACCCAGATTGTGCTTACCATGGATGCATCCCACCTGGGTTGGGGGGCCCATGTGGAAGGCCTCCACACCCAGGGTCTCTAGACCCGAGAAGCTCTGTCAGATAAACTTCTAGGAACTGCGGGTGATCCGGTATGCTCTGTGGGCCTTCCGGGATCGGCTAGCCAACAAAGGTGGTCCTCATCTGGACCGACACTCAGGTAGCTATGTGGTATATCAACAAGCAAAGGGGCACCAGATACTTCCTCCTCTGTTAGGAGGCGGTGCAGATCTGGGCCTGGGCACTTGCTCAGGGAATGCCCTGCGGACAAGCTGAGCTGAACTTTCAGACCCCATGAGTAGTCCCTGAAGCAGGAGGTGGCAGATTGGATTTTCCATCTCGGGGGGACCCCTGACGTGGATCTATTTGCCTCCCCCTGCAACAGGGAAGCTCCCCGGTCCTGCTCCCTGTCCAGGTCATGGACGCCTTTGCCGGTATGCATCCTAGGGTACTAAAGGAACTCAAATGAAATTTCTGATCTATTAGATAAAATTTGTAACTTATCATTAAAATCATCCATTGTACCTGAAGAATGGAGGGTGGCCAATGTAACCCCAATATTTAAAAAAGGCTACAGGGGCGATCCGGGTAACTATAGACCAGTGAGCCTAACTTCAGTGCCGGGAAAAATAGTGGAAACTATTCTCAAGATCAAAATCGTAGAGCATATAGAAAAACATGATTTATTGGAACACAGTCAACACGGATTTACCCAAGGGAAGTCTTGCCTAACAAATCTGCTTCATTTTTTTGAAGGGGTTAATAAACATGTGGATAAAGGTGAAAGATGCTGTGTATTTGGATTTTCAGAAGGCGTTTGACAAAGTCCCTCATGAGAAGCTTCTACGGAAACTAAAAAGTCATGGGATAGGAGGCGATGTCCTTTCGTGGACTACAAACTGGTTAAAAGACAGGAAATAGAGAGTAGGATTAAATGGTCTATTTTCTCAGTGGAAAAGGGTAAACAGTGGAGTGCCTCAGGGATCTGTACTTGGACCGGTGCTTTTCAATATATATATATATATAAATGATCTGGAAAGGAATATGAGTGAGGTTATCAAATTTGTGGATGATACAAAATTATTCAGAGTAGTTAAATCACAAGCAGTCTGTGATACATTACAGGAGGACCTTGAAAGACTGGAAGATTGGGCATCCAAATGGCAGATGAAATTTAATGTGGACAAGTGCAAGATGTTGCATATAGGGAAAAATAACCCTTGCTGTAGTTACATGATGTTAGGTTCCATATTAGGAGCTACCACCCAGGAAAAAAAGATCTAGGCATCATAGTGGATAATACTTTAAAATTGTCAGCTCAGTGTGCTGCAGCAGTCAAAAAAGCAAACAGAATGTTAAGAATTATTAGGAAGGGAATGGTTAATAAAACAGAAAATGTCTTAATGCCTCTATATCGCTCCATGGTGAGACCACACCTTGAATACTGTGTACAATTCTAGTTGCCACATCTCAAAAAAGATATAGTTGCGATGGAGAAGTGTCACGCTTTCCCTGGTCCGTACACTGTCTGCTGCTTCCCTGGTCCCTTGGAAACTCAAATAGCAGTTTAAACGTATTTACCTTAAAAGTTCCCAGGTGGGATTTGAACCCTCACCACCTGGATGGAAGGCAGATGCCTTCCCCACTGAGCCAGCAACTCACTTTCCAACCACTGCTTCAGAGGTCCCTCTCAAAGTCCATAGTTCAAAATCCGGCCCCACTGGGCCTAATTGCCACCTCCCTCCGTACCTCTGGGACCTCAACCCTTCCCCAGAGGTACAGCCACCCACTGGCAGTTCTCCAGGCAAAGTATCCTTGTCGTTCATCCAACAACAGATGTCCCCGCGCTCACCTCTGTGATAGTTGCGGCAGTCCTTCACACGGTCAGGGAATGTCCAGCCTCAAAGTCTCCCAGAGCAGACAGGAAATCCGATCCTTCCTCCTCGGTCCCCCACAGAAGACTGAGACTGCTCTACTAGGGAGTCCTTTTTATCCTGTGGAAACTCCTCCTCCTCTGCCAGCTGATTGGCTCCAGGGAAGTCCCACCCTTAACCTCCCACACCTGTGGTTCTTCTGTCCTTGTAACATCCGGGGGAAGGAACCAAGGGACGTCTCTAGCCTGGTGTTGCTGTATTTTCCTTCCCCCCCTTCCCTTGAATCTTTGGTTCCTAGCGTTATTCTTCCTATCTAGTCTAGCATAGTGACCCCGTCACAAGAAGGTACAGAGAAGGGCAACCAAAATGATAAAGGGGATGGAACAGCTCCCCTATGAGGAAAGGCTGAAGAGGTTAGGGCTGTTCAGCTTGGAGAAGAGACGGCTGAGGGGGGATATGATAGAGGTCTTTAAGATCATGAGAGGTCTTGAACAAGTAGATGTGACTGTTATTTACACTTTCAAATAATAGGAGGACTAGGGGGCATTCCATGAAGTTAGCAAGTAGCACATTTAAGACTAATCGGAGAAAATTCTTTTTCACTCAATGCACAATAAAGCTCTGGAATTTGTTGCCAGAGGATGTGGTTAGTGCAGTTAGTGTAGCTGGGTTCAAAAAAGGTTTGGATAAGTTCTTGGAGCAGAAGTCCATTAATGGCTATTTATCAAGTTTACTTAGGGAATAGCCACTGCTATTAATTGCATCAGTAGCATGGGATCTTCTTAGCGTTTGAATAATTGACAGGTTCTTGTGGCCTGGTATGGCCTCTGTTGGAAACAGGATGCTGAGCTTGATGGACCCTTGGTCTGACCCAGCATGGCAATTTCTTATGTTCTTATATTCTTATGCCCTTCACTGGGGGACAGGCTTCCTGTACGCGTATCCTCTACTTCTTTTGGTATCGAAGACCCTCTTGAAGCTTCGCCAGGACTGGGGGACTATGATCTTCATAGCCGCCCATTGGCAGAGACAGGTTTGGTTCCCGCTCCTGCGGGATCTCTCCTGGCGGTACCCAATCTTTCTGGGAACAGCCCCAGATCTCTTCACGGAGGATCAGAGCAGGCTGTGCTACCCCAACTTCTGGGCCCTGTCCCTCACTGCCTGGATGTTGAGCAGATGATCTTGCAGCCTCTTGACCTTTCAGAGTAGGTATCTCAAGTCCTGGTGGCTTCAAGAAAACCTTTCACCAGGAAGTCTTATGCTTTGAAATGGAGGAGGCTTACCATCTGGTGTGAGCAGAAGGGTCTCGATGAATGTCATTGTTGAAAATACATTGAAAACTTCTGCTCAGTGTGCAGCAGCAGCCAAGAAAGCAAATAGAATGCTAGGGTTATTAGGAAAGGAATGGAAAATGAAACGGAATATCACAATGCCTCTGTATCGCTCCATGGTGCAACCTCATCTTGAGTATTGTGTTCAGTGCTGGTCACCACATCTCAAGAAAGATATAGCAGAACTAGAAAAGGTACAGAGAAGGGCAACCAAGATGATAATGGGGATGGAACAATTCCGCTATGAAGAAAGGCTAAAGAGGTTAGGACTCTTCAGCTTGGAAAAGAGAGGGCTGAGGGGAGATATGATGGAGGTCTATAAAATGAGTGGAATGGAGCGAGTAAACATTTAATCAGTTGTTTACTCTTTCGAAAAGTACAAAGACGAGGTAACAGACAATGAAGTTACTGAGTAATACATTTAAAACTAATAAGAGAAAATATTTTTTTTACTCAACACATAATTAGCTCTGGAATTTGTTACCAGAGGATGTGGTAAAAGCTGTTAGTATAACTGTGTATAAAAAAGATTTGAACAAGTTCCTGGAAGAAAAGTCCATTAAGGGAGAGTTGGCAGAAATCCACTGCTTATTTAGGATCCTGCCAGGTGTTTGTGACCTCACTTGGCCACTTTTGGAAACAGGGTACTGGGCTTGATGGACCCTTGGTCTGATCCAGTATGGCAATTTCTTATGTTCTTATGATACCAATGCTGTCAGCTCTCATCTTCAACATCATTTAAACAATGCTGCAAATCAAAGCACTGTAGCAGTGTCTGGCATTGGGCTTTCAACTACAGCTACAATGCTGAACAACCCAACCAAAAGCTTGGGGTATGGGCTTTCAGCTGCAGCTGTAATGCTGAACAATCTGACCAAAATTTTCTGCAAGCATTCCAAGCAATCAGCTTTTTCAAAGATATGTGTACTTTTATCTGCAATTTAAAAAAAGGAAAAATAAATTCTGCATATTTACAATGACAAACCTATGATTATAACTAGACACAAAATACACGTTAATTACAAAGTAACAGGTGTGACCAATGTCAACAAAATTATGATGGTTAAGCCAGTTAACATCACAAAATTAAACGTGTCATCATTCTGAAGCTTGTAATGCAAAATTACTTCATTTGCTGATTTTAGCAAATTAAAAATAATAAAGCCTTGAATATGGCATGTGCAAAAGTTTGGACACCCTTCTAGGTGACTCATTACTACATTTTTTTTTTAAAGTATTGTTAACAAGGCCCAAAATGTTGATTCTCGATAGGCCTTCAGTTTCATGGTTGAACATATACTTTGTCTCTTCTATGCCCTCAGGTTGAGATTGTTCTGTTTACTTTCAACAACCATGGGTTCCTCTAAGTAGCAAAATGAAAATAATTCGCTCTTAGAAAACAGGAAAAGACTATAAAAATAATAATAAAAAAATCTCTTAAGCATTTCTAGCTTAGTGTACAGATGCCTAATCTTTTGCATACAACTGTATATTTGAGCAGTGTTTCCCAAATCTCTCCTAGCGGCATACCTAGCCAGTCGAGTTTTCAGGATTGCCACAATGAAGATGTGCGAGATAGATTTGCATATCCTGAAAACCTGGCTGGTTAGGTGTGCTTCCAGGAGAGATTTGGGAAACACTGCTCTAATATACAGTTGTACAGGCTTTCCAAGTAGTGTAGAATGCACACTGCTAGAGTACTGACAGCAACACTTTCAGTTGTTCAGTCTTGCTGTCCCTTCATTCATTACCATTATCATGGTAAATCAAATTTAAGAGGGTAACTTTCAAACTCTACGTGGCCCCAATATATGCGCATACATGGGCTGTGCAGAAATCTAATAGAGTATTTTATAACCTGCACCTATCAGATGTGTGTGGATTATAAAGTATGCGTATGTCTGGTTATGTGCAAATATCTGCAGTGCATTGGAAGTTCGTATTTAAATGCATTGAAAGCATGTCCTTTACCTACCTATTTTATACACGCATGCGTATATATTTGCATAAAACTCTGATATATGCATGTAAGTTGGTATATTTTAAAACATGCCTGCGTAATTGAAATTACCAGTTTTCTGATTCCTCCACTAGCTCACCCAGATCTTCTCCTGGTCGAGACCCTCCTAGTTCTTCAGCCTGAACCTTCCCAGTTCACCCAGGCATCTAACCCAACCACGTACTTGAAAGCAGACCAGTCTGATATCAAGTACGTTGAGTTAATTAGCAGGTGTAAAATTGCAGGAATAACTTACCACATGTATTCACACAAGTCTCATAAAATAGCAACTTATGCGCGTACCTTTTAGCCGTGCTGTGGAATACTCCAGACAACTCCTTTTTTTACGCAGGTAAATGTGCATGCTAAAGTGAAAACGTGCATATTTTTTATCTTTACAAGCTATTTATGTGCATAACTCTTTTGAAAATTAACCCCTAAGATTCTAGCATTAACGCAAGCCTGGATGGTGAGAAACCCTACTCAAAATCTATAAGCCATTATGGCCTAAAGATTTGTCAAGTATGATCACCTACCGGTAAATGTCCCGTCTGTGCAGATGGTGCATCTGGATGAGACAGATATAAGGGTATTTACAGTAGTAGGACCACAGTTGTGGAATGCCCTTCTAAAATGTACTCTAGCGGGCTTTGAACAGGGATCTGGCCAGCCTGAGGCTGGTGCCTTGTATGCAGAGAATATCCATGTGGATTCTTGAATCAACATGTCCTGAGAGTGGGAAATTTCAAGGAGACCTTTTGCCATAATTGTGGCCAGCGGGGGGAGTTCTATTATGGGTCTAATGGCAATAAGAGGACTGTCAAGGTGATCATGTTCTACAGTCGCAGAAGAGAGGAAGGTTGTGAAGATCTGGATACATTAACTTGACTGTGGTTTCCTCGCAGACTGCTACATGTGTTTCCTCAATGGTCTCTTGTGGATGCAAGCGATCCACTTCACTAGCTTATGTGAAGTTATGGAGAATTTCTTTTGAGTCTGTGTACAACTTGGCTTCTTTTGCCATGAAAGGCATCAGTGGCTATGGTTTTAATCTTGCAGGAAGGTCTGACTGGTGCTTAATTCTCTCAAGGTAACAGCCCTGCGGAGTCTGCAGTTCTTCCCTACCAGAAGATGGAGACAGACAGCAACAGGTTTGCTGGCATCACCCTGTATATGTTATGGCTTGAGGTGTTGCAGTGTATTCTTGGGTACTGCGGCGATGGCCACTCCCATGGGGAGGAGCTTCGTGAGGAACCGCAGTACTAGGCTAGGCTAGACTCATACACGGAGACACAGATGATAATATTTATTATACAGCTTGATGATACTGCCCAGGAGATGGCAGCAGTGAGATAACCCAGTAGAAGGTCCTCGGCAGAGGAGACCAGTCCCACTCTTGATAGATGGTAGGCAGCGCGAGGTAGAAGAGGAAGTCCCGGATGCAGGCTCCCAGCGCTGAGCTGTAGGTGAGACAGACTTGACAATGTTAGATTACTCACTGAAGTAGATAACTTTAGCGATGGAAATCCTGGCAGGCAGAAGTAGTAGAGTTGTAGACACCAAGGCAGGGAGAGCAGGCCCTCGAGGAGCGAGTACCCAGTATCCCAGATAGGCACCTGAAAGAAAGCATAAGGGCCCCCCGAGGAGCGGGTACCCAAGTTAGAGATGAATAGCCCCAGAGGGCAGAGAGGGCTTCCAGCGGCAGCAAGGAAGCGGCAGAGTAGCTTAGACCGGAGTGATTCCAATCCTTGCTAACTCAGTTTGTTAGCAAACGAAGGGCAGGCTAAATACCCGGATGGCGTGACATCACTCGAAGGGGACTCCCCCCAAGGTTCCCGCCATGACGTCGATAAAGATGTGGGTTGCGTGAGTGCGGGCACCCTAGGAGGCCCTTAGGAAAAAACATGGCGAATACCGTGCCGTTGCCGTTCCGGGGACGCTGGAGAGAGCAGCATGAAGACGTGGCAGCAGCCATCTTCCCAAGGCTTGAGGAGAGAGAAGGAAGAAAGGTGAGGCACAGAGGTCGAAGCCATCTGAGACCGATGGACGCAACAGTATAGGGTTCTGTGCTTATCTCAGCCTGCCAGTTTTTTCTGTAACAAACTCATAACATAACTCCTTGCCACACCCCCATTCAGCAGGGGGCTTAGCAAGGTGCAATCCAGCTAACCTTGGGAGAACACTTTATTAATAAGTGAAATTCCCAAAGTTTATTTTGCCCTGTTTGTCTTTATAAGATTATAAGCTCTACTGAGCAGGGACTGTCTGTTTTGTATACAGGGCTGCATACATTGAATAGCACTATAGAAGTGATAGGTAGTAGGTTTCTTCTTGTTCAGTCTCCTCCTGCTAACTGAAGGTATAACATTATATACACTGATATCTTCAGCCGGACTAGGGAGAAAACCCCACCAACAAAAGAATGAAGAATGAGACAAGCCTAAGCAACCAGCAATCTGGGAGGGTCCTAGCCTGGTCTGGCAGAATTCAAGGAAAGGAAATAAGACTCCATTTGACCTTCTTTATCATCCCACCAGACCAGTCCAGACAAGTAGGATGTAGCAAAACCAGCCCTCAAACTGGCTTAGATATTGCTATGCCTGCTCTCAAAACACCCGAGCCAAAGCCAGCATCTTCTCTGGCTTGAGCATCCAGACATTGATACTCCATAAATGAATGCAAGGATGTTCATGTAGTTTGCCTCACATATATCTCCAAAGGAGAAACTCGTCACAGCTCTGCCCATAAAGAGGCCTGGACTCTGGTTGAATGAATCCTCTGGGAGATGTCAAACCTTTAGCAACATATGCAGAACTGATGGCCTTGATCCACAGAGCAAACCAAGCTTTAAAAGTAGCTTCTCCCTTCTTTTGTAACAAATAATCAGATTTCATGAAGGAATTAGTCGCCTTCAAATATTGCTGAAACACCCTGTAAACATCTATTCAGTGAAGAAAGATCTCCACTACCCTCCACTGAGGAATAATTCCTGAAGAAAGGAAGGAAAACCATTTGCTTCAGATGAAATTGCAAAACCTGGCTACCAGAAACACTGCCTTCAAGGTTGGATCTTTCAGAGGAGCACTATTTAAAGCTCTAAGAACCAAATGTAAGTTCCACAAGGGAGCCAACTCCCTTCAGGTTAGCCTAATATGTTTCATCCCTTTCAGGAAACACGGAACTTCTATTGCACCACCAGTGACATAGCTTACAAATTACCCCGCCTTGTAACACTGTTACCTCCTTCCATGGGAATGGCAGGCTTCCTGGAAAAATACCAGCACATCTACACGCAGAGCTCTCAGGTTTCCGACTTAAATCCTGAGGGACTCATTCCGTAGCGCTCAGCAACTTGTAATGTGTAATGCATGGGACGGCCCTTCCAGACGATATAAAGATGACTGAGCTTACCCAGTCCTTTCAGAAAGAAACTGAAACCTGTTTCCATAAGGAGGCTTTTAGCTAAGTGACGTATGGCTTTTGATACTATTTATTTTATCTTTTTATCCGAGTAAATGGATTTAATCTTAACACCTTCACAGCAAATTGTAGACCATAGATTCTTGGTAGTTAGAATTGGCCAGTGCAGAGCCATAAGCGGTAATACAGTTGTGGTCTCTTTTTTGTTGTTGTATTGTTATATAACTTATTATATATGATTTTTTATTCTTTGCTGAGAATGTAGGATCATGTGGTTTAAAATCTTCAAAATAAAAAAAATTAATTTTACAGAGGGTGATTTTAGAACTGACTTTACCCCGTATTTTCAAAGCGGACTTGTGTACACATTTGCATTGCTTGGTTAAGGGCCCTTCACCGTGCACAAAATAACCTGCACAAACTTACACCTGGTCTTTGCGAGGCATAATTTATGCGGGTTAACGTCTGTGTCCTCTTTTGGAAATAGAAAAGTATGTGCATGCGCCTCCTCAGTGTGCATAAAAGTATGTGAAAAATTGGGTAAATGCTGAGAGCCTCAAGTTATTTGTTAATAGCCATCTCCACACACAAACCATTGTTTTTTGTGTGTATTTGACTTTAAAAATCAGGCCCCAAAAGGGCCAGTGTAGGAGCTTAATTTTAAGTATCTAAACCTTTGAAAATTTACTTCTGTTTTTTTACTTGAAGAAACAGAGGAATGTTATTTGTCTGTAATTCTAAGACTTGTTCTTTAGCAAAAACATAAATAATCATAAAAAAGCACAGATTTGTTTGTGTGGTTGGTATTGATAGGTCCCCATAAGAATTTTACACGCTGAGACTGGAATTCTTTGCCAGTTGACTTGGCGCTCTGATACAGATAGTATCTGCTTCCACAGGATGATCTAGAAAACAGCAATATTTTCATTTTATCTTATGCAGCATAAATAAAAATCTATTTAATTGAGCTTGTATCCTCTAGGTGAAGTTTACTGGATCCATGTTTCAAATGATAAAAAAAAAAAGGGTACAGTGAAATTAAGGAGTCTGATATAAATTTAGAAGCGGTTTTTTTTTTTTTTTAATTATCTTAACCGGATCATTCATCAAAATGCGTTATGGCGTTCACGCACGCGTTATGCGAAAAAAAATTGTGACGCACGGCACAAATGCAAATTTGTGGGAGGGGTGAGATCAGGGAGGAGTTTGGGTGGGATTTAGTTAAATGCGGGGCAATATTGCACCGTGCAATAGCAAAACACATGCTATCGCATGGTTTTAATGCCGGAAATAACTCCACCTTTTTTCCTGGCGTTAGGCTGTGTGATATGCCTGAAATGGTCTTAACGCAATTTGCGATAGTTTTGGAATTTCATTTTGGCCATTTCTCGGCTTGGAAGCAGAGGGGGAGAAGGGGAAAGGGGTTAGAGAGGAATAGAGTGGAGTGAAGTAGAGAGAGAGCCTCTTGGGAGGGTCCCACTGTGTGCACCTATTTATATCTCTATAGGAGGGAGATAACATAGTACAAAATTTCATCTTTTTGAGACTTTCCTCACACCAAATGACATCAGATCTTCACCAAGGTGTACTGTGGTGTTTGTACATTTCACTCTGCATACGAAACTAGCCCCTAAACCCTAAACCACCACTAACATCTCACCTCGACCTATTAGATGGTCCTCCTATAGAGATATAAATACTTTATTATTATGAGGGCCTTGTAGATATAGTCTCTTTCCCTCTCCCTCTCTCCCCTTAGCGCAAGATGCGAAAAATGGGGATTATCCCATGGTGCAGTAATTCAAAAATTCCCATAAACGCGTCCCTATCAATGTGTTACTAATGCTTTTTGATGAATCTAGCTATAACAATGTTTCCCAGCCCTGTCCTGGGGACCCCCCAGCCAGCCGGCTTTCAGGATATCCACAATGAATATGCATGAGAGAAAATTTGCATGTTACGGAGGCAGTGCAACCCAGGACAGGGTTACCACTGAGCTATAAGTTAGGTATTTGTTTTCAGTCAACCTTAGTATCCTAAATTGTTGGCTGAAAATGCATCTAAATTTGGCCTTGCTATTTATTTTCTAGATTGTGACAGCAATGCTATTTATTATAAGCGTCTAGCATTGATGTCAGAGCAGTGCTGGAAATGGCAGGAAGTAGGTATGAGACTTACCATGTTTCTGGCTGAGTTTTGGGGGGCGGGGGGTGGGTGGGTGAGATGGAAAGGAAAGGAGGGAATCATGATTTTAAGCATGAAACAGGAGGGGGGCCTTGCTATTAGCACCTGCTGCTTTTTAAAAAAAATGTAGTGGGTTGCAAGGGGATGGTGGAGAGATTTGAAAGTTTTCTTTTACAGCCACTTATCCAGCTATTCACACACTGCCAGATAACTTTAAGATTGCTCTGTGGCAGTCCTAGAATTAACGGGCTAACTTAGCCAGATACTGCTGAATATCAGCTATGTTAGCCAGATAATTTTACTGCATCCTGCAATGCTCCTGGCCCACTTCATTCAGCTAACTTATAGGCACGTAATGACATATCTGGCTAAATGTTGGCCTGACAATGGGGGGGAGGGGGAATATATTTAAATGACAGATTTGTCTGGCCATGTTTGGGACTTACTGGACAAATCCGTTTTACATAAGAAGTACCATGCTGGGTCAGACCAAAGGTCCATTGAGCCCAGCATCCTGTCTCTGACAAAGGCCAGTCCTGATCTCAAGTACCTGGCAAGTCCCAAAGAACAGATCCAGTTCCTCATTGCTCACTCCTAGGGATAAGCTGTGGCTTTTCCCAAGTCCCCTTGACTAATAATTGTTTATAGACTTTTCCTCCACGAGCTTGGCAAAACATTTTATAAACCCCACTATGCTAGATGCCTTGATCACATCCTATAATTACACAATGTTGGGTTCCATATTAGGTGCTACACCCAAGAAAGAGATCTAGGCGTCATAGTGGATAACACATTGAAATCGTCTGTTCAGTGTGCTGCGGCAGTCAAAAAAGCAAACAGAATGTTGGGAATTATTAGAAAGGGAATGGTGAATAAAACAGAAAATGTCATAATGCCTCTGTATCGCTCCATGGTGAGACCGCACCTTGAATACTGTGCACAATTCTGGTCGCCGCATCTCAAAAAAGATACAGTTGCAATGGAGAAGGTACAGAGAAGGGCAACCAAAATGATAAGGGGAATAGAACTGCTCCCCTATGAGGAAAGACTAAAGAGGTTAGGACTTTTCAGCTTGGAGAAGAGACGGCTGAGGGGGGATATGATAGAGATGTTTAAAATCATGAGAGGTCTAGAATGGGTAGATGTGAATTGGTTATTTACTCTTTCGGATAGTAGAAAGACTAGGGGGCACTCCATGAAGTTAGCATGGGGCACATTTAAAACTATTCGGAGAAAGTTCTTTTTTACTCAACGCACAATTAAACTCTGGAATTTGTTGTCAGAGGACGTGGTTAGTGCAGTTAGTATAGCTGTGTTTAAAAAAGGATTGGATAAGTTTTGGAGGAGAAGTCCATAACCTGCTATTAAGTTCACTTAGAGAATAGCCACTGCCATTAGCAATGGTAACATGGAATAGACTTAGTTTTTAGGTACTTGCCAGGTTCTTTTTGGCCTAGATTGGCCACTGTTGGAAATAGGATGCTGGACTTGATGGACCCTTGGTCTGACCCAGTATGGCATTTTCTTATGTTCTTATGTTCTGGCAATAAATTCCACAGATCAGTTGTGCGTTGAGGGAAAAAAAAATACTTTCTCCAGTTAAATCTGCTACCTGCTAGTTTAATGGTATGTCCCCTAGTTCTGGTACTGTTTGAAAGGGTAAATAACTTCTTATTTTCTCCATCCACAAGCAGGACTAAATTAGCCATGACACGGGGGTGACGTTATCCTATATCAGGGGTGCTCATAACGGTCCTATGGGCCTCCCCCCAGCCAGTTGGGTTTTCAGGATATCCCTAACGAATATGCAAGAGATTTATTTGCATATACTATTTATTTGCATATACTCACCCACTTTATATACGCGGACGATGTACAAATCATAATCCCCATTTCGGACCCCATCTCTACTCTAAATTTCTGGAACAACTGCTTACACGCCATCAACCTTCTGCTCTCGAGTCTCAATTTGGTCCTAAATACTTCCAAAACGGAACTACTGGTTATCTCCCCTTGTGACAACAACCCCCTCGCAAATAATGCTAGCATCCCATTAGCAAACCAGGTCAGAGATCTTGGGGCCACCCTTGACTCTAGAATGAATTTCAAAAAATTCATTAACGCCACAACCAAAGAATGCTTCTTCAAGCTACAGGTCCTGAAGCAACTTAGACCGCTCTTACACTTCAAGGATTTCCGTTTGGTGCTTCAAGCCATACTGTTTTCAAAGATCGACTATTGTAATGCTCTATTACTTGGTCTGCCTGCTTCGTCCACCAAACCTCTTCAGATGCTGCAAAACGCAGCGGCTAGGATCCTTACAAACACTCGTCGCAAGGACCATATCACACCAATACTAAAAATTCTACACTGGCTGCCCATCCAATATAGAATACTTTTCAAGGCTCTCACCATCATCCACAAATCAGTCTACCAGCAATCCACTCTCCAACTCACCTTCCCACTTGAATTACATACTTCCGCAAGACCGATCAGAACTGCCTACAAAGGTTCGCTCAAGGCCCCCCCCAACAAATCATCGGTCCACAACACTATTCACAAGCGAGCTCTTTCAACAGCAGGTCCACTACATTGGAATTCACTTCCACAAGACTTACGCCAAGAACAATGCCATTCAACTTTCAGAAAGAAATTGAAAACCTGGCTTTTCGCAGAAGCCTACCGCTGAAGGATCTCCTCAACCATCACTGACTCTCACTCCCCCACCCCTCCCCTATCCCTTCCCCCCACCCAACCTCACCCTTTCCTTCTCCCTCTGGACATACCAGGCTAATAACTGCCTAGGACAAACCTATGTTTTGTATCTTACAGTTTTTGTTGATTTGTATATTTATCTCTCTCTAATTGTTTCTTAGTTTAAACTCTGCACTGTCTTCCATTGCCCAGGTTTTATGCTCCCTGTTTAATGTAACTTTACTTTCTACCTTGATGTTAATTGGTTTCCCCTCAGTTACATTGTAAACCGGTACGATAAGACCTAGTCTTGAGCATCGGTATAGGAAAAGAAATTAAATAAAAAAAAATAAATAAATAAATATACTACCTCCTGTGAATGCAACCGTGTAGGACCGGTTTAAGCACCCCTGTCCTATAGCACCAATGGACCTGCCTCTCTAAGCTCAAATAGTTTTTGCTGTACCAAGCATGTGCAGAAATTCCCATTTGGGCATTGCCTCGTGAGCCCCCTCAGTCTTTTTCTGTCCAAGTTTCAGCATAGATGTATACTCTATCTCTCTCAAAAATGTATCCTATTAATCATATCTTTTATACTTGTGATTATTTATGTATTTCTTTTTTCGGTGCCTTGCTAAAGTGCCAAAAAGCAGAATATAAAAATATAAATCAAGAAAAGATTTCGTCACAGAATGTCTGATCCAAGAAGCACACAGCAAGTAGTTTCAAAGACTGTATATGCGATAGAAAGATGTCCATTACTAATGGATATAATCTATATTGTTGCTGCCTTGGACTGGACCATGACCAGGCAAACTGTTGTTATGGCTGCATGTCTTCATGGTCACAGAAGTCCAGGTCTGGAAAATGGAAGAACTGCATAAGATTCTGAGGAGCTGCAGTCGATCCTTCTCCTGGAGTGGGACTTTTTCATGCTCCCTGGATGTAGAGTTGAGCAGGAACTCGTCTACGAGATTGTTCCCATCAGTGGAACAGGCTGAATCTTAGGGTTGAACAAATCTAAAATTAAGAAAAAGAAATGCTCTGTGCTGGCGATGATTCCAGTGCATCCAACAAAGCACTGGAGTAATGCTTGCACTTTAATATATTGACATCCACACAAGTGCAAGAAACAACGTAAGTTCCTGGTGTAGTTTAAAGTTTTATGTATGACATTTTATTGCGGCAACTCCTGAATTCAAAACAAAGACTTTAAATACGATACCCCCAACACAGTCCCGTGTTTCGCCACCCGGCTGCTTCGGGGGGGAGTTCATTTTAACAATGATCTAGAAAGAGCACAAAAATACATTAAAACCAGGAACAAGAACAGTACCGTCCAGACTAAATGCCAAGTAATTGCGCTATTACTAGTGTCTATAAAAATACATCTCTATTAACAAACATACCTATATCAATCTGACAAAGTGTTTGACAGAAGCGCTATTGCTAGAGTCTATGAAAATACATTTCCATAAGTAAACATACCTGTATCAATCTGACAGCGTGTTTGACAGGAGCGCAACTGCGGCGGTTTGACTGAAGTTTATAAACGCTGTCTTTTGGTGCGAAAATCATGACAGATTGGGCTGCTCTGGTGCGTAAAGGACGTCAGGACTACGTGCCGACGTCATTAACCTTATATGGGGACTGCAGGGATTTTCCAACCACGTCGAGGACTGTCTAAAACTCACTATATGAGCTAGCTCGCTCTGTTGGTAAAGTTTTAAATAATAAATGATTCAATCTGTTTGGGCTATGATAATTATCTAAAAGCAGAGGAAAACCTCTGACATCGGAGCTACATGATTATGCTCGGGATGGTGTATTATGTTAGTGAACCCGCAACTCTGCACTGTATAAAATATGGGATAAAGGAGCCTATGATACTATTGCCAAACCTAAGATGGTAGATATAAAAGTTACAGAAAGTGATGCCATTCCAGCTCACTATTGAGGCCATGGGGTGCTAATGTGTTAAGCCGGTAAATCCATCGCTGCTCTTGTTGTAGTAGGATGCGGGGAAAGTCCCCCCCTCTCACCGGTGGAGAGACTAGATCTAGTACAAAAAAGTATAAGTCAGCCATCGAATGGGATTTATCTAGCCAGTGAGAGACTAATGGTGCATTTTCCTTTTTAGTGTGTAAGCTCGATTTGTGTTCTATTATCCGTGTTTTAATGCTCCGTTGTGTTTTCCCCACATACAATAACTTGCATGGGCAAGTGATGACGTACACTACTCCACTAGAGTTACAATCTGAGGTACCCTTCAAAAAATAAATTTTGTTTGTGTATGGATGAGTGAATTGTGTAATATCAGAAGTATGTGCACAAACGGAACAATGTCCACATGGTCTATGCCGACCCTCATATGCTGTTTTTCTATTAGAATTACTTACAGAATGCACTAACATGTCCTTCAAATTTCTGCCTCTCCGAAAGGTGAATCTCAACTCTGCTTTAAAAAACTTTTCTAAAGCTAACTCCTTCCAGTGTTTCCTTATCAGGTCCGAGATAAATTACCCTTTTCTACACAAAGTAAAGATACAATTTATTGTAGGTTCTTGATGTTGGGATTGTGGAAAAAATAATAGATCCCTATTAACGTACAGAGCGCGTTTGAAAGCAGTGCACCTTCCTCCAGCTCCGACACTGTCAACGTACATAGCTTCAGTACCGTCAACATATCGGGCCCCGGCAGTGATGCATAAGGCTTTGTTGAAGCACAAAGCATAGTCACTATCCAAGCACAAAGCCCCGAGAAATAAGTCCTTGATGCTCCGAGCCCTGGAGCAACGTCAGCATCAAGATTGTTGGAACAAGGCTTCAGTTGGAGATGCTGGATCCCATTTGTTTGGTAGTCCCCCTTAATTTTGAACCAGCTTCCGATGCAGATCTTGCAAAGTGCAGAGGAGGTGCAAAGGGATACCATCCTGGTATCAGAAGATGATGATCCACCTCCAGTGCCCGGCCAAAGAGCACATCAGTGAAAGAATTAGTGAAATCTTTCTTTACCTCTCTGGCTTCTAAGGATAAGGAGGGTATACTCCAAATTCTTCTTTCCAAGACATCAGACTGTGAGGAGGAGCCAAGTCTTCCTCAATTAGAGTAGAAGCTTTATCAGATCCCTACAAGGTGGTTCTAATCTTAGACACTCGCTTTTAGTGGAGTCCAACCAGTCTGAGGATGTTCATTAGGTGCATACCCTTCCAAAGTGACCAAGGTCCCCTCCTCTGTTGCCAAATCCATCATTGGGGTCCTGGATTAGTGTTCCCTTCTACCTTGGATCTGAAGCGGGTTTGATGAGGATATCCTCTGATCTCCTACTTGAGTCTCCGGAACACTCTTCTCCAAATTTCTGGACAAGTTTGGTACAGCACTTGGAATAAAAAGATCATAAAGAGAAGGATCCTCATGCAAAAGTCTTTGGCCTTCTCCAAATACTAGAGATCCCTTCTGTACCAATATTCTGCAGAAGTTACAAACAAGAATGTGGGAGAACCCAATTTCCTGTGCCTCAGTAGCAAGGAAACCAAACTTCAAACAGAATACAAAAATCTCTAGGATATAGAGTAGGACAACTACCTCATCAACTACCTTCACTTTAATGATTTTCGCCTTGTCCTACAATCCATCATTTTTTCAAAACTCGACTACTGCAACGCAATCCTGCTTGGACTCCCCGCTAACAGTATCAAACCCCTTCAGATGGTACAGAACGCCGCCGCCAGAATCCTAACAAACACCAATAAAAAAGAACATATCTCCCCTATCCTGAGCAACCTCCACTGGCTACCCATCAAACAGAGAATCCTTTATAAAACCCTTACCATTATTCATAAATCAATAAACAACATCGCCCCTATATCTCTCCAAACGCAACTTCGTCCACACCTATCCTCCAGACCCATCAGAAGCGCCTACAGAGGCACATTATTCGCCCCTCCAGCAACATCATTACTAAGAAAAAGAGCACTCTCAACCGCAGGACCACACCATTGGAATGCTCTCCCCCCAGACCTACGCCTTGAACCCAGTCTGCCAGAGTTCAAAAAAAAGTTAAAAACCTGGCTCTTCAGACAAGCGTTTCAATTTACAGAATCCAACTAAGCACCTTATCCTGATTGAACCTTTAATTTATTGTTTTATACAGTTAACAATATTCAACATATATATATATGCAATATTTAACTTTTTAATTATTTTAATTTAATTTAATTTAGGTCACGAAAACATTCAATGTTTAATGTTTAATTGTTAATTGTTATTTTTTATTTTTATTTTTCATTGTTATTTTTCAATGTTCAATGTTCGATGTAATCAACCCAGGTCTGACCTCCCAGACTGGGGCAATTTCTTCGTTTACTGTAAACCGGACTGATTTGTATTGTATACAGGAATTCCGGTATATAAAAATTAAAAATAATAAATAAATCAGTCAGTAGTGGTGGAGTCAGCTCTTAAAGGAGACAAGAGTGTTTTTCAACACCCCATCAGAAATAGATCCCAGGTTACTAGACGGTTTTGATAGGAAAGTGTTCCAGAGCTACTTGTTCAGTTAACAAATTTCTGCTCAGCTATTCTACATGGTTCACTACTTACTTGATTGCATGCAAAAACGGAAGCCTTTCTTTCCATCAGGTGATATCACCTTGGCATTTCTACAACCATTTCTGGATGTGAAAGAATGTATATGCCATCTAATTCAATCAATATATGAAGTGTTTGACACAACTGCCTGCTCTTCATCGGCCTCAATAAGAGCACATCAGACAGCTTGGTTACATGCCAGCAACTTGTGGAACAGTGTCCACAATAAGCTAGCAGACATTCCCTGCCTGGTTGTGGTCACTTCGGCACGCAGGGTTAATGACCTTCAGGCGATGGTGACGTATCCACTCTACACACAATTCTTCCACGATGGGGTGAGTACGCAGGACCACCCTAAGTTCCTGCCTAAGGTGGTGACTGATTTTCATCTCAGTCAATTATTCTGCCCACCTTCTTTCTGAGGCCTCATTCATATCAGTGCAAACAGGCTCTGCACAGTTTGGATTGCAAGAGGGCCTTAGCGTTCTATGTTGAGCACACAGCGGCCTACCGGCAGTCCACACAGCTCTTCATATCTTTCGATAAGAATAGGTTGGGAGTTGCAGTGACCAAGCAAACTCTTTCAAACTGGCTGGCATATTGTATTTCCTTCTGCTATGCACAGGTGGGCCTTCAGCTTGGAGGCCATGTCAAGGTTCACTCTCTGTGAGAGCCATGGCGGCTTCGGTAACTCACTTGCAAGCAGTTCCTGTTGCCGAAATCTGTAAGGCTGCATTGTGGAGTTCTCGCCACATGTTCGCTGCTCACTACTGTTTGGACAAGGATGGCTGACATGACAGTAGCTTCGACCAATTCGTCCTTCAAAATCTTTCAGCTTTAAATCCAACCCTCCCTGCCTTAGGGCCCTTTGTTCGGGTTCAGGCTGTCTCCCTCTGTTGCCAACAGCTCCCTTGTACCAGGTATATCCCTGAGAAAAGTCTCAGTGCTTCCAATTATTCATGTACATCTTGTATAATGCTGACTGCAGAACTTTGTCCTACTAAGCTTGTGTGCCAATATGTGTCAGTACATGTGAGCAGTAAGGATAGATGTAGGATGTGGGCTACGTCAGCAAAATGTGAAGGACATGGGAATGGCCCACATGAGATACATGTGTGATCTTAGGAGACAGCAAAGTTGCTTACCTGTAACAGGTGTTCTCCTAGGACAGCAGGATGTTAGTCCTCAGGAAACCCGACCGCCACCCCGCAAAGTTGGGTTTCTCTAGTTTGTTTTATTTTTTTGTACTTCACTGTTAAGAGATTGAAGAGGAACCCTGCGTGGGTGCGCGGATAGTGGCATGCTGGGTGTGCTCAGTGTGCCAGTTTCTACAAACGTTTCCTGTGCCTGGCTCCATCTGTTGATATCGCTCCCATGTGAGGAATGCTATCCTAGGAGAACATCTGTTTACAGGTAAGCAACTTTGCTTTCTCTTTAGAGAGCAAGATGAATTAGCCATGCTAAATACCTGCCTTCTTCCTTGGCAAGTCAATTACATAGCTAGATTTTAATATTGACTGAAGGGGCTCATGAGGCAACACCCACATTGGGAATTCAGCATATGCTCAGTAGAGCAAATAGAGAAGGGTCCATTTAGTGCTGTCAGATAATGTTACCCATGTGTCATAGCTAATTCATCCTGTTGTCTCCAGAGAAAACTGTTTACAGTAAGCAAGCTTGCTTATCTGTTCCACCCCACTCATAAATTTCTTAACTTCTATCATTATCTTCTCTCAGCTTTCTCTTCTCTAAGCTGAAGAGCCATAACCTGTTTTTTCTTTCTTTATGAGAGCTGTTCCATCCCTTTTATCATTTTTGTTGCCCTTCTCTTTACCTCTTCTAATTTCATTATATTTTTCCTAAGATGGAGCGACCAGAATTGAACACAATTTTGAATTTGCCTCATTGCTTTTTTTTCTCCAGAGGTCTTAATCCTGTGTGTTTATTAGCCTACCTGGCATTCTCAAATATGATTTTTAAATATGTCATGTTTAATTTTCAGGGAGGAAACAATGCTGGTCACACTGTTGTTGTGGATTCGGTGGAATATGATTTTCATCTTTTACCCAGTGGTATCATTAATCCAAATGTCACAGCCTTCATTGGTAAGTAGGCAATCTCTATTCATAAAATTGTTTGTCATCTCTCATAAACCAAAGCAGAAAAATTCTAGGTGTCTGAAATTCAGCACCTGGTGCCTGCCACTGGCTAACGAGGAACAGTTATTGCATGGGCAAAAGAAGCTGCTGTCATAGCCTATGGCTGTCCAATGCCAAAATATTTCCTCGTGTTACACAAACCTACCCCTTCTGAGGCACATATCCTGACCCCTTGTTCTAGAATTCCTTTCTATTGAAAAATGTTTGCTGCTTGGGAATTATTTCTTGACAGAAGGGGTTGCAGATATGTAGAGCTGCCTCCCCATGGAGATGGTGTAGACCGAAATGGTAACCAAACTCCGCAAAACCCTGGGATGAGCACAGAGCATCCTTGGTTGTGGGGAAACAAATTTAAAGCTGCAGATGAAATAGGATCTGCAGGACCTCAACAGGAAGGGGAAACAGCCAGACGAGATGGGGCTTGCAGCTATGTGTCTACCATTATACTTTGTTAATGTTATGTTTATTTACAAAACTTCATACTAAAAATACTGGATGTATTCATTATTAAAGATAAAAGGGTGGGAATAAGTGAAATAAATAAGCAAGATGTGTACCAGGTATATCCCTGAGAAAAGTCTCAATGCTTCCAATTATTCATGCACATCTTGTATAATGCTGACTGCAGAACTTTGTCCGACTAAGCTTGTGTGCCAATATGTGTCAGTACATGTGAGCAGTAAGGACAGATGTAGGATGGGGGCTAAGTCAGCAAAATGTGAAGGACATGGGAATGGCCCACATAAGATACATGTGTGATCTGTGTGGAAACCAACTACAAAGGAAAGTGCAGACTTTGATAAGAGATGATCGATGTCTTCCTACAAACCATGGGACGATAATATAGAAGGAAAACAAACATTTGGACACGAAAGAAAGAGAATGAAGGAAAGGAAAATGAGAATGAAAGGAAGCCAGGCCAGAATGACATATTTAGAAATGATCAATACTTGGCAAAGGAAATCAGAAAAAAATGTATATAAGCCTTTTTAAGATTGTGACATAGGCAAAGACGAGCCTAGGGTGTTCAGCAATTTGCTGAACCTCTTCCTTTCCAGACATACGTTGTGATTAGCTATCATTTACCATAATAAACATTTTACTACATTTCTAAAGTATCGGAGTCTTGAAGGGTTGCCTGCATGTACTGCCCCTTATAGTGGAGCATGAGTGGCAAGTGAGAAGTCCTAGAAATGGTAATTAATGAGCAGCGGTGTGGGCTTGTCCCGCGCCGCTAGCTATAATAAGAGGAGAGGTGCGCGCAGGCCGGGTCCGAGGAAAAAGGGGGTAGGGGGACGAGGGAGAATCGAGCGCGAAAGCGGGAGCCAATAGGAAGCCGCCAGCGAATCAAAATCGCGGCGCTCCTATTGGTTTAAGGTTGCAATGCAGCAGGATTGGTTCGAGGGGCAAGGGAGGGCGCGCGAGCTGAGTGGGGCGGTTTTTTCCGGCATCCCTCCCTCCCTCCCTGTTGTTGTTGAAATGTATTGTTGTAATGCAATTCTTGCTTGAATAATGTTGCAGTTGAGGCGGAAACCCGAGCCCAAGTTTAATGTGTATATAAATTGTTCGATAATTGTTTTTTTGAGGGGGGGGGAGAGAGTCTTGTGCAATTGGGGGGGCTGCTGCACGAGAAGGTCAAAAGAGCTAGGGGCTAAAGGTCATTGACCACGGCTTACCATTGCTGGGACGAGGCGCGGGAAGTAAGGGGGGGGGGTTGCGAATTGCTTACCACTGGGACGTGGTGGTGAGTAACCTGAACAGAAGCGAAGGGGGTGGGGAAGGGGCAGTTGAGCCGACATTGTTGTCAGCCACATGTTTATTGTACGGGCTCGGGTTGGTGAAATAAACTGCGGCCTTTAATAACGCCAACAGTTGCCGTGTATTATTTGAAGGGAGGGGGGGTCCTTTTATGCCAAGCGCAGATCTTGACTCTCTTGTTAATAATGCCGGTTAAATTTGCAGCACTTCATAGTTTTATTCAATAAAAGCATTTTACAAATCGCATCTATCCCATTTCTATAGCCAAAAAGAAAAAATACTCACTTGTTTTATTAACCAAGGGAAACAGTTTCGGCGGAAAGCTTTTATAGATGGGATGGGAATGTGGGATATTAAAAACAAACTCTATTTCCAGATGAAAAAAAAAATGTACAAGGATTTGGTGATACAGCTGTGAATAGGATGTGGAAATGGTCTCCTGGTGAGTATTTCTTTTTGATTGGGCTGCTCTGGGGAAAAAATGGATGCTTAAAACCAGCTCCCGCATCCAAAAATAAAACTAAAAGGGAAACAGCAGAAGGTAGGCAAAGAGTTACTTCTAACCTTGAGCTAACGGGGATGCCAGCCAGTTTTCAAATTAGTGGCAGACATTGTGCCAGTATAATCTTATCTAGGTAATTTGGCAGGATTGTTCACAAGTCTCTTTCACTGATGCTTGAAAACAATCCTACAGAGTGATACAACAGTGTATGCTGCCAGACTCTTCTGTACTGTCAGAAGCTTTCTTTGCAATGCTGAGGAATTAATCAGACAAACAAAAAAAAAAAACAAAAACTGAACTCCACACTGAGAGTGATTAATCAAAATCCAAAAAAATAACCCCCTCGTAAAAGAAACCTCAACTCCTACTCAATGCATCAACAAACTGAACTGCCCAAAAAAATTTCAGTTGGAAGGTGATAATTTCATATGTTGCTGATTACCATACCAATTGTGGTTACGTTGCCATCCATTTTAATCATCCACAACCACCTACCTACCCGTGCAGTTCTATCATGCAATGCTATAAACCAATATATATATATATATATTTTTTTTAAAAACAATTTTTTAATATTACATTTAAAAACAATCTATTTAAATGAGCATACAGCTTAAATCTGCCAACAGCATCAGGGCTTGACAAATACTTAGCTTAGATGAACCGCCAAGAACAACGGGCGTGCACAGAATTAACACCCAAACCATCCCAATGTGGATGCGGGGTTAAGATGACAAACTCTGGGTCGGTTTGAGCGGAATTTGCAGACATGACTTCACCCATTTCTGAAGAAGAAATCTTTTCGAAACTCGGCCAAATTGGGATGGTCTGGGTATTAATACAATGCATGCCTGTTGTTCTTGGTGGTTCATCTAAGCTAAGTGTTTGTCAAGTGTTGATGCCATCAGCAGATTTAAGCTATATGCTCATTCAAATTGTTTTTAAATGTAATATAAAAACATTTAAATATATATATATATATTGTTTTTCAGCATTGTATGATTGAACTGAACAGGTGTTAGGTGGCATTGATGATTAAAATTGATGGCACCGTAACCACAGTTGGTATGGTAGTCAGCAACATATGAAATTATCACCTTCCATCAAAACTTTTTTTGAGCAGGAGTTGAGATTTCTTATGAGGAATTAATTACAGCAGCAGTGATAGGAAAGATTTTTTAGACTTTCAGCCTGCTTTGGCTCAATTTCCTCTTCCTTTGGTCTTATTCCTAGGTCTCCTCTTTCTGTTTTTTTTCTTTACAGTAATTTATATTGTATTTTACATTCTCCTAGGACAAGCAGGATGGTGGTCCTCACAGATGGGTAACATCATCAGATGGAGCCCGGCATAGAAAACATTCGTCAAAGTTTCTAGAAACTTTGACTAACACATTGAGCATGCCACTATCCACACGTCCACGTGAGGTCCCCCTTCAGTCTCTCTTTTTCCATGATGCGGTTGCCTCACAGTTTTTGGAGCTCTGCTTCTTCTGCCTTTTTGGCTATAAAATATCGTTTATTTTTCTTCCGTTCCATCGACTAGTCCCCCTTCGCTGGTTGGCTCCCCCCTCTGTGCAGTAGGTAGAAATTTTTTTTCTTCCTTCGCGGTTGATTCCCGGCGTTCCACGTATCAGTGGCCCCCGGTCATTGTCCATGCACCGGCTATTTTTCATGGTGTTGTCTGGCTTCCGTCGATGCTCCCAGTTCCCACGGACCATGTCAATCACGGATCTGCATCCTCTGGGGGCGTCGCTCGACATCTGAGGGTGTCAACTGTGATCAGATGACACCCAAGGGCCGCCATGCTCGTCTCAACAAAATGGAGAAACTTTTTGGATCCAAAATATTTGCTCCATCCACACCTGCGACAGAGAATGAGACCAGAAACAAGATGCTGGACATCCTTCAGTTTATGGAGCCCCCTGAGAAGATCATGGCAGTTCCAGTTCATGAAATCTGTCAGGAGGTACAGATGAGGATGTGGGGAAAACCCCCCCTCTCTGTGGCTCCTGTTAAAAAGAAGGCAGACACAATCTGTCTTGTCCAAAAGCTCCTGGATTTGAAAAAAAGACAGCTGCTACACCAGTTTGTGGTGGTCAAATCTGCTCTCAAGATGGCCAAGAGATCTAGGACCTCATTCCTTGGTGTACCCAGGAAAGGAGTCTAGAACCTTGGACATTCTTGGGAGAGAGGTTTTTCAGAGAGCTATGCTAAATGCCTGCATAGCCTCCTACCTGCTCTTTGTGGGCCAGTACATGTGGAAATTATGGAGGCAGATGCCAGGGGGTGGCTGAGCAGCTTCCTCAAAAGCAGCAAGACTCCCTCCAGTCACAGGTGGACAAGGGAATGGAATGTGGGAAAACACATGGTCTGCTTGACCATTTGATGTTTTTGAAATAGCATTGAGAGTCTCTGCCTTGGGGATTTGTGCCCGCAGACTCTCCTGGCCACGGGCCGTGGGCTTCAGACCTCTGACCAGAGGTTTAGGAAAGACTTGCAGACATGCCATGCACCTAAGAGAATCTCTGTGGAGATAAAGTAAGGGAAGCAGTGACACAGATGTGTGATCACTGTGCAACACTTCAGCAGCTCTCCACTGCCACTCCAAACCTGCCCTCCTCCAGGGCGTATCAGCTGACGGGGCAGAGGAGGCATTTTTTTCCAACTAAGGAATTGCTATCCTCTGCCACCTTGATTCCAGATTTAACAGGTCCTACGTGTGTGTCCAAGGCAGCAGTGAGCCATAACCTACAGCCAGTACCCCAGTCAACACTGGGACAGGGTTTTGACTAGATCAGAAAGCATAGCCTGCATAACTGTATCAGTGCTGGACAATCTTCCTGTTGGAGGCAGACCGAGGTTTTACATACATTTTTTGCCCAGTGTAACTTCAAACAGGTGGTCCTCAGCATCGTAAGAAGAGGGTAGAAATTAAGTCTATTGGATCTCCTGCCAAATCAGCCCCCAGACCTCAGTTGGAGTCACTTGTTTCATCAGGAGCTCTCCTTCCTCTTAGAGACCAATGCGGTTGAGCCTGTTCCACCAAGGAAAAGAGGGTGGGGATTTTTCTCCAAGTATTTCCTGATCCCAAAGAAAACCTGGGGAATCCATTCTATCCTAGACAGAAGGGCCTTGAACAGGTTTATGAAAAAAGAAACGTTCATGATAGTTTCTCTGGGCATCAATTCTGTTTCTTCAAAAAAGGGACTGGCTATGCTCTCTCAACCTCATGGATGTTTACACCCACATAAGACATATTCCCCCATCAAGGGAAATATCTCAGATTTGTTGTGGGAGACCTTTACGTTTAGTATCACATACTGCCTTTTGGGCTAGTGTCAGCCCCATGTGTCTTCTCAGATTTCTTGCTGAGGTAGTGGTGTACCTAAACAAACTGTGTGTGTACCTGTATCCCTGTCTGGATGACTAGCTGATCAAGAGCACTTTGCAAGTGTTTGCCATAGAATCGATGTTCAGGACCATTTGAGTGATGGAGTTATTAGGATTTGTCATAAACTACCCTAAGCCTCACTTGAGGTTTAAAATTTATTGGAGCTCTGCTAGACATGACTTAGGCAAGAGCTTTCCTTCCATAGCAGAAGATTGTCACCTTGATATCCATAGTGGAAAGATTCAGATGAGTCCGATGGGTCTTATGGCATCAATTGTACATGTAACACCCTTGGTACATCTCCAGATGAGGCCAATCCAGTGGGCACTCAGATAACAGTGGCTGCAGGCCACTCAGGATTCACAAGACAGCAGCCATGTTATAGAAACATAGAAATGACAGCAGAAAAGGACCAAATGGTCCATCCAGTCTGCCCAGCAAGCTTATGTTAGTAACTACTGGCCATACAAGCCACCTTAATTATCAGTTTCCCAGACTGTCAGTTCTGGTCCTTGTTGGTTACTGTTTCAGTCCAATTCCCCGTTATCTCTTGCCATTGAAGTAGAGAGTAATGTTGGAGTTTTATCAACAGCATAAAGGCTTCTTGGTTAAGGATAGTAACTGCCGCATCATCAAGTTACTCCCATGCTTATTTGTTTTCCAAGACTGTGCAATTCAGTGTCCTTGTTGGTTGCTGTCTGAGTCTAATTCCTCTCTTTCCCCTGCTGCTAAAGCAGAGAGCAATGTTGGAGTTGCATCAACAGCATAAAGGCTTATTGGTTAAGGGTAGTAACCGCCACACCAGCAAGTTACCCCCATGCACTCTTTTCTTCATTCCCATCCTCTAGCCTTTAGGGATCCACAGTGTTTATCCCATGCCCCTTTGAAATCTTTTACTGTTTTTGTTTTCACCACCTCCTCCAGAAGGGCATTCCAGGCATTGACCACCCTTTCTATGAAGAAATATTTCCTGACATTGGTTCTGAGTTGTCCTCCCTTGAGTTTCATTTTGTGATTCCAGGTTCTTCGGATTTCTTTCTAACGGAAAAGGTTTGTCATTGATTGCGCATCATTAAAACCTTTAAGGTATCTGAAGGTCTGTATCATATTTCACCTGTACCTTCTCTCCTCCAGGGTATACATATTTAGGACCTTCAGCCTCTCCTCATAAGTCATTTGATGGAGACCCACTACTGCCTCCATCCGGTCTCTGTCTCTCTTGAGATACAGTCTCCAGAACTGAATACAGTACTCCAAGTGAGGCCTCACCAAGGACCTGTACCAAGGGGATTATTGCCTCCTTTTTCTTACTGGTTATTCCTCTCTCAGTACAGTCCAGCATTCTTCTGGCTTTTGCTATCGCCTTGTCATGTTGCTTCACCATCTTCAGATCATTAGACACTATCACCCCAAGGTCTTTCTCTTGTTCTGTGCAAACAACCCTTCACATACATCTTTTTTGGATTACCACACCCCAGATGTATGACTCTGCACTTCTTGGCATTGAATCCAAGCTGCCATATCTTCGACCACCATTCAAGTTCCTTTAAATCACGTCTCATTCTCTCTACTCCTTCCGGTGTGTCCGCTCTGTTGCAGATTTTATTATCATCTGCAAACAGACAAACTTTACCTTCTATCCCTTCCGCAATGTTGCTCCCAAAGATATTGAATAAAACCGGTCCCAACACCGATCCCTGTGGCACTCCATTTAACACAGTTTTCTCTTCAAAGCAGGTTCCATTTACCATCACATGCTGTCTTCTGTCAACCAGTTTGTAATCCACGCCACCACCTTGGCACTCACTCCCAAGCTTCTCATTTTATTCACGAGTTTTCTATCAATCAGATTATTGAGACAGCATGGATTCCCCGGGTGAATCCATGCTGTCTCGAATCAAGCAGCCCACTGGATTGTAGATAGGTCACTATCCTTTCCTTCAGCAGAATCTCAATTAATTTTCCCACCACCAAGGTGAGGCTAACCGGCCTGTAGTTTCCAGCCTCCTCTCTGCTACCACTCTTGTGAAGCGGGACCACCATCGCTGTTCTCCAGTCACTCGGCACCACTCCCATTTCCAAGGATCTATTGAACAGGTCAGACAGCATTCCTGCCAGCACGTCTCTGAGCTCCCTCAATATCCTGGGATGATCCTCATCAGACTCCATGGCTTTGTCCACTTTGTTTTCCCTGCTGTTCCCATACATTCTCTTCTGTATATGAAGTTTTGTCTACTTCACCCCCTTCCACAGTCTTGTTAACTAGCAATGGTCCTTCTCCCGGGTATTCTTTAGTGAACACAGAACTGAAGTATTTGTTTAATATTTCTGCCATTTCTTTGTCTCTCTCTACACATTGATCCTAGTCACCATTCAATTTCACTATACCTCTTTGGACCTTTCTCCTTTCTCTGATGTATCTGAAGAATGTTTTCTCGCCTCGCTTTACCACTTTGGCAATCCTTTCTTCTATCAGACTTTTTGCTTTCTTGATTACTTTTTGTCTCCTTACGTTTTACTAGCTATTCTTCCCTGTGTTCCTCTTTTTGGGATCCTTTATAATTGAATGTTGCTTTTTTGCTTTTATTATGTCAGCCACTTCTTTCAAGAACCAGATTGGTTTCTTATTTTTCTTACTTTTTGTTTACTTTTATAACATACAGGCCGGTACTGTAAGATTTGTGGGAGAATGGACGCTCCATGTTGAGCGCTCATTCTCCCAACGCGTGCCCAGCCACCTCTCCTGGGTGTTCGATTCTTTACTTAAAGGAGGGGTCGCGCTAATAAGGAGGCACTAGGGACAATAGCGTGTCCCTAGAGCCTCCTTATTAGTGTAGAGGTGGCTGTTAGCAGGTTCTGACAACAGACGCTCAATTTTACAGGCATCGGTTTCCGAACACGCTGATAGCCATTGGCTAGGAAAACGGACGCTGGTAAAATTGAGCATCAATTTTTCTAACCTGCTGACTGGCGGGCATGTTTTTTGTTTTTTTAATTTTTGGTCCCTCCAGCTTAATATTGCTAGGTTATTAAGTCGGCGGGTGTACAGAAAAGCAGTCTAAAATTAAATTAGAAATTGCTGGGCCCTTGTTTTTTATTGAGAAAATATTGATATTGTTGTGGGCTATAAATAAACACAAATAAGAACATAAGAAATTGCCATGCTGGGTCAGACCAAGGGTCCATCAAGCCCAGCATCCTGTTTCCAACAGAGGCCAAACCAGGCCACAAGAACCTGGCAATTACCCAAATACTAAGAAGATCCCATGCTACTGATGCAATTAATGGCAGTGGCTATTCCCTAAGTAAACTTCATTTAATAACTGTTAATGGACTTCTCCTCCAAGAACTTATCCAAATCTTTTTTGAAGCCAGCTACACTAACTGCACTAACTACATCCTCTGGCAGCAAATTCCAGAGCTTTATTGTGCGTTGAGTGAAAAATAATTTTCTCCAATTAGTCTTAAATGTGCTACTTTCTAACTTCATGGAATGCCCCCTAGTCCTTCTATTATTCGAAAGTGTTATTAACCGATTCACATCTACTCGTTCAAGACCTCTCATGATCTTTAAGACCTTTATCATATCCCCACTCAGCCGTCTCTTCTCCAAGCTGAACAGCCCTAACCTCTTCAGCCTTTCCTCATAGGGGAGCTGTTCCATCCCCTTTATCATTTTGGTTGCCCTTCTCTGTACCTTCTCCATCGCAACTATATCTTTTTTGAGATGCGACGACCAGAATTGTACACAGTATTCCAGGTGCGGTCTCACCATGGAGCGATATAGAGGCATTATGATATTTTGCGTTTTCTTAACCATTCCCTTCCTAATAATTCCTAACATTCTGTTTGCTTTTTTGACTGCTGCAGCACACTGAGCCAACGATTTTAAAGTTATTATCCACTATGATGCCTAATTCTCTGTCTAACACTGGTATACAGGAATATAGCACAAAGAAGTGTCAGAAAGACAGTGCATACCTACATCTTTTTCCTGGGTTGTAGCTCCTAATATGGAACCTAACATCGTGTAATTACAGCAAGGGTTATTTTTCCCTATATGCAATACCTTGCACTTGTCCACATTAAATTTCATCTGCCATTTGGATGCCCAATCTTCCAGTCTTGCAAGGTCCTCCTGTAATGTATTACAATCCGCTTGTGATTTAACTACTCTGAATAATTTTTGTATCATCCGCAAATTTGATAACCTCGCTTGTATTCCTTTCCAGATCATTTATATATATATATATATATATATATATATATATATTGAAAAGCACCGGTCCAAGTACAGATCCCTGAGGCACTCCACTGTTTACCCTTTTCCACTGAGAAAATTGACCATTTAATCCTACTCTCTGCTTCCTATCTTTTAACCAGTTTGTAATCCACAAAAGGACATCGCCTCCTATCCCATGACTTTTTTAGTTTTCTTAGAAGCCTTTCATGAGGGACTTTGTCAAACGCCTTCTGAAAATCCAAATACACTACATCTACCGGTTCACCTTTATCCATGTTTATTAACCCCTTCAAAAAAATGAAGCAGATTTGTTAGGCAAGACTTCCCTTGGGTAAATCCATGTTGACTGTGTTCCATTAAACCATGTCTTTCTATATGCTCTACGATTTTGATCTTGAGAATAGTTTCCACTATTTTTCCTGGCACTGAAGTCAGGCTCACTGGTCTATAGTTACCTGGATCGCCCCCTGGAATATTCCAGAAGAGTTCAATTATCAGCAAAGCCATTCCGAAGCAGTCTCAAAGAATGTTGTTGATACAGTCAGTTAAATAGGTCACCCCTATAATTTACACACCAGTGAGTTAGTTTGCATAACATTTTCCTATTTGGATGGCAGCATCATTTTATCTCATATATGATGTTAAGAATGAATTCTTGTAAGTCATGTGATTTCTTGTAAATTGAGCCCAGAAGGCAAGACAAAAGTCATTGTTTAACATAATTTTTTACCTTTTACATACATTCTAGCTTTTCAGCATCCTTGCTAGTATGTTCAGTGCAATTTTCCAGTACAGTAATGATAGCTTCATAGAAAACCTTTTTAAAGCTCCCCTACATTATATCCCATCCTCACCTGTGACCTAGTCAAATAGGTAAACAATTTAAAAGCCCAGGAAATTGGCGGTATACCAGGTTCCTCGCTTGATAATTATCATAGAAACAAGGGTTAAATACCTCAGCATAATATTAGCCAAGGCCTTGGATCATAGAAATAAAATCACCCACAAAACTAATAATTAGAAGCAATTGCAAAAGAAAATTATAAGCTAACACTTGGGGAAAACGTCACATTAAAGCACATGGGGCCTGTGCCCAGAATCTGAGTGTGTCCCGAGTCTGCTGCCACTGTAAAACAAAACAAAACCCCCCCCACAAAAAAATGATATGATTAATTCCTGTTCTTCTGCAGCTGTAGTGCCTGCCTTGGAGCCTTCCTTTTCCCTTCTGCCTCCCCTGTGATTGAAATCTGAGTTGTTTGAACCCATGGGGAATTTTGTATCTATGGAGGAACCCAGGACTGTTCAAACATCAGCTGCTTGAATTACTGCAACACTGTGCATTTCAAATAGCTGATGTTTGAACCATGTGGGGCTTCTAGATACAAGAGTCCCTGTGGTTCAAACAGCTCAGATTTTAACCACAGGGCCGTCAGGAGAGAAGAGGAAGGCTCCAAGGTAGAAAGAGGTTTTTCAAGACCTAAGATTGATCTAAATATTTATATGCTTATATGTTCCTTAGAGAACTTACATATTAGGTTCTCCTTATTCTTCAATTCACGTGGATATATATGAATTTTTTGTTTCAAACGTGAAAGCTTGATGTGGTTTTTTAGGAAGTAAGTAATACAACAGGCTGGAGACCTGGAAGGGAAGGAGAGCGTGAACTGGTGAGAGGCAGAAGAAGGTTGATAAGAGTTAATAGGAGGGGAAGTATATAGAATGAAAATAGAGAACTAGGGAGTGGGTAAAAGCTGGAGAAGTGAGAGAGGGGGGAATGGGAGAGTTGAGGAGGTTGAGAGTGGGAGATGGACAGATGATAGGTGAAAGATAAAAATTGAGACAGAGGACTAGAGGATTAGATGGGGAGGAGGACAGATGATAGGTGAAAGATAAAAATTGAGACAGAGGACTAGAGGATTAGATGGGGAGGAGGAGGATGAAATTTAGCTATGGAACGAAGGAATGTCAGAGAAATAGGGAAAAAAGCTGAAAGGGAAACTTCAGTATCAGCCAGATGTCGGAAAAGAAGGTAAGAAGGCAGCAGGAGAGAGAAAAAATGGAAAAAACACCCTGGAAAAGAGCATAGATGTTCAAAAAGAGAGACCAGGACCAATCCAATGAAAAAAATTATAAAATTCCCAGACCACAAAAGATAAAAACAAAACTGTATTTTCTGTTTTTTAAAGAATGGAATGAGTTAGCTTTGGGAATGTGCATTTCTTATAGGTTTGTATTTTGCTCAGTGCAGGAAGATATGCATCTTGTTTCTTTTTTTCTGGTGATGCACCTCATGCAGAGTCTGGCTTCTTGGGGTTTCCATTTCAGTTTCTATCTGCATGATTCAGTTTGTGATTTGTGTTTTGTATTAGGTATGGTCAGCTGTGTTCCTGTGTGTGTGACCGAGGTGAGGAATTCTGCTAGAATGTAGTGTCTGTGTAGGAACCTATAGCAGTCTGGCTGGTGTATTGGTGTTCTAAGGCAGTGCTGCCCTTTCTTAGGAAGGATTGCTGCTCTTTGAGTCCTGGGAGTTAGGTCTGATATGATATGGCAGGCTAGCTACATAGGTTCTGTCTTTTTTTTTTTTCCCTTTGTTTCTGCAGGAATTTCTGTTTTCTTCTTCGAAAGTATCTGACTGGAATGTTTTGATGTTGCTCTTATTGAAGTGATGCTATAATTAGATTTTTTTTGTATGGTGAGTGTAAGGGGAAATGTTCTATTTCAATTGTTGGGGGAATTTCGTGGAGGGAGTTTGTGTTACAGAACTGGAGGTGTAGGATGTTTTGAGATTCTGTCCCTTGTCTGTGGTCCAATCCACAAGCCATGCAGGAACCATTCCCAGTGCAAGAAGAGGCCTAGCAGATAGGAGCTCTAGGACTCAGGAGAGGAGCAGCCTGTGGCTCAAAAGACTGGACACCATGCTACACAGATTCTGCAGTACTGCCACAGGCCTCCCTTTTCAAACTGCAACTGCACCAAGAGGGAACAGAGAGTCAAGGCAACCAGGTAGCTAAACCTTGTATCCTAGTTATTATGCTTGTATATTCTGCTTTTTGGCCCTTCAAAGCAGATTTACATTCAGGTACCATAGATATTCCTTCCCGATCCCCAGAGGGCTTACGTCTATTTGGACCTGAGGCAGTAGTATAGGGGAAGTGACTTGCCCAAGGTCACAAGGAGCAGCAGTGGGATTTGAACCCTGGTTCATAGCCCACTGCTGTTACTACTAGGCTAGGGGATGGCAGGTGTGGGGGGAGAGCTTTGGGCCTGTGCCCAGATCTGTTGAGCACTAGCAACGCCCCTGAAGCCAACAGCAACTGTACTGTCACTCTGGGGTTGTACCAAGGGGTTCACAAGGGGCGTGCCCTTTCAGCAGGGGCTTACCTGTAGCCCTTTTATTAATAGAGAGCATCTCGAATTGGGTCACAGGACCCAGGGAAGGCGGGGCTAAGACCCAATGGTGGATGTCAGTCCTGGGGACAGCTGGAAGACCATTTCAGCAGCAAAGGTCTGATCGGCATGTAAAATGCAGAGTGTGCAGAGTTGATGTTTATCTTAAACCCCCTTCCTCCTTTCCATCAAATGTTTCTGTAAGCTTGGGATTATGTATTGTTTTGTTTTTTTTCTGGGAGCCTTTCAACCTGCCAGTAAAGCTAATTATGATGTTGCCCTCTTATTCAGCTAAAGACGTAGAAGCTGAGTAATGCAGTGTAGGTTAAAACCCATGCAGTTTTTCATTTACTCACGTGGTAAACATGTTAGCATGAGATTCAGTAAGCAAATGGCGTGCAAATGATACAGGAGTTAAAATTGCACTAAAACGAAAACAACTGGTTAAAAATCTGCGTAAACTTGAAAATCCATGCTTAGAGTAACACAGAAAAGGTGCTTGAAAAAAGGAGTTAAGTGAAGCAAGTGATTGGAAATGGTTGAATAAAAGTGTGACCAGCTTAGGCTGCCCATCCCAGAGGGTTTACACTGTGATTTTACTTGACATGCTCTTGCCAAGATTGGCACTGTGCAGTCTGAATTTGGGCATAATCTCACATTCAGGGTCATTTTGGTGGAAATTTTGGGGTTATTCAAAACCCTCTTACCATAATTTGCAAGATGGCACCACATTTCACCAAATCCTTACTTAACTGAGCACTTACTGGAGGCAGAATACATTATCAATACTATGGTGGTCCATATTATTTAACATACCAGCTTTAAAAAGCAGGAATCCCCTACTTGTACAATCTGTAATTTATTTATTTATTTGTTTGTTTGTTTGTTTGTTTGTTTGTTTGTTTGTTTATGGTTTTTCTTGACCGACCATCATCAGAGATATCATGCCAGTTTACATGTAACAAGGGGAAAACAAAAGAAGGAAGGGAGCAGTTACAAAAAACAGGGTAAGAAAGAAATGGGATGTGCACGTAGGAAAGAGAGCAAAGATTGAAGGCGATATAGCAAACTTATATACATATTCAGGCATAAGGCTTGAAGGCACTAACACCAACTTATATACATGATGTGTCTCCTAACCTCTAAGATGGGAAGAAGTAGTGCAAAATTTTACATGCCCTTTCTGGCTGTCTTGAGATTAAAAAAAAAAACCAAATTCCCCCCCCTAAATTCCTGTCCCCTTTATTTTGTACTGGTATGGACTGAGATAACTGTAGACTAGCCAGTCAGAGGGTCTGTTTTTTAGGTGGTTTTTAACATCTTTTTTTTTTAAATTTTTGATCCAGCAGTTTCCTCCTACTCATTTCTACTTCCAGCTCAATATGAACCAGGGCTGGCAAATGACGCCAAGAGCCATAATTCACCACTATCCAGGCATTTGTTTCCTATTTTATATCCCCTCCCATCTGGTTATAATTTAGTGATTACAGCCAGGGCCCTGGGCTGAGGACCCTCACCATCCGGAGCCCTGAAATCATGGGCCCTGTATTTGGCCACTAGGTGTCACCCTTGAGGGATGACAGTGACTGCCCCTGGAGGCTGTGAATGTTGTCTCTGCAGCATCCCTGGCTGCCTCAGGGAGCAGAAGACCGGGCTCGGAGATTGAACTGGTGACTTTATGCATGGTGGTGCATAGCTCCTAAAACTCAAGTGTTGCCAACCCTATCTTTGGAACTGTCATGAAAGGACTCAATAAAGCACCACACATTTCTCTCTTCCAAACCACATGGGCCGATGCAATATCGGTGAGAGAGGTAATGGTAGTGGGGCCGCTTGGAAATAGTGATCATAATATGATCAATTTGAATTCCTGACTGGAAGAGGGACACTAGAAGGGCTCCAGCGCTAAACTCCACGGCTAAAAATCCACGGTTCTAGCGCTAAAACTTTCAAAAGGGAGAAACTGATAAAATGTGAAAAATAGCTGCACTTTCAGTTTTTTCTACAAAGGTAAAAGTGTGCAATAAGCATGGACATTGTTAAAAAACCAAAACAAAACAAAACCCCCATCCTAGAAGCACATGCCAGATGTATTCCACACACATTAAGAAAGGTGGAAGGAATGCAAAACGATTACTGGCATGGTTTAAAAAAGGTGAGGTGAAAGAGGCTATTTTAGCCAATCTTCATTCAAAAAATGGAAGAGAAGGATCCATCAGAAGAAAATAGGATAAAGCATAAGCATTGGCAAGTTAAATGTAAGACATTAATAAGACAGACTAAGAGAATTTGAAAAGAAGTTGGCCATAGAGGCAAAAACTCACAATAAAAACTTTAAAAAATATATCCGAAGCAGAAAAGCCTGCGAGGGAGTTGGTTGGACCAATGGATGTTCAAGGCGTTAAAGGACACTTGGAGAAGATAAGGCCATTGTGAGAAAGATTAAATGATTTCTTTGCTTCAGTGTTTACTGAAGAGGATTTTGGAGAGATACCCGTTCCAGAGAAGGTTTTCATGGGTGACTATTCGATCAACGAAGCAAATCATGGAGAACCTGGAAGATGTGGTAGGCCTGATTGACAAACTGAATAGTAAATCACCTAGTCCAGATGGTATACACCCCAAGGTTCTGAAAGAACTAAAACATGAAATTTCAGACCTATTTCAATTAATTTGTAACCTATCATTAAAATCATCCGATGTACCTGAAGATTGGAAGATGGTCAATGTAATCCCTATATTTAAAAAGGGATCCAGGGGTGATCCAGGAAACTATAGACCCAAGAACCTGACTTCAGTGCTGGGAATAATCATGGAGACTGTTACAAGAATAAAATCACAAAACATTTAGATAGACATAGAGCCTTATTTTCCAAGGCTATCGCAGGCTTGCGCTAACAGCGCAAGCCTGTGATAGCTTGCGAAGGTAGCGCACGCCTGCGCTACCTACATTGGGGCGGAGTCGGCCCCGGAAGAGGAGGAGTCGGGGCGTCACCGGGGCCGACTCTGTGACGCCGCCGCGGACAGCGAAAGGTAAGGGCCTTTTCGCGGCCAATAGCACCCACCTTTCACGGTGGCTCTATTGGGTTCGAACCGGCAGCAATCGCACCGCGGTGGTGCGATTGCTGCCGGCTAGCGCAGGACCGCCCCCCCTGCCCCCATTAGCGCAATTTTCTAAAGTATAGCAGGTCTGCGATACTTTAGAAAATGAGGCCCATAGTTTGATAGGACACAGCCAGAATGGATTTACCCAAGGGAAGTCTTGCCTCACAAATCTCCTACATTTTTTTGAAGGGGTGAATAAATATATGGATAAAGGTGAACTGGTAGATGTGGTGTATTTGGATTTTCAGGAGGTGTTCGACTGCATGAGAGGCTTCTAAGAAAACTAAAAAGTCATGGGATAGGAGGCGATGATCTTTTTTGGATTGTAAGCTGGTTAAAAGACAGGAAACAGGATTATATGGTCAGTTTTCACAGTGGACAAAGGTAAACAGTGGAGGGCCTCAGGGATCTGCCCGTGGACGGGTGCATTTTAATAAATTTCTAAATGATCTGGAAAGGGGTATGTCAGGTGATACAAAATCATGCAGAGTAGTTAAATCTCAAGCGGATTGTGATGAAATGCAGGAGGACCTTGCGAGACTGAAGATTGGGCATCCAAATGGCAGATGAAATTTAAAGAGGACAAGTGCAAAGTGATGCATATAGGGAAAAATAACCCTTGCTGTAGTTTCACAATGTTAGGTTCAATCTTAAGAGTTACCACCCAGGAAAGAGATCTGGGTGGCATAGTGGATAAATCATTGAAATTGTTGGCTCAGTGTGCTGTGGCAATCAAAAAGCAAACAGAATGTTAGGAATTATTAGGAAGGGAATGGAAAATAAAATGGAGGATGTCATAATACCTTTGTTTCACTCCATGGTGAGACCGCACCTTAAATACTGTGCAATTCTGGTCACATCATCTCAAAAAGGATAGAGCTGCACTGGAGAAGGCTGACCAAAATGATATGGGGCATGGAATGGCTGCCCTGTGAGGAAAGGCTAAAGAAGTTAGGGCTGTTCAGTTTGAGAGAAGAGATGACTGAGAAAGGGGATGTGATAAAAGTCTACAAAATCATGAAAAGGACTTGAACAAGTAATTTAAATCAGTATTATAGAAGGACCAGGGGGGCACTCCATGAAGTTAGCAAGTAGCTCATTTAAAACAAATTGAAGAAATTTCTTTTTAACTCAGCGCATAGTTAAGTCTGGAATTCATTGCCAGAAGATGTGGTTACAGCAGTTAGTGTAATTGGGTTTAAAAAGGTTTGGATAAGTTCCTAGAAGAAAAATCCATTAACTATTATGGTAATTAATAAGCAGTAGTAATAGCTTGTGATTTATCTAATGTTTGGGTATTTGCCAGGTACTTATGACTTGGATTGGCCGCTGTTGGAAACAGGATACTGGGCTTGATGGACTCGTGATCTGACCCAGCGTGGCATATCTTATGTTCTAATATCGACATGTGTTAAAGAGGCGCTCATGATTGAGCGCCCACTCCCTTAATACACACTGATCCACTTCTCCAGGATGCCTAATACTAAATGCAATGGGCTGCCATGTATAAAGGCGGTGCTAGGGGAAATTTCATGCTCCTAGCACTGCCTCGGCAGCAGGCGCCTGAGAGAGGTGGCTGTCAACCACTTAGGGAAAAAAGGACGCTCAATTTTAGAACGTCTGTTTTCCTAACCTGACCACCAGCACACTTTTTAAATTTTGTTTTGGGACATTTCTAATTTTTTAGTTCCTACCGACTTAATATCGCCATGATATTAAGTCATAGAAGTCATTTTCTGCTTTTCTGTACACTTTTTGGGCTTCTCAAGACTCCAGAGCTGGTGTTAATTTAGAGTAAAAATGTACCTCTGCCGCAACGTTTTACAAAAAATTTTTTTGCATGGAGGGAGAATCGATAGTAGCTTCATCAACATGCATTTGTATGTGATGAGCGCTATAACCTACACACGCGATAGGACGCATGTTTTAGACACGCTATCCCCTGTCTTGCATCAGGGGATATAGACCCGCGCCAAACCATGTGCTGCAGCCAGCGCATGGTATAGCATCAACCTGACGGTCTTTAAGTCTTTCAAATTGTGATTAAAGACTGTGTTTGGAAAAGAAGAGTAACGTGTGTTGCTTCATTGATTCTTTAAGGACAATTCTAAAGGTAGGGTTGGCAACGTTTGAGATTTTGGTGCTTTACGTGTGTTGCCACTGTACTCTCCACGCCATTGCAAGCAGATGCACAGCACTTGCCACATGAGCCTCTGGGCCCCTTGCCGGTCATTTTTGATGGACCCGTTCACAAGGGTACTGATCAAAACAAGACCATGATAGTGTAGTACATTGTTTCTCAGCATTTTGTACGCCAGGGACCCGCTAGCTACCTTCCTTAAGTCATATGGCTCAGTTGCAGCACTGATTAGTTGGTGGAGGAGTCCTCTAGGAAATGTAGTAGTGTAGGGGGAAAGATATACTTCCTCCCCCCACAAGGTCTTGAATCTCATGGATCAGCCCTGCAACTGGCCTTTGTCATTTTAAGGAAACTAGCCGGTTTAAGAAAATTGTTTTCTAACAAAAGTTGCTCATAGTGAAAAAAAACAAAAAAAAAAACCCCAGCCCTTGCTCTCTATCTGCCCATTCCCTCTCCCAGCCAGCCAAGAGCATTGTCCTCGGAAAAGGAAAAAAACCCCATAGCTTTCCATCCCATATAGCCACCAGTGGATTTATGAAAAATAAAAATAAAAAAATCCCTCCCTCTCTTCCCTTCCTGCCCCCTGTCAGTTGGCCATTTTTTTTAAAGGGAAAAACTATCCCTTTCTTTCCCTTCCTTCCCAGTCAGCAACCAGCTCATCATTTAAAAAAAATAAAAAAATTCCTCTCTCTCTTGCTCCCCATACCAGCTGGCAATACTACTACAGTTTACAGTTAATACCCCTGCACCATGGGCATTTTTTTTTTCCAGTGGGGCCAATCCTGAGGTCCAGTTTCTGGGAGCGGAGCACAAACTGCAGTTGAATGTTAACGAGCCAGCAATCTGCTTTGCTCTCTGACCCCCGCGGTGGCTCCTGTAGGGAAGGCAGCACCAGTAATCGGAGCAGACCCGGACTCAAGTCTCACGCCAGCTCATTAGCATTCAGCTGCAGCTGCTCCCATCCCAGAGATGGGAGGCAGGACAGGCCCTAACTGGGAAAACTGCAGGAGGGGGAGGGTTAAGAGTAGAGAGCCTCTGCTGGCTATAGTGCAGGATGCAGTGCAATGTGTGCAGCTGCAAGGGAAGGTCTTGCTTTCCTCCTCATCCTCCTGCAATCACCATCGCTGCCCCGCGCACCAGCAGAAATGGTGCCGGTCTCTGGTGCCGCGGTAGTTAAACATTGGTGTAGTACAGGTTCTGGTTCAGCTTGTCAAAAAAACCCAAACAGCTGGTTGTAAACAAAGAAATTAAAAAAAAAAAAAATAAAAACAAAGGTATCTTTGTATTATTTTTTTTTTTTAAATTGCTTTCTGATTGGGTGACAGTTCTGGTTTGTTCTGAGCGGACCTGGTGCAGCATTTCCACGGTGCTGCAAGCTGCAGTTTCCCAGGCTATGTCGGGTTCAGACTGATGGGAGTGGGAAGCCTTTGTTTTATTTGTGTTTTTACTCCTCCAGTGCAATAAAAATAACATCTTATATAACCTTCTCTTCAGTTTCTGTGTATTTCTGTCCCTTTTAGGCAATGGAGTGGTAATTCATCTACCAGGCCTGTTCGAGGAGGCAGGAGAAAAACCTGAAGAAGGAGGTGAGGTCAACTTATGGATTCATTGAACAGCCTGTGAATAGTCTGGTGGGGTGGGGGTGGAGAGTTGGGGGCTGAAGTTTTTCTTCTTCTCCTTGTGGTGACCTGGGCTGTTGAGCAGCTGTCAATGTAGCGGACTCTCAACCCGAAACTCTCCCGAATGGCAATGACTTTTTATCACCTCTGTATATCCTGCATGGACCTGACAGAAGTCATGTTAAAAGTATCTTGTGGCAGTCCAGTTCTTGACCGCGAAGAAAGAGAGTAATCTCTTTTTAACAACCTCAGATGATGTGCAGTGGACAATTGTTAGTTCATTCTTAATAGATGGATGCAGCAGGGACGGTCTCAGAGCACTGGTCCCAGCAGGCATGTGATGACAAGACAGTTACCAACATATTTAGCACCCCCCATCTCTTGATATTTATCAATGCCAGTTGGTTTCGCAGCAGTCCTAAGAGTGTTGCAGGATAGACTTTGCCACGATGTGATGGGGTTGAGTTGTGAAATTCAGAAATGCACCTGTGAGGAAAAATAAAATCTTCTCCCCAATGTCAGTTTCTACTTACAAGGTAATCTTAAGGACAAACTGTAAGAAGATTTTTTTTTTTTTTTAATGGAAGAACACATTTGTAGTCACTCTTGACAAGATTTTGTGGGCTCCTGCTGGCCACAATGTGAAACATAATAAAACCTTATAGGCTAATTTTCAACTAAGGCTGAACAGCTAATCTAGGCGGACAAAATTTGGCCTCAGCCCTGACTGAAAATGGTCACCTGACTTTAGCCTTGTGTCCCACCAATAGAGATGCCCTCTCTCCTTCCCTCTGCTTTGAAATTGTAAAGCAGGGGAGAGGGGGCACAGCCATCCCTACTGGAATTATCCCTCCCTTTTGACACTTTAACAATATAAAGTTGTTGGTGTGTGGGGGGGGGGGGGGGGGTGTCAGTAGCTGCCTCCCGCAGACAATCCCTCTGTCTAAACATCATGGTGGGATGGTGGGAGAAGGTAAGGCTCTAGCCTCCTCCCAGCTCGGCTTAATGGGAGCTCCTTGCAGTATGTAGAGGGAGTCAGGAGGGAAGGATTGGGGTGAGAAAACGGTTACTCCCTGCTCTGCCTTTACATCCCTCCATGTGGGAGAGGGATTGGGAAGGAGGGGAGCCGCCAGGCCCAAAGCAGAATGGAGGAGAGCTGCCAGGGGCCCCAGCTTCGCATTTTTAAAATGGTGGGAGGGTGGAGAGATTCTGAGGTGCTAGCAGCCCCCTGGCTTCATTTTTTTTAAAACAATGAGAGGAAGAATGAATTGGGGCAGCCAGAGTTAGGGGTGCTCTGGCAGTGCCTAGGTTTGTCCATCTAAATTGGGCACTTCTAGCACTGAAAATGAGCGGTAGGTGCCAAACTTCCTTCCCCCAAACTTTCCTTGCCCTGACCTCACCTACATCTTAGGTGACCAAATTTTAGGGGCTGAAAACCCAATCCCTTTTAAAGGGGCCAATTTAGGTGTCTTAACTCTCAAAAGTAGGCACCTAAGTGCTCTGAAACTTGACCATTTATTCTTCATCTGGTAAGTCATTCTATAAAACTGGATTCAGTATGGCAGAGGTCAATGCTGTGCCTGACTTTCATGTCCTGCTGACTCCATTTGCTCCCCATGCTTGTACTCTTAATGCAGAGTGATTTGGTGAAGGAAGGTCTTCACCCACCTCTTCCAGTCCCCCAACTCTAGACCTTCTGGAACCAGCTGCATTTCTGTTTTGAGAAATTTTGATTTTAAAGGAGAAAGAGTCCTTTTCCTGCAGATAAGTAGGCTGAATTAGCCATGCGGTCTGGGAGCATCCCTTGCCAGCCCGGTGTGGGAACTTCTGAAAGAATGTTTAAAACTTCGTTCCTGTATGCCTGTGCGGTGCCTTCCCACATGACTGACTGTCTCTACTCAGTTTTTCATTTTCCCGCGCAGCAACAATCGTGGGGTTCTTCTTTCGCCTATTTTTCTCTTTTTTCTCCTCTAGCTACTCACTTCGAGCCCCCAAACAGTACGTTCCAGTGCTCCCATGGCCTCGAAGACGCCTGGGTTCAAATTCTGCCAATGTGGAAAAATTATGTCTGTAACAGAGGACATAATTATTGTTACCTATGCTTAGGGCCCCAACTACGATCAGGCATCCTGCCAGGACTGTAGCAGGATGTTGCCCAGGGCTCAATGGCAGCGCGTCGCAAAAATTCAAAGGCTCTGAGAATGGAAGGGGTCCCGGCAGGCTCACTACTTCCCCCATTTAGTGTTCAACTCAGTCTTCCCCAGGCTGAGAGCCCAAGCGGCTGGACGGCAAAAAAAGCCATCTTCTCTGGAGCGCTTGATGGGTAAGGCTAAGGGAGCGAAGCCCCCAAAACCCAGACAGGCCGTACCACCATAGAGAACGTTGGTGAAGGCAAAAACGAGATAGCCTGACACCAGGTGCATTGTCTGCACCTCTAACAGAGGATAGTTGACACATTGTTGGAGCGTCTGACACGATGCAGGGACACAATCGAGGTGACCATACCGACGCAGAGCGTTGTTCCGTGCTCTCAGCACGAAGGTACAGAACTCGACGCATCCTGTGCCGGACCGTGCTTTGACACAGCCAAAGCTGACGCATGCATTGACGCATGTAAAGGCAAAAATGAAATCTTACAATATGACGTCGACGCACCTGACGCACAAGCACGTCGCATGATTCGGTGGAGAAGCCTTCCTGGAGTGAATGCGGAGGGGTCTGAAGTTTCTGATGTGGGTGCTCCACAGATCTCTGCGCAATCCTCTTTCTCTGCTTCTGAGAGGCTTCCAACTAAGCAGAAGAGGGTGTTAAAACAATACTCGCACTTAGACCGCTTCATTGAGCGGGCCACAGTAACTGATTCCCCCATTGTGGGTCAAATGCCTCCACAGGTTAAGAAAAGGAGGACATCTTCATCCACCTCCCAAGCCTTGCAGAATGCAGCTTCACAAACGATGACCTAGATAACCAGGGTTCTTTAGTCTTTCTCTGACACTCTAGTTTCCACTCAGCATCCAGAGCCACCCTCAAGCCCTTCAGCAACGGATTCACAATCCACAGCAGCCTCCTCGGTCTGGATAGCGTTGAGGAGGAGGAACCAGTGGATGAGTCACATTCACTGGCTTCTAGATCATGCTGTGAACCGGTTTACTCTTCACCACCCTCGCCAGAATCTTCTATGGGTATACCTTCGGATCCATCAGATGACCCCCCGGAGCCATCATCGCCCCAGAAGGATCTTTCCTATTCATGGTTCATAGAAAAGGGAGGTGCCATACTGAACCTTGAAACCAAGAAACTGCCGGAACTAGATCCAAGGTCCATGGACTATTAAAAATTTTCAGTGTCCCAATGGAGCCAACGGCTCTACCTTTCCACTCAGTCCTCAGTGGGCTTATGGATAAGACATGGGAGTCACTGTTTTCTATACCTGTTAACTCCAGGAAAACAGACTTGAAATTCAGGATGTGGAAATCAGCCCACTTTGGCCCAGCCCAATTGCCACACGCGTCAGTGGTGGTCAAATCTGCAATGAAAACGAGCCAGGAAGACCCCGCTATATTCCAACACCCCTCCAGGCAAGGATGGCCACTATTTAGATGACTTTGGGAAGAAGGTATTTCAGGGGTCTATGTTCAATGCCAAGATAAAACACTACCAGTTTTGTATAACCCAATATTTGTACGAATTCCTCCCATTCCCTAAAGTCTGACTGCGACTAGGCAGAAAGATCACAGCGTCAAACTGTCGCTGATATGGAAGAAGTCCTATGGCATTTGCTTCGAACAATCTATGAAGGCTTTGATACATCTGCTTGAACTTTAGTGGCGGCTATTGCAGCCAGAAGGATGCCCTGGCTTAGGGCGAGTGCGATTCGAGAAGATGTCCATGGAAAAACTTGCTGACATCCCATGTCGGGGAGATAACTTGTTTGGAGATAAGCTCAGAGAAACTGTGTTCCAACTCAAAGAGCAAAGTGTGGCGCTGTCCTCCCTTATGTCACCCTCGGAGCATACATTTATTTATTTATTTATTTATTTAAAAACTCAACCCATCTCAGACTCTACAGTTCATCAGAGCAATCATAAACACATGCCTTTGCAAGGCTTTCCTCACCGAGGATATGATTCACACTTTTCGGAATCTTGCCTCAATGTCAAAACTCAGCCAACATCCCACAGCTCAACAGGTACTTATTCTATTGGGTCACATGGTGGCAGCAATGTATCTTCATATGCACCACATGCAGTGGAGTCTGAAATACCAAACGTCATAATTCTTTCATCCCATGTTGACACTACTGATTCTGACCTGACCAATGTTGTTGGATGTAGATTTGTGGCTGGAGCCCGGTGTGCTACAGTCTGGTGCACCTTTCTGGCTCTCAATACATAGATAGTACTAACAACGGGTGCCTCCACAAAGGGGTAGGGCGCACACATCTCGCAGCTCAAGACTCAAGGTCTTTGGTCCCCAGAGAGAGAACATTTCAAATTAACCTAGTGGAGCTGCAGGTCATACGATATGCCATTTGTGCTTTGTTCACACCTCTTTCAACACAAAACCAGCCTGGTATACACGGGCAATCAAGTAGCCATGTTCTACATTCACAAGGAAGGAGGGTCAGATTCCAAGATACTGTGCAAGGAGGCGATGCTCATGTTGGAATGGGGCACTAGCCCACTCCATACGACTACAGGTTACCTACATGCTAGGAATAAGAAACACAGAGGTTGACTGGCTAGCAGAATTTTTCACCTCCACGAATGGGAAGCTTCATCAAAACGTAGCGACTTCTACACGGAGTGTCCTCCATGTTTAGAACAGAGATCTCTTGCCACAGAGTGCAACACGAAACTTCCACGATTATGTTTTTATATCCCAGCAGTCGCAGACTAGCTCAAGACGCTTTTCTGCTGGAGTGGACTGAGCACCTGTTGTATGCGTTCCCTCCAATCCCACTAATTGCTTGAGTAATCCAGAAATGCATTGCGGACAAGTCTGATCTCATACTCAGAGCACCAGCGTAGCCCAGGCAGCCCTGGTATGCCTACCTCATACACCTCTCCATTCAGCATCTGATCCCTCTTCTGAGCAGAGTAGACCTTTCGACACAGGAAGGAGGGTCACTACTGCACCCCATGCAGGATTCCCTTCATCTGACAGCATGGAGATTGAAAGGGAGGTACTGAGCTATCTTCCTACCCCGATAGAAATTCAGGACATTCTTATTTTTCAAGAAGGGCCACCCACAAGAAGAACTATGCAGCTAAGTGGCATAGATACCAGTGTACCACTTGACCCCTTTCGCTTCTCACTGGAACAACTTCTAAAGTACCTACACTTACTGTACATCTCTGGACTGGCGGAGTCATCCATCCAGATACACTCAGCACCATATCATCTTACCACCCTACCATTCAGGGAGCTTCTATGTCCATGCACCCTCTCATATCCCATTTCATGAGAGGTGATCTGAGGCTTTGCCCTCCGATCTCACACCCAGCTGTTCCTTGGGACTTGAATGTCGTCCTGGAGAAGTTAATGCTCCTGTCTTTTGAGCTGATGCAAACTTCATCTTTAAAATTTCTCAGGTGGAAGGTTCTATTTTTGGTAGCAATAACATCAGCAAGACGAATGGGTGAATTGCAAACGCTAGTTCATTTCTCATCTTAACTACAATTCTTCCATGACAGGATCACTCTACAAACCCAGCCATCCTTTCTTCCAAAGGTACTGTTGGCTTTTCATCTCAGTCAGACCATAATGTTACAGACTTTCTTTCCTAAGCCACATGCATCTAGCCGAGAAGCCCTGGAACACAGGTTGGATTGCAAAACAGCTTTAGCCTACTATAAGCATTCATAACTTTTTCTCTCCTTCAACCCGAATGCCCCGGAACTGCCGATCACCAAACAAACACTAGCAAACTGATTGACTCAGTGTATCCACTTCTACTGTTCTACCAAGCCAGAGTGCTTAACTTCAAACATTAAAGCACATCAGTTGAGAGCGATCAATTGCACGCTTTTGGCAAGTGCCAATTCAGGACATATGCAAAGCTGCTATATGGTTGTCGCAAATGCATGTTCATGGCCCTATTAGGTATTCCCGCGCGATTCAGTAAGTAAAATGTGCAGCCAAGCCGCACATTTTACTTTCAGAAATTAGCGCCTACCCAAAGGTAGGCGTTAATTTCTGCTGGCATGGGAAAGTGCACAGAAAAGCAGTAAAAACTGCTTTTCTGTGCACCCTCTGACTTAATATCATGGCGATATTAAGTTGGAGGTCCTGAAAGCTAAAAAAAGGTAGGTAAATAAATAAATAAATAAGTAAATAAATAAATATTGAATTCGGCCAGCGGCTCGAAAACCGGACACTCAATTTGGCGGCGTCTGGTTTCCGAGCCCGTGGCTGTCAGCGGGCTCGAGAACCGATGCCGGCAAAATTGAGTGTCGGCTGTCAAACCCGCTGACAGCTGCCGCTCCTGTCAAAAAGGAGGCACTAGGGACGCGCTAGTGTCCCTAGCGCCTCCTTTTGCCCGTTTTCTACCGCTGGGCCTAATTTAAATACAGAATCGCGCGCACAGGCGAGTGAAGCCCAATTTTCCAGTCTCCCGCGGCCTGTAAGTTTGTACCTGAGGCAATGGAGGGTAAAATGACTTGCCCAAGGTCAAAAGGAGCAACAGCAGGACTCAAACCCTAGTCTCCTGGTTCATAGCCCAATGCTCTAACCACTAGGCTACTCCTCTACTTTAACTTGTCCATGTTAAATTTCATCTGCCATTTGGAAGCCCAATCTTCCAGTCTCGCAAGGTCCTCCTGCAATTCATCACAATCTGCTTGAGATTTAACTACTCTGTATAATTTTCTGTCATCCACAAATGTGATCACCATCACTCATCTTACCCCTTTCCAGATCATTTATAAATATACTAGCCGTTAAGCCCATAACAATGGCTACATTGAAAAAATTTTATCGGTCCATTTCCTTCCCACTCCCTCCCCCTCATATGCTCCGCTCCCTACCCTCTAGTCTCCCTCCCCCCTCCCCTCACCATCACTCTCTCCTCCCTCTCACCTCCCCCCTCTATTCTCCCTCCTCTCACCTTCCCCCTCTAATTCTCCCTCCCTCTCACCTTCCCCCCTCAATCTCTCCTCCCTCTCCTTCCCCCTACTCTCCCTCCCCCCTCACCCTCCATCCGCCTCTCTCCTCCCTCCCCCCTCCCCTCAGCTCACTTTCTCCTGCCTATCCCCCTCCCCCCTCTCCTCCCCTCAGCTCACTCTCTCTCCTCCTCCCCTCAGCTCACTCTCTCCTCCCTCCCCCTCTCTCATTCCCCTCTCCTTTCAGCTCATCCACAACCGGCAGACGGGAGCTGTCCCTCCCTCCCTCGTGCGCGCGCTGCTGCCGCGCGCCGCTACTGCTCCTCCCGTTCCTGCTTGTCGTCGCCGCCGCCGCCGCTCCTGCTCCTAGCGACCCAGCGCCATTTTTTTTTTCGGGCACTCTGGCCGACGTGCTCGCCCGCACATGCGCGGTAGAGCTGCTCTCTACTGCGCATTTGCGGCACATCGGTCAGGGTTCCCTTATCTAGTAGATTAAAAAGCACTGGTCCAAGTTCAGATCCCTGAGGCACTCCACTGTTTTACCTTTTTCCACTGTGAAAACTGACCATTTAATCCTACTCTTTGTTTCCTGTCTTTTAACCAACTTGCAATCCACAAAAGGACATCGCCTCCTATCCCATGACTTTTTAGTTCTCTTTATTGAACGCCTGGCCTGCTTGCTTTCCCTTTGAAAATAGCTGCAGAGCCCATAGGCAACTTACAGACTTTGCACCAAAACACACAGTTATGAAAATTGCTCCCAAGTCTGAGAACCCAATGAATGACCATAACTTGGTTATGCTGAAAAATCACACCTGTTTGCAACCTTCAAGGTCTAGCCTTGGGCATTGTTACCACAAACGGTCCCTGTTGTTCTGCTGAAACAGAGAATGTGTACCTGGGCCTCTGTCCCCCCTGAGAGCTGTCACTGCCACCATCTGTGGAAGACTGTGTGCACCAAGGTCAGGTCCAGCCTGGGGCAGGGGTGGGGGATCTGACAGGCATTCAGGCGGGGCATGGACCAGGCCGCATAGCGCAGCCCAGGCACAGAAAGAGAAGCGCATGTTTCTGGAGCTGTTTTGTCCTCTGTCTTGATGTACGCTGCTTCGGGAGACCCGCCTCCCTGCCCCAGGCCATCAGGGGCAGGGCAGGAGAAGCTTCTCTTCCCTTTTTCATTATGGCCACCCCTTCCTCTCCTCAAGAAGGTACGGAGTGAGAAATTCACCACCTCCTCCTCCTCAGATCTGCACCTGCTCCCAACCTGTGCATTTTTATATATTTCCATATTTAATAGTTTGTTAGCCAATGAGATTACGTCATTTATTCTCGTTCTAACTGAAACAACAAAAAAAAAAGACTTCTCTTGTGTGTTTTGTGTTTTTTTGAGGGCTGGGAGGCTGGGAGAACAGACTCATCATTTCTGACCGAGCTCATATAGGTAAGATTTCACACTGTGCTCTCTTGTACAGTGTTTTTTCCCATTTTTGCCACTGTTACTCTCCACTCTGTGACTCATGTCTGAGGTCAGTTATGCTTGACTGCAAGCAGAAAAACACTTGTAGAACGTGTATTGTAATGCAGTTGGCAAGAAACTTAACCTGTCAGTTTTGCTTTGCTTTTATTTTTTTGTGGGGCTCGGGGGGAGGCAGGAAGAGGAAGAGCATTGAGGGTACTGTATGTGAGGTTAATGATTAAAATAGTTCTTTTGAAATGTATTCTCTCTTCCCAAACCCCCTTTCCTTAGCTTTTTTTTTTTTTTTTCCTACTGCTATGTCACTCTTTTGCAGTAAATTTATTTCAGCTAATTTTTGACACTTTGTGCTTCGGGAGCTGTACCCTGGTGTGTGGGTGTGTGTGTGTGTGGGGGGGGTGTGTGTAATTTTTTGGAACTGTTTGTGGAAATGACACCAGTTTTAAATGTGACCTTGTACACACAAGTGTGCTTTAAAAATCACCCCAGGGAAGCCGTGATTTCTCTGAGGAGATGGCCTTTTTCGAAAACTGCCCTCCCAGTGTGGCGGGTAGAGTTGTGTGCCTCAGTTTACCCGCGGCGAGCATCGGTGCCTGGGGGCGGGGGTTTGCACTCGCTCACGTACTTTTGACTTAGGCGCACAGGTCAGCAGGTGTAAGTCTGTGCAGGTAGTTTTTCTGGGGCAACTTTCAAAGGGAACGTGTGCCCGTACTTTTAACTTTTGAAAGCTACCATAAGCTCTGTAGGTAACTGCACCGTTGGGATCAGTTACAAAACGACTCCCTAAAAGACTGAATAAAATGTGGCTGGGTTTTTTTTTGTTGTTGTTTTCTTTTGTTGTTGTTTACAGCTCCGTTTCAATTTAATCTCCTCCGCTGCCTCCTAATTAAAACAAACCATCTCGAAACAGTCCTACTAATGATAATGGATTCTGAAACTGGAGCTGGGAATTGAGGAAATCATGACGCATGGCATTTAATTATCACAAAAAAAAAAAATCCATCAGGTCGTGTCGTGCTTCAGAGAAGGAATTTGGGGTTTTGCCACCCCTAGGCACTGCTGCTGCTGTTAAACAACCCTCCCCATGCCCCGTAAGGAGCAGGAGGTCTAAGGCACAGCCCAACAGTTTGTTGCAGCAGCTCAGAGATGGATTCTGTGGCAAAACCGAAAACTTGTGCAGACATTTCCATCTTTTAGAGTGTCATGACATGTAAGTAATTTTCCAACCTTGCCTGTGCCTGTATAATTTAATTTGTTTATTATTATTGGGTGAGGAAAAAGGGATCTTAAGTATCCAGTACAGGCAGGAGATCTCCAGGAAGAGGAGTGGGTAAAGAGGACCAGAGATGGGGAAGGGAGGGAGACTAGGAATGGAGTGAGGGGAAGGTAAAAGGACTGGGGGGATAGGAGGGAGGGGGATGGGAGGAAAACAAAAGGAACTGGGAGGGATGAGAGAAGGGTAAGATCAAGAAAGGAGGTAAGATTAGGAATCTGGGATGGAGGAAGGAGAGTGAGGAAGGGAGGCTCTGGAATTGAGAAAGGTGAGGAGGGTGTAGGATATGTTTGGGGTGGAAATGGGTTCCAGGAAAAGAGATGCCAGGATCTGGGGGACAGAATTTGAGACCAAGGGAGAGAGAAAATGAATTTTGGATGGGGAGGGGAAGAGAGGAGGCAGGTGCTCCTGCTCGTCCTCTGGACCTTCTTCTCCTTGCATCCCCCTCTCTGACCTTTCACTCAGCAATTGTGCGTGTGTGTGTGTGTTCCTTTCTTTCACACTACTCTCTTCTCCCCCCCACCCCAGCCTCTCTCATCACCTCAGGGATCACCACTCAGTCCCTCCTCACCTCCCCGAAATGATCTCCCTTTGCTTTCTGTGGCGCAGGCCGACACCCTCTGTTCCTCTTCCCAGCCTGGGGAGAGGGAGGGACTGGATCAGGAAGCTTGGGACTGTTCTCTGCTGACTTGAAATTCAGCTTAGCTGGAAGGCAGCAGATTTTTTCCACCATAGATACAGGCCCAGTTTGCCTATCGACAAATTATTTCTGCCTGTGCAGAAATAAGCGTACAATTAGATTTTTAATTTTTTTTTCCTGTATCGTTCTTATCAAAAGTAGTGTTTTAGGGCTGGCTTGGACTGCCATGTGGAGAGACTTGTGCTCTATTTCCAGCTCAGGTCTTTCACTCCTCAGGTTGGCCAGGGGTGGAATGCTATAAAGGCAACATTCGTAGCCCTTGGGGCCGGGGGGGGGGGGGCAGGTTTAGGAGGGAGGGGACTCCCAGTCATCATACAATGACGATGGCTGGATTTCAGGCCCATGACGGCAGGTTCTGGAAAAAGCCCCATGCGTTGCTCCACTGTCACTGCGGTGACGGGAGTGAGTGAGTGGGAAGCAAGATATGCAATACAGGAAAAAAATCCCTGGGTAGTTGTGAATAAAGGGTCAGGGCAGTCCTAGCCCAGCTCAGTAGAGGTTGGTTCTAATTGAGCCAGAAGCCCAGAAGAGTGAGAGAAGATGGCTGAGCCATTAAAAAAAAAAAATAAAAAAAAATGGAGTCTTATTGGCAACAAATGTTAACCTTAGGCACCTCTTTAGTCCCTGTCGTCACCTGATGTTAATCCAAGCAAGTGAACACGAGTCAGTGAATGTTATACTTAGAAGTTAAACATTGTTCTGTTCGATTCTCATGTATCTGATTGACTGGAGCGCACAGGGCATTAATCTCCTAGAGGCGTCTTGTGTCACTTGCTTGGCTGCTTGCAAAGCTTCAGTCTGCAGCTTTAAAACAAATATATCCTGGGAAAATAAACTCTAGATGCAGAAAAATGGATACAGTTCGGCCTATAAGAGAAATAATGCTCTTTGAATGGGACTTTGAGAGTAATTTTTAACACTGTGCATAACCAGCACATACAGGAATAAGTACATGCACATAAAATGATGCCTTTATTTTACAAACTGTGTGGTAGGAGTTGACATACCAATTGTCTCTGCCCCGAAATTACACATGAATGTTTCAGGACATATACAGTTTTTAGATGCAGGAAGCCATTATATGTTCTACCCTTATTTTATAAAAGTACACGCATATATTTTACGTGCAAAATAATTGTAGCATGTGCGCATATTTATTGCAGTTTATGCTGAGGCAGATATTTTATAAAGAATGCATGTACTCCACTTATGAAAATACTTTTGTACGTACCTTTTAATCACCAGTTCACCTAGGCCCTCCACCACTTAACCCAGACCTCCCATCCAAAAAAACCGCAAACAAGACAAGTCTGATTTCATTGCCACAACACAATTAGGTGAAAAAAAAAAAAAGTGTAAAAGTTTGGTAATGAGTGTGCATCTACCATTTGCAAAATACTAATTACCAAGCCTTACCCTGCTTTGCCACTAAACACCCCCTTCCTGGATAATAAATATTCTGTGCTTCTGGCATTAAAAGAAACAAAAATGTATTGTTCAGGGTTTACTTAATGATAGCACAGATTGCAGTGTTATTGAGGACAATATTCAAAGGCATTTAGGTGGTTAACTCATGTTACTTAGCGAAATAAGTAATGCATAATGCAGGGGCATTACGGGATGAGGACAGGTTGGCCAAGAAACATCCAGCCAACTCCGTTATTAGGATTTAGCTGAATTAAGTCAATTGGCTAACTCTAAATGTGCCCTGGAGCAGATCTAAAGTTATCTGGAAACATGCTTCTGGATAACTTTAGACTTACCGGGTCATATTCAAAAGAATATAGCCGGTTAAGTGGCAATGGCATGTCAAAAGAAAAAAAGAGTGTGGCGTGTGGGCCGGGCACTTAGAGGTCAGTATTCAAAGCTGGCCATTTAAGAAACTTAGCCGGATATAACTTATCTGGCAAAGTCACAATGTATATTCAGCGGCATGGCGAAGCCACTGTATGTACGCGTATGTGTGTACCCTTTGCCAGATAAGTCGACCCGGTTAAGCTTAGACCTGCTCTATGGGCCGTCTAAACTTAGACGTACACTTATACACCTAACTCCGAACATTACTGGTTAGGAATATAAGTTATTTATATAAGTTATATGCCTAACTCACCCTGATCTGCCCAATACATGCCCACTTTTACATTTTAGGAATATAAAGTACGTGCAGCTAAGCGGAGGCCGGTGAACATGGCCACATATTCAGTGGCTGCTGCTTAGCTGCATGAGTCCCGCTTATCCGGCTAAATAGCGCTGAGTGCGCTTTGAACATTGACCCTTTAAAAAATAAATAAATAAATAAATAAATAAATAAACACTGACTTGGGGTCTTGGATTCGGGCTCCCAGGCCCATGTTCCACATTTTTACAAATTTTTTTCAAAGGCCATCACCACTTAACCAGAGAAGTCGAATAAGTACCGCTTTCAAGAATGTATCTAGCTTATCCGGATAAGTAGCACGCAACTGCCATGCTTGCGTGATTTTTACATCCAACTTTAACAATATACGCATGGAGAATTCTCCCGCATGATTTACAAACACTTGTGCCTCTTAAGTCTGCTTTTCTTCGGGTAAGTTGGGAGGTTTTCTAACCTGCACATGGTAATGAAATTACCAGTTTTACCCATTAGTCTACCAGTTTGCCCAGTCTGTCTGCAGATCGTCAAGACCCTCCTGGCTCTTCAGCCTCAACTACCCCCGTTTCACCCAGGCCCTGCACCCAGTTAGTATTTCACTTTTAAAATGTGTACTATCATTTAGTCCAGATAGAGAGCAGGAGTAAGTATACACGAGTAAGGTGCCAAATTTACATGCTTAAACTGCTTATAAAATAACTTGCAGATGTAAATGTTGGACCCCGTGCCGCAATGCCCCTGGCCTGCCTTTTTTACACAGGCAAATTTACTTGTGGACCCTTACCCCCATGTATTTTAAGGCTTGTAAAATAGCATGTGTGCTATTTTTTTTTTTTAGTCAGCCCTAGTAAATTTTCAAAAGAGCCCATTTAGGAGCCTAATTCCAAAACTTAGGAGCCTATATCCTTTGAAAATTGACCTTTTAAACCTAACCAGTGCTATTCAAAAGCTGGCCGGTTAGGTTTTAAAGTTATCTGGCTAAAGTTAGCTGGAAAACTTTATTTGGGAATGTTCAGGGGATTGTTTATCCCCCTGAATATCTCTGATAACTGATCCAGCTAACTTTAACCGGATAGGGTATCCTTTTTCTGGGTTTTTGAATGTTGACTTCACTGGACCCAGTATTCAAAGGTATCTGGTTATCTAACTTACAGGCCGATACAGAAAAACCCGCGGGAGAGCTGGCGAGCGCCGGCTCTCTCGACGTGCGCCCAGGCCACTCTCCTGGGCGCGCGATTCAGAAAGAAAAAAATGTGCGTCCCTAGCGCCTCCTTTTTGTCAGGAACAGCGGCTGTTAGCGGGTTTGACAGCCGACGCGCAATTTTACCGGCACGGGTTCGGAAAACGGATGCCGGCAAAATCGAGCATCCATCTTCCAACCCGAGGGCCGCGGGCAGATTTAAAATTTGTTTTTTTTATTTAAAATTTTTTTTATTTTTGGGGCCTCCGACTTAATATCGCTATGATATTAAGTTGGAGGGTGTACAGAAAAGCAGTTTTTTTCTTCTTTTCTGTATACTTTCCCGGTGCCGGCCGAAATTAACGCCTACCTTTAGGCATTCATTTCTGAAAGTAAAATGTGCAGCTTGGCTGCACATTTTACTTTCTGTATTGCACAGGAATAACGAATAGGCCCCATCAACATGCATTGCATGTTGCAGGCGCTATTAGTTTCGGAGGGGTTGGCTGCACGTTTTCCACGCGCTATTACCCCTTACTGTATAAGGGGTAAAAATAGCGCATGGAAAAAGCGCTATTTCCACGCGCTATTACCCCTTACTGTATAAGGGGTAAAAATAGCGCGTGGAAAACGCACGTCCAACCGGGGGCTAACAGTGCACTTGGCCTGAACGCACTTTACTGCATCGGCCCGTTATCTGGTTAACTTAGAAGGGTCATTCAGCAGCACAGGTATGCTGCTGAATATAACCTGATAAGTTATATCTGGATAACTTTAGACCTGCTATTGACCAGATCTAATTTATTTGGTTAACTTAATCAGATATAGGCACTTATCTGATTAAGAAAACAGGATAAGTTGTCCCACCTCGAACTGCCCATTGCCACCAAGATATATGGCTATCCACTTATCCGGCTAAGTGACGGCCGCTGAACATAGCTGGATATTCGGCAGCTGCTTTGTTGGATAAATCCCAATTTATCCGGCTGAGTATCGGCCTTGCTGTTTTGGGGTTAAATGTTGATTGTATTTATTTTGGGGCTTTTTTTTTATTTCTATTTTTCCAAGAGCAAACGCTTTAATAAATATGAATGTATTTTACAAAATATGATATGCAAGAAACATTATCCGGCACCCTGAACTCGTGCGTGCCATCAGACTAACTTGGTGCAAGAACAGCTACAATTAACCCAATCTGCCAGACAGTCCAAGCCCCCCCCCCTCCCACACACACACACACACAATATTTTGGCGGCTAATACAGGCCCCATATTTTATGATAGTTTTTGTATTTAAGTGCATAGGTGAGCTGATCAATCAGTGCTATTTCTTTGAACTGTTTGCGCCAGTGTGTTAGCAAAGCATCGACTTCTACATAGTAGCAGTAGTTATGAGGTCTGCATGAATCATTTGTATGCTCAGTTTTCGCTGTTCTTTTTTGAGAATGAGATCGCCAAGCTCCCCCAAAAGGTACAGCTTACATCTCCCCTGTAAGCTGGATCTGGATTCCCAAGATCTTGTCTAGTTCTACCTGCACCTCCTTCCACAATATCTGTGTGTGTAGGCAGGACCACCACATGTGTAAGTATATACCCACTTCACCACAATCCCGGCAGCATATGCTAGATGCACCTGGGGAGAAGCTAGTGTAGAACACTGGATACCTATATACCCTATGGAAGATTTTGTACATTAACTACACTCTACCTGCATATTGATATTTTGGAGGATCTGAACCATATGCTTTACCAGTCCATCTCATCAATGTCTAGTCCCAAGTGAGCATTCCATTTACCTATTATGGCCAGAGGAGCTAACCCCTGAGATTGTATAGTTTGATAAAATCTCATAACTAGCTTTTTATGAAAATCCATGTCCATTAGTATGCGTTCAAATGGAGTCTACTGCCGCTGGACTTACTCCGCTCTTTGTAACTTTAAAAGGGCCTCTTTCAAGTTTGTGTGCACTAAATTGGATGTGGGGCTTAGGGCATAGTCCTCTTGGAGTTCAGCGAATGAGATCCACTCGTCTTTGTCCCATAAATGCCCCACATGTTGGAGTCCCAACTCCCACCATTCCCGAATCTTGCTATTGAAAGTGTGAATGTATAAAGATGGATTCTTGCAGAGTAATGAGACTGGCAATGTTGTTTCCTCTAATAACTGTATCTATGCACCTCCCTCCAAACTTGGAATGTGTGCACAATGACTGGATTTGACCTAGCCGGCTTCCATACCCCCTACTGTGGACTGAAAAAAAAACAGTAAAGTAGCCAGGTCCACTTTTGACTGACCCACTTTCAAGGGAGAGCCATGTGGCTGTTGGATCATGGTCTAGCCACACCTGAATATAGCATAACCTTGCTGCCCAGTAGTAGCCTTGGAGATGGAGCCCCCCTCCCTCCCATCTCTTTTGAACGTTGCAGTGTAGCCTGTTTAATTCTAGGAGGTTTGCCCTTCCAGATAAATTTAGAGATCCAGCTGTTCAAAAGTGCGAAGAAATGTTTTGGGGGTGAACATGTTGCAATGTTGGAATACATAAACCAGTAACGGTAAAGTATTCATTTTGAGCACACTATCCTTCCTGCCTAGGGATAACAGCAGGTCTTGCCATTCTAAAGGTTAGCCTGTATCCTACTGACCACCAGAGCATAAACGGTCTTATATATGTTCCCCCCCATTAATGCGGTACATATAAACCCAGGTATCGAAACCCATCCTTTGCGAGTTTGAAGTGAAGCATCGCTATCACTCCTGCCCCGATGGCTCAGAGGTTCAACAGAAAGACCTCCGAATTTTTGGCCATTTACCTTATACCCAAATGCCCTACCATACTCATCCAAGATCTCAAGTAACCTGGGTACAGTAGATTTAAGATCAGTTAAAAATAGGACATCTTCAGCATAGAGCAATATTTTGTGTGTTCTGCCCGCGGATTTTAAACCAGCTGAGAGTTCTGTCGTATTGAAATTGCCAAAACGTCAATATCTAGATTAAACAGCAAATGTGATAATGGGCATCCTTGCTGCATGCTTCTAGCTATCAGAAAGGCCTCAGGCAGGATGCCATTGGCTAGGACTCTGGCTTCAAGATGTGTGTACAGGGCCCTTATCCATTCTATAAATAGCAAAATGAATCCAAACCGCTACAAGATAGCAAAAAAAAAAAAAAAAAAAAAAAAGGCCATCGTAGGGGGTCAATCAAAAGCCTTCTTTGCATCTAGGGCCACTACGGCCCCAGTTCATGCCCCCCTTCCTGCCTAGGCCGTTACATTGAAAACCCGCCTGGTAATTACGGTGAAGTGGCTGCCCTTCACGAAACCAGTTTGGTTCGGGTGGATAACGTAGTTGTGGAACTTTAGCCAAGATTTTAATATCCACATTTAGCAGCAAAATAGGGCAATAGGGACCCGGGGTCACGTGCATCCTTTCCCTTTTGTGGCCTACTACAATGGTAGCATCTGTCATTCTATGTGGGCAACTGGGGTTTTCCCTTAAGCCCTGGAAGGCTTTGCAAAGAAAAGGGCCCACCCGCGTCAGAAAAATTTGATAAAAGTCTAGATGGTATCCATGCGGCCCAGCACATAGTTTTACTGTAGCCTGTATTTCCTCCATCGAAAGAGGCACCATCAACTTTCTGTTTTGCATTTCCGTCACTTGGGGAAGCTGGATGCTAGCCAAGTGTTCATTGAGTTCAATTAACGACGTCTCCCTCCCCCCCCCCCCCCCCCCCCCCCCCACCTCCAGGTAAAGTTGTTAAAAAAAAAAAAAAAAAAGCAGCAAATACTCTGTTAATGCTCCGCGCTTGATAATGTCAGTGCTCCCGAACTGGTGCATATTCCAGTTATCACATTGGCTGTCACCTTTTCCGCATCATCGGGCCATGAACGCTCCAGTCCTGTTGCTATGCTCCATAAATTTTTTTTGTTTTTAGAAATCTAAAGAATATTTAGAGCTTTTAACATTGAGGACATTTTCAAAGCCATTTGCCCCAGGTAAACGGGCATTTCTAAAAATGGTCATCCTCGATTGGCTAAATGTGCTCTCGGCGCTTTCTCAGCACACGTACTTTAAGCTGGACTGGTGGGAGGCATTCCCAGGGGCGGAGGAGAGGGTGGGCTGGGGAAAAACCCACAAGTAGATTTGATTTCAAATCCGTGCATGTCCGCCATTTTATGCCTGCACAAACTGCAGGCACAAAGGCCGCAGATGCCTTCTGTCCTGTGGGCTTTCTGAAAATTGCTCCCTAAAGGAGCTGTATCAAAACAGAACTGTAAATGAAGCCTAGTAATGTTTTCAGCTTGTCAGCAATATTTGTCTGTAGGACAAGACATTTCTGAATATTTTTTTTAAAATACCTAAAAATTGTTACCAGATAATCCTGTTAATATTTGCTTGATAATTGTACCTCTATTTGAGACTGATTCTCAGAAAGAACTATCTCAGACTAGGCAGTTGTAGCAGCAGATGCAGTTATAAGTTGTTTGCTTTAGTTTTGTCTGTCATATCGTTCTTGGAGAAAACTACAATTTTAATTGGTTTTTTCGAAGGATGTGACTGCAGGGATGCAAGAAGGCTGTTCTAGTGTCTAGAGAATGTTGTGAGTAGAATTCCATGGAGGTCATCAGGAGGCGACCAGCAGGGACTGGATTAGCACGGGTTAGAATGGTCTCGTTTAGAGTTCTGATGCATACAATTGTATCTGTGTTGCTTCCTGATTTACCTCCCTTTTTTTGTGAAGAGTGAGAAGAAACACTGTCAGTCTGCCCTCTGTGTTTGCATGTGTGCATTCTTTTGTGGATGCCAGGGTGGATTAAAATCCCTGGTATTTCAAGTATGGTTGTACTGTAAACGGGTTAGACACAAGATGCCAGTGCACTTCTCTGGTATCTTCTGTGATGCAGGCCTCCTACTCGGCGAGATGTGATCCGGATGGCTGCTCTCCCCCACATTCTCCTGAATTCCCCACTGGCTAGTTGGTTCTGTTCAATGCAGCATATACTTGTACGTTTGTTTATGCCACCCCAGCAGGGATTTAATGGAGAATGAGGTCTCAGAGTTGAGGAAAACTGGGCTAACCCAGACTGCTTTTTGGGCTACTAGTAGGTCTTGCACAGTCTAGTGCGGTTAGGGAAATAATTAGGGGAATATCCATTCATGGACAGCCCTCCCACTGGCAGAGCTGTAATGGATACCCTTGGTCCTTAGGTTTATAGCAGAGCTCTGCAATAGGTTCTGGGGGCAGTATTATTTGGAAGTCAGAGAAAGAGGTTGCAGTTTCCTGAATTGGATTTTGGGCCTACCTGGAGCCTCAGAAACCCTCTGAGACCAAGATAAGCCAAAGGGGCTCTGCTGCTGTATTCTCCCCACGAGGTGCAGAGTGGCTGCTCTGGGACTAATTTTTAGGATTTCAAACCTTTATTTAGAGGAGCCATGCTGAAGGCCTGGGCCTTTCCGAAGCCTGGGGAATGGGGAACCCTGGGCTGAAGACGCCCAGTGTTTAGGGAAGATCTGCCCAACAAAGTCTGTGACCTGTTGCAGTGGATTCCTGCTGTTATTTAAGTTGGGGAAGAAGGTTTGTTTCCAGCATTTGGGAGGAAGTGGGTTTTTTCCTGCCCCTCTTCCCATCCATTTAAGGGGGCTGGCAAGAACTGTTGGGGATCCCTGGTGGTAGGAATCCTTGTGGGCTGCAGAAGATTAATCTACTAATACTGAGTAAAAGGCCTACAATCAAGGGAGGACACCCATCTGGAATCACAAAGAGCCCTGAAGGATAGAAACTCTAACTCTGTGCCAAGATAAATTTTTATGCCATCGGGAGGGGTTTCCCGACCATCCAAGGGGGGTCTGGCCCAGAGGGCCCACTGAACAATCGAATCCAGAAGTGTGGATGGATTCCTGGCTTAATAAAGACTAATGCACAGATAGAGGAGAAAAGGTCTGTAATTTAAGAGAGAGACTGTGGTGTGTGATTTTACCATATTTAATTGTGCCATTCAACAAAACTGTGTCAGTATAGCTTTACTTTGGACACTGCCTATGTGGTTCGAGTGTGGTTTGTTTGGCGCACAGCTCACAGCAGAATGAGGGAGCTCCATCACAGCTCATAGTCGCCCTGTCCTGGGCCTGGAGAGGACTCCTTTCCACTCCTAGTCTGAAGGACCTACATCTTAGGATGGGTTGAAGTAAAAGCTAGCCAGGGTCCCTGCCCCAAAGAACTTACAAATAACTTTGTCCCCCTCCATACTCGACTTGAACCTTAAGGAAGGGTTTCACTGGAATTTGGCGTTCTGAAGAGAATGATGTTCCTTGATGTGCAGTGCTGCTAATAGGGGAATGATAGGAAAGCAAAGTGTTAATGTGCAAGAGACCGTATTTTTTCCTTTTATGTTCACATTTCTCTAAATCCTGTTTAACATTTTGTTTTTTTCTAAGCATAAGTATTTTTGCTCTTATAGGGACGATTTTCAAAATATTTGCACTGCTTTCAGGGCCTTGCATCTATGGGTCTGCAAGCAAATTTTGAAAATTTGGGGGCCAACCGTCACTGTGGGTACTTGTGTACCTGCAGACTATTCACCAAGGGGGGTAATTTTCAAAAGGATTTATGTGTGTAAATGTAGCATACTATTGTAGCAATTTTCAAAGGCCATTTAACCTCATAAAGGGCTCTTACGCAGGTAAATCCTATAGACAATTCAATGAATATATTGTTGCAATTTCAAAAGCCCACTTAAGAAAGTAAAGTGCATTTACATGTGTTAAACCCAGTTTTAAGCATGTAAATGCTTTTGAAAATCAGGCCCCAAGAAGATAACTTTGAATCAACTCCACGTAGCCCAATATATGCACATGTATGACCGCGCAAAGATCTACAGTAATTTATCAGGTACATGCAGGTTATAAAAATACATGTATGGCTACGCACAAATATCTACAATGTATTGAAAGCATGTACTTTTCCTCCCTATTTTATAAACATATTTTACATGCAAAAAAAAATAACTTGCTTGCGTAAAACCTTGATTTATATGCAGAAGAAGGCATATTTTAAAGCATACAGTAATTAACAACATAAGATTTGCCATACTAGATTAGACCAATGATCCAAGTCCAGTATCCTGTCCGGTATCCTGTTTCCAACCGTGGCCAATCCAGGTCACACATATCTGGCAGGATCCCAAAAGGTTGATTTATTTATTTATTTATTTATTTATTTAATTTTATATACCGGCAACCGTTTGCACATCGTGCCGGTTTACAAGTAACTTACAACAAAAGATATATAGGCGTAGCCTTTACAGAGAACAGTGTATAACATAAACGCAGTAACAGAATAAATAACTAAATAACTAAAGGGAGGGATGGAGGGGGGTAGTCGAGACAAATGGGGGGGCAGGGGGGGGGTGCAAACAGACATAGGGGGATAAGATATGAATTGGGATTCGAGGAAGAAATATGTACACTTGTTATATACAAAATTGTATGAATCATTAGAAGGGGAGGGTATTGGGTGTAGGACCTGAACGGGGGATGTTGGAGAGAGATGAGGGTTGGGCTAGCATGTTAGTTGGTGGAGCTGATGAGGAAAGGGGGTATGCTTGGAGGAAAAGCCAGGTTTTGAGTTTCTTTTTTGAAAGTAGGTGTGGAGGTTTCGGTACGTAGGTCAAGAGGCATAGAGTTCCAGAGGGAGGGGCCTGCAAGGGAAAGGGCTCTATTGGTGGTGGAGATGAGTCTAGTGGATTTTATGGAGGGAGGGATAAGGGTTCCACGGAGGGAAGCACGGGTGGGTCTTGTGGAGGTACGGGGGAGGGATTGGTTGATAGATTCTATGTTGCTTATACCAGGGATAAGTAGCGGCTTTCCCCAACTCCACCAAGTCACCAGTTTGCCAACACTTCTGTTAGTAAATCCTGTCCATCTCCAGTTCGAGACCCTTCTAGTTCTTCACTCTGAGCTCCCCACTTCCCCACTTCAGACCTCCCACCCAACAATAGCAGACAACAGATGAGTCTGATATTTGCGCAAGATAATTAGGTATAAAATTGTGCGAATAAGATGCCTAGTGCAACCTTTTTTTCTGTCAGGACACACCTGACAGATGGCTCTTACATGCGGGACACACTGAACACATGATAGTCACGGCGCTAAATGTAAACATTTACTCTGTATCTACAGGAACCGCCCTGACTCTCCCCAACAATGGGTGCAGAACAGAACTAAGACATTCCCCGTTCAATTTACCATACAAAACAGATATTTCTGGTGTCCTCTCAATAACAGCAACATAAACTCTCTCTCCTACCATAGCCCTCCTTATGAAAAAACAGCAATTTACCACCAATACATGTCCTATTGAGAAAACACAACAAATGCTGATACAAATGCCTACATGCTAGTAAAATACCTCACCTCGGTCACACACATAGAATCGACCGTCACTAAATCCAGAAAGATAATAAATATGGAGACAGAAACTGGAATGAAAACCCAAAAAAGCCACTCTGCATGCAGTGCGAACCTGAAGAAATGGAAACAGAAATATAGTACCTAACAGACTCCTAGGATCTGCAATAATGCACACAAGCTAATGTGCAAAAAGTTATACCTGCATTATGGAACTCATTCAAACAGTAACAGCCCTACCCAGGGCCGGTGCAAGGGTATTGGGTGCCTTAGGCGACCCTTGCGCTGCTGCCCCCCCCCCCCCCCCCCCCACCTGTTTCGGCCCTAAGAAGCACACAGGCTTTATTTCTCTTTGCTGTGAGTGGGATAGGCCCCGTTTGCGGCACCACATGGCTGCTCTTCGGCGCCCCCTACGTACTCTGTGCCCTAGGTGACCACCGAAGTTCGCCTAATGGACGCGCTGGCCCTGACCCTACCTATGTAAAGGCAACACTACAAATGTTTAACCAGGCCTTAAACTCCAGTACATCTCCTATTAGTCAAGCTGCTATAGATCCCTACATAGAAAGTACAAGCTTGCAGAAAACCCTTAACTGGGCCGCACACGCAGAGCACAGACAGACACTCACCAAATACAGAATAAAGTGACCTTCAAGTTAATGTTTTTGTTTTTCCATTGTTGCACTGCATCAGACTGGCTTCTTGCTGTTTCCAGTTCAGTTTTTGTCTCCACATTTCTATTTATACATTTCTCAAGTAATATAAAATAATAATTCTAAAAGTAGAATAATAAATGTTTCAAAACAATTGATCCAAAATAATAGATACTGATATACCACAATCAATCAGACATATTTATACCACCCTACATGCAGTGGAAGAGTAAATTTTTTTCTTCATTAATTTGACCTCATACATCGGCATCATAAAATGCAAGTTAGCATGTTGATGAGAATGCCAAGTTTTATAATCATAGGTCATGTAATGAAACTTTTTTTTATGCTTTAATACTGCAGTGCAAAAGTTCATTTATTTGACGGCTTTCATATATACTTCAATTTACTTAGCTTAATAGCTTGATAGCTTGAAGAAACGCCGTGCTGCCAAGGTGTACAAGGCTCATCTTATTTGCCCGACACGGAACCGTGTTTCGGCTTCGCCTTCATCAGGGGGCCGAATTTAGCTGAAAAAGGAACAAAGAAATTCACCAAATATTCAAAAAATTCAACAGTTCAATATAATGAAGGGAAAACGATGTAGAACCAACAAATTTACTCTTCCACTGCATGTAGGGTGGTATAAATATGTCTGATTGATTGTGGTATATCAGTATCTATTACTTTGGATGTTTGGACGACTGAGACCACTTCCTCAATTTTTTTGAGAGTTCTATTGTGACGTCAAAACAATTGATAACAGAATAACATCCAATCATTAAAAATTTAACAAAATTATTAAAAATTCTGTAAACACCAATACAATATTTCAAACAGCAGACACATCAAATAATACCCAATAATTAAAATGGCAGTCAATCAAGAAAGATGAACTTAAAAAGGCACCTTTATTTATCCTCTCCAGCAACTCTCCTACTCCTTTCCCTTGCAGGCCAATAGCACAAACCAGAAGCAGCAAGGGCTGCTGAAGCTCTGTCCTCATGCTTCTCTTCCTTAGGGCCCATGACTAGTCTGTCTCACACACACTCTGACACACTCACACCACCCACCCTTTCTATCTCTCACACATCAATTATCTTTCTCTTTCTCTCACATACCAACCAGTCACCTCCCTGACCACTCTTGCTGTCACACATGTTTTCTCTCTCTTACCTACACACACAGTCTCAATCAAACACATTTTCTCACACACTTGCCCCAATCTCGAGCTTGGTGCGGAATTGGAGATTCCAAATTGGATAATAGTCAACACTGATGCAAGCCTCTCTGGATGGAGGGCAGTGTGGCAAGATCGGTTGGCGCAGGGCCAGTGGTCAAAACAGGAGGCCTCACTCACCTCCACCCCCAGCACACATGGCAGCTGCAGCACAAGGCAGCTGGTATGCTGCTTATTAAAGCAGAGTCGTGACAGGCTGGGAACTTGAGCAGGAGTGACTGCCCCCGGCCCTGCAGCGGTAAGGAGGCAGCACTCAACTGTTTGCCTGTGCTACAATCACTGCGGTGCAGAGCGGTCAGCTGAGAATGTGGCCACGGGGGATTTCCTGCCGCGCTGCTGTTTAGGAAATCTGTCATTTAGTTGCCTTGGGACTGCAGCATTGGGCAGGCTCTAGCTGGGGATATCCGTGCTGAAACATCAGGGGGAGAGCACTGAGGATGAGAATTAAGATACATTGAAGATCCTCTGTGGAGAGAAGGAGCTTGCTCAGCTCCCAATCAGAGTGGGGTCACGGCTCCCTGTGCCTTTCTGTAACCAGCCTGTAATGCTACTCCCTTTCCTTGCTTAACATCCCTCATCTCAAATATCCAGGTCTACTTAGAAATTTGTCCTTTCACTAAGTGGACAGTTATAGGCTGATAATTAGTAAAGCAATGGTCTGCCGACCGACTCACTACATCCAGCCAAGGAAGAGCGTCCGTGATCGTGATTAGATCACTGAAATAGGCAATGTGCCTTTAATGCCCCCCTTCCATGCAATCATCAGGAGCCAAGCACTGATCTTATCTGGGAGGCGGCTTGCCACTTCATTCATCAGCTACCTGGGGCAGGTAATTGATGGATTTCCCAAACAGCAGCGCGGCAGGAAACCTCTGGAGCCACATTCTCAGCACGCTGCTCTGCGCCGTAGTGATCGCAGCACAGGCAAACAGCTGAGTGCTGCCTTCTTACCACTGCGGGGCCAGGGAGGGGGGAGCCTTGTGACATGATTCTGGCATCGGCAGTAGCAGCATGCATGGCCGGTAAACATCACTTCCTCTTCCTGGACGCAGGGGCAGGAAGAAGAAAAGGCCCCGTTGCTGTTGCCGGCTTCCACAAACACTGCTGCCGTTCCCCTCAGGGCTTGAATGTGCTGATGGCAAGGGCAGGAACGGCAGCAGTGTTCGTTGAAGAGTTCTGTGCGTCTCGCTGGGGTGAGGAAGAGGGAGGGAAGAGCAGCGGGCGACCAGGAAGTGCATGACTCACCTGCCGCTGCTTTGCGACACACTGATGTGTCGCGACACCCCGGTTGAGAACCGCAGGCCTAATGTATTCCTGTAAATCTCTTACAAAATAAATAGCAACTCGGGCGTTTACGTGCAAACCATGTACCAAACACTCCCACTTTGTTCATGCATATATTTGCTTGCAGAGGTGGATATAGGCGCGTATGTGATCTGTTTGAAAAATAAGACTTATGCACAAATGCGTCATATACATACGTTTTTGCCTTTTTCACGTAACTGGTTTGAAAGTTCACCCCCTATTGTATAGTCAACGCCAAAGTACATGTGAGGATTTAAAAATGAGCTCCCCATGCATTGCTTGCTGACTTCGTCCTCTCCCCTGATCTTTTATGGTGTAGGTAAAATAGCGCAGATACTTTTACTGCAGAGGTGGAGGGCTATTTTCAGTGATTTATTTTTCCTTCTATAATCTTATTTTGCATTGCACTGAATGGACTAGGGTTGTATATGTCTTTTCAAGCATCATTAAACAAGGCAGTGTGGTGACTGAAGTGTAGGCAACGTTTTTTGGTTGCTTCTTCTTACATTGATCGCACATCACAGTCATGCGATTGGACGCGCGTTTTGGACGTGCTAGCTTTACCCCTTATTCAGTAAGGGGTAATAGCACGTCCAAAACGCGCGTCCAACTCCCCCCGAACCTAATAGCGCCCGCAACATGCAAATGCATGTTGATGGCCCTATTAGGTATTCCCGCGCGATTCAGAAAGCAAAATGTGCAGCCAAGCCGCACATTTTGCTTTCAGGAATTAGCGCCTACCCAAGGTAATTTCTGCCGGCACCGGGAAAGTGCACAGAAAAGCAGTAAAAACTGCTTTTCTGTGCACCCTCCGACTTAATATCATGGCGATATTAAGTCGGAGGTCCCGAAAGTAAAAAAAAAAAAAAAAAAATAATTTTGAAATAGGCCCGCGGGTTGAAAACCGGATGCCCAATTTTGCCGGTGTACGGTTTCCGAACCCGTGGCTGTCAGCGGGCTCGAGAACCGACGCCGGCAAAATTGAGCGTCGGCTGTCAAACCTGCTGACAGCCGCCGCTCCTGCCCGAAAAGAGGCGCTAGGGACGCGCTAATGTCCCTAGCGCCTCTTTTTACCGCCGGGCCTAATTTAAATAAATTTATTTACTGAATTGCGCGCACAGGAGAGTGTCCTGTGCACGTACCAGGAGAGTAGGCGCTCGCCTGCTCTCCTGCGATTTTACTGTATCGGCCCGAGTAGAAGCAAACTCCGAGCTCGTTCTCTGTCCAACTTCAGATGATGACACTAGGAGAGCAATTGTGCATAATTGAGAAAGGGAAAATGGAATGATAATGTTATACTATTCTGAGTAGTGACTCGGCCAGAAAGGCATGCAGTGGAAGGTTCACACAGCATTTCAGTGATCACGTGGACCCTAACCTGCATTATTTTTAATATAGGATATGATTGTTTTTTTTTTTTTTTATTCATTAAACTTAGCAAATATATTTTTGTCTGTAAACTTTTGTAAGACCAAATTTTGGGTGAATCTAGTCCAGAATGACTTTTAGCAGGCCAACAAAGTTTTAAAATTCACCGCCGCTATGATTATGTCGCCTCAACAAATGGTATTGGTATTGATTCAGAGTGACAATTTCTTATGGCATCTCATTCTTGGGAACTGCATTCTGAAAAGAGCAAATGGTGAGTGTCATGCTTGTTCAGTGCAGCTCCCACAGCAAGAATCCATTTCATGCAGAAGGACTGCATGCAGGTATCCTGTCACATTTCATGCTCTAACTGCACAGAAGCTAAGGGTATAAGTAGCTGAATGAAATCTGCTGATTCCGGTCCACCTGGGAGAGGCGGTATCTTCTGTTGATTCTTGCAGTTCACCAGAAGGCATCATGAGTGACTGGAAGCAACAAGAAGCATCTGATCTGTTTTTCAATAAAATGCAATACTTGAAAACTCTGGTTGGGGGAAAAAATGCTCTTTTTGTTTCTCTTCCCATTTAGTGTTTGATTTCCATCAAGCAGCTGATGGCGTTCAGGAGCAGCAAAGACAAGAGCAAGTAGGGAAAAAGTACGTGATTTTGTTTTTGATGAAAATTCTGCACTGATCTTAGTCATAAAACATCAGGCTAAAAGAACCGAAATATGATGTATTTCATTTTCAATTCAGAGAGAGAGAGCCAAAAGGTTGCACCTTTATCTTAAGTGAATGATGTTGCACGTTGACACAGCTGCTCCTAAAGTGGGTGCTAGACATCTTTTTTTTCAAACAGGCCGATACAGAAAGCGCACCATTTAACACGCAATTGGCCGCGTGTTTCCCACCAGCGTCTATTACACCTTATAGTATAAGGGGTAATAGCGCTTGGAAAACGTGCGGCTAACCCTGCCCCCACCCCCCGAAATTAATAGCGCTCATCACATGCAAATGCATGTTGATGAGCCTATTAGTTGCCAGAAATATAGAAAGTAAAATGTGCGGCCAAGCTGCAAATTTTATTCTCAGAAATTAACACCTGCCTAAAAGCAGCCATTAAGTTCTAAGCAACCCTGAAAAGTTGCTTAGAAAGTGTACAGAAAAGCAATATTTTCTGCTTTTCTGTACACCCTCAGACTTAATATCCTAACAAAAAAAAAAAAATCTTCCTGCCAGTCAGCAGGTTAGAAAACAGAAGCTCAATTTTGCTGGTGTCCGTTTTCCGAACCCGTGGCTGTCAGTGGGTTGGAAAACCGACGCCGGTAAAATTGAGCATCGGTTGTCGGGACCTGCTGATAACCATCCCTAACGCTAATAAGGAGGCGCTAGGGACGCGCTATTGTCCTTAGCTCCTCGTTATTAGCGTGCGGTCTCATTTAAATAGAGAATCGCACGCCCAGGAGAGGTGCCTGGGCACGCGCCGGCTCTCCCACACCTCTTATTGAATCGGCCTGAATGAGTGGAGAGAAAGGAAGTAACTTTGTCCCTCCGAGCCTGTGGAGACTCTTTCATAGTTGCTATTCCAAATGAGAAGTTAAAAAAATAAAAAAAAATCTCTATTTCCTGCTTTGTTGTCTGTGACCCACCCCATTTGGAGGCAACGAAAGCCATATTAACAATAATATTCTGCTGTGAGTCTTAAAACATGCCAATAAGGCGATTGAAAGTGCCATATTAAATAAGCAATAACATACACCAGGATGTATAGTTAACACCAATTTTTATCAGCTGGATGTATGAAAGGCTGTGTGCCTTTATCGTTTGGAATGAACAGATAAACCCATTATTGGACTCCCTGGAGATAGTTGGAAAAACAGTACAGTCTTAGCCTGCCGAAAATATTCGTTTATTCCTAGTTAACACTAAGTTATCAGTAGGCAGGTTCCTTGCTAAATATCCCTCTTCTTGTCTTCTGACTTCTCGCCGTCCCCAGAAGATAGAAAAAAAAGCTTTTGCTCACAGTGGCACTGCCTTTTCCTGTATGCCCAGTGGTTCCAGGAGAAACACGTTCCGTGGGATGGCTCGTGGAAGATTCTTCAGGGGAAGAGAACAGGAGAGCCACGCTCCTAATTAATTTTTTTGTCCTTCCCCAGGACAGAAATAGTGTTTTGCATCTATTTTTCTGCAGATGTCATGTATGATTTCTGGGGTAGAAAGTATGGATCTTCCTGGACTTGGTCAGGCAGCGCAGGACCAATGAGAGAAATTTATAGCTATGTGCCAAGCGGTTTTTATCTCTTGGTGTTTTTTATCTTGTTAAGTAGACATTTGTAGGAAAAACTTAAGATAGCTAACACAAATTATGTATTTTGAGTCCTCTCTGTTGCAGTGCTTTAGATCTGAAGAAATCCGAGAGCCAAGAATCCGGGAATAGATGAGAGTAGGGCAGTGATGGCGAACTCCAGTCCTCGAATGCCACAAATTGGCCAGGTTTTCAGGATATCTACAATGAATATGTATGTGAGAGATTTGCATGTACTGCTTCCATTGTATGTAAATCTCTCTCGCGCATATTCATTGTGGATATCCTAAAAAAAAACCCCCAACAAAACCTGGCCTGTTTGTGGCACTTGAGGTCTAGAGTTCGCCATCACTAGAGTTAGGGTCATGGTGAAGGCTTTTGGCAAATGTTTCATTAGCGTTCAGCTAGCTCCCTGGATGTTAATTTTCCTTTTATATTTTTCATAATAAACCTTTCAGTCTTTGGTCCGTAACTTGGGAACTATGCATATGTTAAGTTTTGTTTGTTGGCAGTTTTCTTGTTTTATCTTTTGTTAAATGCAAATTAAAAAAAAAATTTTGTTGCAGAGACTAATCAACGTTTTAAGGTGCAGACTTCCCAGAGCACAAAGGCCACTTTCTCAGAGAGTGTTATGGGAGAATGTTATTTGTAATTGTGTTGGGCTCCCCTATGCTCCTCCCAAAGATTTAGCTTTTAAAATTGGAAAAAGTAAGCTTTTAGGCATTTTCTTATTCTGGGTATAACCAGTTCAGTTGAAATTTTGGTGGCCTAGAGCACGTTCTGTGATGTCATCAAGTCTAGTTAAAACAGCCCTTCCCATTGGTTCCCGCCTCATGGATAAACTTGAGTCTTCAGTGAATGAGATCTGAGCCTGATCATGTGATGCAGTCTCACAAATCACATGGGTAGATTTTATAAATTTACGCGCGCGTGTACTTTTGTTCGCGCACCAGGCGCGAACAAAAGTACGCCAGATTTTATAAGATACGCTCGCTGCCCGTTCCCTCTGAGGCCGCTCCGAAATCGGAGCGGCCTCAGAGGGAACTTTCTTTCCACCCCCCTTGGCCTATCTCCCCCCCCCCCCCCCCCCCCCCCCCCACCGTTGTCGGCAGAGTTACACCTGTCTGAAGCAGGCATAACTCTGCATGCGCCAGCAGGCTGCTGGCGCGCCATCACCCAACCCAGGGGCTGGTCTGGAGGCCTCTGCCACGCCCCTGGGCCGGCGCCACGCCCCCGGACCTGCCCCAAACCGCCCCCTGACCCCGGACCTGCCCCCTCCTGCCCCTTTTACGAAGCCCCGGGACTTACCCGCGTCCCAGGGCTATGCGCGCTGGCGACCTATGCAAAATAGGCGCGCGAGTGCCCTGCCCGCATAAATCCAGCCGGATTTACGCACGCAGGGCTTTTAAAATTCGGCCCCCAGTGTTTAATATTCCAGCTAAAAAAAGGCATAGTGCGACTTCATACTAGCCAGGAACATATTTGCTAAATACTTGTTTGCTGCAAATATTACTTTTGTTTGACATTAGGTACTAGTTTATATGCCTGCATTATCAAACTTTTGACACAAGCTTGTTTCTGTTAACAAAATTAATAAGGCATCATATGTGGTCTTTCCTGTAGCTTTTGTATTTTTGAAAGCTTTCACAGAAAGAGATGAAAAGACCAGACCAAGACCAGATTTAAGGACATGGCAACACGCCCCCCCCCCCCCACACACACAAGTCAATATGGAAGCCATTTTAAAACTGACGGCAGAAGTGCAAAGTCTGAGGGTGCTCTTTACCCCGTGGACTTTGTGCTTTTTTTTCCAGTGTGAAATTATGAGTATGCTTTCACTTTGAAAATTACCCTCTACTGACACTCATTTACACTTGCTAATTTGTGCTGGTACTTTTCACGGCAAAACCCATGCATATACTTTTGAACATGGCAAAGCATGGGCGTAGCTCCAAACTCCACCCCAGGTAGGCCTCCCCCCTGCTATGGGTTGGGCAGTCTTCCAAAAGGGTCACTTCTGTGGGGAAAGCACTGTTTAAATCTGTAGAGATGGCTTTCAAAATTACCCACTTTATGAACACATCTTTCATAGAAATAAAAAGATCAACAAGCTGTTTGTCAGCTGCTATCTGTATGCTTGCTTTGTTGCATTTTATTTTCCCCATATCTAAGTAGACTGGCATGATAATGGCATTGCTTTGAACTAAGGCACCTTTTGCTCAAGGATTTAATTTCTGTGAATTGTGAAAGTATTTCACGGAAATAGTTATGCAAAAACCTGTTTAAAAAAAAAAGAAAAAAAAAAGTAATAAACATTGTGGAATTCTGTGCCCCAAGTGTTGAATTTAAGCTTAGGCCGTGCAGAGCTTTCTCTCTTCCAGAAGCTGCAGGCAGTTATTTTGAAATTGTGAGTACGTTGATTTCATGATTCTTGAGTGGACCTAAAGTCTGGTCCTGCTTCTGCCAACCATAGCTCCTGGTAGAGTCTGTGTCCTTGATGGCTGATACTTACAGCGGCCTTTTAGTAATACTGAAAGGACAGTTTGCTTTCTTGCAATGTGTCCTTTTGGCAGTACAGTAATCCTTTTAATTGCTGGCTGCCTCTTCTAGGACAAATAGCAAATAGAAAGTCATTTTCCTTTGTAACCATGGGTTCACACATGCGGGTACGCCTTCCGTCCCCAGCAGCACTTTGATCTGTGGGGCATCCAGGCTGCTAGATTCAATTCTTTGCTAGAAGAGAGGGTGCATGGCAGCATTTGGAAGATGTGCTGCAGTTCTGGAGGGAAATTCTATGGTTTTTTTTGTCTCCATAAAGTTGCCCAGTGTTGTAGAATTATTTATTGTTCTTCATAATGCCTTGGTGAAGAAGTGGAAGTTAATTTTAAATGACAAATAGGTGTTCCAGAAGGTAGGGAACACCGTATTCTGCAGAATTATTTGACCTGATCTTGTTTCCAGGATGAAATTGGTGTCCAGAATTGTTGTGCTTGTGGAGGGATACTGTAAAATAACTTGTTGGTATTTCTTTTTTTTTTTTTGTCTCAAGTTTGGGGACTACAAAAAAAGGTATCGGCCCAGTGTATTCTTCCAAAGCCGCACGGAGTGGCCTTAGAATGTGTGATCTTGTGTCCGACTTCAGTGAATTTGCTGAGAGGTATGTATGGGTTTCTTGTTGACGCTGGAAATGTGACTCTTCCAGCATCGGAAATAGATGGTTTGGAATGTGTTCCAGTTAAATCAGTGACTGTGGATAAACTCTGCCTAGAAGAGTTAGAATCAAATAAGTGAGCTTTTGTATTGACCACAGAATAGATTACCAAGTCATTGTCCCACTGTCTCTCTCTCTCTGGTTCTTTGAGTACACATAATGTTAATTCCCATCAAAAGAAATTCCACTGCGTGCGGCCCAGGGAGGGAAGGCAACTGCCGCTACAGTGCCAGTGAAAGAGTGTCTTGGAGGAAGGGCTGGCCTAGGCAGACTGAGGGAAAGGCGAGGGCACAGACGGCCGGGGGGGGGGGGGAGGGAAAAAAAAGAGGAATTCCAGGCCCCTGCAGGAAAATGTGGCATGAAAGTAGTCACTTTGGCCTTCTTTTATGTGACTCATATTTAATTTTTTCCTTCAGGTTTAAAGTTTTAGCTAACCAGTACAAATCTATGTATCCTACGTTGGAAATTAACATCGAAGGTGAACTGAACGAACTCAAGGTGAGAGCGTCGTGTGTTGTGGGGTTTCATTTTTTTTTTTTTTTGGGTGGAAGGGGGGGGGGGGGGTTTGACCCAACAGTTTCCTTCTGCTCATTTAAACCTCCAGCTCAGTCAGAACCGGGGCTGGGATCCTGTTGTCCTGAGCCTTCATTCGCAATTATTGGGGATGTTTTTTTTTCCCCGGTTTCGTATCCCACCCTAATTTATCTAACCTGGTTATTGCAGTAACAGTCCTGGCCTGGTGCAGTGCACCACAGCTCCTTACGGAAGCCTGCAATCATAGGCCCTGAATCTGGCCATTAGATGTCTCACTTGAGTGATGATCATGATTCCCTCACCACCAGGGGCTGTAAACGCTGCCTCTGTAGCATCCCCAGACCTGTCTGACCTGGAGACCAGAAGACCCGACTCTGGGATCAAGCCGGGAACCTTCCGAATGGCAGTGTACAGCTCTGCCACTGAGCCTCCAGCCAGCCCAGGAAAGGAGATTTCAGCATCACAGTGGAAAATATTTTTACATCCTCGGCACAGTGTGCGGTGGCGGTCAAAAAAGCAAGCAATGTTAGGAATTATTAGACAAGGAATGGAGAATAAAAACAGAGAATGTCATAATATCTCCATGGTGAGACTACATTCTGATTGCCACATCTCAAAAAAGATATAGCTGAACTGGAAAAGGTACAGAGAAGGGCGACCAAAATGATAAAGGGGATGGAACGATCCCCCTATGAAGAAAGGCTAAAGAAATTAGGGCTCTTTAGCTTGGAGAAGATGACATAGGTCTATAAAATCATGAATGGAGAAGAATTTGTAAATACAAATCTGTTATTTACTCTCTCAAATACAAAAGACTAGGGGGACACTCCATGAAGTTACTAAGTAACAAATTGGAGAAAATATTTTTTCACTTAACGCACGATTAAGCTTTGGAACATATTGTCAGGGGATATAGTAAAGGCAGTTAATGTAACTTGGCTTAAAAAAGGTTTGGACAAGTTCCAGGAGGAAAAGTCCATAAATACTTATTAACCAGGTAGACTTGGGGAAAGCCACTGTTTTCCCCTGGGTGTTAGCAGCATAGGGTCTGTTGACTATTTGGGATCCTGCCAAGTACTTGTAACCTGGATTGGCCACTGTTGGAAACAGGATACCAGGCTTGATGGACCCTCGGTCTGATCCAGTATGACAAGTCTTACGTTCTTATTCTAAACTTGTTTTTGATTGGATTGTAGAGAGTGGTGTTTTGTTTTGTTTTTTTGTATTCTGTCTTTTGTGACTGGTCAATCACTTCAAAGTAGATTAGGTTCAGGTACTGTAGGGTCCCTAGATGGCTTATAATGTATGCTTGTACCTGAGGCAATTGAGGGTGAAGTGAATTGCCCAAGGTCACAAGGTGGGGCAATGGGCTTTGAATCCTGGATTCCCTGGTTCTCAGTCAACTGCTTGTAACCACTAGGCAGCTACGCCAAGGTTGTAGCGTTAGTGATGTAGGAGAGCTTTCAAAATTGCTCATTGTTGCTTCATTGTCATTGCACATCACTCAAGACTTGGGGAGAGAAGGGAGGTGAGATGGGATAGTGGTGAATTATGCCTTTTGCTTTGCATTGTTTCATGTTGTGTTAACATACTGCAAACAATCTGGATCTCACGAAATCCCTTTGCGTTTCACAGGGCTACATAGAAAGAGTGAAACCGATGGTGAAGGATGGTGTGTATTTTATGCATGAAGCCTTGCATGGTCCACCAAAGAAAATCTTGGTAGAAGGTGCAAATGCGGCTCTACTGGATATTGATTTTGGTAAGTAGCTTTTGTTCAGGACCATGGTACATGCAGAGAATGCTTCCAGCTTTTAAGAAAGTATGAGGTGCGCAGGCATGGTCTGGTGCTTTTTTGATGGCGTCTCCCACTTTGTAGAATAAATTGACAGTGGATACTAGGCAGGAAATTAATTATCTGACATTTTGAAAACATTTGAAGACATGACCATTCCCAGAAGACGAAATATGAAAAGTGGGATAACATTGACAAGAAAGCTGTAAGGCTGGTGTAGGAATTTTGGCAAGAGTATGTGTTGGGTAGTTTTTATTATATTTGTATTATTGTTCCCGTTCCCTGCCCTGCCTCCACACCCCCCCCCCCCCCGCTTACCTCACCTGTTCCTCCCTTTCACAGGAAATTTACTCCTAATAATTGCCTATGATAAATCACCAGCTGAATTCTTTAACTTTTTGTTAAACTTTATTTATCTCGCTACTTAATTGTTTTTGTTGATGACTACTTTCAGTACTCTCCAGTTATTATATTTTGATATCTTTCCTGTCTTCCAAAGCCCATGTTTTTTGTTCCCTGTTTATCTTCTATACAGTTGTTTAATGGTTTCCCCCTGTTCCATTGTAAACCGGTACGATAAGACTTGGTCTTGAGCATCGGTATATTAAAAAAACCCTTAAATAAATAAATAAATAAATAAATTGTATACTGTATAAACTCTTGTATAAATCGATCTCGTGTATAAGTTGAGGGTAAAACCTAGGGGGCTTATGAAATGTTTCAATACTTCCAGCCCTTCCCCATATCAAAAATACAAAACCAGCCCCATCCCATCAAAGCCCACCACCCTCCCTGGAAACACACCCAGAGCATAAGTCCTCTCTATTGAGCCGCAACTGCAAGCCCCCCACAAGCGCGGCTTGCCGTGCCGCACTCCATCACTGCAGCCATGTGTTCCAGAGCCGCAGTCCTCCTAGCCGTGCCTCTCGGAGCCTTCACCACCCCAGGAGACCTGCCCACCTTGGCAAGAACCGCTGGACACCAGCTCTGCACCCACTCAAACAACCGGTCACCGACGCAAGCAAGCAAAAAGGAAAGCTCCTCTCCTTGTTCAATCCCTCCTTCCCAAACCCTCCCCAAACTCACTGAAGTCCCTGGTGGTCCAACAGGGGGCCCGGGCGCGATCTCCTGCTCCCGGGCCCTCGGCTGCCAGCAATCAAAATGGTGCCGGCGGCCCTTTGCCCTTACCTGTCACAGGTGCCGGCCAATGGCACCGGTAGCCCCTATCACATGGTAAGGGCAAAGGGTTGCTGTCGCCATTTTGATTGCTGGCAGCCAAAGGAGCAGGAGATCGCGCCAGGGTCCCCCGCTGGACCACCATGGACTTACAATGAAGTTTTGTTTTTTTTTTGGGGGGGGGGTTGGGAGGGTGGGGAGGGGCTGTGCACAACATACATATAAGTCGAGCCAACTAATTTGTGCCGATTTTTGGCATAAATTTCTCGACTTATACATGAGTATATACAGTAGTATGTTTTAATTGTGATTATTGTCCACTGCTTTGATTGGCTTTTCAACCAGGAGGGTGGTACATAAAAACTTGTAATAAATAAATAAATATTCAAAAGCTTGCTGAGTCGGTAAAATAACTGGGTACCTTTACCTAGTTATTTTTATCCTGATGTTCAGTGGCACTTACCTGATTAAAGGTGTGGCTGAATATCCAACTAAATCTAACTTTGTCCGGCTAGATTTAGTTTAGCTGAAGATCCCTGAAAACTAGCACTAAATGGCCAAATTCTTTTTCATGGTGGGTGGGGGAAGCCAATGATCCTCAATTCTCCACCCCCCCCTCCCCGAAAATAATTGATGTGCAGGGATCTGCTACTCCCCTCTCCTCCCACTGCAGGATCTTCTTCCCTGTCACTCATAAGAGAAAGCTGAGTGGGGAGCCCAGCAACCCTTTACGGATTCCCCTCCTTTCTGCCCAAAAGTGACAGCTGATCTGGGGGCCCAGTTGGCCTCTGCGGGATCCACCTCCCTCCCAGCCATCTGATGATCACAAAAATGTTCCTGTTGTTAACCCCTCCTTGATCCAGCCCTCTCCTTCCCCCTTATTTTAACTAAACCCCAGGTGCCTCTGGACTCCATCCCCACCTCCCAGCCTTCTGAATTCCTCAAATCCCTACTGAAAATCTAGGTTGTCGAGGGGGACATACTGACCTTCTGGCATCCAACATTGCTTTGATGGCAACCCTCTCAATCTACTGCTAGGACAGAGAGAGAGACTAGAGAGCTCACTGATAGAGATCTGCAGGACTGCTACTTGGCAGTCAGTGCATAGTTTGAGCATCGAGCACTAATGAATTAAGATGTGGACATTTTGCTGATGTTGTTTTTGGATACAGGGATTCTCTGGGCTATGATCAGATCATCTGAGAAGGGAACTGCAGCGGTAACTCCTACCCGATTCAATCTGGGGTGAGACACAGCAGTACCTGATAATTCTCTTCTTTTAGTCTCACCCCAGACTGAACCAATGCACTTTGTGCCTTCATCACAAATGGTGATTGGTGATTATGTGGATTGCATAATTTCCCCCCCCCCCCCCTTCAGGACTGCTATGCAGTTCAGTTGGACTGGCAACAGGGAAAGAGAGTCATAGATGGAAGGGAGCAGGCGAGGTGAAACCAAAGCTCCATGGATGATCTGGTCTGATCTGGAAGGTGGCACTGTGCCCATCTAGGTCTGTTCGGTGGGGCACTTTGTAAAAACCAGTAGACATACATCTTAATGATGACTTTAATATTCCATTATGTCAAAACAGTTTTTGACGAATTGTTTTGAAGTAATGGGATATTAAAGTTGTTAAAACATGTCTGCCTACTAGTTTCTACAAAGTGTTTATAGTAGATGTAGGATTTTTTGGTTCCTTACCATTTGATGGAATAACAGAGAAGACTTATCAATCACTGAGTGTTCGGTGTACACAGCTTAGACACTATCATGTATGTTTATCATGACAATTTATACACTGGTCAGACAGCATAATCATAATAATAATAAAAAAAAAAAAGCACAACACTTCATTTTGTGATGCCTGATAGAATTGGTATCTATATGTTTAGTGCATGGAACTAATGGAAATCCTGATTATTGGCGTTTCCCATGTTTTAACTTTTTTTTTTCTTTTGAAATTTGATATTTTTCTTAATTTTCTCCAAGATATTTTTATCTCTGCAAAATATAATTTCTAGCCCTTAACAAAAAAAGAGTATGGTGGACAGAAATAAGAGGTTAGTGTATTTTTTTCAAGACCTCTCAGAAATGGGACATCCCATCTGATTTTTCTCTTATGCTACATCTCACCAAGGCACAACAGCGGTTGTTTCTGATTTGCAAGAAGTCCTGAAACCTGGCTCCTCGGGCCATAGCAAAACATTTTACAATACCGTACGTTCCATGCTCAATACAAATGTTGACCAAGTGCTTTGTAGAGCTTAGAAGTAAAAGGATGCTTTTATAGAAATGAGAGCTTATCTTTTTTGTTTCCTTTTAGGAACTTACCCTTTTGTGACCTCTTCAAATTGCACTGTTGGGGGGGTGTGCACGGGTTTGGGGATGCCACCCCAGAATGTTGGAGAAGTCTATGGAGTTGTAAAAGCATACACAACCAGAGTTGGAATAGGTGCCTTTCCTACTGAACAAGATAATGTAAGTAGCATTACATTGTGAGTCCAACTTTCAGCATTGGGATGCATCAGTGGACGTGCAGAGATTAACGCTAGTATTTTATAAGCCATGTGGCGAGAGCTGAAGAGTTTATAAAACGCTGCGGCTTTCTGCTCTGAAAGTACACATGTATGTTTCCAGTGCAATAAAATGCATACTTTCTTTATCCATTTTATAAACATACACTAGTATTATGCATGAAATAATTATGACACTGTGTGAATAAACACCCAGAATTAAAGGCATAGGCAGTATTGAATGAATTATACACATATTCCGTTCTTGAAAATACTTGCATGCGTGCTTGAAAATCACTAGTTCACTGATACCTCCACCAGTTCTCCCAGTCCGGCTCCAGTTCACATAGACTCTCTAGCACTTCACCCTAAACCCCCACCAATCTGCCCAGACCTTCCACCCAAAAGCTATATGCAAGTCCAATTTCACTTGCCACGGATCAATGAGTGGGTGTAAAATTGTACGACTAAACTTGGTAATGACTATGGGGTAGATTTTAAAAGAAGCGCGATCAGCCTACTTTTGCTTGCGCATCAGACTCAAGCAAAAGTACGCTGGATTTTAGTAGATACGCGCGGAGCCGCGCGTATCCACTAAAATCCTGGATCGGCGCGCGCAAGGCTATCGATTTTGTATAGCCTGCGCGCGCCGAGCCGCGTTGCCTCCCCCCGTTCCCTCCAAGGCCGCTCCGAAATCGGAGCGGCCTCGGAGGGAACTTTCCTTTGCCCTCCCCTCACCTTACCCTCCCTTCCCCTACCTAACCCACCCACCCGGCCCTGTCTACACCCCCCACTTACCTTTGTCGGGGGATTTACGCCTCCTGGAGGGAGACGTAAATCCCCGCGCGCCAGCGGGCCTGCTGCGCGCCGGGCCGCGACCTGGGGGCGGGTACGGAGGGGGCGGCCACGCCCCCGGGCCGTAGCCACGCCCCCGTACCCGCCCCCAAAACGCTGCCGACACGCCCCCGGAACGCCGCGACGACCGGGCCCGCCCCCCGACACGCCCCCGACACGCCCCCCTCCGAGAACCCCGGGACTTACGCGAGTCCCGGGGCTCTGCACGCGCCGGGAGGCCTATGTAAAATAGGCTTCCCGGCGCGCAGGGCCCTGCTCGCCTAAATCCGCCCGGTTTTGGGCGGATTTAGGCGAGCAGGGCTCTGAAAATCTACCCCTATGTGTAGATCTCTCACAAAATAGTGACTACCCCATTTACTTCTGAACCCCACCCCAGATCACCCGACCTCTTTTTTCCCCCCCTGATAAAAAGTTTGTGCAAAACCGAAAATACGCACACACTCTCAACGTTTACAAAGTAGCATATAGCCCACCTATGTGCAACGTATGCATGCATATGCTATTTTTACATGCAAATGCCCTTTGAAAATTCACTCTATCATGTGTATACATATAAATACATTGGTGTATGCATAAGATCCCTTCCTCTTGGAAACCAAGGACAGATCTGAGTAAACCCATCCCGAAGACTCAGAGGAGCCGATGGACATGTGCTCAGAAACAGACTCAACATCTGAAAATCCCAGTTCGACCAGCTCTTCTGGGGTGAACACTATTTGTGGGTAGTCCACCAGATGAGGCTTACTGGGGGCTTCCCCAACGAGGGACTCAGCTCTGTACGTGCATGATGCAATTTTGACGCTTTTTGCATTGTGGAGTTCGATGCCCCCCTCTTCTGCGTCAGTACTTGCAGAATCTTCCTGTGTCAAGCCAGATGATGTGCGGTGGTGGTGCTTTGGTGCATCGGGCTGCGACACATCTTTGCATGGGTGCTTCGGCCTCGACGCAGGCGTCGACTGTGCATCTTGTGCACGGTGCACCTCAGTAAACTCCAAGGATGGGGCTTTGACTGGGTCGTAGGGTGCATATTCCAGTTGCCCGTATCTGGGACAATAGATCCTCCGATCAGGGGCAGGCTACGGTTCTTCATGAACCAGTCGCCCAGTATAACCTCGGACCAGTGGGTTCTTTCCATCATCTGCCAAGGGTACCATTTGAACTTATTGGGTGTCCTGCCAAAATTGCCCTCCGATTCCATTTTGGGGGCTGTTAGCACATCAGGAGGAACTTCTAATGGAGTTTTCCTCCCTTTTAATGGCCAAAGCAGCTGAGCCTGTTCTACCAAGGCAAAAAGAATGGGGAGTTTCCTCCAGGTACTTCCTGATTCCAAAGAAAGCAGGAGGACTCATCCCATCCTAGACCTAAGGGCCTTGAACAGATTGTTAGAAAAGAAAAGCTCAAGATGGTTTCCCTGGGCACCTTGATCCCCCTTTTGCTAAAAGGGGATTGACTGTTCTTCCTCATTATCAAGGATGCGTACACTCACATCGAGATCTTCCCCAGTCACCAGAAGTAATTCCGATTCATGGTGGGAAAACAGCATTTCCATAATTGGGTGTTGCTTTTCAGGCTAGTGTCTACTCCACGAGTCTTCACAAAATGCCTGGCCATGGTGGCAGTGCACCTTTGCTGGGTGGGGATGCATGTTTTCCCTTATTTGGGTGATTTGGCTGGTCAAGAGCACATCTCATGCAGAGGCCATTAGGTCCATGTGCTTGACAACACTGGTGTTGGATTCACTAGGATTCGTTATCAAATACCCGAAGTTCCATCTCAGCTCATCACCTCAATTGGACTTCATAGGAGCCCTGCTAGACACGGCTCAAGCCAATGCCTTCTTACCTCATCAAAGGGACATCACTTTGGTGACCATCGCGGAAGAGATTCAGCAGAGCTAGCAGGTGTCAACCTGGCACATATTGAGGCTGTTGGGTCATATGCCCACAACAGTCCTTGTCACTCTCTTGACACAATTACACATGCACAGAGCCCAGTGGACCCTGAGGTTGCAGTGGTGCCAGGCTACGCAGAACCTCCAGGATTGCATCCGAGTCACTTTGCCCCTCCAGGACTCTTTGACCTGGTGACAGGTACTTTCAAATCTGGAACAGGGGATCTCTTTTCGAAGTCCTCCTACCCAAATTGTCCTAACTATGGATGGGCTGGGGAGCTCATGTAGATGGGCTCAGCACCCAGGGTCTCTGTTCTGCTCAGGAAAGCTGTTGTCAAATCAAATTCCTGGAGCTTTGGGCGATCAGGTGCGCGCTATGGGCTTTCAAAGATCAGCTGTCCGTCAAAGTTGTCCTCTTCCAAAGTGACAGGCAGGTGGCAATGTGGTCTGTGAACAAGCAGGGAGGAACAGGATCGAACCTCCTGTGTCAGGAAGTAGTTCAGATCTGGTCATGGGCCCTGTCCCACGGGATGGTGTTCGGGGCCATGTACTTGTCCAGGATGGAGAACATGGTAGTGGACTGACTGAGTTGTACTTTCAGACCCCACGTGTGGTGTGTGGCCCCCAGGGGATTGCGAATAGGACATTCTGCCTCTGAGGGAGCCCCAGTGATGGATCTCTTCGCGTTCCCTTTCAACAGAAAGGTGCCTCGGTTCTGTTCCCTGTACAGGTTAGATGGCAAACCAGCCTCGGACGCTCTTGCCCTACATTGGGGCAAAGTTCTTCTGTATGCGTATCCTCCAATTCCCTTAGTGGTGAAGACTTTCTTGAAGCTTTGCAAGGACAAGGGAACTATGATTCTTATAGCCCCTTATTGGCCAAGACAGGTCTGGTTTCCACTCACCCAGAAGTTGTCCATCCAAAGACCGATCAGTTTGGGGACCTCCCTAGATCTCATGTTTCAAGATCGAAGCAGGTTGCGACATTCCAATGTCCGGGCCCTGTCGCTCAACAGCCTGGATGTTGAGAGTTTAATCCTGCAACCACTCAATCTCTCACAGGATGCGTCTCTGGTCCTGGTGGCTTCTAGAAAGCCTTCCACTAGAAAGTCTTATGGACTGAAGAGGAGGTTTTCCGTGTAGTGTGAGCAGAAGGCCCTGGATCCATTTTCCTGCCCCATCACAAACTGTTTGATTTCTTCTACACCTATTGGAGGCTGGCTTGAAAATCAACTCCGTTAGAGTTATCTGAGTGCAATTGGCACATACCATCACGGTGTAGATGGTGCACCCATCTCTGTACAGCCTATAGTTGTACTTTTTATGCGGGGCTTGCTTCAATTGAAGCCTCCCCCTAAGGCCTCCCACTGTGTCTCGGGACTTCAACTGATGAAAGCTCCTTTTGAGCCGCTGTGCAGTTGTGAGCTGAAGTATCTGACCTGGAAGGTTATATTTTTGGTGTCAGTCACATCAGCGAGCTCCAGGCCTTAGTGACTTATCCACGTTATACTAAGTTTTATAATGACAGGGTGGTCTTGCATATGCATCCTAAGTTCCTGCTTAAGGTGGTGATGGATTTCTATCTTAACCAGTCAATTGTCTGCCAACATTCTTTTCCAGGCCCCATTTACACCAAGGTGAACAAGCCCTGCACAGTTTGGACTGCAAGCGAGCCTTGGCCGCCTATCTGGAGCAGAAAGAAGCCCATAGACAGTCCACCCAACTTTTTGTTTCTTTTGATAAGAATAGGTTGGGCATTGTCATTACAAAACAAGACACTATTGCATTAGCTAGCAGATTGCATCTCCTGTTATGCACAGGTGGGACTGCATCTTGGGGGTCATGTCGAGGCTCGCTCTGTCCGAGTCATAGCAGTGTCAATGGCCCACTTGTGAGAAGTTCCTGTGGAGGAAATCTGCAAGGCTGCGCCGTGGAGTTCTCTCCACACATTCACATCTCACTATTGTCTGGAGAAGGATGGCCGACGCGACAGTAGGTTTGGCCATCCTGTCCTTCGGAATCTGTTTGAGGTGTAGAACTCATCTAGGGCCCATTCTTTGGGTCAGGCTGTCTTCTCCCTCTGTTACCAACAGCACTGTTTTTGTGCCCGTTGGCATCTGGTTTGGATGTATGTTGGTACCCTTTTATGTCGGGGAGGAGCTTGTAGCTAAGGATTCATCCATGTGTGAGTACTACCATCCTTCTTGTCCTCTGAGAAAGGAGAGTTGCTTACTTGTAACAGGTGTTCTCCGAGGACAACAGTATGTAGTCCTCACGAAACCTGCCCACCACTCCGTGGAGTTGGATTTCTCCTATTTTTGTGTTTTATTTATATTTTTTATAATTCTATGTTATAAGACTGTCCTTGTGGACATGTGGTATGGGGCATACTGGTCATGCCCAGTGTGGCAAGTCAAAGTTCTAGAAATTTTGACTTAAGTTTTCTGTGTTGGGGCTCCTCCTGATGATGTCACCATGTGTGAGCATAAACATCCTGCTGTCCTTGGAGAACGCCTGTTACAGGTAAGCAACTCTGCTTTCCAGATATTTCCTTTTTTTTTTTCCATTTCCACATAAGTGTGTTAAAGTTTTAGTTATATAAGTACTTTTAATTTCCTTAGGGCTTTGTCCACTCATCCCCAATGATCCTAGTTTAAAGCCTTCCTCAGTAGATTTGCCATTTTGTTCTGGGTCATGTTGCGCCTCTTCTTTGACAGGTGAACCCCCATCTCTGCTCGGTAGTCCCTGAAACATCATTCTATGGTCCAGGAATCCAAAACACTCTCATTGACACTATCAATGCTGCCATTCATTTATCTCCAAAATGCGAGCTTCCCTGGCTGGGCCTTTACTTGACTGGGAGGAAGGAGGAGAATACCACTTGTGCATCTATCTGCTTTACCCTCTCTCTGAGTCACAAAGTCCTTTTATATATGATCTGTGTAGTACCTAACAGAGTTATTTGTTACAACATGGATGAGCAGCTTCAGATAGTAGTTAGACTTAAGGATTTTCAGCAGTCTCTTTGTAATGTCTCGATTTTTGGCACCTGGCAGACCGCATACTTTTGTTTGGTCGGCAGATGAATTTCTGCATGCAACTCGGAAGCAAATCTCCAACCACTACAATTCTCTGCCTCCTAAAGTAATGCTTTGCACACTGAAATGGTCCTTTAGGGGTTAATTTTCAGAAGGCTTTCCACATATAAACACCGGTTTATGCATGTAAATTGCCTTTTGAAAATTATCAGGGGAACATGCATAAAAGTTGAGTGTAACCCAGAGATGTTCCAAGGGGCAGGGTTGGGACAGAGTCTGCACTTACATGCCTGTTTTATTTATCTTAAAAAGTATACATGCAAGTTACCCTGCTCAAGTTACACCTGCTTGGATCAGATGTAACTTTGTGCAATGTAATTCATGCATACTCCACCAATTACCTGAGATTTTTCAAAGCAAACTTAGGTGTGTAAAATACTCAGCAAAGTTTGTGGGCTATGCTTGCTGTTTTAAAATTAGCCTCTGAAAATTGCACAAATGATAATGTGTGTCAAATTATGTGCATACACGTAAAATATATATATGCATATACTTTACCAAACTTATTTGTACACTTGTCTACCTACTAACAGACTTGTACAAATGAAATCAGACATCTGTTGTCTGCAGTTTTTGGTTGGGAGGTTTGTGAGAATTAGTGGGGGTTCAGGGTGAAGTGCTAAAGGGACTTGAGAACTGGAGGAGGTATCGGTGAACTGATGATGATTTCAAGTACACACACAAGTAAGCATTTTCAAAACAGTATGAGGATATCTTTCCATGTGCACATATATATGGGTGTGTGAAAATCTACCCCTGTATTTTATAACCTGCGCATATATAATATATGCAGGTTATAAAATTTGTGTAAATGTACCCTGTAACGTGTTTAAAAAAAAAGTGCAAAGACATATTGCACCTATCTAGATAAGTTTCTGGAGGAGAAGTTCATAAACTGCTATTAATGAAGATGACTTGGGGAATAACCACTGCTATTACTGACATTTGTTGCATGGGATTTATTTATTCTCCCAGGACAAGCAGGATGGAAGTCCTCACAAATAGGTGACAACATCAGATGGGGCCCGGCATGGAATACTTTTGTCAAAGTTTTTCTTTAAGTGGCGACCGGCTTTCGGAAGTGCCCCCAGTGTCTGAGGATCATGTCCATTATGGACCCGCATGACATCTGTGTTCTCTGCCTGGGGCCTTCCATGATGTCTGTTGGTGCCCCAGTTGTGCTCAGATGACCCCCAAAGGCCTGCGAGCCCACCTGGACAAGATGGAGCACTTGTTCTGTTCCCAACAATCGGCTCCATTGACTCCAGTCCCGGGGATGTCAAGTCAAGGGGATTGATCTGAATTGGACACTCACCCTTCTGTTCCCCTCCGTGATGAAAAAGGCGGGGGGGGGATCGCCCCTCATCAGTGTTGGGCCATCCCAAGGCCTCAGGGTCGTATTCCTCTGCACCGGAGAAGGACCGAGCCGAGCACCGAGGGAAACATCGGCACTGAAGGTCATTGCCACACGGTGCTGGCACCGATACCGGAGGGGCACCGGTCCTGGGGCGAGGAGGCCCCGTACTTCTCCAGACCCCGAAGCCCAGGGCGTTACCCGCCAATTACAGTGTCGGGTACCGAACCTCCCTGGACCCCTGTGGAGGCCCCGGTTATGCCCCACCTGTGTTCTCCTCCCGCATCGATGCTTACTACGCCTGCATTTCGGGAAGAGCTAGAACATGTGGTTCAGCAGGCAGTGTTCAGTACCCTCCAGCAGCCGACGCCGACCCCCAGACTAGCATCGGAACCAGCGCCCTTGATGTTGACGCCCTTACTGGAAAGGTTGGATGTGCTGCTCTGTGCCTTACCGACACAGCCATTGCCCGGAGGTCCTCCAGCTCCCCGTCTGCCACCGGCTCCTCCCTCCGATACTATCCCAAATCCGGGTCCTTGGAGGAGGAGGATGCGGCCCGATCCCACTCTCGGGCCATCGAGTGCCCTGGCACTCCGGATTCCATCGTTGCCTTCGAATGTCCCAGTGCCCTCTAGGCCCCCTCAACCGATATCAGGGTCCTCTGACCGGCCATCGATGCCGGTGCCCCAGGATCCCGGATTTGACCTCCCTCCTCGACCCAGGCAGCACGGTGGTGAGGAGGAGGCCCCTTATGACCCATGGGGCTGATGTTACCTCCGAATTCTCCTCGGATGCTTCTGATGATCTTCCATTAGAGCCTTTGCCTCCAGACGAGAGGTGCCTTTTGCCCCCAGAGGACTTATCTTTTGCCAATTTTGTTTGGGCGATGGTGGAGACCGTACCCTTCCAACTTTTAATGGAGGAGGACGCCTGCCATCAAATGTTGGAGGTCCTCCAATTTGTGGATGTCCTTAAGGAGGTGATGGCTGTCCCGGTACACGAAGTTCTCCTAGAGCTCCTCTACTGGTTGTGGGAAAACCCAGGCTCCGTGGCTCCGGTGAACCAGAAGACGGACGCCATTTATTTGGTGCAACAGACCCTAGGCTTCCAGAAAAGCCAGCTCCCCCACCAATCCGTGGTAGTAGAGTCAGCTCAGAAGAAGGCCAAGAGGTCTCGCACCCATTCTTCCACCCCTCCGGCATGTCAATTGTACATGAATCTGTACAACTGCAACCTCTGGAAGCAGGTCCAGGAGCTCGCTGAAAGCCTCCTACAGCAGTTCCAAAAAGGCTTGGAGTCTATTATGCAAAAGGGATTCAAGGCTGGCAAGCATGAAATGCGAGCGGCCTACAATGTATTTGAGATGGCAGCCGGCATTAGTGCCCGGTGCTGGGCCTGGCTTAAAGTCTCCGACCTCCACCCTGATGTCCAGGAGAAGCTGGCTGACCTCCCCTGTACAGGTGAAAACCTGTTCAGGGATAAGGTCTGCGACGCAGTGGCCCAGCTGAAGGATCAGCACGAGAACTTGAGTCAGTTGTCCGCCAGCACCTCTGACCCTTCCTCGGCGACCCTCAGGGAGCTGTGTAGGGACTCCAGGAAACCTTTCTACAGGTAGCGGAGATACTATCCTTCGGCCTCGCGAGCTTGTGTGACTCGGACTGCCCCTAAGGGCATTCCGTGCCCACAACGGGCACTTCGGGCCCAGCCTGCCCTCAGCCTGGTCCTGTGGCAGGCTTTTGACTGTCATAGAGAGAGCAGCAGCCTAATCCTGGTTCCCTCTGGCCCCAGCCTACCGGTTGGGGGCCGGCTAGCCTTGTTTGCAGACCACTGGACCCCCATCACCACTGACTGATTGTTCTTAAATATTGTAAAACAGGCAGGACTCCCCTCCCTCACCGGGATGGATCCTTGGGGAGAATGCAGTGACTCTCAAGTTAGAACTCTCGGCCCTGTTGCGATCCAGAGCCATTGAACCGGTTCCCCGCACCCAACAGGCTAGGGGTTCTACTCCAGGTACTTTCTCATTCCAAAAAGAACGGGCGCCTCTGTCCCATCCTCGACCTCCAAGCCTTGAACAGGTTCCTGAGGTGGGAGCGGTTCAAAATGGTCTCATTGGGCACCTTAATCCCACTTCTTCACCAGGGAGATTGGCTCTGCTCTCTCGATCTACAAGACGCATATGAGCACATCGCCATATTTCCGCCTCATCGGAAATTCCTGCACTTTGTGGTAGGCCAGAGGCATTTTCAAAACAGAGTTCTGCCCTTCGACCTTGCCTCCGCACCTCGAGTCTTCAAGTGCATGGCAGTGGTGGGGTCACACCTGCGCTGCAGGGAGTGTACGTGTTCCCATATCTGAACGACTGGCTCATCAGGAGTTCCTTGAGGGAGGGAACCCTCCAGACCCTGCATGTGACGGTCAAAGTCCTCCAGTCGCTGGGGTTCCTTATCAATTACCTAAAATCTCAGCTGACGCCATCCCAGCAGCTCAGCTTCATCGGAGCAGACCTGGATACAACAGTGGCCAGGGCGTTCCTCACCAGCGATTGGATAATTGCCCTGGCAGGCCTGGCCAGATCCGTTCGTCGCTGGCAGATGGCCTTGGCCCACCTGTTGTTATGGCTGCTGGGCCACATGGCGGCGTCAGTGCATGTCACTCCAGTGGCCCGACTTGCCATGAGAGTGACACACTAGACCCTGCATTCCCAGCGGCACCAAGCCTCTCAGGAACTCTCTGCGCTGGTCTGGATAACCGAGTCACTCCAGCTCTCCCTTGCCTGGTGGACACAGGAAGCTAACCTGAGCAAGGAACTACCATTTCAGCCACCTCCGGCTCAGGTGATCCTTACCACAGATGCCTCCACTGTCGGCTGGGGTGCCCATGTCGACGGCCTCCACCCACAGGGTGTGTGGTCGAAGCCCCAGGCGAGATGCCAGATAAATTTCCTAGAACTTCGGACAATGCTGTATGCCCTCTATGCGTTCCGGATCGCCTATCCCACAAGGTCATCTTGATACAGACAGAGAAACCAAGTGGTCATGTGGTATGTGAACAAACAGGGGGTGGGGGGGCACAGGCTCCTATCTCCTCTGTCAGGAAGCAGTGCAGATTTGGGCCTGGGCCCTGTCACGTGACATGCTCCTGCGAGCAGTATAGAATGCAGTAGCAGCATAGAATGGAGAACATGTTGGCGGACCATCTCAGTCGGACATTCCACCCTCACGAGTGGTCCCTCAACTGATCAGTAGTGGATAAGATCTTCCGCAGGTGGAGTCAGCCGGACATGGATCTCTTCGCATCCTCACAGAACAGCAAAGTGAGTCACTTATGCTCTCTCTGCAGGGACGACAGGGAACCAACCATGGATGCCTTCACCCAATCCTGGAGCGTGGGTCTCCTGTACGCATATCCTTTGATTCCACTCATAGGCAAGACTCTCTTGAAGCTACAGCAGGACGGAGGTTCCATGATCCTTATAGCCCCGCACTGGCTGCAACAGGTCTGGTTTGCGATCCTCCACGAGCTGTCTGTCCAGGAGCCCATTCGCCTGGGCACCTCGCCTGACCTCATCACACAGGATCAGGGCAGGCTGCACCACCTGAACCTCCAGATGTTGGCCCTCTCGACCTGAATGTTGAAAGGCTCGTGCTGCAGTCCCTCAACCTTTCAGACAATGTCTCACAAGTCCTGGTAGCTTCTTGTAAGCCTTCCACGTGGAAGTCCTACCAGGCGAAGTGGAGGAGGTTCTCTGCCAGATGTGCGAAGCAGTGTCTTGACCCTTTCATTTGTCCCACACCTCGGCTTTTGGACTATCTCTGGCATCTCTCAGAGTCTGGGTTGCAGACTACCTCAAACAGAGTACATCTGAGTGCCATCAGCACCTACCATTACAGAGTGGGTGACACTCCGATCTCGGTGCAGCCCTTAGTGGAGCGCTTCATGAGAGGTTTACTTCAATTGAAGCCTCCACTGTGTCCTCCTGTTGTGGCCTGAGACCTCAACGTAGTGCTGGTGTGGCTCATGCAGTCTCCCATTTGAGCCTCTACGCTCCTGCGAATTGAAACACCTCACCTGGAAGGTAATCTTCCTGGTGGCAATTACTTCCACTCGCAGGGTCAGTGAGCTTCAGGCCCTGGTGACCTATCCGCCTTATACGAGGTTCTTCCACGACAGGCTAGTGTTTATTTATTTTATTTATTTATTGGTTTTTTATACCGACGTTCGTAACAAACATCATATCGGTGTACAAACTTGTTAGCAAATGCATAGTTAAAAGCATTTGAAATAAAATAAAACAGAATATGAAATATTTATTTATTTATTGGTTTTCGTATGCCGTCACTCGGGTTCCATCGTAACGGTTCACAATAATAAATAATAATGCAAAATAAATATACTAAAATCAACTTCCTAAGACTAAAAAATAAAACAAATTACAGCCATTCGAATAAAAACAACTCATAAACCAATTAAATAAACTTATCATACTAAATAAGTAAAATCCTTAATAAAACATCGTACGCAAAATCCGTCAATCATAAAAGAAATCTAAACTTAATACTATAAAGTTTTTGAAGGAAGATAGAGAGATTATGTTAAAGAAAAGGCTTGTTGGAATAGCCAAGTTTTGAGTCCTTTCTTGAAGGTTTTGGTGTTTGTTTCAATTCGTAAATCTTGCGGAAGAGAGTTCCATAATTGTGGTCCAGCAATCGACAGTGCTCTTTCTCTTAGTGTTATGCACTCACCCTAAGTTCCTGCCTAAGGTGGTGACTGACTTCCACCTGAATCAGTCTATCGTGTTGCTCACCTTTTTCCCGAGGCCACACTGTGACCAAGGTGAGCAGTTTCTGCACACCTTGGACTGCAAACATGCTCTCATTTTTTATCTGGAGCGCACTGCAGCCCACAGGCAGTCCACCCAACTCTTCATCTCCTTTGACAAGAATAGACTTGGGGTTGCGGTGGGCAAGCAGACCCTGTCTAATTGGTTGACGGACTGTATTGCTTTCTGCTGTGAGCAAGCGGGTCTTCCGCTCAGAGGCCGACTGAAAGGGCACTCAGTGAGGGCTATGGCAGCGTCAGTGGCTCATTTCCGTACAGTCCCTATCGCTGAAATCTGCAGGGCCGTGACGTGGAGTTCCCTGCACACCTTCGCAGCCCACTACGTCTGGACAAGGATGATTGGCAAGACAGCATCTTCGGCCAGTCTGTCCATAACCTGTTCCAAGTATGAGAACCCAACTGTCCTTGCCTAGGGCCCAGTGTGTGGTTGACTGCCTCCTATTGTTGCCAACAGCACCCCTGTTGTGCCTGTTGCACGTTACTGGCTGTCTGTTGGCCCGGTGTTTTCTGGGGGCGGCCTGCAGCTTGGTATTCACCCATCTGTGAGGACTACCATCCTGCTTGTCTTGTGAGAATGCAGAGTTGCTTACCTGTAACAGGTGTTCTCCCAGGACAGCAGGATGTTAGTCCTCAACAAGGCCCACCCAGCACCCCACGGAGTTGATTTCGCCTGCGTTTTATTTTATTTTTCGCTTGTTTCTTTATTCTTTGATACAAGACTGAAGAGGGACCAGGCGTGGCTGTGGGGATAGTGGCATGCTATTTCGTGCCGGGCTCCATCTGATGATGTCACCCATATGTGAGGACTAACATCCTGCTGTCCTGGGAGAACACCTGTTACAGGTAAGCAACTCTGCTATATAAAATCAGCATATACACGTTTAAGCAGCATGGACACGCATATATGCTATTTTGGAAACAATGTTAACAGGAAATAATAGGGTGGTTTGGGGCATTCCTGTGCGAGGTTCAGAAGTATGTACCCAAGTTGCTATTTTGAAAGCGGTATTTGTGCAAACGTTATCAAACTTGTTTGTATGTTTTTACATCTGCTAATTTAAGTCACAGAAGTGAAATTGTACTACTTCAGTTTTTGGGTGGTAGATCTGATTGTGGGGAATCAGGATGAAGTGTTGGAGGGTCTGAATGGCTGGTAATTCCAAATATGCGCACAAGTAAGTGTTTTTATTAGTGGAGATTATGCAACATACCTGCCTTTATATTTAATCTGGGTTTTTAAGCACACATGCTACAGTTATACTCGCATAAAATATATGCATATGCTTTTATAAAATGGGTAGAGAAGAAAAGAACAAGTTTCCCTGCATTACATAAAGATGCACGTATACTTTTGGGGTTCTAGACACGGTATTTTATAAATTGTGCAGCTCCTGCCACATAGCTTCTCCGTCGTCAAATAGGGCTGAATTAGCCATGATATGTGGGTGACATTTGACTGTGCCTAACAGATCCTTCTCTCTTTATATCATAGAGCTTTTGCTCTACTAAACATATGTGCAAGTTCCTGTGCATGCATTGCCTCATAAGCCTCTCATTCTTTTTTTTTAATCCGAGTTCAGCATGGACATGTACCTTTTCTTTGTTTTTTTTAATATCTCTTGGTATCATCACTTGTTTAAATGTTTTTTCAGCTATTTCTTTGCCTTGCTGCTCCGGCAGCCCCCTAACAGCACTTTCCAGTGCTATTAAAAAATATATATATATATCTTTTCTTCACAGAAATGCCTGGCACCAAGAAGCCCATTATCAGTGGCTTCAAGAACTGTGTATGCGGTAGAAAAAATGTCCATTAACAGATGGTCATGACATCTGTTACTGCTGCCTAGGACTGAATCACAAAAATGCCAACTGCTACTCTTGCAAACCGGATGTCTCTGCGCTCTCAAAACTCCAAGGCCTGTAAAATGGAAGAACTGCGTAAGTCTCTGAAGAGCCACGGCCCAGTCCTGCTCCCAGAGCAGAGCCTCGTCAAACTCCTGGGTAAGGTGCTCCTCTGGTAAGGCCTCCCCCCTCGCTGGAGTAGCACTTGGGCCCCTCCACCTCCTCAGGGTCCAGCAAAGAGAAAAAGCGCAATGCCCAAGTATTGACAAGCCCTTCACAAGCTTCACAGAGCTCAAGAACTTGTAAAAAGAAGAAAATGCCACTCTTCAGAGCCAGCGGTGCACCTAGCATCGATGAAGTATCAGTAATGGCGATGCAGCCAATGCATCGCTCACGGTGCATCTGTGCCATCAACAACAGCCTCCAGCACTGTCAAGGTATGTAGCATTGACGCCTTCGCATACCAGTGTTGTTGACACATCTAGCTAAGGATCACTCTGTGCACTGAGCCCCGGAGCACTTGAAGAATTGGATCTCGACACCATTGTTGCTTCCTCCTTCAATGCTGCGATTTGTTGAAGCAAGCGTCTACATCATCAATGCACTGGGCCACAGTGCTTCTGACACAACTACTTACTAAATCACCTTCTATATATTTACCAAGAATATCAGAAGCGGAAGGAGATATGCTTCACTTATCTCTGCCAATTACAAGAGCAATGTCTTAATTAAGGCTACTAGAGCAAGGCTTGCATCTGAGTACAGCAGACCCCATTTGCTCCCTGATGCCCTTAATTTCTAACAGACACCCAGGACAAATTTCAGAGCCTAGAGAAAGTATAGGAAGATTCCATCCTAGTCTCTGAAGAGGATGATTCACCTCCAGTGCCTGGCCAAAGAAACATGACAACCCTTGGACCAAGTGGCAGAACTGGTAAGGACTTTCCTTATCTCCCTAGTGGCTAAGGACAAGGATGGGACACTTTTTCCTCTCCCTTCCAGAATATTGGATTTACTCCCATAAGAGGGGGTTGTCGTATCCCTAATGCAGCGGAATCCAGCCAATTAGAGGATGTTTACCAGAGATAAACCCTTCTGAGGCAACCAAGGACTCTTCCTGTTGCCTACTTCATCGCTGGGGGTCCTGGATTAGTGTCTCCTCTCCCCTAGGATCAGAGAGAGAAATCTCCTCTGAACCCCTACCTGAACCTAGTCTTCACCAGTTTTCACCAGAGGACCGCTCTTAATTCCTGGATAATTGGATAAGGTGCTAGGGATTAACATCTTGAGGACTAGGACCCTTGCAGTGAGGTCTTCAGCCTTCTCCAGATTGTCAACACTCCAGCAGATCTGGCGGCCACCCCAATCCATGCCAACCTGCAAGAATTACAAAACAGATGTGGAGGAAAAGCCAATCTCCTGTTCTGCAATGACCATGAAGTTAGAACTAAAGTATAGAGTCCAGAAAACTCCAGGATTTGGGTTAGTGCAATTGCCTCACCAATGAGTTGTGGTGGAATCAGCATTAAAACAACTAAAGAAAACAAGAATAAATACTCCACCAAGGAAAGACCCCCCACAATTTTGGAAAAAAGGTATTCCAGAGTGCCAAGCTTAATGCTTGTATTTCTGCTCACCAGTTTTATATGGTACAATGTTTGCAAAAACTGAAGCTGTCTCTTCCTCCGGGGACAGAGGCTTTGCATATCCGCAGTTACAGCTCGATGTGGAGGAGAGTGCATATGCCATCTTGTCTGGTAAGTGTACGAAGTGTTTGACAAGCCTCTCTTCATCAGCCTGCATCGGAGTATGCTGAATGACTTGGCTGAGGGTCAGCAGCATGTGCAATGATGTCCGCAATAAATTAAGAGACATCCCCTGCCTGGGAGATCATCTCTTTGGAATTAAGCTCAGAGACACAGTTTCTCAAATCAAGAAGCAACATGTAGCAATTCTGTTGCTATTAACAGGTTCAGAACATCAGTCCACTTCAAGGCGTCCCTCCTTCATTTTTAAACGATCATACTTTCAGAAATGCCTCTTCTGGCTATTCTAGTGGTACCAGGCTCCATTTATGCTTCCATAACAGCTTCTGGCAAGAGGCTGACAGCGCAGAAGGTGCCAACCAAAAGTGACACAACAGGCTCAGTCTAAACCTGGACCAAGTTTTTGACTAGTCTCTGTACCCAGCATTCATCCTTTCTGTAGGGAAGAGGATTCATCTCTACCTGGAAGAATGGCACAAGATTACTAAAGAACACTGGGTACTCAAGATTGTGGAATCTTATTACCCCTTACTTTTCCTTTGACTTTCCTACCTTATTGCTCATCCTTCAATCTGGATCCATCTCACTTAGTGCAACTCCAACTGGAGGTGAAGTTGCTCCTCAGATGGGCGATAGATCTAGTCCCGCCCAATCAACATGACCAGGTTATCTATTTCCGCTATTTTTTTATCCCCAAGAAAAATGATGAATTGAGACCCGTCCTGCTGTGGGAAAAATTCAAGATGAATTCCCTTCACATAATCCTTCCCTTTATCCAGGTGGGAGAGTGGAAGTGAGCCCATCCCTCCCTCCCACTGGCACTACCTATGCTTTGTGGTCGAATCATCTCACTACCAAGTGCCCCCATTCAGTTTGTCACCAGCACCAAATGTCTTTACCAAATACCTAGCTGTGGTGGTAGGGCATCTTTATCATCAGGGCATCTGTGTGTTCCCTTACGTGGACGACGAGATGATGACTGTGACTTTCCAGAAGGGAGTAGGATCCTCCCTGCAGAAGACAATTCAACTCCTTCAATAATTCATTTTGAAAAATCAACCCTAGTTCCATCTCAGAAAACAAATTCCTCAGGGCATGGATAGACTCCGCTACAGGATAGAGCGTTTCTCCAGTTAGATCGAGCACACGCTCCAGTCCGTAGTCCCTGGTGAACATGGATCAGACAACAGCCAGGTAAGTGCTAGTAGTTCTAGGCCATGACAGCAGTGGTTCATGTAGTATCACTAAGGTCCTTCGTTTTATTTTAAACCGATTTTCACCCATAAATTCCTGGATTTCCCAAAGATGACAATCAGTTTAAAATGATATTCACCCTAATTTTAGGATGATTAAAAAGCTGTTCCAGAGCTGCAGATTCAGTGTTTCAAGGCCTCCAACCACTGCTGGAAGCCAGTATGGGCCAATGTGCATGCTGTATTTAATGTCCCACCCTCCAGTGCTGCCCATACTGTGTTCCAAATTCCATCTCATCACTTCCCAAGCAGTCAAAGTATCTGCTCTTTGGTGCAGTGAATGTATTTCAAGAAAGCTGTGTCCACGAACTTCCCGGCAGGCTCCCTGTTTCTACACAAAAGCAGAAGTGTAGTGTTGCAGAGCACGGAAGCCTCAGTAAGCGTGCTGCTGAAGGAGAGAGGAGAAGCCTGGAGCTACCACTGGTAAGAATGAATGCTGTTGCACTGTGTGTGTGTGTGGGGGGGGGCGGGGGGCGAAATAGGGAGGGAAATTCTTGGTAGGGTGGAAGGGAGAGAGAGAGGGGCATGCTAGGCAGGGGATGGCGGGGGGCGGGGGTGGAGGGGCGGGGGTGGATAGAGATGAGGATGCTGCTGAGAAGGTGGGTGGAAGAATCTATTAATGTTTTATTATCCTGGCTTCTGTCTATCAAAATAAACTTAAATATTTACTGATTTTTTTCTTATTTTTGTTCTTATAATAAACCCTGATAAATTACCAGGAAAAAGAAAGAATAATAAAAACTGAACATGGAGGTCCCTAAGTTTCACTAAACACGCCTCCACATGTGATTCCTGCAATGGGGCCTCCACTCTAAGTTGGATCGGTTTGGCTCTGCCCTTACAATTTTAGTGAATATCTCACAGGAAATGAAACAATGTCACTGGTGGTTAGAACCCATACGTTCTTCAAGAAAGGGTTTCACTTCGACTACTTCAACAGGTAATATTAGCGACAGATACATCCACCAAGGGATGGAGAGCCTGCATGGTTCCCTTCCGAACTCTACTTTGTTATTAGCAGAAAGGCAGTTTCAGTTCAACCTTCTAGAATTGGGAGTGATCAGACATGCCTTAATGACTTTCTCTCATCTACTCGAGGGAAAAAGCATTCTCATTCAAACTGCCATTCAAATTCAAGTAGCCATATTCTGTATCCACAAACAGAAGCACAGGGTCTTGAACTCCCTGTCAAGAAATGAAATGAATATGGAAATGAGTGTGCAATCGCCAAGCAACCTACCACCCGGAAATTGCCAGCAAGCTAGTGGATCGTATTCAGTAGGGCACTTCACCCTCATAAATGGTCCCTAGATCTATCAGCAGCAACTTTTAAATCTTTGGGGACATCCCTCAATTGACCCTTCGCATCAGAGAACAGAAAAGTGGAAAGATTTTGTTCCATTCTTTCCAGGGAACTCAGATCAGCTCAGGACACTTTTCTGCTCAACTGGAATGCATTTCCACTGATTATGCTGATAGCCAAGATGGTACAGAAGTTGCTCAAAGACCAGGTCCATCTGATGCTTATTGCATGAGCATGACCCAGACAATTGTGATTCGTGGACCGAGTACAACTGTCCATCAGCCTTCTGATTGTGTTAGAGGCAGATCCATCCTTGTTGACTCTGATCCTTCCTTCTCTCATTCTGACAGCCTGGATGTTGAGCATTCACTGATTGCTACATTGTCCATACCCAAGGAAATCAAAGGCAGTCTGCTAGAAAGCCTTCAACTAGAAGACTATATGGCTTTTAATGGAAAACTGTTCTCAATAAAACTCCTTGGACTTGTTCACGTACAACCGCAGGAGCTACTCTCAGTATTTGCTCTTCCTTTCTTCCTCAGTACCACGTCAGTACAAGTTCATCTCAGTGGCAATAGGAGCCTACCACTTTCATATTAGAGTAGACCATTCTCAATTCATCATTTAGTTTCAAATTCATGAATGGCTTATGGCATACCAAAACCTCCAGTGGTCAAAAGACCTTAACAGTAGTTCTGACATAACTTATGAAACTGCCTTTTGAGCCATTGGAGTTAGCTTCTCTCAAGTTTCTTACATGGAAAGAATTATTCCTTGTTTCAATCCGTCAGCCAAAAGAGTCGGTGAGCTTCAAAATTTGGTTCATTACTCGTCTTATCTGCAATTCTTCCACAATAGCATGGTGATCAGCACCCCCCCAAAGTTCCTCCAATGATAGTCTCAACTTGTTATTAATCAAGCCATCGTTTTACCTATATTCTTTCCAAAACCACACTCACATGAAAGGTAAAAGGCCCTTCATTCCTTATACTGTAAAAGAACATTAGTTTACTACAGGAAAAGAATACAGCCACATCATCAGGCCTCACAGTGCTATGCGCTAGCACACCTCCAGATTACAGACTTTAACAAGGCTCATCAAGTGAGAGCCATGACTGTATCAGTGGCTCATCTGCGAGCAGTGCCTATTGAAGACATCTGCAAAGCTGCAGCCTGGTTGTCAGTGCACACCTTCACATCTCATTACTGTCTGGAAATTATATCAAGAATTTGAAAGTAAATTTGGACAAACAGTTTTGCATAGCTGGTTGACCCAGTAGTCTACTCTCCATGGAAGGGTCTGGGTTGTGTATTTATTAAATGCTGCTGCACTGCAGCCCTCAGCTTGAGATATCCCATGTGCCATGGCTAATTCAGCATTGCTTATTGATGGGGAAAGCAAGTTTGCTTACCATAAATGGTGTTTTCTGTAAACTGCAGGATGAATTAGCCATGCTAAATGCATGCCTGCCTCTCTGGAGAGTTGATGATCTAGCTCTAAAATTGACTGAGCTCATGAGGCAATGCCCACGTAGGAACTCCCGCACATGCTAAATAGAGCAAAAGCTCTATGAGCTAAGGGGTCAATTAAAAAAAAAATAATAAATTAACGCGCAGGCATCCATGTACGCACACATGAATGCGGCTATTTTATAACATGTGCATGTGTTATAAAATATGATATCCACGTGCACATGTGAGCGACAATTTTATAATTGGCGCGCACATGCGGATGTCTCATGCGCGCAACAGAAGGGGATCTTAAAAAAAAAAAAAGAAAGTGTGATGCAGATAGGCCTTTCCCAGTTCCCCTCCCAGTCCGTTCCAATTAAGTAGCAGACTGGGAGGTAACTTCCCTAACCCTATTCTTCCTTCCTCTTCCCAACCCCCCCCCCCCCTTTTTTTTTTTTTCCATACTTTCTTCTGCTCCAAGAGCAGTATCTTCTGCGAGCCGGCCTACTGCTGGCACACACTTCCCCGGGCAGCAGCTAATAGCACTGACCCGGCACTTCGGCGTGTAACTTCCGTTACGGGCCGGGCCCTTCTGAAAATGCGTGCTGTGTGCGCAAGGCCCAGTCCACCACCAGTATCCCCTATTATTTATGCGCATGGCCGTTTAGAATCGGGCCGTTAGAGAGCAGGGTCCCATTTGGCACTATCACCCACATTTCATGTCTAATTCATCCTGCAGTCCTTGGAGAATGGCATGTAAAGTAAGCAAACTTGCTTTATAAAATACTCGCATAAATCTCTGTGGACACATTTGATGACTTACATAGACTATTGAAAATTGGGTTCCTAATGAGAGGCATTCAAAAGGGTGGAGTCTGGGCTGGTTGGAATTTGATGTATACGTTTTTGTTTTTAAAAGTATGCACGAAAAGTCTGTTGGCAAAATTACAAGCATCAAATAGTAGATGTTACTGTGTGCGCATAGTTTCTTGCCGGATAATTTTCAAAGCGGACTAAGTCTGCTTTGAAAATTGGTGTAACTTGTGCGCATATTTGCCGGTGAAAACTTATTACATAATGTACAAAATTTCCTGCTTAAGAAACTGTCATGTCATTAAGTACCAACGAATCATCATTTTGTGGATGGAGGGAATAGAATAAGGGATTTTTTTTTTTCTGTTGCTTGAATAAAATTATCAAACGGATGACCATGATAACTAGTTCGAAAAATCAATGCAGTCTTTTGCTGACATCCGAATTTCTGGTTTTATGACAGCATCATACCTCGTGAGGTATATGAAATCATGTATATGAAAATACAATTCTTTTGTCAGGCCAAACAGTCCAATAATTGTAAATGGTTTTACTTAGAAATGCACCTCTGTAATAAAGTATGTAATGGGTGGATGCCAGAGCATTAAGAATACCCCATGATTCACTGTAGTGTGCTAATGAGAAAAGTAGTACTGAGACTTAACATGTTAAAAAAAAATAAAAATTAAGGGGTAGATTTTTAAGAGGTACGCGTGGGCATACATGTGTGCGAGCTACCCAGCGCACACACATGTACGCCCGATTTTATAACTTGCTTGCGCAAGTTATAAAATCAGGGGTTGGCACGCGCAAGGGGGTGCACAATGGTGCACATTGCGCGTGCCGAGTCGCGTTGCCTTCCCCCCACCCAGCCCTACTCTAACTCCCCCTCCCCCTTGACCTTTAAAATCCGGCCCTAAATTATTTCAGAATTCTTGCTACGCACGGAATTGCTGTTGGATGTGAAGGGCCTTTTTCTGTTTACAAGAAAGGAATTGGGAAGGATATAAAGCTAGTAATTTGAGATAGACTATTGTTTTCCTGCTGGGATTGTCACTTCTTTCTGTTTGTGCAAATGTGAAAGTAATACTGTTTATGGCTTTACATGGGAAAATGACTTTGCTAATCTCAACCATGTTCATTGTACACTATATCATGGCTTCTTCTAGACTCCCTGTGTGTGTTAGGTTGTTTTTGTTTTTTTTTTAGAACTGACAGCTGACAAGTTATCCTATTCCCCTCCATGCACATTTTTGCTCCACTAATGTTATTTTCCCATTGCTCAGCAGTGATTTACACTGGACCCTGTCCTTGCTTGGACTAAATTCTTTCAGGCAGTTTTCACCCTCTTAAATCATTATAGCTATATGGCTTTTGTGTCTCATTCATTGTTCCCCTGGAATAACTTGCCTATATGTTATCACTTTATATGCTGGCTATCAGAAAATCGGAGAGCTTCTGCAGACCCGAGGTCACGAGTACGGCGTAACAACCGGCAGGAAAAGAAGGATGCGGCTGGCTTGATCTTGTGTTACTCCGTTATGCACACATGATTAATGGCTTCACTGCGTGAGTAGTTTCCATTGGTGGAAATATGAGCTTGGGAGGGCGATTTTCAAACAGCCTGTGTAGGCTTAAGTCTGCCGGTTTGCTCTACCCGAAGACTTCAGCCATAATTTTCAAAGCAGATTTATGCCGGTGTAACATTATGCGTGTGTATTTACACTTATTCTTTCAAAAATCCTGATTTTCCGCCCCCCCCCCCCTTCCCCCCCCCAGGATGCCTGTTGAGCATACGAGTACAATTACGCGCGAAATCATGTTCCGTGCATACTTTTATGTGCAATCCCACTGGGGGCTGTAAGAGAAAGCTCATAAAACCAGGATTTATGTGCATAAGGGCCTTTGAAAATTACACCCATAATAACTAGGCTTGCAGCAGGTTTTCATCTCCTGTCTAAAGGAAACATTTGTGCAACTTGCTGAAGAGTTGAAAAGTAAGAAGTAACATTTAAAACAAACAAATGGGAATGTTTTGGAATATTTAAAATAGTCATATTTTATGTGCATGGAAGCTTGCCTGGCAAGCCTAGATTGGTTTGAGGTTGGATTTCTGATGCAAATAGTTTGGTTATATATGGAGTAATGCACAACAATGTGAGTTCAATCTCATGCTTGTATCACCTGAAAAAGTACATGTGTAACTACGACTATGAAGCCTAGAGTGCTTAATTTATGTTGGGTTTTTTTAAAAGTGAAAGCAAATGTGTTTTGGTCAAGACATTATAGTCTGCGTAATTAATGAAGTGCATTAGCGCTCAGTGGAAGATTACTTCCTGGAAACGAATGAAAATGCCACGAAGAACTCATTCAAAATATTAGATATAATTCATGCATTAATTACTTTCAATAAAATAGCTTCCAACAGCAGCACGTCTCCTGACTAGTGCCGATCTTTGGGAACATATTTATGCCTATATTGCAAACCTTCACTGGCTCCCAGTCATGTCGTGAATTTAAATTTAAGATCGCATGGATGATTCTCCTACTTCTAAATAATAATGCCTCCCTTGGACATGCGCCACTCTAAGCATTTACAACTCCTCTCACACTTTGCAGATGGCCTGTCACAGCCTTCTCGAAGTTACATCTCCCCAGCTGGCCCATGTAACGAAACCTGTAAAAAGTCCTTTTCTGTGTTGGGCCCTCTGGAATGCCTTCGCAGAGGATTTGCAGCAACAACTTTGCGCAAAACATTTCAAAAACAGCTGAAGGCCATACTATGTAAAGAGTCCTGACAGCTGTGTGATCTCTTGACACTATCAGGGAAGCATATGGCTCATTTCGTATTAGTTTTCTTTTATGTTTTACGTGCTAGTTTCTTCTGTTATATTATGCTTGTTTTTATGCGCTGCACTTTGAACATGGGATAAGATAGAATATAACTTTAAAAAAATAATAATATAGATAGATAAAATAAAGGAATGTGGGAGGAGCTTGGATCCACTACTGAACCAGAAAATTTGGTTTACAAGTTCCTGTCTTAAGAAACTGAAGTTCCACAAGAGGTAGAAAAGGTAACAGTAATTTGTTACAGTACCTCCAGCCTCTGACCCATCTGTCTCTTTGTGATGATTACTGTGGGTCTAGCTAAGAAGAAATATCCTCCTTTTCTACTGACTGCACAGACTGAAAGCGTTTTGCTTCCTTTTTTTTTTTGAGGCACGTTAATGAAACTTTGGGTTGAAGTGGAAGAAAAGATCAATCAACCCTGCATTTGGAACTGGCTCTTTATAGGAGCTGATATGGTAATCACAAAGTAGAGAGTACAAGCTCCCTACTCATCACATCACAACATACTTAGGGAACCCTATGAGTTCATTTTTATAGCATTAACATTCACAATCTCATAACAATTTTGTTATCAATATTGCCATTTATCAGCAGTGCTTAACATAATACATACACATCAATTTTTTATCATTTTATTAATTACATCCACTGATGTTTACAATAATTCAAAAACATGTGCAACCCAATATACAGAATATACACACTTATTTAGCAGCAGTATATTAACATCTAAAACACATATACCCACTACATTCACTTATCCACATACACTTCCCACCCATTAAAAACCCCATCTATTCCCTTTTAATAGATACACCATACATATTTCACTTAAAGAGCTTAACACAAATTCTTAAATCCTAAATGTATTCTTTCCACGGGAGCAGTTCACACACGTCCCAACAGGGATCCCCGTTTCGCCGCAGCTTCCTCAGGGGACAAATCACTCCCACTTCATCCGGAGACGACGAGACCCACCGGCCTTCCACCTCCAGAAACATGGGGGTAACCTGCACGGAGCGGCAGTTACAACCCTTAAGGGAAACATGGGGGTAACCTGCACGGAGCGGCAGTTACAACCCTTAAGGGAAACATGGGGGTAACCTGCACGGAGCGGCAGTTACTATCTTGGGAAGCTTGCAGGGCAGACCAGATGGACCAATTTGGTCTTTTTCTGCCGTCATTACTATGTTACTATATATATGTTACATGAGCTCAATTTTGAGTGCCATAGCAAAGGATCTGAATACTTATATAAATATATTTCATGTTTTTTTTTTAAATTAATTTTCACAAAAAAGAGGCCATCAAGATATGGAAATGGCCGTGCAATCATCAAGCTGTTCTAAAAGCGCCTACCTTTCGGGGATTTCCAGCATATTGGGAGAGTGCCTCAGAAGGGTGTTTTATCCTCCTGAATGGTCCCTGCATCAGTCAATAGCCAGCAGGCTGTTCAACCCTTTGGGGACATCCATTAAATCGACTATATTGGAGGAAAAACAGAAAAGTGAAAGGGTTTTGTTACATTCTTTCGAGCTCTGGACACTCTTCTGCTCACCTGGAATACAGATATCATGTACGCTTTTCCACCGATTCCCCTAATAGCTAAGATGGTGCAAAAGTGCCTTAAAGATTGGACTGCCTGATACTAATTGCGCCAGCATGACAAAGACAAGTGTGATTCTTGTTCCTAGTACAACTGTTCATCAGACCCTGATTCCTTTAGAGGCCAATCCAACCTTATTGACTCAAGGAGAGGGCTTTGACTCTGGCCCAAAGTTTTGCATTTTAAAATCTATGCACTTTGTTTTCGAGTGAAGATATATCCGCAGAAATAGGAGGTACAAATCTTTATGGATACTTTTTTTCCTAGGCAATTTTCAAAGGGAAAATACAATGCATGCTTTTCCTTTGAGAGCTAGTACAAAACCCATATGTCAAAGTACCTGTGGCTCTTCAAAAGGCACAGTTTGAAAATTGCCCCCATAAAGTATTATTTTATGCCAAAAATGCAGCTTTCATATTTTCAGCATTCTCTTGAATGTTTCATACAAAAATAAATAGTCTTTGGACCTCGCTATAATTATCAAGCACAGACAAATTTTACGTATTGACCTTGAGAATAAACAATCCAGAGAGACTGTACTGCCAATAACGTGTAAAATATATTCAATCAAAATTACTAATTGCATTTCTATTTGTGGATGGTTTTTAAAACCTAAATGCTTGGCACAGCACCAGCCTAATAGCAAAGCCCAATGGAAACTACCCACTTAATCAATTCAGCTTGTATTGATTGCTATTCAGATAAACTTCCTGCTCTGCCAGTAAACTCTGGACAATATGAGTATTAACCATTTGTGTTTAATAGAACTGGATTTATTTCAGAATCACTTTTGAAAGCTCGAAATAGAATCAAGTATATTTTTACATGAATATTGGCAGAGCTGAAATATTGGACTGGTTTTTTTTTTCTGGACTTTGTTCATGGAAGCTGAAAAGGCAATTGGAACTAAAAACCCTTCTCAGCTGTGATTCCAGGCTAGAAGCCAAGAAACTCCAGAGACATTGTGCAAGAAACAGACAGAAACAATCCCCTCAATTTCTCTGAGAAGTTTCCCCAGCTTTCCTGCTTGAAAAATGTCTGGCATTTATTTATTTATTTATCTATCTATCTATTTATGTGGGTCTTTATTTATTTATTATTTATTTATTTAGAGACTCTAGCTCAGTTCTACACAGTTATAATGATGTGGTGTCATGTACGTCATAGGGGAAGTACTATTCTTTGCATTCTTCTATTTTGCACATCTTGAGTAGCATCTAAAATGTTATCTTCAATTTCTTTCTGCCATTTTTGTTCCCATTTTGCTGCTTTTATTTCGTAAGATCATGTATGAATGTATTGCAGCAAAAGCTCCTACAGGCCCCTGATCCAACTTAGTATTGGTACTAGGCTCATGAGATCACAGTGCTGGGGGCATTTGCAGTGTTGCCAGCGATTGACGATGTTTCATTGTAATACAGGAGCTTGGCTAGCAGCACTGACTGAGATCTTTGCATCCATTGGTGTAGGTTGAAAGAATGTCAGGTCCATCAAGTCCAGCGTTTTTCTGATTTGCCTAACAATTTTCTCTCTGTACTGATTCCAGAGAAGGAGAAAAAGCCTTGCAAGTCTGTAGCCAAGTCTGCAGCAGTAAAATAAATGCCCTTCTAGCCCCCAGTATCATGGAGCTTTATCATCTTACCCACCAATGCTTTTCTTCTTCTAAATACTTCTCCAGTTTACTTCTGAGTTGATTTAGTGTTGCTGCCATAACTATTTCTCCTGCGAAAATGGCCCATAACTTGCCTCTCTTAAGTTTAAAAAAAAAACCAAAAACCTTTCATTTAAAGATGGTGAAATCTACCTTAATCTCAAAGAATGCTCCTCTTGTACAATGTCACAGTCTTTCTCAGCTGCTTTGGATGATTTCCTTTCTCAGTGGGCAGGCTTCTCTCATGGATTTCCATAAATTCAACCTTTCAGTATGAACTGTTTTATTTTTTATTTAGATTTTTATGTCCGCTCTTCGCACTTTTTTTTTTCAGCACTTCAAAGTGGATACATTCAGGTACTGTAAGTATTTACCTATCCCCAGAGGGTTTACAATCTAATGGCCAGAATTTTAAAAGCCCTACATGCGTAAATCCAGAGGATTTTAAAAAGCCCGGCGACGCACGGAAAGCCCCCAGGACTCGTGTAAGTCCTAGGGCTTTACTAAAGGGGCGGGGCCAGAAGCCTCCGACAGAGCGGGGGGGGGGGGGGGGGAGTTAGAGTAGGGCTAGGGGTGGAAGGTCAGGCTCCAATTTTGGCCTGGGAGGCAACGGGGGAAGGCAGTGCGGCTTGGCACACGCAAGGTGCCCAATTTGGCACCCCCTTGCGTGCGCCGACCCCTGATTTTATAACATGCCTGTAGGCGCACATGTTATAAAATCAAACGTACCTGTGTGCGCACCAAGGTAGTGCGCGCACAGGTACACCCCACGCACACGTTTTAAAATCTACTTGCAGCCACTCCTCCACTCTAATCACTAGGCTACTCCTCCACTCCGTACGTTATACCAAAACAATTGGTATCACCATCCAGCTCTAAACACTGTGCCATGAATCATCGGCCACTAACTCTGGGAGGTCAAACTTAGGGAAGATAGGCTTAGGGAAAGTGAGATAATAGCCCTGTTGCCATCAGTTCACCTCATTTTCAAGGTTGATTTCTTTTCAAATGAAGCATTAGAAAATTATCAAAATACCTGAGAGACCTAAAACAGAATTAGGATATTTATTTTTACATGAAAATGAGTTAGAGACATAACACTCTAGGTAACGTAGAGGAAATGGATATATGAGGGTAATTTTCAAAGGGTCTTCTGCAGGGAAAGTAGTGCATTATTGGCAAAATATTCCATTAGAAATAATGTGATAGATACAGTGTAAAATTACACACACACAGAGCAGTCATGTTCCTACACACACACTTACACATACTTTTGTGTGTCTAGGGGAGAGGTGTGCCAGGGGTGGAATCTAGTCAGGGTTGGGATGTGAGTACAGGGTCGGTACAAGGGTATTAAGTGACCTAATTGAACTTTTACAGCATAAATAGAAACATACAGACAAATATTGAACTGAAAATCGTAGTAAGTCAGAACCTGTATGCAGCGCAACAGTGGAAAAACAGAAATATCACCATTCCTCATAAAACATCAAACAAAATCAAGAAATATAAAACAATAATAGTAAAACCATACTAATAAAAAGTAAATATTTCAAAACAGCTAATGAATAAAATAACATCCAGTAATTAAAAACTTATATGAACACAAATATTTCAGAACAGCAGATAACATCAAATAATACATAATTAAAATAGGACTAGGGGACATTCCATTTAGCAAGTAGTATATTTAAGACCAGTGGTTCTCAACCCTGTCCTAGGGACCTCCCCAGCCAGTCGGGTTTTCAGGATATCCACAATGAATATGCATGAGAGAAAATTTGCATGCACTGCCTCCATAACATGCAAATTTTCTCTCATGCATATTCATTGTGGATATCCTGAAAACCTGACTGGCTGGGGGGGTCCCCAGGACAGGGTTGAGAACCACTGTTTAAGACTAATCGGAGAAATTTCTTTTTCACTCAACGCACAATTAAGCTCTGGAATTTGTTGCCGGAGGATTTGGTTAGTGCAGTTAGCGTAGCTGGGTTCAAAAAAGGTTTGGATAAGTTCTTGGAGGAGAAGTCCATTAACTGCTATTAATCAAGTTTACTTAGGGGTAGATTTTAAAAATTTGCGCGATCGCGTACTTTTGTTCGCGCACCAGGTGTGAACAAAAGTACGCTGGATTTTATAAGATACGCGCGTAGCCGCGCGTATCTTATAAAATCCGGGGTTGGCGCGCGCAAGGGGGTGCACATTTGTGCAACCTGTGCGCGCCGAGCCCAGCGCGCACTGCCTGTTCCCTCTGAGGCCGCTCCGATTTTCGGAGCGGCCTCGGAGGGAACTTTCCTTCACCCTCCCCCACCTTCCCCTCCTTTCCCCTACCTAACCCACCCTCCCGGCCCTATCTAAACCCCCCCCCCCCTTACCTTTGTTGGCAGATTTACGCCTGCTAAAAGCAGACGTAAATCTGCGCGCGCCAGCGGGCTGCTGGCGCGTCATCACCCGACCCGGGGGCTGGTCCGGAGGCCTCGACCACGCCCCCGGGCCCGCCCCCGAAACGCCGCGGCACGCCCCCGAAACGCTGCGTCGTTTCGGGAACGCCCCCGACATGCCCCCTCCCCTGCCCCTTTTAGAAAGCCCCGGGACTTATGCGTGTCCCGGGGCTCTGTGCGCGCCGGCGGCCTATGCAAAATAGGTGCGCCGGCGCGCGAGGGCCCTGTGCGCGTAAATCTGGAAGGATTTACGCGTGCAGGGCTTTTAAAATCCGCCCTGCCCCTTAAGAATATCCACTGCTATTAATTGCATCAGTCACTAACCAACCTCTTTCCCTTTTCAACAATTCACCAACTCGAGCGTACAAGGGAATCCTTGTGCGGTGGTAATCTTTGTACGGAGGTATTTGATGAGGATAACCGATTTGCAGTTATCCTTTCTTTTACCTCCGTCTATTATTCTTTTATTAAAGTCAAAAATTATTTTTTATTTTCTTTGATGTGTGTTTTTTCTAAAATCCCTTCTCCCCTGCTGCTTTTCCGTACCCCTGCTAATCATTCGCCATACTTATCAAGGGCATCGCCTGTGTTGATTTCTCATGGGTACGGAGCTGCTCGTCCGACACGGGCCATGTTTCGGCACGGGTGCCTGCTTCAGGGACTGTGGGAGAGTGTGCCGTGTCCTATGTGGGGTTCACAGCATTCTAAAGTTTTGTCAAAAGTTTCTGCTGTCTCTCGTGCGACGCCTTCTGTGCTTGGCTCCCACAGTCCCTGAAGCAGGCACCCGTGCCGAAACATGGCCCGTGTCGGACGAGCGGCTCCGTACCCATGAGAAATCAACACAGGCGATGCCCTTGATAAGTATGACGAATGATTAGCAGGGGTACGGAAAAGCAGCAGGGGAGAAGGGATTTTAGAAAAAAACACATCAAAGAAAATAAAAAATAATTTTTGACTTTAATAAAAAGAATAATAGACGGAGGTAAAAGAAAGGATAACTGCAAATCGGTTATCCTCATCAAATACCTCCGTACAAAGATTACCACCGCACAAGGATTCCCTTGTACGCTCGAGTTGGTGAATTAATTGCATCAGTAGCATGGGATCTTCTTGGTGTTTGGGTACTTGCCAGGTTTTTGTGGCCTGGTTTGGCCTCTCTTGGAAACAGGATGCTGGGCTTGATGGACCCTTGGTCTGACCCAGCATGGCAATTTCTTATGTTCTAAAAAATCCCCTGTTCTCCATACCTGGGAATATTTGATTTCTATATGCTCTGAGACTGTCATCGATTAGCTGGAAAAGGAGGGTTGTTTTGCAGAAACATTTTTTTTTCTCGCTCATATACACACATTTCTAACACACACCCTTCTTCCCTCACACATGCTCCTCACATACTTCCTCTCATTCACACACATGCTCAATCACACACACTCACTCTTACACACAATTCTCAGTCTCTTTTTTTTTTCTGGAATGATTGATTCTATTTTAAGCTAATCTTTCAATAATGGATTGTGACCAAAAATACACAGATTGGCTTACTGTTCCCTGGCCAATTGCATATTAATTATTAAAAAAAAAAAAAAAAAAAGTCCATCATCTAAAAATATAAGAAATAAAATATGGAGAATCCACAAATATGACCAAAAGAGAAGCAGCTAATTCAAGAAAAGACATGTCTAGCAGAATCATTTAATCATTGGAGCAGGGCAGTCTTGAAAAGACTAGGTTTCCAGGCATTACAAAAAAAAATAGTTTCCAGACTACATTGAAACATGAATGCAGCAAAGACTATATGTCTCATCCAGTCTGCCCATCCACACCAACTGCTCAGCCCTATAATCCCTATCACTCTCTCAAAGATCTCCTGTCTTTATCCCATGCTTTTTTGAATTCAAATACTGTTCTAGTCTCCACCACGTCCATGGGGAGGTTGTTCAATTAATTCACTACCCTCTCTGTAAAGAAATATTTCCTTAAATTACTCCTGAGTCTACCCCCTTTCACCCTCATCCCATGACCTCTATTTTCTAGAGCCTCCTTTCCTTTGAAAGAGATCCACCTCTTGTGCATGTAAAGGTGGGGGTATTTAAATGCCCATATGCTTTAGAATGAAGGCCACTGACCATTTTAGTATCCACCACTAAGGGCTTTTTTTATTTATTTATTGTATTTAGATTTATATTCCACTTTTCACACTTTATCTATCTATCTATCTCTATATATACACACATACATACACACACCACACACCACATTGTTATTCAATTTAGTAATCTGTATATATACATACATTTTGAAAAATGCTGGCATATTACTTAACAGCATTCAGAAAGCGTCCAGAACTTCTCCTGCTGGAGCTCAGCCAGTGCTATGTGTATGGAGGGGGAATGGATATTGCGTCCATATCATCACTGCTTCCAACAGCAGCAACAGGTGGAATTAGGCCCAAATCGGAAGTAGCACAGAGCCAAACTCCGAGACCTTCACAGCCTGAGCTGGCCCAGTCCTTTCTGGACTTGGGAGCGAGTACTGTGGTAGGACTAGGCCATCTCCCCCTCTTCCTCAGGACAGGCGGGAGGGGGGGCCACTTCTGACTTGGCACTGGGCAGAAAAGGGCAAGGTTCCTGATTACCCCTCGGAGTGAGACATGAGGGCCTTCTCGATGTATTCACCCACTCTGACTTGTGGCAACATTCCAGTGCTGGGCTCAGAATTCCCTGCGCAGACTTGCTCAGAGCTCAGGACATGATGCGTAGAGCAGTGCAGTCTGCTCCTGCCATTGTATTTCTTCTCCTCTCTTCCTGCCCGCGCAGACTCTCGTGTCACCATTTCCTCTTCCAGGCCCATGTGAGCAAAACGAAGGAAATGCAACTGCCGCACCGCCCCCAAAACAGTGGTGCTAGAGGCAGCCACCTAGTCTGCCTGTTGCTTCCAACGGCTCTGCTTATGCACCTGCTTTTTGATTTTAAAAAGTATGCTCATAATTTATCTCAGAAAAACCACGCCAGTTAATTTATACATGACATACAATTATTGCCTATAAACTTAAATCAGGCTTTAACCAGGCTGTTCTGTAGAATCAGCCCATAAAGTTATGAGCCAGAGGCTGGAGTGAATAGCTAGGGAAGGGACAGAGGATAGGGAATTCCCCTCCAAGGTCTGCTGCATCTCTTTAGGGCCTGATTTACTAAGGTTGTTTACCTATTCTTTGTGTATGGAGTTAAAAAAGTCATAGTGAATCAGGCCCTTAATTTGTTTAATAAGGGTCCCCCTACCATTGTCCCCCCCCCTCTCATCACTCCCCCCACCAATCTCATTCTCAATGCCCCAGTCTCTCCCTTCTCACTACTGGCCCACTCACTTCCTCTCTTCCAGTCACTCCCCCCTTCTTTCCTTCATCCCATCACTCCCTAGCAAACCATACCCTATTCCTCCATCCACCCAGCCCCCAGTTGTCTCATTTCCCTCTTCCTGCACCCAGTTATTATCCAGTAAATCACTGACCCCCTCAGCTACCCATCCACCTAGCCCTACCTAATCACTCCTCACCTGGTCATCCCACTTCCCAGCCAGTCAGCCCCCCTTCTCTCCTCAGCCAGCCAGTCATCTACCCCCTGTTTTATAGTCCCATTCAGTTACCCATCCTCCAGTCATCAGCATCCAGAGACCAGCTAGTTACCCTCATCTTCCGGCTGCTGCCATGGGAACAGCTGTTTCTTGCATTCTGCATCATGCAACAGATTCACTAAGAGCCGAGCGGTGCCTGAACCTCTAGCACTAGTCTGTCTCGTGAGGGTTCAGGCACCGCAAGGCTCTGAGTGAGTTTGAGCCACACGGGGCAGACAGTGTCAAGCGTCGGCAGGCTCTTCCTGCATTGGAGCATGAAAATTCAAAGTGAAATTTCTGGTCACCACGACAATCTGTTGCTCAGGATTTGTTGAGGCCTTAACTTAAATGCTTTTCTCATTAATATTTAGTAGTTATTTGGAAAAATTAAGGCAAATGATCAGTTTTATAATGTTTTTTAATTGCAGAAAACTGCAAAACAAATCTGAGAATACTGTAGGTAAGCTTTGCACAGCATACTGCAGACTACCTTACTTATACGTACAGCACAGTTTTGAGAAACATGAACTCTGGACCAATTTACTTTCATTTGCACCATCTACAGTTTTGCTTTTCTCTCCATGATAGTCATCAGTGTGCACCTACTGTGTCTGTTCTCCAGTTGCTTGGTGAAAGCATAAACAAAGTATATGTTTTCTTTTTATAAATAGATTGGCACTTACCAAACTGGATATTTTGGATGTGTTTTCGGAAATCAAGGTTGGAGTTGCATATAAGTTGGACGGCAAGACCATACCTCATTTTCCAGGTAAGGTTTTCTTTATGTTACTGTGTTAATCTGGAGGTTCCAAAGCTAGAACATTCTTTTTTTTTTTTTAAGTTGTAACTTTTTTATTGGTATCAAATAGTATCATACATGTCAGAATGCAATCAGTCACAATACCGTTACTCACAACGAAAAGTAGATTAACTGAACATCATGACCAGAAGAATCTGGAAATACCAATTTTTCCAATCAACCATATCTATCCCCCCCTCTCGCACATAGTCATCATGTGAAAAATCATACAAATAATAAAGAATATCAGTCCTATTGATAATAAAAGAATAATACAGACAAGTTGAATAGTATAGAGAATCAGATCCAGCTTTAGCAGTCCCAAGTCTAAGAAAAACCCTACAAACATTCCTGTAAAAAGCATTGCAGAGGGAACATGTGCATTATAGAAATCGAAAACTGTTATACATTGAAACAATTATTGTGCATCTCCACCATTTGGTTTAGCTATTTCAAACTTTGAGGTGTTGTCCATTGCACATATTTATACCATATTTTGTGAAATTTAGCTAATGTTTTGTGTTTATGGGCCGTGATTTTCCCCAAGGTATGCATAACTCTCACCCTGGCATAGACATCCTGGATTGCTGGGGGTGACGTATCCCTCCATTTTTTGGCAATTGCTCCCCTGGCTGCGGTTACGACGTATTTAATAAAAGCATTATGAAACTTAGAAAGCTGTGGGTTGTCTTTGTTCAGTAACGCCTGCGATGGCACAAGTGATATTGGCTCTCCGAGAACTGTTGTCAACCAGCGAGCAACAGCATCCCAGAAAGGTGTAAGGCAGGGACACTGCCACCACATATGAAAAAAAGTTCCCGGTGCCTGGCATAACCTCCAACAAAACTCAGAGGACAGTGGCTCGTATGCGATTGTAGCCTATCTGGGGTCAAGTACCACCTGTATAGCATCTTATACCCATTCTCAATGTGATAAGCAGATATAAGACCCCTACCCATTGAATAAGATAGGTGTTTCCAATCCTCCAACGGCCAATGTTCCTGCAAATCCCTTTCCCAAGCAATAACATGGGGAGCCTGGTCACTTAACCCTCCCATTAGCATAGCATATATACGAGCTATGTGTCCTCTCACCTTCGCAGCTTGTATGCATAAGGCTTCAAATGGCGTGATCCCCAGCGGGAGCTCTACTGTCAACTGATTGTGGGTTAGAAAATGCAACACCCTGAAGATAAAAGTAATGATCCTTCGAATCAAGATGGAATCTCGCGGAGAGCGTAGGAAAGGACCGCACCCCACCAGGATCCCACATGTCAGACACCTGCATGATGCCCCTAACTTTCCATCTTCTGGCAATATCAGAGTGTGCTGCGTAGCCAAAGGAGGTGTGGTGAAACAAGTGGGTGCTATGAAAATGTGTCCTCTGGCCCACTAAGACCGACCGCCAAGTATTCCAAACGGTGATGGTCGCCTGTACGGTGGCAGGTAGCTTAGCAGAGGGAAGCCAGGTGGATCTCCTCTGCCATAGTAATGCCGTGAGGGGGAGATCTCCCACAATTGCCTGCTCTAAATGTACCCATGGCTTTTGGTGGGATTTATTATGCCACTCCACCGCCGCCTTTAGATGTGCAGCGCCTTGGTAACCTACAAGATTGGGCATGCTCTAAACCTCCTTGTATTTTAGGAAGACATAAAATCTGCTTTCTGATCCTTGGCTTCTTCGCCCGCCACAGATATTTAAAGAATCGACTCTGCCATTTATGTAGAAATTTTTTGGGTATTACTATCGGTAGAGTTTGCATCAAATATAAAATCCTTGGCAGAATATTCATCTTTAGTACCGCTAAGCGACCCAACCAGGAGATGTGATAGCGATCCCACTCCTCCAGATCCTTGTAAATTCTGGCTAACAAGGGAGGGTAGTTAAGTTGAAAAAGATCCCTCGTACATCCTATGTAAATCCCCAAGTATTTATTTTCTCTTTAGCCACTTAAAGGGATGAGTCTTCCGAAGGTGGTCCACCATTACCGTCGGTACGGATACATTAAGCAATTCAGATTTTTCCCAGTTGATTTGAACCCCGAGATCTTGCTAACGCCGAGATCTCGTCCGTGATGGCCACTAAGGATGAGACAGGGTTAGTTATGGTAAATAAAATGTCATCTGCGAATAAAGAAAGTTTAGAAGAAAATGAGCCAACCTTCACCCCCTGGATAGCTGAATTGGCCCTGATATGGTGCGTGAATGGCTCCAAAAAAAAGAGCGAAAAGTAAGGGAGACAAGGACACCCCTGGCGTGTGCCTCTACCCACAGAAAAAGGTTGAGAATACCCTCCATTAATCTTTAAGCAGGCTGTCGGGGCCTCATACAGCTTTTGTATCCAGCGTATAAAGCGATCCCCAAAGCGAAAACATTTCATAGTGTGGAACAAAAGAGGGCCAATGTACATAGTCGAATGCTTTTTCAGCATCAAGCGCTAATAACAATAGAGGGGTATGGTGCTCACGAGCCCAGTCCATAAGACTTACTATTTTCCGAACATTATCGGAGGCCATCCTGCCAGGTATAAAGCCTGACTGGTCAGGATGTATCAATTGCGGGAGCAGACTATTAAGCCTATTCGCCAATATTTTCGCCAGTATTTTCATATCCAAGTTAATCAGTTGAGATCGGGCGATAAGACCCGCACAAGGTGGGATCACGTCCCGGCTTAGCCAAAATTGTAACCCCTGCCAGATTAGCTGAAGAAGATAAGGACATATCCCCCTGGAGGGCATTAAAAGCTTAACCAATAGCGGCGTAAGTTGTATAGCAAATTTTTTGTAAAAGCCAGCCGTCAGGCCATCCAATCCCGGGGACTTTCCCACCTTTAAGCTTTTTATGGCCAGGTGACCGTCCGCTGGAGTCACATCCCGATCCAAAAACTCTTGATTATCAGGGAGTATGGTGGAAGAGAAGGATTGAGACAAGTAGTCCTCAATCTTGGACTATTAATGGCTAAATCAGTAGGCATACAATTCCGAGTAAAAACGTATAAAGCGTTGCCTAATTGCAGTATTAGAGGTTAACATAGCACCCTGTTCATCTTTTATTTTAATAATATTATTTTGCATTTGTTGGACTTTCAATTTTCTGGCTAACTGACGTCCCGCTTTGTTCCCACCTTCATAGTATTTTTGCTGCGTAAGAGTGAGTGAGTGCGCTATGTGGGCCGCTTCTAATTCCTCCAAGTGTGCCCTGAGTCTGTCCATTTCTCCCAAGATTGCCTCATCTTCCGCTACTCTTATGTTGGAGACCCAGTTGTTGAAGGCTCTGTAGCGTTTCCGTTTTATCTTTGTTCCGCTGCTTTTTCAAGAAGGAAACCTCTGGCCACAAATTTCCCCTGAGGACTGCTTTTAAACAATCCCAAACTAACATAGGGGACAGACCGTCCTGGTCATTAAAGATCAGATATTCCCTGATCTCCTCCTGCATCTGCAACACAAAATCAGCCTCTTCTAGTAGACTCTCGTTCATCCTCCAGAACCGCTGCCCCCGGTCATAGGAATTTAGTTCCAACTGAATAGTGATCGGGCTATGATCTGACCAAGTAATGAGGTCTATTTGTGGGTTTTTAACTTGATTGACACAGCTTTTAGCTATGAGGAATAGATCAATTCTGGAGTAAGAACAGTGAGCTCTCGAGTAAAACGAAAAGTCTCTGCCCCTGGGGTTCCATATGCGCCACACATCCAGGAGATTTAAATGAGTCAAGAAAGTTTTAAAGAGATTACGGTCTTTCAGAGAAGTGTAAGCAAAACCCTTGGAATTATCTAGAAAGGGATTCAGAGTGATGTTAAAATCACCCCCTACTATCACATGACCTTCCGCCTGCTTGTCTATCAAGGTACGAATACGACTTAGGTATGTACCCTGCCCACTGTTTGGTACATATACATTAACAAGTGTATATTTCTCCCCGCCCATCACAACAATGAGTATAAGGTATCTCCCCTCTGGATCTTCGTACCTGGTTACCTCTTCATACATTACATCTTTGTGTATTAAGACTCCTACCCCCAAATATTTATGGCTTAAGGGGCGGGGCACCCAATACTGAGCCGGGTAAGACGGGTGTTTAAGGAGGTATTCATGACGCCTCTTCAGGTGGGTCTCCTGAATGAAGGCCACTGAGACCTGGTGTCCAATCAAGTCTGCATATAAACAATGCCGTTTATACGGGGAATTCAATCCCTTTGCATTAATAGATAAGTAATTGATGACCACCATGTTGTCAATGTCAAGTAACTATGAGAAGTCCGAGCCTGCACATTCCATATGCTTGGGACAGCATGTACACTGGGCTCTAACGTGGACTGACTCTGTGCCCAAGTGTTTCTAAGTATGTCTGTGTTTAGCAGTAAGAACCTGTGACCTGTGCAAGAACCCCCAATTCCCATTCCCCCTCCCCCCCTCCCGCTTTACCAATTTCCCCTCTAGTTGGACCATCGCCCCCATCCAACCTAAGATCATAATGGAGGAATTTGTCATCTCAGGGTGACTGCCCCACCATCCCCAACCAACTATTGTGAAGCCAGCTAGTAACGCTGAGCTGGCTTTAATTGCTGAAATTCCCTCAGAACTAATCAGCTGTAGCAAAAAACAACTCTGTAGCTACAAGTAACAAGAAACAACAGTGTACCAAAACTATAAAATTATTCCCAACAGGAGTAAAATACTATGCAAACCAGCACTAGGCAATATGCCGCTCCAAACGAAGTGGTACTCTTTCCAGCAAGGAAATCAAAAATTTCAGGTTTGGTCCTTTTGTGATAATGAGGAGTCTGTTTGGCGCCTCAGTCTTTTGTCTCCTTTATTTACTCTCTGCCATTTCGGATACTCCTCTCTGCGGCTGTGAGGTTTGGGCGCCATTTGCAATTGATCAAAACCAGTAAATCCAGCGTTGTGCAAGAGGGTCGCAGCTTCCGAAAGATTTCGCACCCGGTGAGACTCGCCCTTTACCGAGAAACTCATCCCAAATGGGAATAGCCAGCGATATCGAATATTTTCAGCTCGTAGCCGATCTGTGACCGGTTTCATCTCCTGCCTCCGTCTGACAGTGATGGGTGAAAGATCCGCGAAGATCATAATGGCTGTGCCCTTCCAAAGCCACGTGGCTTGCTTTCTCGCTATAATCATTAGCTTGTCTTTCTGGGCAAAATCATGAAAGCAGGCCAATATATCTTTGGGCTTGTTAGCCACGTTAGGTCCCAGAACCCGGTGAGCACGGTCGATTTTAATATCCCCTCCGACTGTGTTACTGACCTGAGTCATTTCTGAGGTTAACAGCAGCTCGCAAATCTGTTTTACCCACCGCGACACAGTCTTGGTTTTCTACCGACTCTGGCACTCCCCGGAATCGTAAATTATGGCGTCTAGAGCGGTTCTCTAAATCTTCCATTTTATCATGGAGCCGTTCCATTTCTTCACGAAATTGTTTATTTTGGTCGCGGAGGCCTTTGATATGTTCGCAGTTAGCGTCAACCCGGGTTTCTGTTTCAAATATCCGACGGCCATGATCCGCAAGGTCACCTTTTAACTCTTCTATCGATTCCATAATATTTTGCGTTTTGGTGGTCAGCTCGTTTTTGAGATCCGCAAACCACAGCTTCATTTCCGATTTAGTCGGCAGATCTCCCTCAGCCATTTTATCAGCCAAGGCTTCCTGCCCATCATCCTCGGCTAATCGGGGGTCGGCAGCCGCCATGTTATCCGCCACTTGCTGGTTCCCGTCGCAGTCTTGCTTCTGGTACGAATACTTTTTAAAGTCCACAGCTTTGCGTCTCGTTGACATCAGTACAGGCAGGAATGATATCGCCAATGTTTTAAGATAGAAACTTGTAGCTGATGCTTACAATATTCTGAGGATTATAGTAAGAGGTGGAGGAGCTCTAGTTTTAGGCAGCCATCCCTTGCTATGACGTCACTTCCTCTCAGAACATTCTTTTTATTTACTTATTGATTGATTGATCTTCAGTCTTTATAGCCCACTTTTCCAAAGGTATGCTCAAGGCAGGAAACAACATAATAGTGAAACACAATAGCATTAACCAAATATGTACAAAATAAAAATAGTAAATACTATAAAAAAAATAACAGCAAGGAAAATTGTGAATAAATAAAACCAATTGTTTTTAAACATATAAAAATGAAAAAATTACATTGACAGGTCATACATGACATACAAAACAAATAAAATAAATGTCCATCAAGTAATGATCATCAATTTAATTAATCAAACATGTAGAACAGACTAATTAGAGAATATTAGCAAATCAAATACACCATACAAAATAAAACCAATCACAAGAAACAGACTTAATTTTATAGACTGAAACACTTTTATATTCATAATGGCCAAAGAAGATCAAGAACACAGCTGAGAGGGAACACTGACTATAGAATAATTAAAAAATATGATGACTTAAAAAGAACATGTAGCCCATCTTGTCTGCCAAACATACAATTGCTCAGCTCTACAGTCCTTACCACTCCCTCAGAGATCCCCTGTACTTGTCCCATGCTTTCTTGAATTCATATACTGTACAGAAACAGATTGTGACTTGTATTTTCTCTTTTATTTTGTAGACCCAAATCATCCTTAGTCTCTTAAACTAGTAAAGAAATCCCTCAATGACCTGGCAGATCATCTCAGCAGAGTATTTTGACCTCTGTAGCAGTCAATAGAAACAAGACCGTTTAGGTCCAGGGGGGAAAGAGCCAAGATAGCCACTTGTGTGTAGTGCTGTTCAGTTGGTCCCGATAGATTTCCTCTGTTTCTCTGATTTTTTGCTAATATGCCCTTTAAACGAAAGGGGAAAGTGTGGTTTTTTCCCTCTATATCCCCCCCTTCCCTCGGGACAACGCACCATTCTCGAATGCACCACCATTTACCCGAAACTGGAGGAGCAGGTCCCTGCTGACGGGTTCAGCAAGGGAGCCTCCGTCTCATCTGGGGCGTTTTCTCTGAGCCCTCCTACGCTAAGAACTCCACAAGCGATTTCCTCAAGCCTCCCTCTGGAGTCAGTGTTAGCGAATCTGAGAATGGAAATCTCAGAGCAAGCTACAGAGGGAGTGGCCGTGAGTGGAATGGTGCGAGGAGAAACACAGAGGCAAAGAAGTGAGGCAATATTGGCGTCTGTAGACATTTTGAAGCCAGGTTCCCCTGATGGCGGTAAGACCGTTTTAGTTTCCACGATTAATGCGCCCGCACCTATGGCTTCTGTTTCGACACAGGAATATAGGTCCTTACAGGCTTCACTCCCTAAACCCGCTGTGGTTACATTAGACTCTCTCTGGGAATTGATGGCCCATCAGAATTTAGTTATACAAAGTTGTTCATTACAGATATCCCAGATTTCATCTAAATTGAAAATAGTGACTCAAGATCATAACCTTCAACTTCTGGATCACTTAAATGGGATTCAAGATCTTGAGAGTCAAACTAAAGAAATACAGAAAGTACAGACATCTACAGTCCAGGATTGTCTTGCTTTTAACAGAAAAGTAGAATTGTTTGAAAATCGTTTAAGACGTCCTAATTTAAGACTTCTAAACTTCCCCAGGATAGTAGGAGAATAGCCACGAATCACTCTTTGGAGATATTTGACTGAGATATTACACATTCCTTTGGATAATATTCCCTCTTTTAACAAGGTGTATTTTCTTCCATTTCCATGTCCAAGAGATAATTTGGCATATCACCAACTGGACTTGGGGAACTTAGAACTACTGGACTCCTCTACTACAGAGATATTCGAAAGAGCAACTCTGTTAGTTTCATTTATTTATGAACAGGATCTGGGTATGGTTATGAGGAATTATTTTCAACATATGGAGACTAATTTTATGGGCCAGTTTGTTCAGATCTTCCCAGATCTAGCAAAAGTTACACAAGAGAGGAGAAAAGGGTTCCTGGCCTTACACCAGGAAACCCAATCTCTAGGCGCAACCTATCAACTAAGATATCCGTGCAAATGCATTATTAAGTTTAATAACGACACTTACATTTTTTTTTGTCCTGGAACAACTTAAATTGTGGTTGGATTCTCATAGAAGGTTGCTGACCACTTCCTCACCCATTGAGAGTTCTAGTAGACTAAATATATGGGTAAAATTAACAAGTTAAGGTATTTCCTAATTTGATTTATCAGTTAGTGGCTCCTTTATTTTCTTCCTCCTCCCCCCTCTTCTAGTTATTTTGGGCACTGTATTTAAATTTGTTTCTAATGTAACTATTGTAATAACTTTGTTTCTTTTTTCGGTGCAAAGATGATATGCTTTGTAATTTAGTTAAAATGCAATAAAAATAAAATTAAAACAAACAAACAAACAGACTGTTTGACTTATGGGGTCTACCAACAATGAACCTTTTTGCATCTCAACAAAATACAAACCTAAATCAATTTTGCTCCATCCTTCCCAGCAATCGCAAACTCGCACATGATACTTTCCTTCTTGAGTGGGGCCCAAACCTCATGTACACTTTTCCACTGATACCTTTAATTTTCAAAACAGTTCAGAAACTCCTGTGAGACCATATGCAAATGATTCTCATAGCTCCAGCATGGCCCAGACAAATCTAGTATGCGTATATAGTCAGACTTCCAGCAGTTCTTCCATACCATTGGGGTCGAACCCTCTTCTCCTAACTCAAAAATGACAAAACTATCTTTCATCCCAGTCTCTCAGCTCTCCACCTCACAGCATGGATGTTGCATGCACAGTGCTTACTAACCTTCATTTGCCATTAGAAATAAGACATTCTAGTTTGCTCAAGGAACCCTTTCACCAAAGAAGCTATGTATTCAAATAGAAGAGATTCTCCATCTGGTGTAAACAACATTCTTCTGATCCATCCTACTGTGAGCCTCCACAATTCCTTCAGTACTTGCTCCATCTCTCTCATGCGGAACTAGCTACTTCATCAGTTAGAATCCATCTGAGTGCGATAGCTGTTTATCACTCTTTGGTAGAGGATAAAACCATCTCCATTCATCCGCTCTTATCTCATTTTATGAAAGATCTCTGGCAGGTAAAACCCCTTATCAAGAAATCCCTGGTTCCATTGGACCACAATGAAACTTCCTTTTGAGCCACTGGACACTATAACTTTGAAGTTCTTGACTTAGAAAATACTTATCCTTGTTGCAGTCACTTTAGTGAGAAGATTAGCAAACTTCAACCATTCGTCCACTACCCTCCATATCTTCAATTCTCTCATAACTGTGTATTTCCTCCTAACTCACCCCAGGCTCATCTTTTCATATAAACCAATCTGTTGTACCTTCTTCCCCAGACCCCATATGAATGGAGAGAAAGCCCTCCATACTCTGGACTGCATATGAACCTTGGCATATTACAAAAGGCAGACGTAGGCTCATCAGTCAAACCAGCTATTTGTCTCCTACAACCCTATCTGCTTTGGAGTGCCGTTCACAAAAAGAACTTTGTTTAACTGGATAGCAGATTGCATCCACCACTGCTATAACTTGAGTGGACTTCAACTGACAGATGCAGTCAAAACTCAAGTTTGAGCCATGGCTTCCTAGATTTCTCACTTCCAAGAGGTGCCCATTGAAGATATCAGCAAAACTTCAACATGATCCTTGATCCATACCTTCATGTCCCATTACTGTCTCGATAAAATAGAGTTGGGCAAGCAATTTTGCAAAACCTGTTCTTGCTGAGGTACACTCTCCATGGCGGAGTCCGGGCTGCTTAGTAATCGCTTGTTTGCAACCCTCAGTTTGGGACTCCCCTCATGTAATGGCTAATTCAACCTGCTTATCACCGGAAAAAAACATGCTTGCTTACCGTAAACTGTGTTTACCAGAGCTAGGATGAATTAGCCATGGAATATCTGTCCTTCTCCCTGGGGAGTCAACTACACAGCTGGATTAGCTCTGCTACTGACTGAAGAGGCTCAAAAGGCAACTCCCGCATAGTAGAGCTCAAAGCTGTACAGCTAGGAGGGACAAGTCCATTTGGTGCAAGATAATTCATCTTGCTATCTATGAATATCATTTACAGTAAGCAAACATGTTTTTACAGTGCCAGTAGACTTCTCCCAGCATCATGAGGACAGCACAGGGCTGCTGGTGCTCTGTGACAGGTTTCTTTTGAGCAGCAGAGAAAAATCAAGCAAGTCAAAGATGGGGTAGATGTGGTTAGATGAGGCTGTGAGGCGGGCCATGACTAAGCAGTGGTGTTGGGGGATGCAGAACCGGGATCATTTGATAATTTCTTAAGACACCTGATCAATGCCAGTAGCTGTCTAGCCTCTACCTTTCAAGCACATTTTTGAAAATCTGACCCATAATGTTCTTCAGTTCACACTGTGATGCACGTTCAGTTGGAGATGCAAAACACTGATGCTGTAAGGGCACACGGAAGCAATGCTGCTGCTCTCTTGTATGTAAGTACACCCAAGTCACAGCTTTCAAATTTACATTTACAGCAAACCAGGAGGTTTTAAATAAAGTGGAGGTGAAGTATGAGACCCTGCCAGGCTGGAACACAGATACCTCCAATGCAAGAACGTTCAATGAGTTGCCTGAGAATGCACGGAGATACGTTCGGTTTATAGAAGAGGAGCTAGGTGTTCCAGGTAAGCAGAGCTGGCTTTCATGCTGTACTCTTCTGACACCTGGGATCTCCTAAAAGAATTGTCCGGTTTGTAGGTGATTTGGTAAAGCTACTCATCTTTTTCTTCAAGGTGGTGCTGCTACATTTAGACATAGGGAGGACCATTTTCAAAGGCATTTACCCCCCAAAAATGGCCTGAGTGAATATTGCCTTCCACAAATGTGGCTAAAAGGCTACATGGCTTCTATTGCACTTGTACTTTTAGTTGCATTAGAAAGAAGCATTCCTGTGAGCATGTTTAGATGCAAGAGGTAAAATTATGCATGCCTTTCCCTGTGTTTGGCCACCCACACACACAGTAGGTTAAAAACATGTGGACTCTCTTAGCACACATACTTTGTGGAGACTAAGTTGGATGTGCAGTACTGTAAGTACTGTAATGGGAAGGAAAAATGTGCAAACTGGATGGACCTTTCAGTCTATTATATTCTATATTTCTATGTAACTGGATTTTGAGATTTCATACTCCTGAAATTTTATTTTTCTGATGACTGGATTGTCTGAAATCCTAAAATGACTATCTTTGACCTGAAGAATAGTTTACTTTTGTAGGAAGTCAATGTACTGAAGTTTATGTTAATATAGGCCGTTACAGCATATTATTTAGAATAATTCTAACGGTGAATGTTAATGATATGCAAATCACTTTGGTGTTAAATGGCTTGTGTTAGCATGTTAACCTGAACACTAATGCAAAAGACCTCAACTCTGCCTCATTTGAGGTGTAGTTAAATTTCTCACATTAATGTTCACACATTTTAACATGTGCAATCATGGATAATGATCTGATTTGCATAATTTTGCAGCTCATTACACATTTTCCATAGATTTTGTGTTGTGCACCAAAGCTAATTAATGGGTGTTAATAATTGTACAAATATCAACACACATCAGCTCCTAGATCTCTTATCCTGAGACTGAAAAAGAGTATTTCATTCAGATGTCTTTGTTAGCTAAAGCTCCAAATCTTTTGAATGGAGATGTATGGTAATGCTACCAGGAGGAGACTGGGCATCACATTCTGTATTTTCCAGGAAAAGAGAATACAATGAACCAATGCATTGGTTCAAGAAGGGTGGATTTTTTTTTTCTTCTTTTGTATCTCAATTTTCTCTGTTTATTTTGCTATATCAATTTATTGAGCATTCAAGATTTAATTAGACACTTGCAAATGTTATCTATGAGATATTGCATATACATATATGAAAATCCTCTTGATGTGCACAGATTTATATAGTCAGTAAATAAAATGCTCCCGAAATGAAGAAAGATGGGACACAGTGAGGGGGGGAAAAAAAGCACAGGAAAGATCAGTTTATTTTCGGCATTGATCATACGAGCTGTGCATTGAAGATCTCAACCTGCATACTCCAGGGCTTTCAAATCTCACAGCTCTGTGACTGTGCCAGTCTAGAGGCTTATAATTTTCCATATGCATCGATTGAGGAAAAATCCCTTTTTGAATAAGGCCCATAGTTGTCTTTGTCATGAAATAAATTTGCCCCATATGTGTCTGAAAGTTCATTTAAAAAAAACAGTACTGCACTGATGCGTGAGCCTGCACATGGGATTAAGTCCCAGAGGAGCTGATACTCAATGTCTAGCTTGGGACGTATTCCTCGCCAGCTGAAGGTGAATGTAACTAACAGAGATTCTGAGTCATGCTGCACCCCCTATAACAACAAAATATTAATGTTATTGGGCTTTGAAAGAGTATACACCTACATTCTAATACTTAAGGCTGTAGTTTATATTCTGCCTCAGTGAAATTAAAGACAGTATCGTATGAGTAACTGAGCTATAGTGGAGTGGAGTACAAGTGGTTTTAAGCATTCCATTGGAGAAGCAGAAATGGGCAGGCCTTGCCTTTATCAGGAAAGGCAAAATAGCTGCACCAGGCTTGTGGGATACTAAATCACCTCACTCACATTAAAGCACACGTGACATTTTATGAGACATTGAACAGAACGACATCCCATTCTCTCTGAGCTGCTGCTTTGAGAGAGAAGCCAAGTCCAGGGTCCCTCTCCTTTCCCTGACTGTGTTAACATGTTGTTTTCATCTGCTCTTTTTCTGTTGTCTCGCTCATTGGGAAATGGTCTCTGCTTTCTGTCTCAAAGCACTGCACTCTTATAAAAGCAGATGTTTGTACCTGAAAGCATAAATTGAGCTCAGACTCTCCCTGCTTTCAGAGACTGATGTGAACTGGTAAAGATGGTGTTAACAAATTACAAAAATGACAGTGTTGCTAAGCTTTTCCATTGTTTTTCTTAGTGTGTGTTCAGGGCAAAATAATGCCTGCGGGGATCCTGCCTTTTAATTGGACATAAAAAGTGATTCAGTTTCGGCGTAGTGTGGCATGGACCGGATAGGTCGTCTTTAACATGTACTTTCCATGAAATAATCTGTGCAGTCCAGTTGCCCCTTCACTGAAATAGGGAGATTGTTACTACATTGCAATTTATACTCTGATAAGAATACGATTTCAAAAGAGTCCACTAGTACTTGATACTAGTCACAACTTTACAATATATATCAAAATCATTAGATGAGATTTTACAAGGGGTGCTCATGACTAGTGGTTGTGCTTCTTGAATAATAAGTAAACCACTTGTAACTTGCAGGTGACATCTGAATGTGCCATGCATTTATTACATAACCATCAAATCAATATTCTGGTTCCTAAGAGCCTTCAGGTTGTAAAGTTTTTTGGGGGAACTGAATTATTGGTTCCCTAGGTATGTAAGGCAAGGAATGCTCTCTATATTCCCAAACTGCTTTTTAGTATATATATATTTTTTAAATGGTATATCAAGTCCTGGTACAGCTTGTCCTGCCCTTTCATCCTCCAACCTTGTTTGAAGGTTTCCTTTTTTGTATTTGTCTTTCCCTGTACGTACCCAGATCAGTCCAGACTCTTGGATTATTCCTCCCTTCCAACAGATGGAGACAGAGAACATTTTACTGACACTATAACTTAACTTGGTGTGCTACCTGCAGTCCGTTAGTATTTCTCTGTCTCCAGCAGATGGAAGGTGGTGCAAATCCTGCAGACTGAGGAGAACTTAAAAAAAAAAATTAGTAGTACTGTTAAGATTTATTGCTACTTAGCCCTCCCTGAGGTTTGTTAGGTCCTAGTGAGGCCAACCTTTCAGGTGAGGAGTAGACGAGCAGGAGGGGTTGGAAACCCTTGGGTCTACCTGGATCCTTCTTCTCCTGAGGGGGGAGATAACTGGTGGAGCCAGTTCCCTCTCCTCCCTCCCTCAGGTAGACAGCTGGAGCCTGCAGCACGCAGTATAAAGTTTTATTTAAAAAAAGACAGAAAAAGCTTCTCTTTGGTTTGCTTTCATTGCTTGTGCCGGTCGGATGTTTTTGTTTTCTTGGAGTTCTGTAGGTCATCGGTTGCGCTGGAGGTTGGCTGTGAGCGGAGTGGTCACGGGGATCGTTTTTTGTTTTTTTTTAAACAAAGGAATGCTCCTGAAGCTTTTTTTTTTTTTTTTTGCCGCCCTGCCATGCGACAGGCAGTGCATGGCGTGTGGGGACACACATGCATACCTCTCCCTTGCTAGCACTTACTTCCACTGCATCTCTGGAGGGGAAGGCAGCTCTGGGAGTGTGTGTGTGTGTGTGTGGGGGGCCCCCAGACAGACAGTGATCCTTAGCGGTTAGTGTGGGGGGAGCCGAGCAGCCCGACAGTGCCTTCCCGATTTCAGCAGGAATGGTGGCCATTTTGTCTACCTTGGCTACCGCGACTGACCGGGCTTGCAGGGGCGCTGCCCTGCCCCCACTGCTGTCGCCGGCTGATCGAAGGCCCTTGGAGCTCCTGGGATCCTCTGTTGGAGAAGAGGAGGAAGACCTCCTGGAGCAGGATCCAGAAGAATGAGGGGATTATTTTCCCAGATTTTGTTTTGCTTATGCATAAAGCTTTTTTGGTGAAAAGGGCGGCTGGACATCAGTATCCCAAGCCACTGGACCTGCAGGAGCCAGCTGTGGCCAAGAGGCCACATTTGTCTCGATTTGGTGGGACGACCAGATTTCTGAGAGTGCTAGCTCATCAGTTGTTCCAGGGGAAGGATGATGATAGCTCAGAGAGTGGTATGTCTTTTTCGCTGGGAGGACCTGTGACACTTAATACCATGTATTCTTAATGAACTAGGTATTAAAGAGCCCCAAGTTGCCAGAGGATGTGGTTAGTGCAGTTGGTGTAGCTGGGTTCAAAAAAGGTTTGGATAAGTTCTTGGAGGAGAAGTCCATTAATGGCTATTAATCAAGTTTACTTAGGGAATAGCCACTGCTATTAATTGCATCAGTAGCATGGGATCTTCTTAGTGTTTGGGTAATTGCCAGGTTCTTGTGGCCTGGTTTGGCCTCTGTTGGAAACAGGATGCTGGGCTTGATGGACCCTTGGTCTCACCCAGCATGGCAATTTCTTATGTTCTTAAGTGGATTCAGACTACGAGGGAGTGGATCCAATCATGCGGAACCTGAGGGGGCCGACCAAAACATTTCCTTTCCACAAGTCGATGAAGAAATTAGTGCTTCGGGAGTTTGAGATTCCAGATATAGGCTTGAAGGTTGGCAGAGCCATGGAGAAGTTGTATCCTTTGCCTGAAGACACGTCTGATCTTTTGCGGATGCCGAAGGTGGATGCTTCGGTTTTGGCCGTAACTAAGATGACGATTCTGGTAGCGGGTTTGTCCGCACTTAAGGACATACAGGATAGGAATTGGAGGTGCATATCAAGAAGATCTTTGAAGTGTTGGCGTTGGGCATTCGCACTGCTGTGTGTAGCAGTTTTATGCTCCGGGCCAGGTTGCGCTGGGAAGCGCAGCAGATCGAGAGGCTAGAGGCCGTTGTGGCCTACAGAGCGGATGCCTTGTATGATCTCATATGCACTTCCTCTCATTCAATGATGTCCGTGGTTTCCGCTAGAAGGCTTCTGTGGTTAAGGAACTTGTCTTTGGAAGTTTGGTCTAAGTCTCAGCTGGGATTGCTTCCATTTAAGGGGAAGCTGCTGTTTGGAGAGGACTTGGAGCAACTCATGAAGCTTCTCTGAGAGACTAAAGGGCACAAGCATCCAGAGGACAAGCCAAAGGTCGGCAGAGGCTTCTCTTCGACATGGGCTCGTTTGCAGTCGAGTTGGCATCCCCCTCAGTCTCGTCCTTTGGGTGGAGGTCAGAGACAAGGGGCCGGGATGCAGCAGTCTTGGAATCAGTCCTTTCAAGGCCATAGACCGGTCAGAAATGGTTCTGGTCGGGGAGCCTCCAGTGTCAAGTTCTCCCAGTGAAGCGAGGCTGGCCTGCTCCTCTGTTCTATGCATCTGAGGTCGGTTAACATCCTTTCTCAAGGCGTGGGCCAAGATCATGTCAGATCAATGGGTCCTAAGTGTGATAGAACACTGTTACGCTTTAGAATTTGCTCGGCTGTTAAAAGATGTGTTCATAAGGTCCCCTTGCACTTACGAGCAGAAAAAGCAGGTGGTTTGGGAAACCATCAATCATCTACGTCTTTTGGGGGCCATTGCACCAGTACCGGTTGAGGAACGGGGATCAGGAAGATATTTCATTTATGTTGTGGTCCCGAAAAAGGACGGCGCCTTTTGTCCGATTCTGGATTTAAAGAAGTTGAATCTGGTGCTCAAGATACCTCGCTTTCGAATGGAAACTTTGAGGTTGGTGATTGCTGCAGTGCGCAAAGAAGAGTTTTTGGCTTCTCTAGATTTGACAGAGGCATATCTCCACATTTATAATTCATCCAGACCATCAAAGGTTTCTCAGGTTCATGATACTTGGAAACCATTTTCAGTTTTGTGCTCTGCCTTTCAGATTGGCAACAGTGCCGAGGACTTTTACAAAATTGATGGTAGTAGTAGTAGCAGCAGCTTTTCGGCAGGAGGGCATCCTGATCCACCCATATTTGGACGACTGGTTGATTTGTGCAAAGTCAGGACTTTTGTCATTGGTCGGTGACAGTACAAGTTTCAGCGCTTGTAGTCCCTAGGCTGGATTATGAATTTCCCCAAGAGCCAGCTGGTGCCGTCTCAAGTTCTGGAGTTCCTGGGAGCACAGTTTCTCTTAGCGAGGAATGGACTGTCAAAATCCAGGGACAGATTGGCAGATTGTTAAGCAATGCGGTTCCCAGGGTCTGATGATATCTGCAGGTTCTTGGGTCTATGGCTTCCACTTTGGAATTGGTCCCTTGGGCATTTGCTCAAATGCAACCTCTTCAGTCGACCCTACTCTCCAGGTGGAATCCAGTCTCAGAGCAATTTCATCTACCACTGCCTCTCACGCAGGCCTATCCTGTAAAGTGCGGCCGCGTTTACCCTGCTCCTAAGCCGCTTTTAACTCACGTTCCGGCCGCGTTAGCCCTTCCTGCGATCCCGAATCCCCTTTAACCTACTCCTACCGCGTCCTAAATTCCCCGGGTAACCCCTTCCGCCCGCGGCATGTATATTGCATGCAAACGAGCGAATTAGCTCGATATTGCATGCAAACGAGCCAATTAGCTATTCCCCTAGCATCCCGTAACCCACGCCCTGACTAACGCTACCTTTCCCTGCCGTTTTGTCGCGCGTTTAACCTGCAAACTTACCGCCTACCCTGACCCAGGCGGTAGAGGCATGGGTAAGGGTAGGTGGCAAGCTTTCCCCCAGCCCCCACTCACCTACCCGGCCGCGATCATGGGTGCCGGTCTCCGTGGCAGCCCCAGTCCTCTCCCCTCCTCCCGAAGCCAAAAAAAAAAAAAGCTTTTTTTTTTGGCTTCGGGAGGAGGGGAGAGGACTGGGGCTGCCACGGAGACCGCTTTCCCCCGTGCAAGTAAGTTGTTTCGCCGCTTGTCTCTTCTCCCCCCTCCCGGAGCAGGGCGCGAAAAGCTGCCTTGCTCCGGGAGGGGGGGGGGAGAGATGACAGCGGCGAATCCAAAAAATAAGCGAAAAAAACTTAAAAGCTAAAAGTAAGTTGCTTCGCCACTGTCATCTCTTCTCCCCCCCTCCCGGAGCAGGGCGCGAAAAGCAGCCTTGCTCCGGGAGGGGGGGGGGGAGAGATGACAGCGGCGAATCCAAAAAATAAGCGAAAAAAACTTAAAAGCTAAAAGTAAGTTGCTTCGCCACTGTCATCTCTTCTCCCCCCCTCCCAGAGCAGGGCGCGAAAAGCAGCCTTGCTCCGGGAGGGGGGGAGAGAGATGACAGCGGCGAAGCTTTCCCCCAGCCCGGACGCCGGCAAAAAACTTACTTTTTTGCAGCCAGCCATGAGCAGGAACACGATCTGGCCTGCCTTAGCTCCTCCCGACAAGATGGCCGCCTGCACGGGGAAAGCGTGCAATTGGCCGCTGAAGATGTGAAGTCACGACATCACGTCTTCAGCGGCCAATTGCACGCTTTCCCCGTGCAGGCGGCCATCTTGTCGGGAGGAGCTAAGGCAGGCCAGATCGTGTTCCTGCTCATGGCTGGCTGCAAAAAAGTAAGTTTTTTGCCGGCGTCCGGGCTGGGGGAAAGCTTCACCGTTGCTAGTGTCCCCCCTCCTCCCGGAGCAAGGCGGCTTTTCCGCCCTGCTCCGAGAGGAGGGGGGACACTGAAAAGTCGTTTCGCCGCTGTCTTCGCCGTTGCTTCGCCGCTGTCTTCGCCGCTGTCAGTGTCCCTCCTCCTCCCGGAGCAAGGCGGCTTTTCGCGCCCTGCTCCGAGAGGAGGGGGGACACTGACAAGTCGTTTCGCCGTTGTTTCTGTGCTGTCGCCGCCGTTGCTTCCTGGTATCTGTCATTTCAAATGACATTTGAAATGACAGATACCAGCGTGGCGTGAAGCCTTAGGCCCGCGCACCCAGGATCCTGTATAGGCGCTCTATCCAGTATCCTGGGTTGCGCGGGCTTAAGGCTTTTCGGACGCGGCTTACATTTACATATAATTAGGCTTCAGGATCGAGCGGTAGGTGAGCTGCACTGTGCGGGCGGTAACCGCGGGTGCCGTAGGCACTAACGCAGCTCTTCCTACCGCTCGGTACTGGATAGGCCTGACGGAAAGTGCCAGGTCAAGTCTGGATTGGTTGCTGTATCGGGACAGTTTGAGCCAAGGGATGGCCTTGAGGTTCCGAACTGGATAGTGGTGACAACCGATGCCAGCTTATCTTGTTGGGGGGCTGTGTGTCAAGCTCAAGTGGCGCAGGGGCACTGACCTCTGGAGGAGACATCATGGTCTATCAACCTTCTAGAGATGAGAGCAGTATGTCAAGTGTTATATGCCTTCTTGCCTCTTCTTCAGGGCAGGCCAGTGAGAGTTTTATCAGACAATGCGACGGCAGTGGTTTACATCAACTGGCAGGGCAGTATCGGGAGTCGTGCAGTGGCCCAGGAGGCCCAAGAGTTAGTCCACTGGGCAGAGCGCCATCTGGAGATGCTGGCAGCTTCCCACATAGCGGGGTTGGACAATGTCCAGGCGGATTTCCTCAGTCGCCAACAGTTGGATCCCAGGGAGTTGTCAGAGGAAGCCATGCTCCTGATTCATCGCAGCTGGGGAGTAACGTGCATGGACCTCATGGCATGCAACAATGCCAATGCTCCAAAGTTCTTCAGTCAAAGAGATCACGGGGCAGAAGGAGTCAATGCCTTGGTCCTCTTGTAGCCACAGGGAATTCTCCTGTATGTGTTCCCGCCGTGGCCACTGGTGGGCAAAGTCTTGCGAAGGATTGAGCTTCATCCGGTGCAGGTAGTTCTGGTGGCACTGGAATGACCTCGCTGGCCGAGGTTTGCGGATTTAGTCAACCTCACAGTGGGAGGCCCACTACATCTGGCTCATGTTCCCAACCTGTTGCGCCAAGGTCCTATATTTTTGGATCAGGCGGCTCGCTTCTCTCTTGCAGCTTGGTTTTCGAGCGGAAGCACCTGAAAGAAAAGGGGTATCCAGAGGACGTTGTTACCACTCTGTTACAAGCAAGGAAGAAGTCGACCTACCTAGCATACATGCAGGTGTGGAAGGTGTTTGAGGTTTGGTGCAAGGAGCATAGCATGGATCCTTTTCGAGCATTGGTGGCCCACATTTTATCCTTTTTGCTGCAAGGTTTGATAAAAGGTTTGGCTTTCAACTTGTTAAGAATCCAGGTTGCTGCCTTGGGGTGCCTTAGGGGCAAGAGGCATGGTGTGTCTGTGGCTATGCATCCGGATGTGGTACATTTTTATGAGGGGTCAAACATTTGTGTCCTCCATGGCACCTAAAAGCATTGTGTGGGGCGCCGTTTGAACTACTACGTAGGGCGACTTTGAAGGATCTTTAAAAGTCGTTTTTCTGGTGGCAATTTGTTTGGCTAGGCGGATTTTAGAACTGCAAGCACTGTCATGTAGAGAGCCTTTCCTAAGGTTTTTGGATTCTGGTGTGTCTTTGTGGGTGGTGCCTTCTTTCCTTCCAAAGATTGTTTCCTCTTTTCACTTGAATCAAGACAGTGGAGTTACCTGCCTTTCTGAATTTGGATAGGACGGTTGCCTTGGATAAGGAGTTGAGGCATCTGTATGTGAAGCGAGCACTTGAGTTTCCAATCATCTTTTCGTTCTTTGGAATGATGCAAAGAAAGGGCAGAAAGTTTTGAAAACTACCATAGCACGATGGCTGAAAGAGGCCATAGTTTTGGCATACATTTGCTTGGGTCGGTTGGTACCTCAGGGTCTGAGAGCTCACTTGACACATTTGGATCGCCACAAGAGATTTGTAGGGTGGCTTCTTGGAAGTCTTTGCACACTTTCTCCAGGCGTTCTCGTCTGGATGTCCAGGTGCCAGAGTCTTATCCGCTATGGGGAAAGTGTACTTCGAGCAGGACTCTTACAGTCCCACCCGGCTTAGGGAAGCTTTGGTACATCCCAGGTGTCTGGACTGATCTGGGTATGTACAGGGAAAGGAAAATTGGTTCTTACCTGCTAACTGTCTTTCCTGTAGTACCTCAGATCAGTCCAGAGGCCTGCCCGGGTTTGGAGAGTTCGCTCTCTGTGCTGTTTGTATATAATCTGAAGTATTTTCAGTTGGATTTTCTGGCTTAGGTGATGGCTGTACTTGCTGTTTTATTTGGTTGAAAGGCTCGTTCAGATTTAGTGTTTTCTCCTCCTCATTCGGCGGGAGATGTGGTATAGGTTACGTTGAATTTTGGTGGTATTTTCCATCTTGGCTTGGAGTACAGGTCAATACTGACAGACTGCAGATAGCACACCAGGTTAAGTTAGTGTCAGTAAAACTTTTTCAGTCTCCATCTGCTGGAAGGGAGGCAAAACCCAGGAGTCTGGACTGATCTGTGGTACTACAGGAACGAAACTTTGCAGGTAAGAACCAATTTTCCTTTCCTGTATCCGTCTGAGATTGCTTGTATGTTTGTTTCCAAGCAGGGGCAATTTTGAAGACTGTGCGGGAAAGGGAAAAGTCTGCAGGTACACACTTTTTTCCCCTGCAGACTTTACATGAAATCTTCAAAGGGAAAAAGTTTTCTCTTTGAAACTTGAATGGGTGGAAAGTAGCCCCTTGGACTTGTGCCTGTTGTTTGCGCAGGTGCTTTTTATAGCAGAACTTATACGCAATCCTTTTGAAACTTAAAAGTATATGCACACATTCTGATTCCACCCAGGCCTGCCCTCTCTTTGTATTATGCAGGTGAAGTACTGCCTTTGAAAATTGCCCTCCATAATCACTAGAACTAATTGCAATAACAATTGCATCAAAATAATGTCTTTCTGTTTTTGGTTTTTTTTTTTTCTTTCCCCAGTGAAGTGGATTGGAGTAGGCAAATCCAGGGAATCCATGATTCAGCTATTCTAAGGATTACAGGTGCACACTCCTTATAAAAGTGTCTCATTCTTAAAACGTATCATAGTAACTTGCCAAGGAAAGAAGATGGCAGCACAAGATACGGCACAGAAGGGGATGCTAGTGCTGGTGTTTCTGATTCTCGATGTTGGCCTTCAGAGATGGCAACTATATTTTTTGCTCTGAAAAAATGACTTGAACAGATGTCTCCATATACCTTGCAAAATATTCCACGCCTCTGGTTATGATGGCCCTTCCCCTTTCTCATAATGCCACCAGCTTCTCTAATGTCATCTTTTGTTACATCTGAGAGAAAAACACATAATCCTCTGGCATGCTTACTTAAAATTACTTTCTAAACTATGGTTCTTTTTTTTTTCTCTCTGTTTTTTTCTGCTCTTGGCAGTATTACTTCTCTTAATTTCTTAGGCTTTCAAAACCAATTAATGCAGTTTTGCACAGATAGTTTTACACCTTCATTATTCAAATTGTTTCCATCTGCTGCTCCTCTGCTAATGATTAAGGGAGGAGAGTGGGGGTGAGTGGAAAGGAAGAGGGGAAACTTGATGATTTTATAATGCTGTCTAAATTGGTGTGACATACCCTGTTCAGGAAAACAGTGCCCTGCTGAATTGGGAGTGTGCTTGGATCCTTTATTATAGGTGTACAGCATACAGAAAACTATTCTTTGTAAATTATTTAATAGAAGACACTGAACTGTTTTAAGAGACAATAAAAGGTGTGCTCTTGAGTCTCAATATTGTATAAAGGTCATTTGCAGTCATTAAAAGACTATTCTGATAGATTGGAGGTTGACTTGATTTTGTATTTTTTTAAATGTGTGTGTTTCCGTTAAACACAGTTATGGCGTCACTGTGCCCAGATTTGTTTTGCAGCTTTGGATGTTACCTTGTTTGAAAGTGTGAAGGATTATGAAAGGGAACCTTGATCTTATTGAATACATATCCAGGACAGAAACTTGGTGCAACATCAAGGCCTGAATGCATGTTCAGATCATTCATATCAGAGTCCTCACATCTAGTATACGTAAATATATTGTATAAGTAATCCCAAAGCCTCTTTCCTGGAAGTACTTCTATCACCATGGTCCAGTTTAAGTAAAGGGCACAACATGGTTTGACAGAAAACATGCGATACCTTTGCAACTGTATGACCTTGTACAAAGATAGTGTGATCATAGTAACTCTTATCATTTATATATGTATACAGTGTATATATTATATGAGGGGCTGGTACCCCTGTTAGCTTTGCTTGTCAACCCTGCCAGTGGACTCTGCGCTGTAGACTCTATGGTCATGCCTAGGTAGAAAATGCAAGGAATGGCTGGGTGGGGCAAGTGACTTTAATGAAAAGAAGGACAGAAAGAACTAGAGAATTTGCAACTTAACCCCCTTTGAGTGAACATGAATGTAAGGACCCCCCCCCCCCACACACCCCAAAAGAGAAAGTGATAATTGCCTCAAAAAGTGTGTTTTATGACTCCATGACCTGGATGTGCACATCACTGGTGTTTTGTAATTGCTCTGTTGTGGGTGCAGAGAGCAGTGGGGGTAGGTGCCTGTTTGCATCCGTTGGTCTCAGGCGGCTTCGACCCTTGTGCCTCACCTTTTTCTCTGCTCTCCCCGCTAGCCTTGGGAAGATGGCTACCACCGCGTCTGCAAGCCGCACTCTTCGGTGTCCCCGGAACGGCTATGGCGTGGCCCTCCCGCCATGTTTCTCCCAAGGGCTTCCTAGGATGCGCACTCACGTGCTACCCACATCTTTATTCCAGCTAGGGCGTGAACCTCGGGGGTGTCCCCCTCAAGTGACATCACGCCATCCGGATATATAGCCTGTACTTGTTTGCTAGCTCATTGAGTTAGCAAGGATTGGATTCGTCCGGTCTAAGCTACTCTGCCGCTGGAAGCTCTCTCTCTGCCCTTCGGGGTATTCTCTAACTTGGGTACCAGCTCCTCGGGGATCCTCTGCTTTATTTCAGGTGCCTTACTGGAATCAGGTACTCACTCCTCGAGGGCCTGCTCTCCCTGCCTCGGTGCCTGGAACCATCAACTTCAGCCTGGTGGAATTGCCAACCTTACAGCTTCCATCTAGTGAGTAATCTAATTCTCCGTCTGTCTCATCTACAGCATTGCCGTGCTGGGAAACCTACACCGGAATCTCCCTATACCAACTTGGTGAGATGGATTCCCTCTGCCGAGGGTCCCGAGACTGCTACCTCTGGATCACCTCACTACTGCCACCTCTGGTGGAACCCATCAGCTGTACAATAAAAGATCTAACTCTGTGTTTGTGTGTCCTGAGTCTAGCCCAGTACTGTGGCTCCCCACGGGGCTCCTCCTCATGGGCGTGGTCATCTGCCACAGTACCCAAGAATCCACCCAAACAGTGCTAAACCATAACATGGGGAGCATTTAGTGGGGAAGGCGTGGGTAAAGAGTGAGGGTCAAAAAAAGCTTACAGAGGGTGAGAGGAAGGGGGGTGGGGGGGGGGGGGGGTATAAGTACATAAGATTGCCATACTGGCTCAAACCAAAGGTCCATCAAGCCCAGTATCTTGTTTCCAACAGTGGCCAATCCAAGTCACAGGTACCTGGCAGGATCCCAAGGGACAGATAGATTCCAAGCTGCTTATCCCAGGGATAAGAAGTGGATTCCTGCAACTCCACCTTAATAATGCTATGGACTTTCCCTCCAGGAGCTTGTCCAAACCTTTTTTAAACGCAGCTACACTAATAGCTTCTACCCACATCCTCTGGCAATGAATTCCAGAGCTTAATTAGGCATTGAGTAAAAAAATGTTTTCTCTTATTACTTTTAAATGTATCACCTAGTAACTTCATTGTTTGTCCCCTGGTCTTTGTACTCTTTGAAAAAGTAAACAACAGATTAACGTTTACTTGTTACTATCATATCTCCCCTCAACCATCTCTTCTCCAAGCTAAAGATTTGTAACCTCTTTAGATTTTCCTCATCGGGGAATCGTTTCATCCCCTTTATCATTTTGGTTTCCCTTCTCTTATTGTTTCTAATTCTGCTATATCCTTTTTGAGATGTGGTGACCAAATTGCAGACATTATAAGGATACACCATGGAGCGATACGGAGGCATTATGATATTCTCTGTTTTATTCTCCATTGCTTTCCTAATAATTCCTTGCATTCTATTTGCTTTCTTGGCTACTGCTGCACACTGAGTAGAAGATTTCAACATATCAACGATGAAGTCTAGATCCTTTTCTTGAATGGTGACTCTTAATGAGGAACCTTGCATTGTGTAGCTATAATTTGGGTTGCTCTTCCCTAAGTGCATCAATTTATTCTTGTCCATATTAAATTTCATTTGCTATTTGCATGCCCAGTCTCCCAGTTTTGCAATGTCCTCTTGCAATTTCTCACAATCCTCTTGTAATTTAACAAGTTTGAATAATTTTATGTCATCGGCAAATTTGATCACCTCACTTGTTCCCATTTCCAGATTGTTTATGAATCGATTAAAATGCAGGGGTCCCAGAACAGATCCCTGGGGCATTCCACTAATCACCTTTCTTCATTGGGAAAATGTAGCATTTAGCCCTACTCTCTGTTTTCTATATTATAACCAGTTTGCAATCTACAATAGGACACTGCCTCCATCCCATGACTTTTTTTATTTTCCTGAGAAGTTTCTCATGAGTGGTTTCATCAAACGCTTTCTGGAAATCCAGAAAGCTCACCTTTATCCACATGTTTATTTACGCCTTCAAAAAAATGTAGCAGATTTGTGAGGCAAGGCTTACCTTGGCTAAATCTATGTTGGCTTTGTCTCATTAAACTATGCCTAACTATATATCAAGCAATTTTGTTCTTAATGATAGTTTCCACCAGTTTGCCTGGCAGAGATTTCAGCTCACTGGTCTATAGTTTCCTGGATCACCCCTTGATTCCTTTTTAAAACAGTGTTACATTGGGAACTCTCCAGTGTTCAGGTACCCGTAGACCAATAGTTCTCAACCAGTGTTGTCGCCACACTTCCTGGTCCCCTGCTGGCCCAGCTGCTCCCCCCTGCTCCAGCGAGATGAGAACTCTTCCTCTGCCCAGGCTTGAAATGCTAATAGCCCGGGCAGAATGTGCTAGGAGAGCTGGAGACAGCAGCACTGGCAGCATGGTCTCTTCTTCCTGCCCCTGTGGCCCTGAGGAGGAAGTGATGTGCAGTGGCTGTGCATGCGGGAAGAAGTGTAGTTTTCCTTTGCAATTTCACTACAAACTACAAAGCCCTACCCAAGTTACTCAAAATTGCCCCTGGTATTTCAGGAGATACCAATCTAATAGCAAAAGAGGTCCCATCTACTGCCAATATGTGCTTATTATTAGCAAGAGAAAATGATTAATAAAAACTACAGATATCAATTTATAAAATTGTAAAATAAAATATAAATTAATAACTAAATGAAAAAGATGGCTTTTTGACCTTTTATTTTCTACTAGGTAATGGAACATGCCAAAGTATAAATACATATGTTTTGATATTATTTAAAATGAGAGCATTTGTTAACTGCAGTAACATGATCTCATTGTGCTGAGCTGGGTGGAGCCACCATTTCTACAAGAAACAGAAGACAGTGGAATGGAGAAAGCAAGCTGACAAAATGACAGCTTTCTCTCACAATATAGTATTTTTGGAGGAGTGATGCTCATTTCTTTGCCCCAGATCCACTGTGTTTTCGTGAGTGCAGAATATTCTTTGCTTCTCCTGAGCAGATAGTTTTCTCAGAGGGCCGTTATGAGTCACTGGCGTGTACTTATGAATACCATTGTCTGGAATACAAAGCATATTAACTGGTGTTATATAGAAATACCTGATTTTCAACATTTCTGATTTTAAGTATAGTATCTTTATAACGCCACTTGTTATGTGAAGACTTAGAGAGGGTAATTATATAGCCATGGGTAATATACATGCATAGGTTACTGGGCTGCTGGCGCTAACATTTAAAAAGAAGACAGAGAAACTTTTAAACGAGATCGTAGGGCAGGGGTCTGGAACCTATGGCTCGCGAGCCAGATGTGGCTCTTTTGATGGCTGCATCTGGCTCGCAGACAAATCTTTAATAAAAAAGTAAAAATCTAACAAACCCCCCCACCCTCCTGACGTCCCCCAAGACCTCCAAAACTAATTTACTACAACCCCCCACCCTCCTGACCCCCCAAGACCTGCCAAAAGTCCCTGGTGGTCCAGCAGGGGTCCAGGAGCGGTCCCGGGAGCGATCTCCTGGACTTGGGCCATTTTGACTACTGGCAGCCGACAGCCCAAGTCCAGGAGATCGCTCCCGGACCCCCGCTGGACCACCAGGGACTTTTGGCAGGTCTTGGGGGGGGGGGGGTCAGGAGGGTGAGGGGTTGTAGTAAATTAATTTTGGAGGTCTTGGGGGGCGTCAGGAGAGTAGGGAGTTGTAGTAAATTAATTTGGTAGGTCTTGGGGGGGTCAGGAGGGTGGGGGGTTGTAGTTAGTATGGCTCTCACGGAATTACATTTTAAAATATGTGGCGTTAATGGCTCTCTCAGCCAAAAAGGTTCCCGACCCCTGCCGTAGGGGAAAGTTGTTAGTCACTCAGAACCATGTGGTTTAGAGGGAGGTATCTTCCAAAAGTACTTACAAAGCAGGGAAGAGAGAATATCCCAGTAAAGAGATTGTGGTTAAGGTTAAGGTAGCCCAGATGGATATAGAAAAAGAGCACACAGAGGTGAATAATTCTATACCTCCCTTTCTTCTGCTAATAGCTAGTTGTGAATACAAATAGAAATCAAAATAAAACATACTTTAAAATGTCTGTATGCAAATACCAGAATTCTGAATAGTGAGGATTATAGATATTAGGCGTGTCAGAGCTATGGTGGAAAGAGGATAACCAGTGGCACACGATGAATACCAAGGTATAAATTATATCATCTTGATAAGGCAGAACAAATTGATGGAGAGGTAGAACTTTATTGGAGGAGTAAAACCACTGGAAATGATCTTCTGGCTGAATTCAACTGCTGAGACCTTACTTTGAAGGGAGATAATTTTTATTAATACATTTTTGTTCTTTTAATTTTTGAAAAAGGAATTTTTTGCATTTCTTTTTTGTTTCTTAGGCATTTTTCTACTTAGTTTTAGAAAGGAAAAGTAGAGGGGAAGGGGTTGCCTTGCTTTAGTATCTTTTTGTTTCTGCCTTTGGATTTAGTAGCTAAAAGGGACAGCTTTTCCTTTGAAACGGGAGTTGAAAGGAACTCATTGCCTGGGTTAATTGGTTCAGGATCTGAGCTCTGCATATAGGTCACCAAAGCTAAGAACTAATCTGCCTTTATTGGAGGAGCTAAACTACAACAGGTACATTTTTCTTGCTGAATTCAACTGCAGAGACCTTACTTTGAAGATGGATAATTTTTATAAAGTTTTTGTTCTTTTAATTTTTGAAAAGGGATGTTTTTGCATTTCTTTTTTGTTTCTTGGGCATTTTTTCTACTTAGTAGAAGGAAGGCGCACCCCCCAATTTTCACTTCTAACTTTATAGACTAATCCACTAGTTAGCCGGGTAAACATTGGTTGGCAATCACAAGAAATTAAGTTAGATACAATTAGTTACTGTGGAATCAAGTAAAGTTTCAGGAGGAGATTAAATAGTAATACCATAGTAGATATGTCAGGTAATTCATTTTTATGATGAAAGAAAAATACTAGTTGGTACCAGAAAAAAAGAGTGAGAGCAAGTGAATTAGCTCATTCTATGTTTTCTGCAAATGGAACAAATTAAGTACATTTCTTGTGAGCTGAGTAGTAGCATCATATTATATCTTGTGGGAGCACTGAGAGGAGAAGGGATCACCTTGCTGGTGGCTGAAGAAAATCGGTAAGTACTACTTTAGGAAATTTTGGAACTCAAAAAGGTTTTGGGAGAAGTAAACTATTGGGGCATATTCTGTAGTGTGTTTGTGTGTCTGTATTAAATAGCTAGTCAGAAGGCAGGAAGAAGCCAGGAGTTTGGATGTTTTGATTTCCCTCCCTTCCATCCATCCCTAGCTCATCCTTTCATTTATAGGTAAGAGAAAAAAAATCAGCCTTTTAACTTAAGGCTTGGGGCAATCCTGTGTTTATCAATGTTTAATCATCTCTTGTAGGTCACTACCTGATAAATAGTGAATACACTAATAAATTTAAAGGCCTCAAATTGTATGCATCTCTACTCCCATAGCAACCTAAACTTAACTAGGAACTGAACATAATTAATATGAAGGCAGCAGTCCAGCAGCAAGAGGGGGGCCTTCCAGTCTTTTGCATCGAGTGTCAAATGTATGATGTTTTTACCCTCTGGTGAGAGGTTGTATGTGTGCACCCAGTGCAAAGAGCTCCTGTCACTCAGAGAACAAGTCCAATCTCTGGAGGCTAGAGTGGCAGACATGGAGGAGCTGAGGCAGACAGGTATATCGATGAGACATTCAGGGATATAGCCAAGTCCCAACTCCAGTCTGGCAGGCCTGGTGCTGCCTTGGAAGAGGAAGGTCTCCTGGTCAGAAAGCATCAACCTGATGTGGCAGGAAAAATCCTGAGCCAAGAACCTGCTCTCCAGGTGATACATTGTCCTCTCACACCAAGGATGTCTCTCCCAGGGCTACTGCCCAGGATGGAAGGGTTAGGTCAACTGTCATAGTTGGTGACTCAATTATTAGGAATATAGATAGCTGGGTGGCTGGTGGGCGTGAGGATCGCCTGGTAACATGCCTACCTCGTGCGAAGGTGGCAGACCTCACATATCACCTAGATAGGATTTTAGACAGTGCTGGGGAGGAGCCGGCTGTTGTGGTACGTGTGGTGCCAACGACATAGGAAACTGTGGGAGAGAGGTTCTGGAAGCCAAATTTAGGCTCCTATATCGAAAGCTGATAACCAGAACCTCTAGGGTAGCATTCTCTGAAATGCTCCCCGTTCCAAGCACAAGTCCCCAGAGGCAGGCAGAGCTCCAGAGTCTCAATGCGTGGATGAGACGATGGGGCAAAGAAGAGGGATTCAGTTTTGTAAGGAACTGGGGAACCTTTTGGGCAAGGGGGAGCCTTTTCCAAAGGGATGGGCTCCACCTTAACCAGGTTAGAACAGGCTGCTGTCGCTAACTTTAAAAATGAGATAGAGCAGCTTTTAAACTAGAACAAAGGTGAAAGCCAACAGTCGCTCAGCAGAACATGGTTCAGAGGGAGGTATCTTCAAAGGATACTAATGAAGCAACAGAGTTAGGGCATCCCAACAGAGAGATTCCAATAATAAAAGTAGTAGTCCATGTGCCAATAAATAAATAATTACCTGAGCTAAAAGATTCCAAATTATCTCTGACAAATGAAAAGCAGAATGTTAATACAAACAAAAAATACACTTTGAAATGTTTGTATGCTACTGTCAGAAGTCAGATGGAAGAGTTAGAGTGTATAGCAGTGAATGATGATATAGACTTAATTGGCAACTTAGAGACATGGTGGGATAGTGCTATACCAGGGTACAAATTATATCGCAATAATAGAGAGGAGCAACTTGGTGGCACTTTGTCTGGGATGGTATAGAGTCCAACAGGGTAAAGATCCTGCAAGAGTCTAAATGCACAATTAAATCTTTATGGGTAGAAATCCCTTGTATGGTGGGGAAGAGTATAGTGATAGGAGTATACTACCATCTACCTGGCCAAAATGATGAGTCGAACAGTGAAATGCTAAGAGAAATTAGGGAAGTTAACCAAATTGGTAGTGCAGTAATAATGGGAAATTTCAATTACCCCAGAATTGACTGAGTAAATGTAACATCAGGATATTTATTTATTTATTTAAAATCTTTTCTATATTGTCGTTAAGTTATATACCATCACAACGGTTTACATATAGGCACATAAATTCAGTAAGTGAATGTGTACAATGATACATTCTAACAAGTGCCATAGGGTTCGGTTACATCATGTCTAATTAAAAACTTGTTTGAAGGGTGAGTTAGATTTGACCATATATACATGTAAGTTATTTCTTTACAGGTATAATTCTCATGTTCTGCGTAATACTATTAAGTTAACTGTGAGATACACAAATACCTTTTGTAATGCATGTGTTGAGAGCATTACTGTGTGCATGGTGTTCTTCATGGTAGAGAGAGAAAGTTCCTGGATCAAATAAATAACAGATTTATGGAGCAATTGGTTCAGGAACAGACAAGCGAGGGAGCAATTTTAGATCAAATTCTCAGTGGAAACCAGGATCTGGTGAGAGAGATAACGGGGGCGGGGCCGCTTGGCAATAGTGATCATAATATGATAAAATTTGAATTAACGACAGAAAGGGGGACAGTAAGTAAATCCATGGCTCTAGCCCTAAACTTTCAAAAGGAAAACTGACAAAATGAGGAAAATAGTTAAAAAAACAAACAAACCCTGAAAGGTGCAGCTACAAAGGTAAAGAGTGTACAACAGGCATGAACATTCTTTAAAAATACCATCTTGGAAGCGCAATCCAGATGTATTCCACATGTTAAGAAAGGTGGAAATAAGGCCAAATGATTGCAGACATGGTTAAAAAGTGAGGTGAAAGAGGCTATTTTAGCCAAAAGATCTTCATTCAAAATTTGAAAGAAGGATCCATCAGAGGAAAATAAGATAAATCATAAGCATTGCCAAGTTAAGTGTAAAACATTGATAAGGCAGGCTAAGAGAGAATTTGAAAAGAAGTTGGCCATAGAGGCAAAAACTCATAATAAAAACTTTTTAAAATATATCTGAAGCAGGAGGAAGTGACGTCACCTCAGCAAATGGCTGCATAACCCAGAGGCTCCTCCAACAACAAGCTATATCCCCACTAATCAAGGGCATCCATTGCATACAAACTCCTCAAACTGGATAATCCAACAGCCTGGGATACACTGAAGTCGATCAAATGAAAATTGCTGGATTTTAAAAGATTTTCTTACCAGAACAGGGTCACAGTGAGGGATTGGAGTTATCAAAAATGGCGCAACTCGATGAGGGCCCGCTGTCAGGAGCCGCTACTGACGAGCTACTAATGGAGGAAGATGATCTGCCGACATGGGCAGAAATGAAGAGCTGGTTCACGGGCCTCAAACAAGATATTTATAATAACAAATGGGACATTATGAACTCAATTGAAGAAATGAAAGAAGAGCTTGCTGAAAATGGCCAGCGGATCTTTGAAGCTGAAACCCACATTGACGCACATAGCGAGAAACTAAAGGTGGCACGGGAAACACAATCTTCTTTACAAAACGAAATTGACCAGCTTACAGAAAAAGTTGAGGACTTGAAAATCGCTCTCGACGCCATAACTTACGTTTCCGGGGTATACCTGAGACTCTGGATCACCAAAACTGCACAGAAGTGGTAACACAGATCAGTGCCATGCTTCTGCTGGAAGCACAGGACTTGGCAAGGGTAGAGAGCCCACAGGTAGTTAAAATTGATCGAGCACATAGAGCCCTGGGGCCTAGATTAAGCAATAAACCTCGCGATATCATCGCATGCTACCATGACTTTGCCATTAAGGATCAACTAGCAATGATTGTGAGGAAACAAGCTTCTTGGCTATGATTTTTACAGACCTGTCCCCAGTCACTATTCGAAAGCGACAGGAAATGAAGAGTATTACAGAAGCTCTACACAAGGATAATGTGAGATATAGATGGCTCTTCCCATTTAGGCTAAGTTTTTCTCTAAAGGGGGAATCTCACAGAGTCAAAACGCTGCTGGATGCAAATCGCATAATGAACGAAGCTGGATACCCGGGATTTGAGATACCGCAACCCACTATGAAAACCACTAAACGGAGGGAGGACCCACCGTGATGGCAGTGCGTCACTAAGGGTGGCCGAAGAATTAGGCGCAATCCAGAAAACGAGAGCTTGCCCTGTACCATACATGAGCACCTGCCGGACTTATACCTTGCTTCACCACTTCTGGATTAAGGTTCTAGATCAAGTTTATTCTTTCTGGTTTGGACTGGGAGCCAGGACACGTTATCATATTTTGGAATCAGCTCTCGCTCCTGCCTTTTTGTTGGTGATGCCTTCGATAGGTTTAGTTTATAGTTATAATGTTCAGGAAGTATCATATTCTGATAATTTTTATAGCTCTATTTTTACATGTTGTTGGGACGGCCTCATGTGTATGGGGATGACTGTTTCCTCCTTAAACAATGCAGTATTGCCTCAGCACTGGGGCTATACTGAGAGGGTGTGGGTAATCATGAGGGAATTTGATGGGGTTGTTTATGGTATAAAGTTATATGGGATAACGTTTAGCGGAACGCACTTAAGATACTTCAATAATGTGTCACACTTCATAGATCTGACCTCTGGTGGTGATTGTCTTCTGGTCAAGGCTTATGCCATACAAGGAAATATCTTTGTTGATTCCTTGCTTAATCCCCAGCTGCATTCATACATGACGGCTCTAAACTTTTTTCCCTTAATGTTAAGGGATTGAATACCCCCTTAAAGCATCACCAATTATTTGCAGATTTGAAGCAACATCAGATAGCTGTAGCCTTTGTCCAGGAGACACACCTCAAGAGATGCTACGAATGTCTATTAAAAAACAATTTATACCCGTCGCAGTATTGGGTTGCGTGTTCTAAAGCACAGAAATATTCTGGGGTTGGAATCTTAATAGGGAAAGATATTATCTATGAGCAGGTGGCACGCATTCCCGACCCAGAAGGATGCTACCTCTTTCTAATCATCTCTATAGGGGGCGAGAAATACACCTTAGTAAACATATATGCCCTGAACTCTAACCAGGGCTCATTTTTTGAGAAACTATCCCAATTTATAGCTGACACTGCAGAGGGCCACCTCATTCTTGGGGGGGGATTTTAACCTGACCATTAATCCCTATTTAGACAATTCCTCTGCCCATATTCCTACGTCGGGAAATGACCTTAAAAAACTTAAAGCCTGTATTTCTAGATTTGGATTATTAGACACTTGGAGGAATTGATACCCCAAGTCCAAAAGTTGCACTTTCTTCTCCAGAGCACACCAATCACACTCATGATTGGATCTATTTTTTGTGGACAAGGGATGTATCAACATGATATCCAGACCAACTATCGAACCTATCATGTGGTCAGATCATGCCCCTATTAGGATGATGCTTAATATTTCTCAGTATGACAAGGGTCAACAATACTGGAGGCTAAATGATAGTTTACTTGAAGATCCAGGCTTTAGTTTACAGCTCACAGCCCAGATGTTGAGAGATTAATTCTGATCTTTCTGAGAATGTGTCTTGGGTCCTGGTGGCACTAAAAGGTCCTATGGACTGAAGTGGAGGAGGTTTTCTGTGTGGTGTGAGCAGATGGCCCTAGATTCGTTCTCCTGCCCCACACAAAAACTGCTCGAGTACTTTCTACACCTTTCGGAGGCTGGCTTAAAACCCAACTCTGTTAGAGTTCATCTTAGTGCAATTGGTGCACACCACCACGGTGTAGATGGTATGCCCATCTCTGTACAGCCTATAGTTGTACGATTCATGTGGGGCCTGTTTCAATTGAAGCCTCCCCTAAGGTCTCCTGCTTGTTTTGGGACCTCAGCGTGGTGTTAGCTCAGCTGATGACAGCTCTTTTTTGAGCCGCTGTACTCCTGTGACCTGAAGTACCTGACCTGGAAGGTCATATTTTTGGTGGCAGTCACTTCAGCGTGCATGGTCCACAAGCTCCAGGCCTTAGTGACTTATCCACCTTACACTGTTTTATCATGACAGGGTGGTCTTGCTTACACACTCTATGCTCCTGCCTAAGGTGGTGATGACTTCCATCTTAACCAGTCAATTGTCCTGCCAACATTCTTTCCCAAGACCCATTCGCACCAAGGCAAACGAGCACTGTACAGTTTGGACTGCAAGTGAGCCATAGCCTTCTATCTGGAGTAGACAGAAGCCCATAGACAGTCTATCCAACTTTTTATTTTTTTTGCCAAGAATAGGTTGGGCATTGCCGTTGCCAAACAGACATTATCCGATTGGCTAGCAGATTGCATCTCCTTCTGTTATGCCCAGGTGGGACTGCATCTTGAGGGTCATGTCAAGGTTTATTCTGTCAGAGCCATGGCAGCGTTGTTGGCCCACTTGAAAGATCTGCAAGGCTGCAATGTGGCGTTCGCTCCACATATTCACATCCCATTACTTTCTGGATAGGGATGACTGACGCAACAGTAGGTTTGGCCAATCTGTTCTCTGAAACCTGTTTGAGGTGTAGAACCCAACTCTCCCAATCTTGGTTTTATGCTGTCTCCCCCTTTGTTACCAACAGCACCATTGTTGTTGTGCCCGTTGGCACCTGATTGGGTGTCTGTTGGTCCCCTTTTGTGTTAGGGAGCAGCCTGCAGCTAGGGATTCACCCATGTATGAGGATACCATCCTGCTGGTCCTTGGAGAAAGCAGAGTTGCTTACCCTGTAACAGGCATCCTCCGAGGACAGCATGATGTTAGTCCTCAGGAAACCCACCCACCACCCCGCAGAGTTGGGTTTCTCCTATTTTTCATTTTATCATAATTCTATGAGACTGAAGAAGGACCCACGTGAACGTGTGGTATAGAGCTTGCTGGGCATACTCGATGTGCCTAGTCAAAGTTTCTAGAAACTTTGACATTAAGTTTTCCGGCATCGGGCTCTATCTGATGATGTCACCCATGTGCGAGGACTAACATCCTGCTATCCTCAGAGAACATTTATTACAGGTAAGCAACTCTGCTTTCTGTTTCCAGAGGATGTTGTCAAAACAACTAGCTTAGTGGGTTTCAAAAGAGGATTGGGCAAGTTCCTGAAGGAAAAGTCCATAAATAGTTATTAGCCAGGCTGACTTAGGAAAGCCATCACTTATCTCTGGGAGTGAGATACAAGAAATAGATCAACTATTGGGGATCTGCTGGGAAGTTGCGACCCAGACTGGCCACTGTCAGATACAGGGTACTGGGCTTGATGGACCTTGGTAATTTTCAAAGCAAACTTATGCACCTCAGTTCGTTTTGAAAATTATCCAAAATAACATACAGAAATCCAACCACACAAAATTACATCAGCTCTTTTCAGAGCTTAATTTGGGATTTGGATTTACACACATTTTTTTTTTAAATCAAAAGTATGTGTGCAAATCCAAACTGCATCCCCTGAAAAACCTTTTCTGTGTGAATAATTGTATGCACAATATTAGGTTATATACACACTCCTATGTGCACAACTCCCGTGTAAACAGCTGTCAAAATTATCCATATAGAGAGTAATTTTCACAGTCATTTCTTTAGGTTAAAATAATGCTATACCCACAGAACTGGGCTTTTACAAAATTGCCCACCCAATATACGGGTAATAGTATGTACATAGGGCCTGTATACGTGTACTTCAAATGTGTTTTTAAGGACAGGGTTGTGTTATGCTCAAGTTTTACATTTTCAAAAGAATGCTCGTATTTCCCTGAAAAAAACTGCTGGTAACTTTTAAACCAGCGCACATATATATGCATTCGTCGGCCCACACCCAGGGATGCAGTCATTTTATAACATTCGTGCGTATATGAGTGCATGTTATAAAATAAGTTGACCATGCACAATTTTAAGTGGAGATGTGCCTGTGTGCGCAAATGCTACTTCTACCCATGCAAGTGAGGGGATTTTCAAAGCCACATGCACCGACACTATTGGCCATTTTCCTAGTTCATTCCTAGTTCGCTCAGTTAAGTGATAGGATTTCCAAATTCTCCTAGTTTAATAGCCTCCCTTCTCCCCTGATAGCCCAAACCTTTAAAGGGTGTTGATCTGCCTAGAATTTTTTGTTTAACAGCTTACATGTCATCCATAGCAGAAGTAAAGTTATGCAGCAGGGGACCCCATGCCATGCCTGCACCATGCCCCATCCCTTTTTGGAAACTTTTTAATTGTGCACACAGCAGCACACAGCAGCATCCACGCATATATCCCGGCAGCTTTTAAAATCTGCTCAGTGCGCGTGCCACCCCAATATATTCATGCATCCTCTAATTGATGTGTGCATAGGGCTTTTAAAATTCACCTTTATGTATGTATATTAGTGGGTATAAATATGCACAGGTAGTTTTGGTGGAATAATTTTCAAAGGGAAAGCACATGTGTTGCTTTTCCCTTTGAAAACTGGAGGAAAGTTTACAGGTAAACGTTTGACAACTGCAGCCTTTAAACAAATGCGGCCAGTTACAAACTTTCCACCATAGGAGCTAATAATCAAAGTGTTTTTTTATGGGTAAACTCATTGTGATGATTCTCCTCACTCCAGATACTTTTACGCACATAAAAATAGGGGCAAGGACAAATCGAGGGTAGGGGCAAAGTATACTTGGAGATTGCATAATCTAATCTCTATGTGTATTTTACAGCGCTTATTTATTTACACCTGCTCTGATGCAGGTGCAAAGTATGGCAGTACTTTGCATGTGTGTTGTGCATGCTGGCATGAGTTTCCCTTTGAAAGCAAACTTGCAGTCGCTTATGGGACTGCAAGCTCTAGGGGGACTATCATTATGGCCCTCATAATTATAGGTTTTAAAGGCAAATTTCAAATTGTCCATGTTGAACATAAGTTACCTGGCAAGTATCCAAACATTAAATAAATCTCAAGCTACTGTTGCTTATTTTTTCCCCTAGGAATTTATCCAAACCTTTTAAACCCAGTTACAATAACTGCCGTAACCACATCCTTTGGCAATGAAATGTAGAGCTTAACTATGCACTGAGGGAGAGAATTTTTTTTGATTCATTTTAAATGAGCTGCTTGCTAACTTCATGGAGTGCTCCCTAGACCTTCTATTATCTGACAGGGTACATAACTGATTTACATTAACTTGTTCAAGTCCTTTCTTGATTTTGTAGACCTCTATCATATCCCATCTTAGTCATCTCTTCTCTAAACTGAACAACCCTAACCTCTTTAGCATTTCATTATTAGGCAGCTGTTCCATGCCCCTTATCATTTTGATTGCCCTTCTCTGCACTTTCTCCAGTCCAACTATATCTTTTTTGAGATGCGGCGACCAGAATTGTACCCAGTACTCAAGGTGCGGTCTCACCATAGAGCGATAGAGAGGCATTAAGACATTTTCCATTTTATACACCATTCCCTTCCTAATAATTCCTAACATTGTTTGCTTTTTTGACTGCTGCAGCACTGTTGTAACCTGGATTGGCCACTGTTGGAAACAGGATGCTGTGTTTGATGGACTCTTGGTCTGACCCAGTATGGCAACTTCTTATGTTCTAATTTTGTAAACTGTGTATGCTAAGGAGACTAAAACCTTTACTAAAGATTTCTAACTGTAGAACTATGCTACAGCATTTACTGTTCTCGGGGACAGATTACTGTAATTCCCTGATACTAGGACTTCCTGATAGCACACTGAGAGCCCTTCAGCTTTTGCAAAATTCTGCTGCCTGAGTTTTGACTAGATGTTCCAGATATGATTGTATTACTCAAATCCTTTATATGCTTTGCTGGTTGCCCTTAAGCTACATAATTCAATATAAAATGCTAGTATTGATCCATAAAATTATTTCAGATAAGGGTGCTTTGGCTAGGCTCTAATTTACATGTTTACACTCCACAGCAATCTTTAAGATCGGCCAACAAGGGCCTAATTGTCATTCTGACAGTGCACCAGGCACATCTGGGTGAGCTTCATGAGCGTGCGATATCAGTGGCTAGTTCCTTGTTGTGGAATTCAATGCCTGAACAACTTCAATTAATATCTGACGCTAAGGAATTTAAAAAGAGCCTACAAACTCTTTCAAACTAATCATTAAACATCTTTTACTTTTATGACTGGACTTTTGGAAAGGAGGCCAGGAGGACGATTTTTATGGAACAGCAGCGTGGGCGGGTCCTGCGCTGCCTAAGATCACATGGGCCCCAGGACAACTGGAAAGGCGCTGCTGCTCCTCCTCCTCCTTCCCTTCAGGCCCAGCAAGACCAATCCCTGGTGTCCGCCAGGTCTTTGAGGAGGAGAGAGGAACTTCCAGGGTGGTAATTGGAGGATTTGTATGGCCCCTGTGGGCAACAGCACATAAGCTGTGGTTGGCCCAGCCCAATGGGGACTGTTTTAAATTTCCACGAGGACTGGCTCGGAGCAAATAGGACGGTAGCTTTGGTTTTGCCACTGTGAACTTTCTCCCATCCACCCTCCCTTTCTCTGATGTTTGTTTTTTACATTCGGACCGATACAGAAAAACCCACGGGAGAGCCGGTGAGCGCCTGCTCTCCCGGCGCGCGCCCAGGCCACTCTCCTGGGCACGCGATTCAGAAAAAAAAAATATGTAAATGAGGGCCCGCGGTAAAAGGAGGAGCTAGGGACACTAGCGCATCCCTAGCGCCTACTTTTTGACAGAAGCGGTGGCTGTCAGCGGGTTTGACAGCCGATGCTCAATTTTGCTGGCGTCTGTTCTCAAACCTGCTGACAGCCACGGGTTCGGAAAACGGACACCGGCAAAATTGAGCGTCCATCTTCCAACCTGCGGGCAGATTTTTAATTTCTGATTTTTTTTTTATTTTGGGGGCCTCCGACTTAATATCGCTATGATATTAAGTTGGAGGGTGTACCGAAAAGCAGTTTTTTCTGCTTTTCTGTACACTTTCCCGGTACCGGCTGAAATTAACACCAGCCTTCGGCAGGAGTTAATTTCTGAGAGTAAAAGATGCGGCTTCACTGCACATTTTACTTTCTGTATCGTGCGGGAATGACTAATAGGCCCATCAACATGCATTTGCATGTTGCAGGCACTATTAGTTTCGGGGGGGGGGGGGGGGGGGGTTGGCCATGCATTTTCCACTGCTATTATCCCTTACTGAATAAGGGGTAAAAATAGGGCGTCGAAAACGCTTGGCCAAACACGGGCTAACAGTGCGCTCAGCCTGAGTGCACTTTACTGCATTAGCCCGATTGTTATTCTTTGTTATGTGTTTAGGTTGTTGCAGCAGGGGATACTCAAGCATATACTGAGAAACTAAGAGGATTTGAGATGTGATGTGTTGCAGGACTGGGTTCAGACCAAAGACAGTAGGGCTTCTAGCTGGCTGTGACGGGATCAATGGTCTTACAGGTCTGGTGACTTGGGTGTAGTTTAACTTGTTGTGCTGTGGCAGTTAAGCTACCAGGGCTGATTAGGGACTGTTCAGTTGTTATAAACGATGCTGATATTAGTGAGCTCGGTACTGTATACAATAAAGTTGCGGCCTTTTGACCTCCAAATGGTTTCTAGTGTTTCTGTTAATTGGTGTAAGAACGTGAGAGGTTGGACCCGAGAACTGAAGGGTGATCCTGGATGTTTTCCCGTTATGGCAGAGTGAATTATGTCAGGCTACAGAATATTTTGTTTTGTATTTTGTCTCTCATTTTTAACTTGTGTATCTCCTTTATTATGAATGCTTTTACTGTAAGTCACCATGATCCTTGGTGTGGCAGGTGATATAATTAAAAAAAAAAGTATCTTTATTAATTTTCAATATATTACATAAGAAAATGAGGGGGGGAAAAGGAAATTCAGAGCAAGAAATGATTTTCAAAACAAACACTATTACATATAAAGAAAAATCAATATCTGTATAATCCTGGTTCCAATAATCATGGTGGGAGAAAGCACTTAATCTATTAAGAAAAAAACTAATAAGAAGGAGAGGAGTCGAACTCTAGTTACCAGGTCACAAATGTTTTTAAATAAATAAATCTTGATATAATTTTGCTTGTTTACGTTTTCAACAGTCTTTGGCAGTTCTTTATGGTAAGGTATGTTTAAGTTGTGTGGTTTCCATCACAAACAGCAGGGCCATTGAAACCTAATTTAATTGCAAGTCTTGTTGCATTTGCCTATTGCTCTTTACTGTTCTAGATTGACCTTTTGGGCACAAGAGGACTTAGGTCATCCCTATATTGTTCCAGTTGCATTGGCATCCAGCAGAGTCCCATTTGAAATTCAAACTTCTTCGACTGACTGAGATATAGTTATACCCAGGCCTGGATTTGTCAATAGGCACACTAGGACTATACCAGGGGCAGCAGACTGGCTGAAGATTTGCTGCCTGCCACTAAACATAATATAGATTATACTAATAAATAATGTAAAACTACTTAAGTTTCATAATGTAATATAAAAAATGAAAATGTTTTCCAATTTGCTTCAGAATTTTTAAATCGCTGCCACAGGAAACTGTTGTCCAACCTTGAAGGTGGGAGGGAAGAGGGGGGATGACGGGTGACAGCACCAACAGTGCCTATGCTCGCAAAAATCCTAAATAAATCTGTCCCTGGTTATACCGAACTACAATCTATTCAGGAAGGACCAGGTAGAAAGTTAGGCGTAGATTTTCAGACATACGCGCGGGCGTAGATTTGTTCGCGCAACCCAGTGTGAACAAATCTACGCCCGATTTTATAACATGCGCGTTCAGCCGCGCACATGTTATAAAACTCAGGGTTGGCGCACGCAAGGGGGTGCACAATTGCGCAACTTCTGCGCGCCGAACCACGTAGCCTTCCTCCATTCCCTCCGAGGCCACTCCGAAATCAGACCGGCCTCGGAGGGAACTTTCCTTCCGCCTCCCCCGCCCCATCTAAACCCCCCCCCTGACCTTTATCGTCTAAGTTACGCATGCTTCTGGGCAGGTGTAACTTGCGCGTGCCAGCTGGCTGCCGGCGCACCATCCCTCGGCAGGGCCACAACGGAGGAGGCCTCGGCCCACGCCCCCAGAACACCCATTTTTCAAAGCCCCGGGACATATGTGCGTCCCGGGGCTTGCGCACACCACTGAGCCTATGCAAGATAGGTTCGGTGCGCGCAGGGGCAGGTTTCGGGGGTTAAGCGCGTAACCCTTTGAAAATCTACCCCTTAGGGAGGAGGCATGGCATTATATATAAAGAACAATATTAAAGCAACAGAATTGCTGGGTTTATAAGCTGAGGAGGAGGCACTGTGGGTTAATCCGGAAAGAGGGAATGGAGCATCTATTTATATTGGTTTAATATACAGACCTCCATCACAGATAGAAGCGATGTATAAAGATTTAATGGAGAATATTCACAGGATTGCTGTGAAAGTGGAGGTGCAACTGCTAGGGGATTTCAACCTGCCAGATGTTAATTGGGATATCCAAGCTGCAGAATCTTCTAGAAGCAGGAAGATCTTAGATTCTCTGCAAGGAGCATTGTTCTGTCAGCTGGTAATGGAACCCACATGGGAGGAGCCGATACTGGACCTGGTGCTTACCAGGTTCGTTTACCAAATGAGACAGTATTTCTGATGTTGTAGTCGATGATTATCTGGGATCCACTGATCACTGGATGGTGTAGTTCAATATTAGAATGCAAGAGATGAAGGTTCATTCAAAGGCAAGAGTCCTAGACTTCAGGAAAACTAACTTTCTCAAAATGGGGGAGTACCTCAAGGAGTCATTATCTGGATGGGAAAATCTAGGGGAAGTAGAAGGGCAGTGGGCAAAACTAAAAGGAGATCTCATAAGGATAACTACTTTATTTTCCTAACAAAAAGATTAAAGAGGAAAAAGTAGCCATTATGATTTTCTAAATAAGTAGCTGAAAAGGTAAGGGAGAAAAGGTTAGCATTCATAAACTACCAGAGAGATTGCAGAAAGAGGAAGACAGGGGACAATATCTGGAAAAACTGAGAAGCTGGGACAGTAGTCAGGAATGCAAAAATTCAATTAGAAGAAACATAGCAAACATGGTAAAACAGGGGGACAAGACTTTTTTTTTTTTAAAGATATGTCAGTGATAGAAGGATGTGCAAAAGTGGCATTGTGAGACGCAAAGGCAAAGGTTTTGCTTTTTCCTCATTAGCCTCTACATATGCCTCATATGTAGAGGCTAATGAGGAAAAAGCAAAACGACTTAAATATTTGTGTTTGGTGTTCGCTATGGAAGGGATTAGAGCAGGGCTACATAAAACAAATAAGATTGGAAATGAGATAAACCTCAATCAATTTTCGGGACAGTGTGCTCGTGAGGAGCTAACTAAACTTAAAGTAGATATGGCAATGAGGCTGGATGGGGATACATCTGAGGGTACTAAGGGAACTTAGAGATGTCCTCGCAGCTCCACTGGCTGACCTTTTCAATGCTTCTTTAGAATCTGTAGTAATCCTGGAGGATTGGAAAGGGCAGATATGGTTCCTATTCATAAAAGTGGAAGTAAGGAGGAAGCTGGGAACAACAGACTGGTTTGTCTGACCTATATAATGAGCAAACTAATGGAATCGCTGCTAAAACAGAGGAGAGTGCAATTTATGGAATCCAATGGATTGCAAGATCCGAGGCAGCATGGTTTTACCAGGGGTAAATCGGATCAATTTCTTTGATTGGGTGTCCAGAGACTTTGATTAGGGGAGTGTTAGATGTAGTGTACTAGGATTTCAGCAAGGCCTTTGACATGGTTCCACAGAAAAGACTTATAAACAATTAAGCATTCTTGGTATGGAACCTAGAATGACTCACTGGGTCAGAAATGACTGAGAGGGAGGAGACGAAGGTTAGTGGTAAATAGAGTTTTCTCTAACGAGGGGGTTGTAACTGGTGGTGTGCCTCAGGGATCGGTCCTTGGACCTGTTCTTTTTGACATTTATGTGAACAACATAACAGAAGGATTGTCTTTTTGCTGATGAGTTCAAAATTTGTAACAGTGTGGACAGTCAGGAAGGTGAGGAAAACATGTGGAGAGGGATGTAGTGAATCTTGAGGCATATGGTCCAAGGTCTGGGAGCTAAAATTTAATACTAAAAAATGCAGAGTAATGCATTTAGGTTGCATAAAAGCAAAGGAAAGGTACAGTATTGGAGGTGAAATCTTCTAAGCACAAAGATGGCCAAACAGATGGATAAAGCGATGGTAAAAGCCAGAAAGTTGCTTGGCTGCATAGGAAGAGGAATGGTCAGCAGAAAAAGGAAGTTGATATTGCCCCTATCTAGGTCCCTGACTAGATCTCACTTGGAGTACTGTGTACAATTTTGGAGACTGCACCATCACAAGGATTTAAACAGGATGGAGTTTGTCCAGAAATCCAAAAATGGTCAGTAGTCTTCGTTCTAAAGTACATGGGGATAGACTTAACGATCCAAACATCATACCCTAGAGGAAAGGTGAGATATGATAGCGATATTCAAATATCTCAAAGGTTTCCATGCACAGGAGGTGGGTCTTCTTCAATGGAAAGGAGGCTCTAGAACGAGGAGTCATGAGATGTGGGTAGACTCAGGTGTAATCTTCAGAAATGTTTCTTTACAGAGAGGGTGGTGGATGTGTGGAATAGCCTCCCAGCGGAGGGGGTGGAGACAAAAACAGTATCTGAATTCAAGAAAGCATGGGATAAATACAGGGGATCTCAAAGTAAGTGATGGGAATTATAATGTTAAATTAATTGGATGGATGGACAGACTTAATGGGCCATATAGTATTTTTCTGCCATCATGTTAGTGCTTGTGCAGAAATAGTCCCTCACACCCCTGCTGGGGAGCTCTGTTCTGAGCAGCTAAGTCTCCTAGCGCTGCTTTCAATGTCATCAGTACGCTTGACATCTGAAGGCACAAAGCCTTCAGCTTTGCAGCCCCTGCTTTGTGGAATATTATCCCACAAGACTTAAGAAAGGAGTGGAATTATATGGGTATAAGAAGAAAGTTAAAAGTTGACTGATAGGGGTGTGCAGCCAAAAAATTCATTAGTTGTTTTTTTTTTTTTGTGTATTTTTGTTTGGCTTAGTTCTAGTTTCAGCCAGTGTCTTCAAGAGTCCTCATCCACCCATGGCCTGACTTCATACTTTGGACCTGACCACACTTGCCTGACGCCTGTACCTGACCTCTTGCATTGGACCTGACTTTGCCCCTTGCCCTGACCCTTAACCTATCTCCGGTATCACCAGTCTGCTGCCCTCATTGACCCTGGCTGGCCCTGGGACCCTTGTCTCTCTACCGCCCTAGGGACCCACCTAAGTCCTGCTGGCCACCAGAACCCAAGGGCTTAACCTGCAGGGGAGGCGGCTGGTACAGGTGAAGCTTCAGAATGTCCCGCTTCAGGGCCCGTTCATCACCTGGTGGCATAGGCCTCATAGCGTCACCTAAGAGGCAGCATCAATTACGCCATAGCACTAAGGGTTTACGTCCACACCAGTCATCACACCTAGCTATTAACTCTGTGTGTCTTTTTTTTGGGCAGGGTAGCTTATGGAGGGGATGTTTATTGTGTGTTTGGATTGATTTTGTAAATTGTGATTTTAAATACCTAAATTATGTAGCTCACTTTGATATCCTTTGATTTAAAGGGGAGTAATAAAAGTAAATAAATGAAATATCAAGTGGAAGATTTCAGCAAAAGAAGTGTTTTCTTTTGGCTCTCTTAAATAGCTGGGCATTTTTTCAGCATATGATACTTACCAAATTTATAAAATGACAGAGAAAACGCTTCCTGATATGTGGTTTGCACGTTGTTAGTTGCTCTTTTGACATCCCTGTGGCTTAGCTCAAGAGTCAAAAAGTCAAAGTCATGTTGATAGTGAGATTCCTCTGGAAATGGGCATAACCTAAACAAAAGAAAAGCATGGATAATATAAGTAAATACCATACAACTAATCATGGCGGCAGATAAAGCTAGTAACTAATACAATATATTTAAAAGTTGTGCACTAGATGTGATGGATTCACATCCATGCTGATCTTTATGCTGTAATACAAAATGGTTTATGGTTGAAACTGGCCCATTTTTAAATGAAAAATAGAAGGGCTGCACTCATGTCTTTTCTGTTACTCTAGAAAAATGTATCATACAACCTATCGGCCTGATTTTAAAACGCACATGCGCATAAAATTTGGGGGTTACGTGCGTATTTTCTGAAGGGTCCAGCCACGAGCGTAACCCCTGTTATGTGCTGAAGTGCCGGGCTCGAGAAAGGAACGGGCTGGGAGGGCGTGATCTGGACAGGGCGGGGTCGGGTCGGGACAGCGCCATTTGATGCTATCCTGGGGAAGCACGTGCCAGAAGCCGGCCACCACGCGTATTTTTTTTAAATGCCCCCCATGCGAGCGGAGCAGGCCACCCACCGGCGCATGCGCACGCAGACATGAAAATCGAGCACACATGAGTGCGCGGGATCTGTATTTTATAACATGCGCACGCTGAAGCGCGCCTGTTATAAAATTAGCACATCCATGTGCGTGCAGGTCTTAAAATCAACCCCTATTTTTATTTTGCTTAGTCATACAGTTTGCAAAGAATAATAATAATCTGTTATTTGTATAGGGCTATATTCTACCTCCAGCTTTTGTAGCTGGCTGGAATTTTTTCTAAGTCACAAGCCGGAAGGCCCAAGCTGAGGAAGAGTGAATGAATCTCAACTGGATGGACTGAATGGCCCTTACAGTAGAAGAGGACCGGAAGGCTCATCTGTGTACTGTTCCCAGCAGCCCCCAGGAGAGGACACCAGAAGTCAGAGCGAGTGATCCAGGCTTCGAACTCCACAGCCCCAGCTTCCAGAGGCTTGGCACCCCTTGCAGTAGAAAAGGATCAGAAGGTTCATTTGCATACTGTTCCCAGCAGCCCCCAGGAGAGGACTCCAGAGGTCAGAGCGAGCGATCCAGGCTTTGAATTCCAACAGTCCCGGCTTCCAGAACGTTGAGTGGTTTGAATTTGGCATGCACTTCCTTGCAGTAGAAGAGGACCGGAAGCGTTATGCTTAACTGAAACCACTCAAATCCACTGAGAGAAAATCATCTTGTTGGGGGCTGAAGAGGATTGGTAAGTATTGCCTTGAGAAATCTTAGGATGTAAAAGGTTTGGGGAGAAGTGAAATAGTGGGCTATGTTCTTTAGAGTTTGTGTATGTCTGAGATAATAACCAAGCCAGAGGGAGTTAATTTAAGTGACTTCTTTCCCTCCCACCCACCCCTAGCTCATCATTTGATTTATAGGCAAGAGATACTTTCTCATTAAAAATCAATCAGGCTCTTTTCTAAATCACACTATTATACCAGCCATTATTGAGAGTTTAATTATCCCCTTATAGGTCACTACCAGTTTAATAGTGAATACAGCTATAAATTTAAAGGACTCTAATTGTACACACTCCTATTCAGTGTCTGGAAAAATAGTGGAAATTATTCTAAAGATCAAAATCACAGAGCATATAGAAAGACATGGTTTAATGGAACAGTCAGCATGGATTTACCCAAGGGAAGTCTTGCCTCACAAATATGCTACATTTTTTTGAAGGGGTTAATAAACATGGATAAAGGTGAACCAGTAGATGTAGTGTATTTGGATTTTCAGAAGGTGTTTGACAAAGCCCCTCATGAGAGGCTTTTAAGAAAACTAAAAAGTCATGGGATAGGAGGCGATGTCCTTTCGTGGATTGCAAACTGACTAAAAGACAAAAAACAGAGAGTAGGATTAAATGGTCAGTTTTCTCAATGGAAAAAGGTAAACAGTGGCGTGCCTCGGGGATCCATACTTGGACCGGTGCTTTTTAATATATCTATAAATGATCTGGAAAGTGAAACAACAAGTGAGGTAATCAAATTTGCAGATGACACAAAATTATTCAGAGTAGTTAAATCACATGCGGATTGTGATACATTGCAGGAAAGACCTTGCAAGACTGAAAAATTGGGTGTCCAAATGGCAGATGAAATTTAATGTGGACAAGTGCAAGCTGATGCATAAAGGGAAAAATAGCCTATGCGGTAGTTACACAATGTTAGATTCCATTAATAGAAACTACCATCCAGGAAAAAAATCTAGGCATCATAGTGGATAAGACACTGAAATCGTCAGCTCAGTGTGCTAGGGTGGTCAAAAAAGCAAACAGAATGTTAGGAATTATAAGGGAATGGTGAAAAAAACGGAAAATGTCTTAATATCTCTGTATCATTCCATGGTGAGACACACCTTGAGTATTGTATTCAATTCTGGTCGCAAATATCAAAAAAGATATAGTTGCACTGGAGAAGGTACAGAGAAGGACAACCAAAATGATAAAGGGGATGGAACAGCTCCCCTATGAGGAAGGGCTAAAGAGGTTAGGGCTATTCAGCTTGGAGAAGAGATGACTGAAGAGGGATATGATAGAGGTCTATAAAATCAAGAGAAGATTAGAACAGGTAAATGTGAATCGGTTACTTTCTCTTTCGGATAATAAAAGAACTATGGAGCATTCCATGAAGTTGGCAAGTGGCACATTTAAAACAAATCAGAAAAAAGTATTTTTCACTCAACGCACAATTAAGCTCTGGAATTTGTTGCCAGAGGATGTGGTTAGGGCAATTAGTGTAGCTGGCTTTAAAAAAGGTTTGGATAAGTTCCTAGAGAAGTCTATTAACTGCTATTACTCAAGTTGACTTAGGGAATAGCCAATGCTATTACTGGCATTCGTGGCATGGGCTCTAATGTTTGGGTAATTGCCATATACTTGTAACCTGGATTGGCCACTGTTGGAAACAGGATGCTGGGCTTGATGGATCCTCAGTCTGACCCAGTATGGCAACCTCTTATGTTCTTATTATGATCTTTATCTGCTATCATTTACTATGTTACTAAATAGTAAGTACTTTACTATATCAACCTTTCTATTGGCCCACAGATGCTAAAAAAGTAAATAAATATTCGAATTAGTTGTTGCCTTCTCCCATATTGCAGGGTGCAGGTTCAGTCCTGAGTAGGGGAGAAGATACAGTTCTCAGCCCTTGGGGTTTCACCAGTTTGGACTTGTACAAATGCAATCCATTCTGGATGGTGCTCCAATGATAACTTTACTAAAATAAAATGTCGTTGGTAGTGCATTGTGTCAAAGAGTACATTTACTTCCATTTAACAGAGGCACAAGTCACACACTCTCAGGAATCCCCTGCTTCTGGATTGCAGGGTTACCTAAAGAGAGGCTCTGGGATTTCCTAGGCTTTTTAGGACTCCTCTTGGTATCTGGCAATCCGATGGCTGTATTGCTTAGTAGTAAGACAATTTCCTTTCCTCCCTTCTCCTTCAATTGCATACCAGATAGAAACAACTGCTTCTTCTTTTCCTCTACTGAAATTAGTTGATGCTGACTCCTTTCTAAATTATGTAGCATCTTACTGGTACCAGGTCCCACTGTCTGAAAAAAATCATTATGAAAAACTTCTCCTCTTTAAAGAACTCACTTGAGTAAAAAAAAAATAATAATAAAATAGGAGTTTCTCTTTCCCTGCGAACGTCTGTGAGTGAGAGCGATGTTCCAGAACACTCGGAAACACTCAACTGTTTCTCCTGTCCACTACTTTAGGACCTTAGAGATTTCCACTCCCTTGCTCTACAAAGAGAGTGAGAGAGAGAAACCACAGACCCCTTCCTTTGGGCCTGCAGTTACTCCTCTTACACACAAAAGCAACTGTGCTGTCTGTGTGCCTCCTAGAGTTCACTGCAAGGGAAGAGAGAAAAAAGCAGCTCCCTTTATCCACTACTGCATAACCAAACTCCTTCCAGAAAACTCTAGGGCAGTGGTTCTCAACCCAGCCAGGTTTTCAGGATATCCACAATGAATATGATTGAGATAGATTTGCATACAGTGGAGGCAGTGCATGCAGATCTCTCTCTTGCATATTTATTGTGGATGTCCTGAAAATCCGACTCACTAGGTGTATCCCGAAGGCTAGGTTGAGAACCCCTGCTCAAGGAGTCTTTACATACTATTGCAGGAACAATCTATTCTGGCAGCTTCCCAAAAGAGTGCTCTTATGAATGGACTATACCAGCTCTCTTTACTTCACAAATAATGTCCTGTTTAAAAAGTACATATTAATTAGTGGGGAATCTAAAGAGGTGACTACATAATAAACCATTTACTGACCATAGGCCAATGCAACTTGACATTCTTTTGGAAACACAGACATTCCTTCTGTGATTTGTTTGGCTTGCTATAGGGTGACTACTTCCTATTATTAGGGGCTTGCATGCTTATTTTTCATTTTGTTTCATTCGTAAGGTCTTTTACATTTTGGGGCTTCTTTTTTTTTTAACATTTCAGTTAACATAGACAAGTAAACCTTGTTATGGAAATTCAGACTTGAGATTAAAAAGACACAAAAATGTAACCATATAATAATATAATTTGGCAAAATAAAATTGAGGAAACCTCACAGCCTTCATTAGTCCTCAAACCTGGGAGAGAAGCCATATAATAGAAGAGAAAATAAAAAGGAAACATCATCAAAAGAAAGGGACCTTAACTGTCAAACCTGGATGAGTAAAAAGGATCATTAGTCAGCTAGTGATGCTTCATCTGCCACTGAAGTAGAACTTGCAAGCTTCTTGTGATCTAGGAAAAATCTCAACTGATCCAGGACATAAAACACAATTTAGATCACAATATTTCACCATTCATTTACAGGGATAATGTGCAGTCCTTAGAGCATGATCTGTAGCTTATGTCCCTAGACAGCCAGAAAACCTTTTCCACAGCTTCAGATACCAGATAAATTCAGTTCTTGTTACCAAAACATTAATTAGAATGATGAACAATTCAATAGTCACTGTGAATGAGAAGACAACAAGAGTGCCACACAGATTAAAGAGACTGATACAGCTGTGATAAGTTTTGTCTAGAAGCCCAGTAGTCCTGAGGGAAACAACTGCAGGTGTAATAGAAGCTGAAGAGTAATTAATTGTGAAAAGTGATGCTTCTGAGGAGCTTGAAGCAGGATTCAGAACTAGCTGTTAGCTTGCAAGAACCTATTTCCCAACTGTAAATGTTATCATGCAGTAAACTGCCCCATGCTGCTTTGGGACAAGGGACCAATAGGAAAGTAGGAAAAGCAGAAAGAGAGAGAGAGGAAGCGGGCATGGCAGGAAAGGTCCAATTAAAATTTTAAAATATTCAAACTCAACTAAGGATAACCAGTAAGAATAAAGATCTTATCTAAGCCAAGCAATATCAGAAATCTAAGCCAAGCAATATCAAAAGACAACAGAGGATGATAATGTAATAAAGAAATATACAAATACATGTAAGAAGGGTTAAGCAGCTCCAGAGAGCAGACAGGTCCCCTCCCCACGCTAAGACCTGTATGTTTAAGATTTGAGAGTGACATGAAGTTTAAGGCCTGCTATGTTTAAAGATTGTGAGTTGCCTGGCGTCAAGGTGAGCTTCCTAAATTGTTTTGCTTTGCACTGCCCTTTGTTATTTTTGAGATACCTGAACTTCAATGCGAGCTGCCTAATTTGTTTATTTTGCTTTTCACTGTGCTTTGTTTTCACTGTAAGTAAACTGCACTTAAGGAACTGTCAGAGTCTGCCTCCTTTTTTCTCTGGCTGTTCCCAAGCCGCTACCGCTTGAGTTACCACAGTATACTGTGGAGACAGAACAGATATGGTAGGAAAAAAGATGTGCCCAGCGTACAAGTCTTCTGGCATGTGGCCAGAAATATCTTCCTTCTAGCTGGTATACTTTTTTCCAGATCTCGATCAATCCAAATTCTTTGTCCCATAAATAAGGCTTGAACATTATAGAAATAAAAGCACATAACCATACTTAGATCTTGCTCAAACACAAATAAGGCCAACAAAGTGGCTCTGGCCTATTCTTCCACAGTAGACTTCCAAAATTGCCATAAGATCCAGACTGTGCATAATAGGTTGAGATACACCCTGTCTCTCCCCCTGAGTCCTACTGTACATCCCAGTCAGGAGAAAATATACTTTATTTACAGGAGGAATAGCATCTTCAGAGATAGAGAGAACTTCCACTAGAAATCTGAATAGAAAACAAAATCTTAATATTTGACTTACCAGTAAATAAGTTCTAATTTTTTAATGTGTGGTTCTGTTGCTTTAATTTCTGACCAGTGAGGTCATGCACTGTGCTTATCACTGTACCTGTTAATGCAAACAAAGTACCTACAGAGCTCAAATAAAAGTATCCTTGATAATCACAGGTAATAAAATTGTTGCATTTCTTATTCTCTTTCTAGCCATTCCTGGCTGTTGACAGTTGAATAAACATGACCCCACCAGGGTACTTGTAATCTTTTACTTGGCAGAATACTGCAAAGATTTGCCATTGAATCCTTTAGGCTATGGTGCACAGTTTTCTCTGATGTTTTCCCAGCTTTACTGAGTCATTATTGTGTAAAGGCATTCAGGTGCTCTCCTATCACAGCAGACACCACATAACACTGTAGCTCTTCCTTGCCAGTGCATCTAGAGCAGTGAGGACTTAATGAATCACTGCCTTACCCAGTAGTTGTCTCAGTGATATGTGCTTTATGAATTCGCCCCAACTGTCCAGGATAGAGCCCACGAACATCTTTTCCTTGGCGAGGGACTGTGCTGGCAAAAAAAAACCAAACTGATTAGATTCATGACCATTTGAACAGAGATTACAGATGCATGTGAACATAAACCACAGACACACACACGTATGAGCGGTTTTCAACACTGAACTGTGAACAAGTTTCCTCCTAATAATGATGCTTAAATATTTATTTATATATATATTTTGTGCATTCTTGTATTCTGCAAGCTTCCAATGAAGTTGCCCAGTGCGGATCACAAAATAACATTCATAATTTTACTGTACATGAACAGACAAATTTACACCAGACAATGAAATATTACAGTAAGATAAACCCTCATATTTAAAACTCTACAGGATCAATTTTCAAAGGTTTTAGGCTCCTAACATTTGGAGTTATGCTCCTAAATTTACCTTTTTGAAAATGTATTAGGGCTGATTAACTAAATGTAGGATCTCGGTTTCAATAGGAACCTAAATTTAAGTTACTAAATGGTGGACAACTATGGGGTGGAGTTAGGGAGGGAAAACAAAGTTTTCAGAACTAGGCACCTAATAAAGGAACCTAAATTTAGGCAAATGAATAGCAGACCTAAATTTAGGGATCTAACTTTTAGGACCCTAAATGTATGTGAATTTTCAGCTGAAAACGTAGGCACCTAAGGCCTAGATTTTCTAACATACTGCGGCGGCGTGAATTGCGTGGTACAGGGGGGTGGGGGTGGAGGCGAAGCAGGAGGCGGGCCTGCGATAGCCGGCAGCGATTGCACCTCCGTGGTGGGATCACTGCCGCTTTCGCACCCAATAGCACCATCGTAAAAGGTGGTGCTATTGGGCGCGAAATTGGAAGCGAAAAGGCTCCTTACCTTTTCGCCGTCCACGCTGTCTTCGTGGTGTCCGCCCCGACTCCTCCTCTTCCGGGGCAGACGCCGCCCTGACTCCACCCCTTTTTAGCTATCGCACGCGAAAAGGGACTTTTCGCGTGCGCTAGCTTTAGAAAATGACCCCCTTAGTTTGGCTGAATATAGCTCCTAACTTACGCCTAGATTCATCACAATTCTAGAAACATAGCAGAAATAGCACCCATGATAAAAATGGGCATAGTTAGGTTAATTTCCTATCACATCGCATAGGCAATTTTCACGAAGCGTATTGCATTTTGTTACTGCGTCATTTTACGTGGCGTGCATTGATTTATGTGTGGCACGTTCTTTTTCTGGTTTATATATACTGGCTTCCTGCAGCTGCCTCTGAGGGTTTGGAGAGAGGAGAGGAGAGTAGGTGAGTTGGTGGTAGTTGGTTGAATGTATTTAGCAAGTTCTGAGTGAGGTGTCCTGTGGCTTGTTTCTCATCTGTTTCCCTTTCCTTTTATCTACTGTCGTGATCTGTGTGTGTGAAAGCTTTAGTTAGTTTATCCTGTTTGTCTGTCTTTGTGTTTGGTGAGGCGGAGGAGGAGCAGTGAGGCAGAGGGGGGAATGGTTAGACATGGTGGTGAGGCGGAGGAGGAGTGGAGAGGTGTGGTGGTGTTGAGGAGTAGAGAGGATGGAGCATGAGAGGCATGGAGAGAGGAAAGGACAGGCGTCGAGAGAAGGGGAGGAGGGGAGGGAGGACGAGGACAGGAGTGCTACATGGAGGAGTAGGAGTAGGAATAGGGTCAGGAATATAGATAGGCTGGAGGGAAGGGATAGGAGAAGGTGGGAAGGGGATAGGCAGGCTAGGTATAGGCAGACAGGAAGGGAGTTTGAAGGGCAGGAGCAGGAGAGGGGAAGAAGAGAGGGGAGAGAGGAATGGGAGTGAAAGGGAGGAAAGGGAGGACACCTCTCCAGAAGCGTTCTGGCAGCCAGGTAGCAGGACGCGCTCATTTGAGGACTTTGAAGTTCAACCTGGAGGACAATGAAATGATTATCACAGGTGTCCTCGAACATTACCCCATGCTCTTTGGGAATTGAGCAACCAGGACCTCGAGGGCATCCAAGGGCCAGATCTGGCTTACCAATGCCCCAGGCTATCTCCAGGCGCAGCAGCATGAAGTGGAATGGGGAGCAGGTGGCCCACAGATACCGAGACATAAAGGTCCACTTGAAAACCAAGGTGTCCAACAGGAACAAGTATATGCTGCAGACTGGAGGAGGAGCCCCTTGTCCAATAGTGCTGACGCCAATAGAGGAGCGCCTTGTCGAATGGCTGGGACCGGATGTGTTTGAGGGAATGGCTGAGCGGCCGGACACCACACAAGCCGGAGCTGGTAAGTTCATCTCACCTGTAAATGGCAAGGCTGCTACAGTTGTCCACATCATTTGGCATAAGATACTCATATTGATCGAGATGCAAAGTGCACATGTCATGCCAAGCAGTACATGTGTACTTCTTGGCTTTGTTTCTTATGTTTTCTTTGTTTCATCAGCTCTCACCCAGGAGACTGCCGGTCCCAGCCGTCAAGCCCCAGGGACCAGCAGCGCAGCAGCATTTTTCCATGCCCCCTTGCTGATGGACACATAGACACAGGTCAGTGAGAAGGAGCAGCAGCACCAGTCTCCTGAGCACATCCAGATGCAGGGACCCTTTGGCTCAGCAAGCCCATTCAATGTGAGCCTAAATATTTCGGCCTTCATGGAGGATCCCAGCCTGCAGTGGGAGCCAGATGAGACACTGCAACCTCTGAGCACACCACATCACGAGGCAGCAGGCACTCAGCAGGAGCAGCCCACCATCTTCTCATGTCACTTTTGGAGGCCGAAACATCAGCTCATGCCATAGCCAGCACCGGCACTGGCAGCCACCTTAATGCATGAGCAGCTGGACCGGCTGGAAAGGAGGCTTGGGGTCCGCCTCCACCACATTCGAGCACAGCTAGTGTGCCTGAAGAGGGCTGTTAACAATCAAACCCAGGCCCTGCCTGATGAGACGGCAGCACACACACAAGCTCTTGACAATGGTGGCAACATCATTTAACAACATGACCAGCATGTTGACTCAGATATTATAATGTATGCCTCAGCTTCTGCCTGTGCCTTCCCCAGCATCCCAGGACTCCACACCCCACAGCAGTCCTCAGACCGAGAGAAGACCCAGGGGTAGGCTGTCCCCCCAAGTGGCAAGCTAAGCCATGGCAAAGGGCCATGAAGGAGCAGACCTGCTGACTTCCAAAGAAGCCTGGCTGGGCCTCTGTAAGAGTTCCTGTGCCAGCTTACTGAAGGGGATGGTCTACTGTCTGCCACTGTTGTCCTGCTGCCTAGTTCTTAAAGCCCTCCTCTATGCTCTGCCCGTACTCCAGCCTCCTTGATTCGGTCTCCAGTCATGGTTCAGCTGCTGGCTCTTCTCATCATGTCTCCTCTTCTGCTCCTGATGCTGGTGTCTGTCTCATCTCATCTCATGTCAGTTCATCCTGCTTCTGCCTCCATGCTAGTGTCTCAGCTCAGGGAAAAGCCTGTTGGGAACAGGATGCTGGGCTTGATCCCTTGGTCTGACCCAGTATGGCATGTTCTTATGTTCTTAATATTGCACGGTGCGATAGCATAACGCATGCTATCGCATGGTTTTAATGGTGGAAATAACTACACCTTTTTTTTCTGGCATTAAGCTGTGTGATATTACCAAAATGGCTGTAACGCAATTCGCGATAATTTTTTTGAATTGCATTTTGGCCATTTCTGGGCTTGGGAGAGGGAGTGGAGTAGAGGTAGAGAGAGAGAGCCTCTGGGAAAGCCTTCACAGTATGTAACTATTTATATGCCTATAGGAGGGGCAGCTAACAGATCGAGGTGAGGTGGTGGTTTAGGGTTTAGGGGCCAGATTTTCATGCATAGTGAGACGTACACCTCGGTGAAGATTTGACATCATTTGGAGTAAGGAAATTTTGTACTGTTATCTCACTCTAGCTTGATGTACCCTGTTATAGATTCCATCAAGCTAGGGTGAGAGAACATAGTAGAAATGTCATCTTTGTGAGACTTTCCTCACTCCAAATTACATAAAATCTTCACCGAGGTGTACTGTGCTGTTTGTAGTTCACTCTGCATGAAAAACTGGCCCCTAAACCACTACCACCACTTCACCTCGAGCTATTAGCTGCCCCTCCTATGGAGATATAAATACTTGACTACTATGAAGGCCTTATAGATAGTCTTAGTCTCTCTCTCTTTCTTTCTCTCTCTCTCTGATGTGAAATAGGAAGTTTCTACCTATGCGAAATGCTATGGTATCACATTTTGATGAATCTAGGGGTTTGTGTGCAAAAACTATGCTCATAATTTGGTTTTGCACATATTTTATGCAGGCAAAAAAGAGGCATTCGGGAAGTTGGGGGTCAAAGTTTGGATTTACAACATAAAGGTGAATTTTAAAAACCCAACGCATGCATCAATCAGGATGAGCGAATGTTGGGCCGCCCTGGTTCGTGCGTAAATGCTGCTGCACACACAAATGAAAAGTTTTTTTAAAAAGGGGTGGTGCATGGGTAAGGTCTGGGCGGGGCATGAGTGTTTCAGGATTTGAACCTGAAATTAGCACATAAATACTGACACGGAATGGCATGCGCCAGGATCGCCTGTCATGCAGCTTTACTTCTGCTATGGGTGACATGCAAGTGATAAAACAAAATCTAGGCAGATCAGTGGGGTTTTAAAGGTTGGGACTAACAGGGTGGTAGAAAAGCTATTAAACTAGGAGGCTTGGAAGACCTATCCCTTAATTGGGCGAGCTGGGAACAAACTGGTTTTCATGGCAATGGCGTTGGCTTGTGTCCCTTTTAAAATTTCCCCACTTACATGGTAGAAGCGGTTTTTGCATGTACAGACGTGATTTAAAATTGGGCGCACTTGTGCATGTAGCCAGGCTATTTTATAACATGCATGCATATATGTGCGTATGTTATAAAATAGCCGCGTTCCTGGTGCGGGCCAATGAATGCGCATACATCTGCGCCCATGCGCCGGTTTGAAAAGTTACTGTCCAAGGGCTTGATTTTAAAAAGCATTAACACACTTAAAACTGGGTTTAACACATGTAAATGCACTTTATCCATGCAAGTGGGCTTTTGAAAATTGCTACAATATATGCCATTGCATTGTCCATATAATTTACCCATATTAAGTGCACTTACACAGCTAAATGGCTTTTGAAAATTGCTATAATGGAATGTAACATGTGTAACTCCTTTGAAAATTCATCTGATACTTTCTATTCATTGGGGATTTAAGGCTTTGTAATGTGCTATTATATTTTATGATTTATATACATGATGTGTTGATTGTATTGTTTTTGTATGATTTCTTTGTCTCTTGCCTTTATGGTTTGCTCTGTGTGGCGAATAATTTAATTCAGATAAATGAAAAGCATGTGCATAAAATCCACATGCACAAGCTACACCGTGCCTGGAGCAGGTTGTAACTTTCTGCAGGGGAGTTTGTACGCATACTCTCTGAGAGTTTTCAAAGCAATAATAATGCCATACCCGCATCTTTGAAATTGACCCTCCCTGAGATCACCAGTAACTCCAACTAACCATCCACCTTCATATGGCAAAGTTGCCAGTGTAGTATTTTGAGAGGCAAACAAGAACATTAACGTGAGGTAGAAGCTTTATTTACATAAGAATTTCACAAGCGTGTCAAATGAATAGCAAAAAAAGGAGAAGCAATGCACCAGAATGAAGGAAAACAATACTTTATGCTTCATTTGATTCAGGAGTCAAAGTGGCAGAGCAGGAAAAGCAACGCCAAACATTATGCTAACTCTTTCTCTGTGAGGGTAAACATATCCATCCCATTAATATATTTAAATCTTGGCAAAAATCCTTTATGTAATCAAAGAAACAATTACAACACATAAGAAAAAAGCGGAAGCCAATAGAATAAACAACCATTCAGTGCCATCAATGAGAAGAACAATTAAAGAAAACAATGACAATCAATTGCTTCATTCATTCCACTGGGGAATAATTAATTTGAAAGATCCATTAGTTCTCTCACTGTGATAATTGTTCCTGCCATTTTTTGCAAGATACCAAACAATGCTAAATTTTCCACTGAACCTTTCTGACACAAATGTAAACACTTGATGTGCCTACCTATGGGGCCGATGCAATACAGTGCGCTCAGCTGAGTGCACTGTGTAACACGCACTCAGATGCGGGTTAAATAGGCGCTAATCCACCCCCTAATGCAATAGGGGGATTAGCGCTTTTTTAACCCGCGTCAGATGTGGAGTGAATGCAATAGTGCTCATCACATGCAAATGCATGTGAATGAGGCTATTACTCATTCACTCTGCATGCAAAAAAATAAATGTGCGTCTCTGTCGCACATTTATTGCTCAACTATTAATGCCTGCCTGGAGCAGGTGTTAATACCTGAGCGCAGGTAAAAGAAATATAGAAAAGCAGAAAAAACAGATTTTCTGTACTTCTTAAGTAAAAAAAAAACCAAAAAAAACCTTGGCAGTCTGCCGAGTTATGAAGACCGACGCCGGTAAACTTGGCGTTGGTTTTCATAAACGGCTGTCTGCCAGTAATGAAAATGGGCGAGTTTATCGGTGGCCATTTCCATTACTGGCAGATGGCCGGTTATGAAAACAGATGCCGAGTTTACCAGCGTCGGTCTTCATAACCGGCAGCCGCGGCGGGGTCGCGTTAGCAAGGAGGTGCTAAGGTTGCGCATTAGGAAAGCGCCTGCTTTCCACGCTTTATATTGCATCTGCCCCTTTGTCTTTATAGAATTTACACTTTCTTTACTGCATACCTTCAGAAACCTAATTATAGATTATATGGACATTTTTCCATAGATATGTAAGGCCTGGCTCCTCACTAATGTACACTTAGTAGGTGCTACATACCAGTGCACCCCTGGTGTGCAGTAGGAGTTAGCTACAGGAAGTAACTGGGAGAGCAGTGAGAGCTGCTTTCTCCCCAGAAAGTAAGAAGACAATGCTTCACACTCTTACTTATCCTGGGTAACTAGGAGAGTGGAAGCAAAAGAAGCCCTTGGCTGATGGGACCTTTAGAATACTATTTTCTGGGGAAAAAGATATGAGAGTATCCTGTAGTAATGTTGTACTGGGAAAGAGGAGAAAATCGCAGAGTCATCTATGGATAGCTTGATTATAGGGATGTGCATGCAAATGATCCACATCTGAAAAATTGACAAATGAGTTCATTTTTTATTCAGTTCAGGTCAACCAAAACAAATGGGTACAGTCCCCTGAAAAACCCAAATTCTTTTTGGCTTTTTAATTTCAGTCACATTAAAGTCTATGGGGGAAGAAAAACAATGCATTTTTTTTTTACATGAAGCCAGAGAGAGTGAGACAGAGGTGGAACAAGGAAGGAGCAGGATTAATCATGTTGGAGCACTTTTTCAACCAGCTTATCCTAACTGGCAGCTGTATGTAATGACTTCATCAGTGTTTTTGGTGAAAGCGAAGCTAAAAGTACTTTGAGCAATCAGCAGGTTGTTTGTTGGATCTCAGAGAGAGAAGACAGATTATGAAGCTCCCTGCTTCATAATTTAGAGTGAAAAAAATAAGATAATTTACAGGAGAGAGTAAAGGGTGCTGTTAGTCACTCACTGCCTAGCTGTGGTTTGGGGTGCTACCTAGTAGCAGGAAAAAGTCTGAGTGATTGTTTATTTATCCTTGTTTTTTGGTTATAATTATGAATGTTATGTATGCAACCAGATTTGAACTGTGGGATATCAGGTTTTCAAATAAATACAGTGTATATCATCAGGATAAGACTACTAGAGCTGACATTGTACCAGTAGCTGCAGAAAAGACACAGATGAAGACATTTTCTGTGTCTTGCATTACCATGGCTTACAGGTAGTCTCTTGCCTTCTTTGTGTAAAAGATTCAGTGTGACAATATACTAATTCTTGTGTGTGTGGCTCTTGCACTGTCTGACTTATTTTCTTAGTAAGCATAGTCACTCAGCAAGCACCATCAGTTCACTCACTTTGCTCTGTGACAAAAATGACTGACTGGTCTGTGCCACATTAAGGTGTACAACCATTGTAACACTAAAAACATCTACCCACTAGTGATCTGTTTTAATAAATTCCATCACGCACTGGCATTGAGAGGCAAATGTGGTAATAGGAGAGACCTGGGATCAGCATAATGGGCAGTGATGATGAACCAGGGGCCTTTCTACCAAGTTCAGAAAATATGTTTTAAGAGGGAAAACCAGTTAAAGAGGCAGGGCTGGCAGAGAAGGTGGAACGGCAGCAGTACCAACTCCATGTATGGTGCAGCAGCAGGAAGGGGCAGACTCAGTGGAGGGTCGCAGCAGTAGTGGTGGTACTCTAAGAGTAGGAGGGCGTCGGCAAAAACAAGCACAGTGCTCTTTGTTAGGAATGTGCATTCATTTCAAATGAATGCAACTAAAACCCCATGAGGCCATCTTTTCTTAATTCTGAATGGAACAAACAAAAACATATCCTCCTATGAAAATATCCCATAATGTTTGTGTATTTTCATATATAATTGTAAAACAAAGAAGGAGGGGATGTCTCCTGCAGTCCTGGAAGCACAATCCCATATTCTACAATTGAATGTGGGGTCTAGGCCTGCCCAGCTGGGTCTCCCCAGGCCCCTCTGATCCCCACTCCCACTACAAACATAACTTGGCCCTGGGCTTAGCTCTAGCCTGGACCTCTATGGGCCTCTCCCACCCACCCTGCCATTAAAATCTGCCAGTGGCAGTGACCTTCCACACTGGTCCCCACTTACCCCCTTCTTGTGGTCATTATAAAATCCTTCAGGGCAGAAGCGAAGCCCACTCTCTCCTGTACCAGCTGTAGCAGCTTTAAAAAGGGTCATCTTTTTCCTGACTTCTTCCAGGCAGAGGAAAAACATCTTCCGAGAGCCAGGAACTGAGATTCATCACAATCCAAAAATTACTCTCCAAACAATTACTCACACAAAACCGAGACAACCCTTTCCAGATACTGAACAGGGATGTGTGTCTCCCCTTCTCTTAGGATTCTGACCGCAGGGCTTAGATTAGGAAACTGGGGAACTCCACAAAACTGAACACTCCTCCTTCCTCAAAACTCAACTCAAAATGCCAAACCACTCTCTACACCCATCTGAATTTATGCAGGCAGAAGATACCACTCCCAGCATCCTTGGAGGATGTGCTGGTTAAGAATGGTATGCTCCTTTCTCACTCCCTAACCTATAGCTTAAGCTAGGGACATCTAGTGAAGACTTAGGGGAGTCTCTACACCTATTTTTGTGGAATGTATACAATGTGGACATAGGTCCTCTGTGAGCAGGATTAGGTGGCCTCTATTTCTGCCTCTTGCTGCCATTAGGCATGAACAGTGCCTGCACATTTTGTGACAGACCCAGATTTAGGCATAGACAACATATGCATGGGGCACGAAATTTTTGAAGGTGCCAAATTCTCAGCCAAAAGGGTGTGCAACTGTGTCAGGGAGAAGCCTGCTCCAACAAGTCAATTCAAAGTGGCACTGTTTTGGCCCTCTAGGACTTTGGGGGGTAGCAGTGGGAAAGGGACTCCTACCTGTCCCCCACTCTCTAACCTTGCCTATGGGTACACAAAACTCTTAAATCCGACCCTGCTTTGTGGTGCAATTTTGTTGTGTTTTCTTTTACATTCACTTCCTTTTTCTCTTCCCATCATTAGTGCTATTTTTGTTTCTCCCATCAGACTCCTATGGAACCATTCCAGCACCCACCCATCAGAGACATATACATTTTATCCACAGTCAATTTAACTTACCCAAGAGACAGAGAGTCTATGCTGGCTTTGAATTCCCGCAGTTTTATTGATGTGGCAGGTCCAGCCATGTGAAGACCTTTAAATGAAGTAAAAGGTTTAGAGCACATTGAAGGCTATTCATTAACACAGCAAGGATGCTCAAACCAGTCCTCAGGGACACCCCCCCCCACCCTTAGTTTATTTGCATGAACTACTTGCTATGCATACAAATATTTCTCATGCATATTTATTAGGAATAGCCTGAAAACCTGACTGGCTGGGATGGGAGCCCAAGGACCATTTGAGTGCCCCTATATTAGCAGATAGCTGGAAGGGCTGCATGACTGTTTGAAATATTACTGTAAAACAGATATTCTGTGAGACAAAACCCTCTCGTGCTTGTAATTGTAGTTTATATGTATACCCACTGTGATGGATTAATAGTATTCATGATAGTCCCTGTGAATCGCGCGCACAGGCCACTCTCCTGTGCGCGCGATTCACTATTCAAATTAGGCCCGGCGGAAAAACAGGCAAAAGGAGGTGCTAAGGACACTAGTGCCTCCTTTTGGACCGGAGCGGCGGCTGTCAGCGGGTTTGACAGCTGACGCTCAATTTTGCTGGCGTCTGTTCTCGAGCCCGCTGACAGCTACAGGCTCAGAAACCGGACACCGGCAAAATTGAGCATCCAGTTTTCGACCCGACAGCCACGGGCCGACTTCAAATTTTATTTTATTTTTTTTTTTACTTTTGGAAACTTTCGGGACCTCCGACTTAATATCGCCATGATATTAAGTCGGAGGGTGCACAGAAAAGCAGTTTTTACTGCTTTTCTGTGCACTTTCCCGGTGCCCAAAGAAATTAGCGCCTACCTTTGGGTAAGTGCTAATTTCTGAAAGCAAAATGTGCGGCTTAGCTGCACATTTTGTTTCCTGAGTTGCGCGGGAATGGCAGATGAAATTTAATGTGGATAAGTGCAAGGTGATGCATATAGGGAAAAATAACCCATGCTATAGTTACACAGTGTTAGGTTCCATATTAAGTGCTACCACCCATGAAAGAGATCTAGGCTTCATAATGGATAACACATTGAAATCGTCGGTTCAGTGTGCTGCGGCAGTCAAAAAAGCAAACAGAATGTTGGGAATTATTAGAAAGGGAATGTTGAATAAAATGGAAAATGTCATAATGCCTCTGTATCGCTCCATGGTGAGACCGCACCTCCTTCAATACTGTGTACAATTCTGGTCGCCACATCTAAAAAAAGATATAATTGCGATGGAGAAGGTACAGAGAAGGACGACCAAAATGATAAGGGGAATGGAACAGCTCCCTTATGAGGAAAGACTAAAGAGGTTAGGACTTTTCAGCTTGGAGAAGAGACGGCTGAGGGGGGATATGATAAAGGTGTTTAAAATCATGAGAGGTCTAGAATGGATAGATGTGAATCGGTTATTTACGCTTTCAGATAATAGAAAGACTAGGGGGCACTCCATGAAGTTAGCATGTGGCACATTTAAAACTAATCGGAGAAAGTTCTTTTTCACTCAATGCACAATTAAACTCTGGAATTTGTTGCCAGAGGATGTGGTTAGTGCAGTTAGTATAGCTGTGTTTAAAAAAGGATTGGATAAGTTCTTGGAGGAGAAGTCCATTACCTGCTATTAATTAAGTTGACTTAGAAAATAGCCACTGCTATTACTAGCAATGGTTACATGGAATAGACTTAGTTTTTGGGTACTTGCCAGGTTCTTATGGCCTGGATTGGTCACTGTTGGAAACAGGATGCTGGGCTTGATGGACCCTTGGTCTGATCCAGTATGGCAATTTCTTATGTTCTTATGTTCTTCAGTCTGGTTTTTGCATGATACAGTCCACAGAAATGACCCTTATCAAAGTCTCCAATGACCTGTTTATGGCTAAAACCAAAGTCCTTTACTCAGTCCTTATCCTGCTTGTCCCTTATGCTGCTTTTGACACTGTCGATCATCACCTACTCCTTAATACTGTCCTCACTTGGATTCCAGGGTTCTCTTCTTACCTCTCCCATTGCACCTTTAGTGTTTCCTCTGGCGGATCCTCCTCTGTTGCCACCTCACTATCAATTGGTGTGCCTCAGGTTTCTGTCCTGAGCCCTCTTCTCTTCTTTCTGTATACTAATTCCCCTGGTCCTCTGATTTCCTCTCATGGCTTTCAATACCATATTTATGCTGATGATTCCCAGATTTACCTCTCTACACCAGAAATTTCATCAGGAATCCAGTTCCAAATCTCAGCCTGCTTGTCTGACATTTCTACCTAGTGTCCCACTGCAACCTTAAACTCAACAAGGCCAAGACAAAAGCTCTTTATCTTTCCCCCTAGTCTACTTACTCCTTTCTTTATTCCTGTGGGTATTGGGTAATGTTGTGATCTTACCAGTCTTCTCAGCCCGCACAAGATTACCCTCTCTCTTTCTCTACCAATATCCCAAACACCACTAAAATGTACCATTTCTTTCTATATAGCATCACCAAACGATTGAATTTTTTAATTTCTTTTTTACTGCCTTCTTCTGAAGACTAAATCAGCCTCATATCCCTCAACCTCCCTACCTCCATCATAAACTAACTCCTGCAACTCAAGAGACCTTCCTTCTCCCTCCTGCCACCCTGTTTCCAGTTACCAAAGATCTTTGCCTTGGGGCTCACATTTGAGATGCAACAATTGTAAGTAGAATCTACCTGTATAATAAATAATTTCAAACTTAAATAATCTTTGTCTTGAGGACTGATTGGAAAGAAAGTTTATCTGCCTGGATAGCAAACTCGGATGTCTGTCTGATCCAGATCAAGTAGTCATAGTAAATAGTACACGCACCTTGAGACTGACTAGTAGGTTTTTCTGTTGCGAGATGGTTCACTCTTCCCCCTTCTCTCCCTCCCCCCCCCCCACCTTGGGACTATGAACCCTGCCAGCCTCTGTTGCATCTCCAGCTCTGGCCAACCCAGGGGGCAGAAACTAGTCTTCTGCGATACAGCACTGCCGTTCGGTGACAGATTTAGATTTTGCCACCCCTAGGCAGCGATGGTGCTGTCACCTCCCCATCCCTTCCCCAGTAAGGTGAACAGAACAACAGGGGAGTAGGTCTAAAGCACAGCCTCAGAGTTTCCTGTTACAGCTCTGGAATTTGTTACCAGAGGATGTGGTTAGTGCAGTTAGTGTAGCTGGGTTCAAAAAAGGTTTGGATAAGTTCTTGGAGGAGAAGTCCATTAATGGCTATTAATCAATTATACTTAGGGAATAGCCACTGCTATTAATTTCATCAGTAGCATGGGTTCTTCTTAGTGTTTGGGTAATTGCCAGGTTCTTGTGGCCTGGTTTTGGCCTCTGTTGGAAACAGGATGCTGGGCTTGATGGACCCTTGGTCTGACCCAGCATGGCAATTTCTTATGTTCTTATGATTCTGTGGCAAAAGTGTGAAAATTCTAAAGTACACTGACAAACATTTCCATCTTTTATATTGCATTCTAAACCTTATTTGTGCCTAAATCATTTATTTTCCTTTTACTGGATACAGGAAAGGGATCTCACATATTAATACAGAGAGGAGATTTCAGGGATAGTAAGAGAAGAAGGAGAAGGGGGTATGAGCACCATGGACTGAGAGAGGAAGGGAGGAGGGCCCGGAATGGGAAGAGGAGAAGGAGAGGACTGGAGAAGGGACATTAGGAACAGCAAAGATGGGAGGAGATCAGGAACCTGGGAAGGGTGAAAAGGAGGGAGAGGGAGGGAGATTCTGGGATTGAAGAAGAGGAGAAGGTTGTAGGAGGGTTTGGGGTGGGTTCCAGGATCTGGGTAGAATAAAGAGGTAGGAAGGATCGAAGGTTCCTAGACCCTGGGGATAGGATATAAATTGGGATAGGGGGACAAGGTAGGGGGGTGAGGAGGAGGCAGGTGCCCCTACCGTGCTCATGTCCTGCTCTCCCTTGCCTCCCCTAACCTCTCACTAAATCTGGCATAGACCGATACCCAGCATCATCCCTTCTCTCTCACATACAAAAACAGTGCCCCCTCTCACTCTCTCATACAGATACATGTCCCTGAGCTGATCCTCTCTCATCCCCCAGCAATCCCCCACTCAGTTGCTCCTAACCTCTGCAAAATGATCCTCTTTGATCTGCCTGCTCCAGGCTCACCCCCTCCGCTCCTGATCCCTGCATGCTGCCTGGGAAGGAAGGAGCTGGATCAAGAAGCAGAGGGCTATTCTCTGCTGAGTGCAATTCAGGAAAACAGCAAATCTTCAGCTGGCTTGCTGCCCCCCTCCCCCCCCCCCCTCCCAGATTTTTGCCACCCTACGACAGGCCTAGTGTGCCTATTGACAAATCCAGGCTTGCTGCTGCTGAGCCAACAGGGGTGCCCAAAAGTCTGAGAAATCTTATAAGAAAATGTAATTTTATATAGTGTGCAGCATTTCATACAGGCAGCAGTAGTACATGACTTGTGTTGATTCAGTAATTAATAGCTACAGTAAAATATTTTAAAAAAAAATGTCAATAAGCTGTTTCCCCAGCAATTTTCCAGCATGCTGGGAGCAGTCATTTTAGTAAGCCAGTGGCAAGTGACATCTCACACACTGAAACCCATACGGAGCAGTCGGCTGAAATTTAATCCGTGTCTCACTTGTTACCTCTGACACTTCCAGCTAGTGCAGATATAACGAGTCTCAAAATATGACACAAGAAAACCTTTTCATTGATGCTGCTGTTAGCCTTCTCTATCTGAAACATTACAAAGTAAACAGAAGGGATGGTTCTCAGTGCTGTAAATCTATACTTCATGAAGAAGGAAGTGATCAGAAAAGTGCAGGTGTGTGCATATTTACTCAGCTCAAATGTAAATATCTCGGGCCCAATATTCAGTGCTGGCCAGTTAAATAACTTAGGGGGCTATTTTCTAAAGCTATCGCGGTTGACAAGTAACTTAAAAACTGGTACATATAAAGCTGTTAAAAGAATAAATGTCTATTTGCCTATAAAAGAGATATGAATGAGACTAAAGATATTGAATAACTTATGTACATAGCAGTCGAATTATTTACAATAATCTACAGAGTTGCTTAATTTTGAGGATTTTGAATTAGTTAAAGGCTAAGTTCCAATGTATGTTCGGTGGCATGGCAAGTCTGCATGGAGATTTCAAATCATCGAGAGGGCCGGGGGAGGGGAATTGTCCCTTGGTGATTTGAAATGCTGCCGAAGAGAGTAGGGAGGTGGCAGGGTTCCCACAAAGGGATGGCAGAGAGGGTAAAATATTCCTAGAAAGTTGGCAACCCTACCACTGGCCTCCCACCACCTTCACCCTCTGCATCTCTCCCCTGGGGATGAGGGTGAATGGCAGGGAGATGCATCCATGGCATACTCTCTTCCACTCACACCACCTATACATTCTTGCTTTCTTCTTCCTTTCCCCTCTCATTCCTCCACCCCCTCCTCTCACACTTCTTTTCCATCCTCTCTCCCCAACACACTTAGGCACACGCACACAGTCCCGGGCACACAGCACACACACACACAGGTACACAAACACACACACACCGACAAACACATGTGCACGCACAAACAGGCTAACCTACTCAGGCTCTCAAGGCCTAGGCCACTTCTTCGGCCACCAGTGGGGCCATTGGGTCCTCCCGTTTTTTTCGGCCATTGTAGAATAGACTTCATGTCAACCTGCCCAGCCTCTCTTGCTCTTTGGCTGCCAGTGGGTGGGAGTCCACTGGAAGCCATGGGGGTCTCACTCTCCTCAGCCGCTCTGGGATAGGCTCCGTGGTGGCCTGCCAGGACATGGCATGGACAACAGCAGGAGTCACATTGAACACAATTTCCTGCTGCTGTGAGATTTCTCTGTCTGGCAGGTTGGGGTTGAGAACCTGCCAGCACTTCCTGCATTTTATGCTGCTACGTGTGGTTAAAAAAAGAAAAAAAAGAAATCCTTGCTTTGCAGGCCTATTTAGCTGCAGGCAGGGAAGTCTTTGGTGGTCTGTGTAAAACTGGTCATCGGGATAGATGTGGCCTGCAGGTTGTAGGTTGGAGACACCTCACACCTGCTATAAATAATCTCATCTATTCAAAATGTCCTCCCTGTAAATGAAACAATGGGAACGAAATTATTTTCTCCCCAAGTGTCAGAGGCACAATTTGAAAATCATCAGGGAAAGGCATCTGGTGCTCCTCATGTCACTAGCCAAGAGTGAAATGCCCCATGCTTTCCTGTGTTGGTAGGATATTTTTTAAAGTTTTCCCCATAAATTCCCAAGAAGTTGCTCTGATGGTAAGAAATGATTTTGGTAACTGTAAGCATGAAAGCACAATCACTTCAGATCTAGCTGTCCCCAGCTTTGAGTCTTCACACCATTTCCTTTCCGTGTGTTTATGGTCGATTGCTGTTGCTTTGCTAAGTGAATACTTTTGAAAGACAAAAAAAAAAGCATAATTTAGAAAGAAAACACAGCAAATGTCAGGAGCCAGGTTTTCACCAGACTGGGGAAAGATAATGGAGTTTCTTACCTTCCCCCTGCTATACTCTAGTTCCTGCATTACCACAAAACAGGACCTAGCCCTTACAGCTCACTTGGATTAATTGTATTACGGCTCTGCTCCTTTGGGCTTCAGCTCAGTCAGAACAGGCTCCACTGGAGCCAAAAGCCATGAATATTCATTTGCAACTACCTGGAGTTTTGCCACACAATTAATCGTCTCCCCCTCTCATACCATAGATCCGTTGTGGCAGTGACAATCCTTGATCAGGGGCCACAAGCTGCAGCTCCCTAAGGGAATCTGGTACATTTGCACCCTGAGCAATGGCTGAAACTCCCTAACGATGCCTCCACAACAAGGATTCCTAATATGTGCTGAACTAAAAGAAGGAGGCCACCTCCGGTGACTTAACCTAATTTCTGAGTTCTCTTTATCCCTTTCAGCTTTATTCACCAGAAAGGTCCAAATGAGACAATCTGATTGGTTGATTCCGCATTTCAAGGGGCAATAAAACCGAGATGTGTAGTAGCAGCATGCTGGCCTGCCAAATAGTTTGAATTTCCCCCGTCTGGGAATATTTATTCCTCTTCCCTCATCCTTTCAGCAACTGCGTACCTCTTACCTTTCTGCTCCCTTGTATTATTTGTTCTGCACTTGCCAGGCTCAGGAGAACCCATGTGTACACACACACACACACACACACAACACACACATATTTCTTCTAGAAAAAAAGAAGGAAGTACATACCTTAAGTATTAGGGGTTATGTAGTAGGATAGCTGATAGGATTTTGTGTGTTTAGCAGTGTAACCTGATGAGAATGCTCCTTCTCGTCTTTCTGTGATCTGAAAGTCCTGTTGCCATGGGATCCTTATGACTAGCAATGGGGAACAGCAGGAGAAGGACAGCATTGTCTTGAGGCTAAAGTTGCCAAGGAGTAAACCCAACAATTCTTGTTCACAGGGGACAATGCTGGAGCCACTGTAGGTAGAAGGAAGCTGTCAGTAAGCAGCCTGTTATTTTATTTTTCAGTAGGGGTGTGGGTCCCTGGCAAGGGAAAGGAGGAAGGCACAAAATAAACGCTGCTGCCCTTACCAATTGCAGACTGAAGGAAGTATCTCTTGTTTCAGGGTCTACAAATTCTCAGGCAAGGTCAAGGGGGCCAGATAGTCTGGAGAAAGGTCGCCAACGGTCCCTTTCGATAAGGGATGGCATGTATTGTGACTTTAAAAATATTGTTCATCCACTTACTTTCAGTAGGGAAGTTCTCTCATATTTTTTCAATCACAGTGTAGGAGACCCTGATTTGAAGGAAGAAGAAGCTGAACAACAGAGGGGGGACGCTAATCCAGTTCCCTGACACTGATGCAGCACCCTGCTCAGATGATTTTTTTTCCTCCAAAAGAAAATGGTATAAAGACATGTGATATGGTTACTGATGAGGCAGTAGCAATTTATAGAGAGAAACAGGAAAAGTATTAATGTGGGTTGTAGCTCCCCCATGAGGCAGTCTGAGATGGTGAGCTTCTAAACCACTTGCCACCATCTTAGTTTGTGGATCTTTTAGTCACCCCTTTCTGGAGCAGCTTTCTGTTCCAGTATGGGTCTATTTTCTAGGGAAAGAATCTTGGGTCTCTGGGATTGAAACCTGGGTGAAGTTAAGATGACAGGGTATTTTCCCTTATTTTTGCCATGTTTGTTGGAAACCTTTTATTTGGAGAAGGGATTTTTTTTCCATTCTTCCTTCCTTGGTATTTGGTTTCCTTTCTGCTTAAGAATTTATTTTCTTCTGTTAACTGCCTGAATATCCCAGGGCCTCAGTTCGTATACGATCTGGAGGGAGTGTGTCTTTCATAGGGATAACATAAGATTTGCCATATTGGGTCAGACCAAAGGGCCATCGAGCCCAGTATCCTGTATCCACAGTGGCCAATCAGGGTCACAAGCACTTGGCAGGATTCCAAAAGGTAAATAGATCCCACACTGCTTATCCTAGGGATAACAGGTGGATTTACCCATTCACTTTAATAATGGGTTATGCTGTATCTTGCATAAAGCTATATATGAACTTTTTAATTCGTCTACATACTCCACAAAGATCGTTGAGATCAGCGAACAAAGGACTGCTGCAAATTCCATCTGTAAACTCAGCCCATCTTAAACTTGTCCGAGATAGGTCCATCTCAATTGCTGGTCCATGTATCTGGAACACAATGCCGCTCGAATTACGTCTAGAATCGGAGTTTAAAGCTTTTAAGAAAGCTTTAAAGACATGGCTCTTCGAGCAGGCCTATACTGATCACCTTGAGAAAAGGAATAGCTAGTATGAGGAAATGCAATTTTATTGTTCTCTTATTTTGTTTTATTAATTTATTTTATTTGATATTGGAAACATTAATGTATTTTAAATATTATTTTATGTTGATTTGCTTTTATGATTTTATATGATGTAAACCGTCGTGATGTGTTCCACGAATGACGGTATACAAAAAACCGTAAATAAAATAAAATAAATAAATATGAACTTTCTCTCCAGGAACTTGTTCAAATCTATTTTAAACCCAACTACACTAACATCTTTCATCACATCCTCTGGCAATGAATTCTAGAACTTAATTATGTTGAATAAATAAATATTTTCTCGCATTTGTTTTAAATATACTGCTTAGTAACCTCATTGAATGTCCCCGACTCTTTGTACTTTTTGAAAGAGTTTATCTGTTCTATTCTGTTCAATATTTTATAGATCTCTATCATATCTCCCTCCCCTCAACTGTCTCTTCACCAAGCTGAAGAGCCCTAACATTTTTACCCTTTCCTAATAGATGAATCATTCCATGCCATTTATCATTTTAGTCACCCTTCTCTGTACCTTTTCTAATTTTGCTATATCTTGTTTGAGATATGGTGACTAGAATTGCACATAATACTCAAGATGTAGTTGCACCATGGAACAATACAGAGATATTATGATATTCTCTGTTTTATTCTCCATTTCTTTGCCAATAATTCCTAGTATTCTATTTGTTTACTTGGCTACCACTGCACACTGAGCAGAGGATTTCAACATGTTATCCACAGTGATGCCTAGATCCTTTTCCTGAAGTGGTGACTCCTAACATCCTAGCATTATGTAGCTATAATATAGATTGCTCTTCCCTATATGCTTCACTTTGTACTTGTCCACATTAAATGTCATCTGCCATTTGCATGCCCAGTCTCCCAGTCTTATAAGGTACTCTTGCAATTTTTTACAATTCTCTTGTGATTTAATAACTTTGAATAATTTTGGTTCATTTACAAATTTGATCACCTCACTCATTGGTCCCATTTCCAGGTCATTTATAAATATGTTAAAAAGCAGTGGTCCCTGAACAGATCCCTGGGGCACTCTACTATTTACTGTTCTTCATTGAGAAATTGACCATTAGCCCTACTTTCTGTTTTCTTTTAACCACTTCTGAATCCTCAATAGGATATTGCCTCCTATCCCATCTCCTCAGAAGTTTCTCATGAGGGACTTTTGTCAGACGCTTTCTGGAAATGCAGATACACTATATTAACTGGCTCATCTTTATCTACATGTTTATTTACATCTTCAAAAAAAGGTTGCAGATTGGTGAGGCAAGGCTTATCTTGGCTAAATCTATATTGGCTTTGTCCCATTAAATTATGACTATCAATATGTTTAGTAATTTTGTTCTTTATGATGGTTTCTACCATTTTGCTCGGCACTGATGTCAGGCTCACTGGGCTGTAGTTTAGTTTCCTGGATCACTCCTGGAAACCTTTTTAAAAATTGACATTACGTTGGCAACTCTCCCATCTTCAGGTACCATAAATGATTCTAAAGATACTTTACAAATTACTAATAGTATGTCTGCAATTTAATTTTTCAGTTCTTTCAACAGTTCTTCAGGCACAGGGTCCAGCTTGTCAGGAGTGCCGGTTAAAGCACTTCTCTGGCACCAATTCCAGCATGGAGTCTGGAGTCAGATCATGCCTAGCTAGAATGGCTCTAGTATTGGCTTCAGTAGGGGCAGAGGTACTCATTCTATGAAAAAGAGTCTGGACCTTCTGCATATTCCACTTTATTTCTTCAATAAACCCTGCTAGGTCCAATAGCTTCAAACCAGGGCTAGATCCCTTTGAGTCTGAAAACAAAATGGATACAAGAGTTGTAGCTTATAGAAGCAGAAAAAAACAACATTCAATAATTTGTCTGCACACTTTTCCTCTGGCCTGAAGGCAGACTAAGGAGTTCTCTGCATATTGTCAGACTGAAGGCCCCTTGTGGCACACTCACACTGATATTGCACCTCAAAATTGGTTTTATTTAGGAATCGTGACAAAATAACAGTTTCTGACTTATGCATTTCAGGTAAACTTAACAGGTAACTTACAGTGGCTTACTTCCAGAGCAGTTATTCAGACCGGGTCATTTCACAATAGATCTTCTTCAGAGACAGCACATAACACAACTGGAGACAAAGTTCTACTTCCAGATCTTCAGAGGTGGGGCCATACAGCAGGCTATCTACCATAGGAAATAAGATCTATTTGAGCCAGCCTGTGGTTCTGTGCACAAGACACCAGCCCTGAACACTGGTTCAAGATTAGGAACAATACCTTTTTTTTTTCCCTGCCAAGTGCATTTTGTTTCTTGCAAAACTTTTATCCTGTTTGATTCAATACCCTCTTTAATATGTATTACCACCCCTCCACCAATTTGATCCATCCTATCATTGAGTTATTTGTACCCTGGTATCAGTGTCCCATTGGTTATTCTCCTTCCACCAGGTCTCTGAGATGCCAATTACTGTACATCTACCTCCCCATTCATTGCTATGCGTTCTAAGTCTCTCATCTTATTTTTTAGACTTCTAAGGCCCAATATTCAAAGTGTGTTCAGCGCTATTTAGCTGGATAAGCAGGACTTATGCAGCTGGCCGCTATATAAGTGCCTATGTTCAGCGGCCTCTGCTTATTCATATGAGTCCCTTAAACGACCAAAAGTTACACGCACAAAAAGTAGGAGTGTACTGGATGGATCGGCGGCAAAACGAGTTAGCTGCATAAGTTTATGTCTAAGTTTAGATGACCCATAGAGCAGGTCGAGACTTAGCCTGGTTGACTTATCTGGCTAAGGGCCGGATTTTAAGAGGTATGCGCGGGTGTACATTTGTGCTCACAACCCAGTGCGCACAAAACTCCCCCCCCCCCCCCCCCCAAAAAAAAAAAAAAAAAAGTTCCCTCCAGGGAACTTTCCTTCCATCGCCCCCACCTTCCCCTATCTAACCCGCCCCCCAGCCCTACCTAAAAAAAGCCCCTTAGCTTTATCTTATAAGTTGCGCCTGCCTCTGGGCAGGTGTAGGTTGCGCGCACCGGCCGACCCGCGATCCTGGGCACAGCGGCAAATGGCCGTTGTGCCTGGAGACTCTGGCCCCGCCCCGCTCCTTTTTTCAAGCCCCGGGACATACGCATGTCCCGGGGTTTGCGCGCATCACAGGGCCTATGCAAAATAGGCTCAGCGCATGCAGGAGCGGGGATTCTCAGGTACGCGCATAATATATACCCCTAAGTGCGCACATATACATTCAACAGCACGATATCAACTTTTCACATGCCTTATAATGATAGATCATTAGCATTACATCTACATATTTCCAGATTTAAGAAGGATCTTTATAAGTTAAAACCACCTCTGAAGAGACCTACACCACAATGAGATCTATCCATAGTATTATCTTCCCTTAGGAAACCTCCATTTGAACCAATCCAATCAAGCAGTCTACAACACTTAACGTAGAAGGTATTGTTTCTAATAGCTATAACCTCAGCAAGAAGAATAAGTGAATTACAGGTATTGGTCACACACCAGCCTTACACTCAATATTTTCTAGCTTGTGTTTTCAAACCAACCCACAATTCCAGCCTAAAGTACTATCTCAGTTTCATATTAATCAGACAATTGAACTGTTGGTGTTCTACCCACTCCCATCATAAAACAAAGAAAGATCAATCGCTTCATACATTGTACTGTAGAAGATTATTAGTTTACAAAGAAAGAAATCTATAAAAAAAAAAGTTCACAACTGTTTGTGTCCTATGCCCCTATAATATTAGGGAAAGCAGTTTCAAAGCAGACTCTCTCCAAATGGATTGCAAGATGTATCACATTTTGCTACCAAATGTAATCTACATCTCTGAATTCAGAGATTACAGTACATGTTAAGAGCAAAGGCTGCTTCTTTGGCATACTTGAATGGTGTCAGCCCCTCTGAAATTTGCAAAGCAGCTACTTGGTCTTCTTTTAATACATTTCTTACTCATTATTACATATCCTCCCAGTCAGAACCTATTGATAATCTGGGAGGAGCTGTTTTAAACAGCCCAGGGACTAAAATATGAAGTATCCACAAGACGAAAGGGCTACCTTTTCAGTTCCAGAATGGGGGCTGTTTTGGCGTGTCCACAGAGAAAGCAAAGTTGCATACCTGTGATTGGAGTTCTCCATGGACAGCAACACAAAACAGCCACACATTCCCTCCCTCCCTCCCAATAGTTGATATCTAATTCTCTCAAAATTAGGATAAGATTTTAAGTGTATTCTTTTCAGCTTTTAACACAAACTAGATTTAAGTGGTAACAGGCGGTAGGCACTACTGCGCAGGCTCCAAAGATTCTTCTAGAGACTTCGGAGCTAAGGAAGAGTTCATTGGTCCGTCATTGGCGCCATCACCCTAGCAGGTGTGGCTGTTTTGTGCTGCTGTCCACAGAAAACCCCAGTCACAGATATGCAACTTTTATTTCCTGCGTTGTATATTGCTGGATTATCTCTAGGCAATGACTGCATAGTTGACTACAGTAAGTGCAAAATCATATGATAATGCTGGAAATAAAGGACAGTATAATGCTATGCAGCATATACTTCTAGAAAAGATAAATATACTCATATGCAAGAAATTCACTGAGTCTTGTTTAGTTATGTTGCAGTTGATTGCAGAAAAACAGGCCAGGGTCACATAAGCAGCAAAGAAGGGTCACTAAATATATATTTCTCCAGCATGGGCAGTGGGAGGAGATTTTTGCATATTTGGCATCCTCCCATAGCTTTAACCCCACCTCAATGTGGGAGGCTTCAGTGGATTATAAATCCTCCTGGAACATGCTCAGAATTCAGAGAGAAGGAGAGAGACAAATGGGGAAGGTTGAAGAGAAAGAAGTTGGAGTGGGATTTTTGCTGAAGGTCATAGCCTCACCCATTGAGGATTTTTTGATCAGTCAGGAAGAGAAGGAGTTTGCTGTGGATTCAGGGCCAGTGCATGAGTATTTGGCGCCCTGGGTGAACTTTCAGCCATGCATCCCTCACCCCCAACTTACCTATTGGTGGCAGCTCCAGTATCGCACTCCCTTCTTTGGCAGTATTGGCTTTACCCCCTCTGGGCCTCATGCTAGTGGGATTTTTCCATCCCCAAAACTTTTGGCGCTCTTGGTGACAGCCTAGTTTGCCTAATGGAAGCTCCAGCCTTATGTGGATTGCTACAAAGGTTTGAGGATTTTGATCAGTCTGGAAGGGAGGCCTTTCCCCTTGTGTCCGGTTGGGCTGGGTAATTGATCTTTTTTGCCCAAACTGCAAGTCAAAGGCAAGGGCGAAGAGAATTTGAAAGACGATGATAGTTTTGGACTTTACTCTGGGATTTATTTTCTAGACCAGTGTGGATACTGGCGTCTGTTTTTGAACTTGAGGATTTTTCCATCTTCTGCCCAGTGTATGCTGGAGCTGCTTTCTAGTTACCATACCCTTCAAGGGGAAGGGTTGTTAAGTATGGATGGTGGTGCAGCAGCAGGGAGGAGACCGACTAGGATGAATGAAATGGACAAAGAGACTATGATTTTCTTGACATATATATATATATATATATTTTATTTAAAAAGTTTTATTAAGGTTTTCCAGTAAGTAAAATATTACAACAATTGCCATTTAACATAGTGTTGGGCCTATACAGTACAGTGCGCTCTGGTGGAGCGCATTGTTAGCCCGGGTTTGCCGCGCGTTTTCGACACTCAAGCTTTACCCCTTATACAGTAAGGGGTAATAGCGCGTCGAAAACGCGCAGCCAACCCCCCCCAAACCTAATAGCGCCCGCAACATGCAAATGCATATTCCCAAGTGATCCAGAAAGCAAAATGTGTAGCTGACAGCCGCCGCTCCTGTCAAAAAAGAGGCGCTAGGGTCCCTAGTGCCTCTTTTTACCACGGGCCCTCATTTGCATACAAATCGTGCGCACAGGAGAGCGGGTGCTCACCTCGGAGCGCTGGCTCTCCTGCGGAAGGAAGCATTAACAATATACCAAGTATGACAGCAAACCATATATGCATGTACACTATTACAGATTTACTTTAACATCTTATAATTAATCCCCTTCCTCTCCCACCCCTCCCCCTCTGACATCGGGTAATAATCACAAAAACAGTGAGCAGAGACAGTAGTCAAAAACAGTATCCAGAACTCAAAAACCATTGTCAGTATCAAGGCAGATGACAAATCAATGTACAGTATGGTCACACTACTAGACAGAAGTGAGAAGAAACCAGCTCAACACCTATAGAGCAAAGAGAAGCAGTCACCGGTAAAATAAACCTGTGACTACAATCTCGTACAAAACCATGGTTGGTCCTCACGTGGCCAGGAACAGTTTCATGCGATCTTGTTGAACCGCCGTGAGGCGTTCTAGTTGATAGTAACCATGTATTCTATGTAAAACTTTAGCTAAGCTGGGCATAGCCTTTTTTCCAGTGCGTGGCAAGTTCAATCCTAGCTGCAATAAACACCTGTTGTGTAAGACTTTGTGTGGTTTTATTCAGTGTCTCTAGAGGTAGCGTCAGCAAAGCATGCCAAGGTTTAACATCTAGGGGTTACTTAAGAATTGAGGAGAGCCGCTTAAATATTGCCGGCCAAAAATTACTCAACTTCGGACATTGCCACCACATGTGATAGTAAATACCTAACCCCACCACACTGCCGCCAGCAAGTCTCAGAAATAGTGGGCATGAAACGATGCAGGGTCACAGGCGCATAATGCTACCTATACAGCATCTTGTAACAATTTTCCTGCAGACTTACCGAGACAGAACATTTATGAGCTGAGGTAAAAATTTGGTCCCATTCCGCCTCATCCAGGGTGTGATCGAAGTCACCAGTCCAAACCTGTTGTTGCCGGGTGAGTCCCGAGATCTTACCAAGCAACAAAGTGTAAATTTTTGATATGATACCCCGTATGGAATGTGCATTCATACAATAATTTTCAAATAGTGATCCAGAGAGGCTTAATGTAGCCTGGTGAACAAAGTGATGAATTTTGGCAAATGCCAAAAAATCCACTGTCCCCCCAAATGGTAGCGAGAACACATATCATCGACCGGCATCAAAGAACCTTGCACTTGTATGTGGTCTATGCGCTTGATCCCTGCATCAGCCCATCTCTGGAACACGGTAGTCCGTGAAGACTGGGGGGAAAATAGCATTTTCGAAGAGATAAGTTAAGGGAGTAAATTGTTCCTTCCCCTTCAGCAATAATTGCTATTGATGCCATACCCGAAGAGTTGTACTGAGGGCGACAGATATATATTGAATTGTGTGCCAAGTAACCTCGGGCTGCCAAGGCATCGCGGCAAGTGGCATGGCCACAATTAAGGCTTATAGAAACATAGAAACATAGAAATGATGGCAGAAGAAGACCAAACGGCCCAATCAGTCTGCCCAGCAAGCTTTCGCACTTTTTTTCTTTCACATACTTATCTGTTTCTCTTGGCTCTTAGTAACCTTTTTTTTTTTTTCTATTTCCCTTCCACCCCCACCATTAATGTAGAGAGCAGTGTTGGACCTACATCGAAGTGAAATAGCTTAATTTAGTTAGGGGTATTAATCACCGCAATAAGCAAGCTACACCCATGCTTATCTATTTATTCAGACTATATAATTCAATCCTTGTTGATTGTTGCCTGAATATAGATCCACCTTTCTTCATTCCCCCCTGCTGTTGAAGCAGAGAGCCATGCTGGCTATGCATTGAAAGTGAAGTATCAGTCTTGCTCCCCTGCCGTTGAAGCAGAGGGCTATGCTGGATATGCGTGAATTGTCAAACTTCCTCCCCTGCCGTTGAAGAAGAGAGCTATGCTGGCTTTGCTTTGAAAGTGAAATATCAGACTTGCTCCCCTGCCGTTGAAGCAGAGGGCTATGCTGGATATGCGTGAATTGACAAAATTTCCTCCCCTGCTGTTGAAGCAGAGAGCTATGCTGGATTTGCGTTGAAAGTGAAGTATCAGATATTTGTTTGGTTTGGGGTAGTAACCGCCATAACAAGCAAGCTACTCCCCTGCTTTTATGTGGTTGCAAATCCTTTTTTCCACATTTCTTCTTGCCGTTGAAGCATAGAGCAATGTTGGAGTCGCATTATTGAATAAGGATCTTCATCTCCAGGTAGTGGCCAACATTCCCTCAAGCCACCCCCATGCCTCTTGTCTTCATTCACATCCTCTAGACTTTATGGATCCACAGTATTTATCCCACGCCCCTTTGAAATCCTTCACAGTTTTGGTCTTCACCATTTCCTTCGGAAGGGCATTCCAGGTATCCACCACCCTCTCCGTGAAGAAATACTTCCTGACATTGGTTCTGAGTCTTCCTCCCTGGAGTTTTAAATCGTGACCCTTGGTTCTGCTGATTATTTTGCAATGGAAAAGGTTTGTCTTTGTCTTTGGATCCACTGTGGCACCCACTGTGGCACATCCTTAGCTTTGACACTGATATTTTTTTTGTTATTTCTTATCTACTCCATTCTTGCTTTGGACCTTATTTTTCAATTAAACTTTTTTTTGTTGAATGTTATTTTAAATTTTCCTCCTTACCAGCAGTGGATGGATCATGAGTGGAGTTGCTACTGTTTGCTGGCAAATTATTATTTTTTTTTTTGGTGCTTCTTTTTGCTGCGAGTTTTGTGGTCTCACCTGCACCTTCCTGGCACCCCAGAGTTCAGTGGCTTGAAGCAGTGGAGCTTTCCCTGACTGTGCCTAGGGCTCCGGAAGTGCATCTTCTCCCCCAGCAGATGAGCCCTGGCAACAGTAGCTCCCCGGATGAAGTCAACAACCCAAACAGGGTTTCCGGCTACACTTAGATGCAGTATATATTTTTTTTGTGTTGTGCAACAAAAATATACATTCTTCTCTGTCTCTGATCATTCTTGCTGTCCTGATTCCATATCACTAAAATCTTCCTCTCCCATGAGGTAGGAAGCACATGCAAAGGGTTCTGCAGCCATAGCTAAGAGTTCTGACTAAATTGTTGATGTCCTTGTTCAAGTCCAAATATTTCAAGTCCATACTAGTGACTGAAAAATATGATACATGGAGAGAAACTGCCATTGTTCAAGAGAAAATGAAGGATTTAGAGGTCCATATTCAGCGTGCCTGTCTGGCTTGGTGTGGCATATAGCCAGACAGAATATACTGGGATTTGAAAATAGCCGGATACATTTTTAGCTGGCTGAAAACTTATCTGGCTATGTCAGGAACATTCTGGGGCAGAGAGGAATTATCTGGCTAAGTTATCCAGATAACGCAGACTTTCAGCATATCTGGCTAGGATTGACAGCCTACCCCCGTTCCCTCCGAGGCCGCTCCGATTTCGGAGTGGCCTCGGAGGGAATGGGGGTAGGCTGCGCGGCTTCGGCGCACGCCGGCTATACAAAATCAATAGCCTTGCGCGCGCCGATCCAGGTTTTTAGCAGATACGCGCGGCTCCGCGCGTATCTACTAAAATCCAGCTTACTTTTGCTTGCGCCTGATGCGCCAGCAAAAGTAGGCCAATTCGCGCTATTTGAAAATCTACCCCATAATGTTGAATATCCCATCTAAATAAGCCAGATCTTCCAACTACTTTCCTATTCAGCCCATGACTGAATATGGACTACTTAGACTAGTGGTTCCCAAACCTGTCCTGGAGGACCCTCAGCCATTCAGGTTTTCAGAATAACCACACTGAATATGCATGAGACATGCTAATCTCTTGTTAATCTCATGCATATTCAGTGTGGATATCCCAAAAACCTGAATGGCTGGGGGGCCTCCAGGACAGGTTTGGGAACCTCTGTCCTAGAGTTTGTGTTATGCTAGAACTTTGGAATCATTTGTTGGATCAGTTCCACAAAACTAGCAAGGCCCTACAGCTAACCCTTAGTACATATACAAAGCTTTACACATCACTCTATCATATCTTAAAAAGAAATATTTGGATTTCACTTAGAATCTGTACTCTGTTATAAATGTAGAGTAAATATTGTTCAGGCCGATTTGTCTATTATGTAAGTTCTGAGCTATTCCAGCATCTTTCACCTCCGAAGGTGAGGGGAGAGAGGATGTAATAGCTAAAAGAACATCTTAAAAAAAATGGAAAAGGGATACGAATGAAAAAACAGAAAACAGCATAAGCAGTGGCAAGTTAGATGGAAAATATTGATAAGGAAGGCAAAGAGAGAATTTGAAAAGAAGTTTGCCATGGAAGCAAAAACTCATAATAAAGATTTTTATGGGTATATTCAAAGTAAGAAGTCTTCAAAGGAGTCAGCTGAACCGTTAGATGATCAAGGGGTAAAAGGGGCACTTAGGGATGACAAAAACCATAGCAGAGAGACTAAATGAATTCTCTGCTTCAGTCTTCACTGAGGAAGATGCAAGACAGATTATCAATGCAAGAAATAATATTTAAAGGTGATGATGCAGACTGAGGACCTGAAATAAATCTCAGTGAACCTGGAAGATGTACTAGGGCAAATTGACAAACTAAAGAGTAGCAGATCGCCTGGACTAGATGAAATACATCCCCGAGTGCTGAAAGAACTGAAAAATGAAATTGCAGACTTGCTATTGGAAATTTGTAAACTTATCATTAAAATTATCCCTGGTACCTGAAGACTGGAGAGTTGCCAATATAACTCCAATTTTTAAAAAAGGGTCAAGGGGTGATCCAGGATACTACAGACCAGTGAGTCTGATGTCTGTGCCAGTCAAAATGGTAGAAACTATCATAAAGAACAAAATTGCTGAACATATAGATAGACATAGTTTAATGGGACAAAGCCATCATGGATTTAGCCAAGGGGAATCTTGCCTCACCAATCTGCTACATTTTTTTGAGGGCATAAACATGTGGATAAAGGTGAGCCAGTTGCTATAGTGCATTTGGATTTCCAGAAAGCATTGAAAAAGTCCCTCATGAGAGAATTCTTAGGAAATTAAAAAATAATGGGATAGGGGGCAGTGTCCTATAGTGCATTGCAAACAAGTTAAAAGACTGAAAACAGAGAGTAGGGCTAAATAGTAAAATTTCCCAATGGATAAAGGAGAATAGTGGGAGTGGCCCAGGGATCGTTTCTGGGACCACTGCTTTTTAATAAATTTATAAATGATCTGGAAATGGAAATGAATAAGGTGATCAATTTTGCCAATGATGCAAAATTATTCAAAGTTGTTAAATGTGAAAAATTGCAAGAGGACCTTGCAAAACTGGGATACTGGGTATGCAAATGGAAAATTAATTTTAATGTGGACAAATGCAAATTGATGCACTTAGGGAAGAGTAACCCAAATTATAGTTACATAATGCAAGGTTCCACATTAGGAATCACCATACAGGAAAAGGATCTAGGTGTCATTGATAATATGTTGAAATCTTCTGCTCAGAGTTCAGCAGCAGCCAAAAACGCAAATAGAATGCTAGAAATTATCAGGAAAGGAATGGAGAATAAAACAGAGAATATCATAATGCCTCTGTATCGCTTCATGGTTTATCCTCATCTTTTATTGTGTGCAGTTCTCATCACTGCATCTAAAAAAAAGATATAGCAGAATTAGAAAATTTACAGAGAAGGGCAATCAAAATGATAAAGGGGATGGAACATTTCCCCTACAAGGAAAGGCTTGGAGAAGAGACGGCTGAGGGGAGATATGATAGAGGTCTATAAAATAATGGGTGGCTTGAAACACGTAAACATTAATCGGTTACTTACTCTTTCAAAAAGTCGAAAACTAGGGGACACAAAGGGGTAGATTTTCAAAGGGGTACATGCGTACCCCCCAAAAACCTACCCCAAACCCCCCCCTGTGCGCGCCGAGCCTATTTTGCATAGGCTCGGCAGCGCGCGCAAGCTCCGGGACGCACGTAAGTCCCGGGGCTTGCATGGAGGGGCGTGTCGGGGGGCATGCCGCGAGTGACGTGGCGTTTCGGGGGCGGGCCCAGGGGCATGGCTCCGGCCCGGGGGCGTGGTTGAGGCCTCCGGACCAGCCCCTGGGTTGGGTGATGGCGCCCGCAGATTTACGCCTGCTTTCAGCAGGCGTAAATCTGCCAACAAAGGTAGGGGGGGGGGTTAGATAGGGCTGGGGGGGTGGGTTAGGGAGGGGAAGGGAGGGGAAGGTGAGGGGAGGCGGAAGGAAAGTTCTCTCCGAGGCTGCTCCGATTTCTGAGCGGCCTCGGAGGGAACAGGCAGCGCGCGTCGGGCTTGGCGCGCGCAGGTTGCACAAATGTGCACCCCCTTGTGCGCGCGGACCCCGGATTTTATAAGATACGCGCGGCTATGCGCGTATCTTATAAAATCCAGCGTACTTTTGTTCGCACCTGGTGCGCGAACAAAAGTACGCGCTCGCACAACTTTATAAAATCCGGCTCAAAATGAAGTTACTAGGTAATACATTTAAAACTAATATGAGAAAATATTTTTTTATTCAACACAATTAAACTCTGGAATTAATTGCCAGAGGATGTGGTGAAAGCTATTAGTGTAGCTGTGTTTAAAAAAGGTTTCAACAATTTCCTGGAGGAAAAGTCCATAAACCATTATTAAGGTGGCAGAGTTACAGAAATCCACTGCTTATCGCTGGGATAATCAGTTTGGAATCTGTCTACCCCTTGGGATCCTGCCATTTACTTGTGACCTCAGTTGGCCAAAACTAGAGACTCAGTATTGCAAGTCTTATGTTCTTAGGTTCTTACAAATGGTTTTTTTTTAATAACTTTTATTTATAACTTCTTGACATAAAATAAACAAAGACTAATATATTTGCCAATCAACATTACAAGTATAGGTATACATCAAATTAACACATTCACAAGGTTCAGCACAAAAGGTTACAAGAAATGTGTCCAAATTCCCCTATCAGCTCTCTGTGGCTCTATATTAAACATCTTTAAATAGCTACAGGCGGTGGATAATTATAACATTGATGATATATGGCCCAAACATTTTTATACTTGAAGAACTGGCCCTTCAAATCAAATTGCAGATGATCAATATCAGCAATATTTTGCACCTGCATTTTCCAATGGTCCTCATGAGGGCTAGCTTTCCAAAATGCTGCATATGTAAATAATAATAATTGGGTAACCAACTGACGATACTTTAAAAGTATTAATGACCCAGACCATTGTCCTAAAAGACCTAGTAGAGGTGTAACATGCACAGGGGTGTCCAATATATCAGATATCTCTTGTGTGATCTGTTTCCAGAACTGTCTCACCACTAGGCAATGCCACCACACGTGTGTAAGTTCCCTTTTCCCCGCATCCCTGCCAACAAAGGGCTCATGCCAGGAATAACCCTAAGATAATGTAATGGGGTACGATAAGTTCTATGCAACAACTTTACCAAAAGTTCTGTAAGCCTAGCACAAATTATAATGTGGTGCGCAGACTGCCAAAAACTTTTCTAGGCCTTAGCATCAAGTTTGGTCCCCAAATCCTAATTTCATATCACAATCAGGGAAGGCACCGTGTCTAAACCATATTTCCCCACCAGCATTCCTGTATATAACAGTATCACTCCCTTCCTTCTAGCACCGGGGTTCTTAGGTACCTTTCCACCCCTGTGATCTGCCTCAAAGGCCCAGCCAAATTAAATGTTACTGAAGGTGCGTCTTAATTGGAAGAAGGAAGCACCCCCTTGGAAGAGTCATACCCTCAGCTCAAATTCGAAGTCTAGTTCAGAAAAGGTCATAAGAGCATCGCCTCCCATAACTGAGAAATGAAAACCAAACCCTTATTTTTCCAACCTCTGAAGGTAGGTGAGAAGGTGCAACTAGCTAAAACGGTATTCTCGTATAATGGCACAATAGATGACAAGCTTTCCCCAGCTAATCCAAACATTTCTGAACCTGATCCCAGATAGAAAGCATATGAGCAAGCATAGGATGGGATTTTCCAATTTTATATCTCAGGGGAGAACTAGGAGAAAGAAAGGGGAGCATGGCCAAATTGACCATGCTCACCTGCTCCTTTCAAGGCCCAAACATGAATTATCCCCCTCATTGTGCCACTCATGCATCCTATCAAACTTGTGCTCAACAGTAAATGAGCAAGTTAGGAAGCCCCATAACTATCTGTGACTTAGGTAACCACAGCTTGTCCAAGCTAATACATGCTTTGCGATGCTTCCAGATAAATTTACCCAGCAGTCTATGCAAATCATTAAACACGTGGGCAGACACATTACACGGGAGATACTGAAATAAGTACAGCAGTTTAGGAAGTAGATTTTAAGTAAATTAATCCTTCTTGCCCAGGAAACTGACAAATGCTCTCAAGCCCCTAAATCTTGTTTCAATCAAAAAGTATTTGGCCATTTTTTGAATATAAATCCCTGAAGTTCCTTGTAATCTGAATTCCAAGATATTTAAAGCCATTATCTGCTTTATGAAAAAGTGAAAGACAAAATGGTAGAGGCATTTTTGTACCAAAAAGGTATAATACAGGTTTGTCAAAATTAGTCTTATAACCAGAAGACTTCCAAATGTTTTCAGGAGTTCCAACAGCGCAGGTCTTGACATTAATCGGGTTAAATAGACCAGAAATAGACCAGAACATCGGGTTAAATAGACCAGAACATCGGGTTAAATAGACCAGAACATCGTCATCATATAAAGCTATCTTGTGAACACGCCCCTCCTAATTTAAGTCCTTGAATAACTGGACATTGCCGAATCGCCCGAGCCACAGCCTCTATAGCTAGATTGAAAAGCAAAGGGGATAATGGGCATCCCTTCTTGTTCCCCTCATAATATCAAATAAAGAAGAAAGCTGACCATTAATTACTCATCTTGCTCTAGGTTTGTTATACATAGCCAATATCCATGCTATAAACCTATCCAGAATCCCCCGTGTGCTCTAGCACCTCAAAGAGAAAGGGCCAAGATAATATCAAAGGCCTTTTCTGCATTCAAGGATAATGTAAGGCCAGGTATACCCCTTCGCTTAGCCAAATGAAGAATAACAAATAGCCTTCTAGTATTTGAAGTGGACACCCCACCTTTAATAAATCCAATTTGATCACTATGAATCAAACTGGGCAATACACCCTCAAGTCTCATTTGCATAACTATAGCTAGAATTTTTATAGCAGAGTTATGGAAAGATAAAGGACGGTATGACCCACATTCCAGAGGATCTTTTTTTTCCCTGGCTTCTGTACGAGTGCTATATTCATGTCAATCATGTCTCATAGAGAACCACCCTAACCCGCAGACAGGTTGCAGGAACTGCACAGCCTCAAGGAGAAATTTTTTGCAGAAATCTATGGTGTACCCATCCAGACCCAGCCATTTCCCCCCAGGCATTTCTGTGACAGCAGCCTGAATTTCTAATAGAGTAATTGGAGCAGATAACCTTGCAACCTGAGCCTCCTGAAGCTTAGGCATATTCAATGAAGTAAGAAAAGACTGTATATCATTTCTAGAGGCCGATGTAGTGTCAGTGTATAAGTCTGGTGGCCAATCCCTGTCATTGAACCCCTTTCGGGTAAGTGCAGTGAGCGGAGCTACTATGTGCGAGTAGTGAGGAATGAAGTGCCAATAGAAATTAGCGAAGCCAAGGAACGCTGGAGAGCCAGGATTCCCACAGGACGTGGCCAGTCTCTAATACTCGCGACTTTCTCTGGGTCCATATGAAAGCCAGTGGTGGATACAATGTACCCTAGGAAGGGAAGAGACTCTTGCTTAAAGAGGTACTTCTCGAGCTTAGCATATGGTGGTGTTTCTGGAGGCGTTGAAGCACCTCTTCAACGCCTCCAGAAAAAGGGAAAAGAAAATGGATAAAGTGCGTAGCTTGCTGGGCAGACTTGATGGGCCATTTGGTCTTCTTCTGCCGTCATTTCTATGTTTCTATATGTTTCTATGTTTCTTGGTGATGGGAGAGAAGGTTCTTAGAGTAAATGAGCACATCATCCAAGTAGACAATTACGCATGAATGGATCATGTCCTGGAAGACCTCATTCATGAGGTTTTAGAAGACCGCTGGAGCATTGCATAGTTCGATGGGCATTACCAAATACTCATAATGCCTGTCGTGGGTATTGAAGGCAGTCTTCCATTCGTCGCTAGGCTTTATACGAACTAAGTTGTATGCCCCCCGAAGATCAAGCTTCGTGAAGATCTTGGCTCCTTGCAAGCGATCCAGGAGCTCAGGGATGAATGGAAGAGGGTACTGGTCCCGAAGGGCGATGGCGTTGAGGTCACAGTAATCGATACATGGCCTCAGGGAGCCGTCCTTTTTAGCCATGAAGAAGAATACGGCTCCTGCCAGGGAGATTGAGGGCCGGATAAACCCTCTCTCTAGATTGTCTTGGATGTATTGAGTCATGGCTTGTGTCTCAGGTAAAGACAGAGTATAGACTAGACCTCGGAGAGGAGTAGAATCAGGTAACAGATCAATAGCACAGTCAAAAGGCCGATGCTCAGGTAGCATTTCGGCTTTCTCTTTAGAGAAGACGTCGAAGACAGCAAATTGTGCTGGTAAGGACACAGATGCAGTAGCCAACGGTATTCGGGACTGGGGTAATTCCGGTAGGCAGGAGGAGAAGCAAGCCGAAGCCGGTCCCCAAGCTGCAATCTGCAGAGTCTCCCAGTCAATGCGAGGAGAATGCCTTTGGAGCCAGGGTAGCCCCAACACTACCGGATGAATCGCCTTTTCCAGTATGAAGAATGTGATCTGTTCTTCAGGGAGAATCCCAGTGCGGAAAGTCACTGGAGCGGTGATGGAGGTCACATGACCGGGAAAGGGATTCTCGTGAATGGAGGAGATTCGCAGAGGTGGAGTTCTTGGGAGTACCGGGAGCTGTGGCTGTTCCACCAACTCTGCCAAGATGAAGTTCCCTCTGGCCCCCTTGTCAATGAAAGAAAGTGTAGGGAATGATCCTTCCGAGTACGTTAGGGACACCGGAACTGTGCATTGGGGAGCAGGATTCGCACAGCCTAGGGTCAGCTCCCCTGTGACTCCTAGGCTTGGGAGTTTTCCAGACGTTCTTTGCACTGGGCCAACAAGTGACCCTTGCCGCCGCAGTAGAGGCAGAGGCCCAGAGAGCAACGTCGCTGCCTCTCCTCAAGAATGAGAGGACTGCAGCCCATCTGCATGGGTTTTTCAGCTCGTGAGGAGTTAGACTCAGTGGGAGGAGGTACCAGTAATCGAGAAAAGGAAGGCACCAAAGGAACGGGCCTACGTCTGGGTTTCAACTTTCGGGCTCCTTGCTGTAAGCGGCAGTCAATCCGCCCAGCCAAAGCAATCAGATTCAAGGTCATCAGGCAATTCCCGGGATACAAGCTCATCCTTGATCCTCGAGGACAGACCCTCCAGGAAGATACTTCGCAGGCTGTCCTCCCACCAGCCCAGTTCCGAGGCCAGCATGCGGAACTCGACCGCATAGTCGACCATAGGTCGAGAACCCTGCTGGTGTAAATAAAAGAGCTCCGAGGCAGCTGTGGATTGTCGAGCAGGCTCGTCGAAGACCTGCTTAAAATGTTTGGACAAAGCGGTGAAGGTCCCCAAGCAGGGAGTCGCCTCGTTCCCACAGGGGGGAGGCCCAGGCCAGGGCCCTGCCATCCAGCAAGGACAAAATGTACATCATCTTGATCTGGTCAGACGGGAACTGCATTGCTGGAGCGAAAAGCACATAAAGCAGTGATTAAGGAAACCCCGGCACTGCTTAGTATCCCCAGCATAGTTAGGTGGTGCTGGCAGATGCAGGGAGGCCAAAGGCACCGGTACTGGAACCGGAGGCGGTGCCACAGCCTGAGGGATGGAGTCTACACGGTTAGCCAGCCACTCAACGGTGGCAGCCAAGAGGTCCAGGCAATGCTGCTGCTGCAGCAAACATTGGGCCATGCCTGGAATGGCCTGGAGGCCGGAAAGGTCTGCCAGGTCCATGGCCTTGGCAATCTGTTGAAACTGTGGATCCTTGAGCCGTCTTGGGAGCAGATGGATCCACCGAGGGAAGGCCCTCCAGTGGCTCTCGTAGCTGGGAACCGATACAGGACCAGGAGACCAGGCTGGAGTTTTACCTATACCAGTCCTCGTTTCCCACAGGTTGAGCCCTTGGGTGCCGGGGCTGGCAGGAGCAGGAACACGGGAAAAGGCACTGGAACAAGTTGGAACACAGGAAAGGAGGCAGGAACAAGCAGGAACACAGGAATGGAGACTGGAACGCAGGAACAAGCAATTAGCTACTCTCTTGAGCTGACCTGTTGCCAAGGCAAGGAAGCGAAGCAGGAAGTGGGCTTAACAGCCCCAGCCTGTGATGTCAGCGTTGGGGCCGGGTCAAGGTTTCCCGCCGCGGCTCCTTTAAATTCCCAGCAGTCTACGGTGTCTCCCTCGTGGGGAGAACGCCGCAGCGGAGGCCCAGCACGGCCTGCCGGCAGGACTGCAAAGGAAGGCAGAGGCCGGCGTCCGCCGGATAAGGTAGGGGACCCGGCTGCAGCAGTCCGCGGCCGGGATTCCCAGTACCATAATCTTCCTGCGTCTCTCTCTCGCCCATCAAATTCAGAATCCTTTCTCTATCAGCCCCATCCCTGTGCCTTTCTCCTTCTCTGCTTAATCTCTGGTCATTTCTGCTGCTCCCTCCACCCAACAACCAAATCCCCTTTCCCTATTCCTCTATCCTCATCCCTTCTCCTTTACATTCTCTCCAGCCAGGATACTTTTTTTCCCAGTCTCTAGTTCTCCCTGGTCCCTGCCCCCCGCCCCCATTCCCAGTACTTAGTCTCTCTGATCTTTGATCTCCCCACTTCGCTCCATCCTGGTTACTTTTTCCCTCTACTTAATCCCTATGTCCCCCTTCCTCTCTCTCTCTCTGCCCTATCTGGGTTCAGTCTTTCCTCACCTCAATTTCTAGAATTCTTTCCCCACATTCCCTCCCCTTGACTCACAGAAAGCTCTTCCCACATCCTCCTGCCCCTGGAAGGCTTTCCCTATGTCCCCATCCCACCTTGCAGCCAATCATCCCGCACAGCTTCTCTTCTCCTTTGTAGCTGGTCCTCCTCCCGCAAGTCTCTTTTCTCTGCCACGGCTGCTCCTCCTCATGCACAGCCTCTCTTCTCTGTTGCTGCGGCCAGTCCTCTGAAGCAGCTGTTCTTGCCTTCTAACAGTATTTTCCTGAGTCCTATACAGCCTTTCTTCTACTCTGCAGCCAGTGCTCCCTCACAGCCTCCTCTGTGGCTTGTCATCCCTCACAGCTTTAGGCAGCAGGGGGAAAAAAGGAGTTTGAGTCAGACGACAACGGAGGGCCCCGACTTCCATGGTCTGGGATACTGATATGCAGACATAATAGAAAGCACAGGACTGCTTCTACGGCCAAGTTCTAAGGGAAACAAAAGCATGCATAGGGTAACTTGCTGGAGTGGCGGTTACTACCCTTAACCCATAAGCCTTGATACTTTTGATGCAACTACATTGTTGTTCTCTGCTTCCACGGCAAGGGGTAAAGGGAAATTAGATTCAAAAAGCAACCAATGAGGGCCCCGGTTTTTACGATCTGATAAGCATGGGGGTAACCTACCCAGAGCAGCAGTTGCTACCCTTAACAGAAGACATGGAATACTATCCTTAACCAATAAACCTTGATGCTATTGATGCAACTGCAGCATCACTCTCTGCTTCAAAGGTGGGAGGTAGAGGGAAAGAGGAATTTGGATTCAGAGACAACCATGATTTTTTTTTTTTTTTTTTTTTACAGTCTGGGGTACCAATGCACAGGCATTAAGGAAAAAACACAAGACTGCTTCTACGGCCAAGTCCATAAGTAAAGCACGTCAAGCAGCACTGACTGCTATATGGGGTAACCTGCACGGCAGATGCTGCCATGGGAAGCTTGCCGGGCAGACTGGATGTGCCATTGGTCCTTTTCTGTCATCATTTCTGTTTCTATTTCAAAACAAACGAAGAAACAATACACATTTTCTTAAGGATTTGTTTAAACAAACCTGATATATGCACAACCATAAACTGAATAAAATTTGTAATATTTCTTTTCAAAACTGAGGGGCAGATTTTAAAAAGTTGCGCGAGCACGTACTTTTGTTCACGCAGCAGACGCGAACAAAAGTACGCCTGATTTTATAAGATACGCGCGTAGCCGCGCGTATCTTATAAAATCTGGGGTCGGTGCGCACAAGGCTGTGCAAAATCGGCAGCCTGCGCGCGCCGAGCCACGCAGCCTGCCTCAGTTCCCTCCAAGGCTGCTCCGATTTCGGAGCGGCCTTGGAGGGAACTTTCCTTCGCCCTCCCCGCACCTTCCCCTCCCTTCCCCTACCTAACCGACCCCCCCGACCCTATCTAACCCCCCCCTTACCTTTGTCGGCAAAGTTACGCCTGCTGGAAGCAGACGTAACTTTGCGCGTGTCGGCTGGCAGCCCCGCTCCGTCCTCCAGTCCTGGGGGCTGGTCCGGAGGCCTCGACCACGCCCCCGGGCCGGTGCCATGCCCCCGGGCCCGCCCCCGAAACACCACGGCTCGCCCCTGAAACGCCGCGTCAGTAGGCCCCGCCCCCGACATGCCCCCTTACAAAAGCCCCGGGACTTTCGCGCGTCCCGGGGCTTTACGCGCGCTGGCGGCCTGTGCAAAATAGGCGTGCCGGTGCGCGGGCCTTTGAAAATCCGCCCCTGAATGCACAAACATAAAACAGGTCTACAAACCCCTGACTTCTATCTTTTCTCCCCTCCATGATATGAGAGCATATAATGTAGCTACTCTGATTTGTTATATTCAGGACTGGGTTGCATTATATTATACATTTGACTCAGTTAATCTTTTAGAAGAAATGGCTAGGCCCTATCATCCAGTTAATATAATACATTTTCCTAGAAAAAAGCTCCCATTGATGGCTAATGGGGGGATTCTGGTTTCCGGTATTTAGGTATGCATGGAGAGTGTAGAGATATGTTATCAACAAAGCGGAAATAACTTCATTATATACTAATATCCCACAAATAGAAGCCTTGGAAATTATCAGTATGTCCCTTACTAAACTCTGTATGAGTGAACGCAAGAAAATGTTTATTTCACAATTGGCAGAGATAGTAATACATCAATTCTATTTTACATTTCAGGACACATTGTTTAAACAGATTAAGGGGATCCCTATGGGGTCCCCACTTGCACCCTCTGTGGCATGTTTATATGTCAGTGGATATGAGGACAGGTTTCTATATACATCAAGGTTTTTTTCTTATGTGAGTTTCTATATCAGGTACATAGATGATTTGTTTTCGATATGGAATGGGGATATCAAGACGTTGTACGATTTTGACACTTACATGAATTCATGTGATGAAAATCTGAAATTCACATTGCAAGCTGTGTACACATATCCTACTTAGACGTCAATGTACAGTTATGCCATAACCAATTACAATCTTCAATTTATGTGAAACCCACGGACAGAAATACTACCCTTCATTTTGAAAGTTTTCATCCTAGAAAACTTAAAGAAAGCATCCCTATTAGTCAATTTCTGCTTTACAGACGTATATGTTCATCCACTGAGGAATATAAAAGAACCGCAATAATGCTGATGGAGAAATTCAGAAATAGGGGTTATCCCAATAAATGCATAAAACAGGCTTATAAGTGAGCCTTATATGCGAATAGGGACAATCTCTTAGGGAGTACCCCTAAGAATCATATTTCAAGGCCAATTTGTAGTTTGCCATTTTCATCTAAATCAGATGGCATTAAGCATATTATGAAACATTGGAATATAATAAAAAAGCTACCGGGTTTTGAGGACACCCCTATTTTTGCTATGAAAAAGGGAGCCAATTTAAGATCTATGCTTACTTATAAGAACAATATTGTAGATGATGGTACGTGGGGTAATTATCCCTGTAGAGAATGTGTGGTTTGCAATAATGTACTTACTGTAAAATCATATCAGTGTTCATCTTTGAGATATCCTCACATAATTAGAGGCAGATATATATGTAATTCAAGCATGGTAATATACGCTATAGTCTGCCCTTGTGACCTTATTTATATTGGTCATACGAAACGGAATATCAAATTAAGAATTATTGAACATAAAAGTAGATTACGTACAGGCAAAATAGGGGCCCCCCTAGTAGCTCATTGGCAGGAAGCCCAACATGATATTGAACAATTGAAGTTATTTATTATCCAGCAGTATCATAGCCTAGTACAGCAGGGCGAAGCGAAATTTTGGAAAAGGACTGAGCAAAAATACATATACAATTGGAAGACCGTAGTTCCTTACGGTCTAAACGATGCAGTAGAATGGGATGCATTTTATACCACATAAAGAATATATAGAGTATTCAAATACAAGTATTTAGTTACTAAAGTGTTTTGATATCATGGCTTAAGGGGACATATATGTGAATATCAAAAGAAAACATCATATAATTTTATGGTGAAGTATACACAATCAGTGGCGTGTTCAACTTGATAAGTAAGTTATTCCAATAGTCTCTGAGCTGAATGCAATTTGCAGATTATAAGTCTTTATTATATCATTTTGGGGTAATATCGAGGAGTGTGTGGAAATTCCATGGTAAGTTGAAGGGGTTGTTCCCCCCTTTTTTTGAATTGTACGCATTACTGAAAGGATAATGTATTGTGAAATAAAGATTATTGAAAACATTGGGTTACCCAGATGTAGGCAACTATAAAGTTTATTTAGAATGCCCGGATTAAGTACGTCATAGTCGGGTGGTGTGAACGTGATTTAAAAGCTCATGGAATAATGACGCAGAGGGAGGTAGTAGCCTGATTGCGACGGGTGTTTGAGTAACAACGGACATATTGATGAAGATTTGAGAAATGCAAATGTGTTATGGCTTATGGGTGAGTTACTGAGTGAAGAATTCCTTCATGCTTGTTTTAAAAAGTTATATATTTGGAAGGTTGGGATTTAGTGGGTCATAGTTTGAGGTCTATATTGGTTGAATGGGATTTATAGGATGATGGTATAACGTATAGGGAGGTGGTATTGTGGCAGTGACTTGTTAAAATTTTTTTTTCTAATATTTGCTTAAGGTCTGTTTCTTTAATATACATTTAATGCATCTATAGAACAAAACATGTCGTGTGGAGGAAGCAGCACACAGGCAGCCATAAGTAATTTGATGTGAAATTGGTGACACAGAGTATGAAGATGCAGCAATATGAAGAGTGCAGACTGGTTTAACTGATATTGGATGTAAGAAGCGTGGGTAAAATGGTATGAATGGTAATATATTTAATTAATATTAGTATGTTTGTATTTAATGTTTATATGATATATTGTGGATAATCTAAGCATAAGGGATTCTATAATTGTTGATTAAGGGAAGTGGATTAAGATTATCTTTATATATTGTTACATAACATATCATATAATAATTTACATGTAAGTAAAAATGTTGATGATTTTGCAGTTTTATGCTGGACCTATGGATATTGGGTGAATCCGTATAAAAATTAATCTCACAAGCGAAGTCCCTGATGAAGCCCTGAACTACAGGGAGAAACGAGGCTCTCGTCGGATCATGTTGGAGGGTATTTGAATGAAGAAAACATCTACTCCTAAGAAGGATTGGACTGGGTTTAAAAGATCTATTAAAAATGATGAAAGAATTGGACTTAAGATAAGGGAATATATGTTTGTGAAATAGATTGATTCACCATATCTATGTAGAGATATATATGGGAACAAGTGCAAGTGCAAGTTCAATATCTTTGTGAGCGACATAGCGGACGGGATAGAAGGTAAGGTTTGTCTTTTTGCGGATGACACTAAGATCTGCAACAGAGTGGACACGCCGGAAGGAGTGGAGAGAATGAGACGGGATCTAAGGAAACTGGAAGAGTGGTCGAAGATATGGCAGCTGAGATTCAATGCCAAGAAGTGCAAAGTCATGCATATGGGGAGTGGAAATCCGAATGAACTGTATTCGATGGGGGGGGGGAAAGGCTGATGTGCACGGAGCAGGAGAGGGACCTTGGGGTGATAGTGTCTAATGATATGAAGTCTGCGAAACAATGCGACAAGGCGATAGCAAAAGCCAGAAGAATGCTGGGCTGCATAGAGAGAGGAATATCGAGTAAGAAAAGGGAAGTGATTATTCCCTTGTACAGGTCCTTGGTGAGGCCTCACCTGGAGTACTGTGTTCAGTTCTGGAGACCGTATCTACAAAAAGACAAAGACAAGATGGAAGCGGTACAGAGAAGGGCGACCAGGAAGGTGGAGGATCTTCATCGGATGACGTACGAGGAGAGATTGAAGAATCTAAATATGTACACCCTGGAGGAAAGGAGGAGCAGAGGTGATATGATACAGACTTTCAGATACTTGAAAGGTTTTAATGATCCAAAGGCAACGACAAACCTTTACCATAAGAAAAAAATCAGCAGAACCAGGGGTCACGATTTGAAGCTCCAGGGAGGAAGATTCAGAACCAATGTCAGGAAGTATTTCTTCACGGAGAGGGTGGTGGATGCCTGGAATGCCCTTCCGGAGGAAGTGGTAAAGACCAGAACTGTGAAGGACTTCAAAGGGGCGTGGGATAAACACTGTGGATCCATAAAGTCAAGAGGCCGCCAATGAAGTGTGGGTGACTCGCCAGAATGATGGCTACTGCCTGGAGACAATACCTTTATTCAATAAACATACACATGGTTACTGTGACTCCAACATCGCTCTAAGCTTCAACAGCAAGAGGAAATGTGGAAAAAAGGATTTGCACTCACAAAGACGGGAGTAGCTGGCTTGTTACGGCGGTTACTACCCCAAACCAAATAAGCCTGATACTTCACTTTCAATGCATATCCAGCATAGTTCTCTGCTTCAATGGCAGGGAAGAAGAAAAACTGATACTTCACACATCCAGAAGAGCTCTCCGCTTCAACGGCAGGGGAGAAGAAAAAAAAGGGTTTGCACTCACAAAGCGGGGAGTAGCTGGCTTGTTACGGCGGTTACTACCCCAAACCAAATGTGCCTGATACTTCACTTTCGATGCATATCCAGCATTGCTCTCTGCTTCAACGGCAGGGGAGAAGAAAAACAACCAATAAGGGCTGTATAACATAGTCTGGGAAAAAACAAATGAGCATGGGTGTAGCTTGCTTATTGCGGCGGTTACTACCCCTACTACCCCTAACTAATCAAGCTAGATATTTCACTTGGATGCAGCTCCATCACTGCTCTCTACATTAATGGTGGGGGAGGAAGGGAAAAAGAACCAAGAGCTAAGAGAAATAGATAAGTATGAGAGAAAAAATGTGTGAAGCTTGCTGGGCAGACTGGATGGGCCATTTGGTCTTCTTCTGCCGTCATTTCATTTCATTTCTATGATGTAAAAGTGATGTAATATTGTTAAATTTTGGAGCTTAGAAGCTCATGGTTTTATGGGCACTGAATGCATGGATGAGTAGGTGAATGAGGGGTATGGTTGCGTTGAAATTGGTGTAAAGTATGAAAGTGTGTGGTATGGATGTGAGTGTTGTGAATATTTAAAGAGTAGCATGTATGGGGAGATTTTTAATGATTAAGATTGTTTCATTACATACATAGGTCCACTACAATTGGAGAATAAAGGGTTAGATTTAATTGGATTTACATTTGTTATAGTATTTATTTACTTACCTCCAATTATTCATGATAGTATTTCCTATATTTTGGAGGGCATGCATATTTTTGTTTATCAACAAAGTGGGACAGTGTCAATATTCCTGTCATTGGTTGGAAACACTGATTTCCCAGGGGGAATGGTGAATAGTATTTTTCGAGTTTGGAAAGAAAAGGGTCTATATTGTTTGGGATAGTTTGTATTTCTGGGATAAACCAAATACACTGTTTTTAACAATTGCGGGAGCAATGTTCACTATCACATAAAGACTTCTTCACCTTTCTTCAGGTTAAGCACTATTGTTTAAGCAGGGTACAGGTGAACCCCCCTCTTCTGGACAAGGACTGAACCAATACAGATAGCCTCAGGGAGAGGTGCTGCTACAAATAGTCTGTCCTATCACCTACCTGGGCAGGGATCTAATGCCATCTAGTGTGGTACCAAGGGTGGGGATACTGGTCCCCTGTGAGCAATAGGAAAACAATATAAGAAAGCAAGTACCTCACTGGGAAATCTCCATAATGTCTTGTGTGCCTTAACGTTTTAAAATAAACCCAACCCAACTAAAAACTAATATAGCCCCTTCTTGGGTAGAGGGTCCCTGATGGAGCAGCTACAGCAAAGTCCCAGGACTGTCTTACTCTCCCTCTATCATACTCGAGTACCAAACTTCAACCCTGGGGGCCAGGGTTCTCCGGCGGCGAGGAGGTCTGAGCCTCTGGGGCCTTAGATACTGTAGGATCCAGCCCTTTCTTCCAGGGGATCTACCCTCTCAGTCAGGAACTGGTCTAGAATAACAAAAACCACTTCCAAAAAAACCTCTTGATCCCCAAAAAACCTCCTTAAATGACTAGACCTTGAGAACCTACTCAAAAGTCTCCTCCTCCAGCACTCCTCTGAATTGTGAGATTCCCAGATTGATCTGATCTGAGCATGCTCAGCCCTTAGTATATAAAGGGACAATTAAGCCATCCCAAAAAGAGGATGGCCCAAACATTGGGAAGGGCTCAAAATATTCAAAAACCCCAAATCAAAAATCCCAAGATGATCCCTGGAAGAATACTTGGGTGGGTTCTAATCCCCGCTACATTATGATAACTATAACTACCCACATTAAAGATGGCTGGTAACATATGGTGCACAAACAGACATAAAATAAACCCCATTTGTGTCTTCAATCTTCCACAAATAATGAAAACTGCCATCATCCATCTCTACCACCCCTTTCCGCCAACCCCAATTACCCCACCCTGCCTCATGAAAGCCAGCTTGCCACATAGATGCATAACATTTACAAAAATAAGTACAATCAGGCGAATACACTGCCAGGAGAGCCACTCCCCCCAAAATACTTCTCTAAAACAGAAAGAATATCAAAGTTAGGAGAGGCATAACAAAAAGGAACAACTTGAATGGAAAACCAACACCGAGTCTAGATCAAAGCACACTTGGAAACCCCAATAGACCATGTCCTGATATGCCAAACTCACCAGTGTCATAAAAAATACTGCAAAAAATATACAGGCACTAGACAGTCATTAGGACATTAAGAAAAGCTGCAGCAAAAAAGCAAAATGTCCTGAGTAAGCCATCCAATATATGTAAAGACTGTCCTTCCTCTAAGGAAAAAATAGCTGAAGTAAATACATACCTTCTGAGCTAAGGAAAAATAGTCCATAGAAAAAATAAAACTATGTCCGGGAGGGTATAGAGTCCAACAGGATAAAGATCATACAAGAGACTAAATGCTCAGTAGAATCTATATGGGTAGAAATCCCATGTGAGGTGGGTAAGAGTATAGTGATAGGAGTATACTACCATCCACCTGGACAAAATGGTCAGACAGATGATGAAATGCTAAGAGAAATCAGGGAAGCAAACCAATTTGGCAGTGCAATGATAATGGGAGATTTCAATTACCAAAGTGCAGAGCATAGAACTTTTAGTCCTGATCAAATGAGATTCCAATCATTTTATAAGCAGGTAAGTTCTGAATTTTATTGCGGCAACTCCACTGCATGAATGTTAACACAGCAAACAATTTTCAAGGTGCCCCAACACGGACCCGTGTTTCGCCAGAGGCTGCATCGGGGGGACCAACAGGAATTCAATCTACAAAGTTAGAATAAGTGAAAATCAGGACAGTAAATAATGGACTAACGCCGATGTATAAATTTAGACACATAAACAAACATACCTTGGTACAGTGTTCATATAATAACAGGGAGTGCATTTACCCTTAGTCCAACCAGGTATTTTAAGGCAGAATTAGGCGCCAAAATGCAGGTGAAGAAATCACCTTTCTCGCGGGAACCAATCATCGGTCCCCAAGAGGCATGCGCGCCAAATAGGTGCATAGACAGACAACCCCATATAAAAAATAAATGGAAGAATAAATGTTAGGAAAACAGGTACCATTCAATCTCCCGGTTTAATCCTTTTGGAGACACTGTGTCCAATGTAAAAATCCATTTTTGTTCTTGTTGTCCCAAAAATTCTAAATAGTTACCACCCCGAGTGGGTTTTGAAACCACTTCAAGTACAGCATACCAAAGATCAGCAATGGTATGCGAGGAACTTATCCAGTGTGCTACTAGAGGTTCCTGCTCACGGGACGTGCGAATGTTTGAACAATGTTCAAAAATGCGAGTTTTAATTTTTCGTGAGGTTTTCCCAACATAAAGTAAGGGACACGGACACTTGATAACATAAATGACACCTTGCGATGTACAATCAGAGTTAGATCTAAAATAAAAAATTCTGTGAGTAATGGGATGTTGAAAGAATGAAAGAGACTCTGTGTGGGGACAAGCTGTGCAGTGACCACACGGCCGGTGTAAAAACTCTCCCGAGGAGGAGACGTCCACCCTCCCCTGATGTGCATGCACTAGTCTATCCCTTAAGTTGCGCCCTCTACGAAAAGTGAACCGTAGGGTGCCCTGAAACATCTGATGTAAAAACAAAGACTGCCAGTGTGTTCGAACAATTCTTACAACATCCCGACTTAAAGGGGAGAAGGGAAGTATGCAGTTGTTGGACGGCTCTGATGAAGTAGGCTGAGGTAAAAAGAGTAAATCCCGGTTCACGTATAATGCCCTTTTAAAAGCTCTCCGAATGACTGTTGTGGGATAGCCTCTAGCCAAAAAACGAGAAGTCATGATTTGTGCCTGTTTCAAAAATTCTTCACGAGTGGAACAGAGACGCCGTAATCTCAAAAATTGGCCAGTTGGAATGTTTTTACGAAGATTTCTTGGATGGCAACTGTCAAAAGATAATAAGGTGTTTCGATCTGTAATTTTTCGATAAATAGTGGTATGGAAAATATTATTCTGGACAAAGACCAGAATATCCAAAAAAGCAATAGAGGACGCGTCTATGACAAAATTGAACTGAAGGTGTTGATTGAGTGAGTTTAACCAATCTACAAACATAAAAAATTGGACATCAGTGCCCCGCCAGATTACAAAGATATCGTCTATAAACCGAACCCATAATGCAATATGTGTAAACCAATGTGAAGGGTAAATATGAGTCTCCTCGAATTTGGCCACGTACAGGCACGCCAAACTAGGGGCCATAGTGGCCCCCATCGCTGTACCTTTGACTTGTTGGTAAAATTGTCCTTCAAAACAAAAAAAGTTTTTAGTAAGGGCAATTTCAGCAAGCTTCAAAATAAAAGATGTAGAAATACGGCAAGGGGCAGGACGGGAGTCCAAAACTTCTTCAATTACTTGTAAAGCTTCTGCCTGCGGGATGTTGGAATATAGAGACACTATGTCTAATGTAACAAAAAAGAATTGCTCCGTTGGAGGAGATAAGGAGTCCAAGATTGTAATGAAATGGGAGGAGTCACGGATGTACGATTTACTTAAAGGGACCAACGGTTTTAAAAATAGATCCACAAATTTTGAGAGTGGCTCAAGCAGAGAATCAATCCCGGCCACTATTGGGCGGCCGGGTGGGTTCTCCAGATCTTTGTGAATCTTTGGGAGAGTGTACAGGACAGGAGTAAGGGGATGCTCAATTAACAGAAATTTACTTTCACGGGATGTCAACATTTTCATATCCAAGGCTTGTTGAATTACAGGTTCAATCAGCGATCTTAAATGAATAGTCGGGTCATCAGGAAGAGGGCAGTAAAAAATAACGTCACTCAATTGCCGATATATCTCAGTATCATACTGTATCTTATTCTGTATGACAATCCCACCACCCTTGTCTGCGGGTTTTATTACAATATTAGAGTCAGCTTGTAAATTCTTTATAGCCCTTGCCTCTACCTTAGACAGATTAAAATATGTGAAATGGTGAGCTGAAACAACATAACAAGACTGGAGGGTGGCCAATGTAACCCCAATATTTAAAAAAGGCTCCAGGGGCGATCCGGGTAACTATAGACCAATGAGCCTGACTTCAGTGCCGGGAAAAATAGTGGAAACTATTCTAAGGATCAAAATCGTAGAGCATATAGAAAGACATGATGGAACACAGTCAACATGGATTTACCCAAGGGAAGTCTTGCCTAACAAATCTGCTTCATTTTTTTGAAGGGGTTAATAAACATGTGGATAAAGGTGAACCTGAAGATGTAGTGTAATTGGATTTTCAGAAGGCGTTTGACAAAGTCCCTCATGAGAGGCTTCCACAAAAACTAAAAAGTCATGGGATAGGAGGTGATGTCCTTTCGTGCATTACAAACTGGTTAAAAGATAGGAAACAGAGAGTAGGATTAAATTGTCCATTTTCTCAGTGGAAAATGGTAAACATTGCAGTGCCTCAGGGATCTGTACGTGGACCGGTGCTTTTCAATATATATATAAATGAAGTCACCGCAAGCAATCCAGTGATTGATGTCCACAGCCCTAGCTTCCAGAGGCCCCGCACCCTTTGCAGTAGAGGAGGACCGGAAGGCTCATCTGCATACTCTTCCCAGCATCCCCCGGGAGAGGAGTCCAGAAGTCACTGCAAGCGATCCAGGGATTGACGTCCACAGCCCCAGCTTCCAGAGGCCCCGTACCCTTTGTAGTAGAGGATGACCGGAAGGCTCATCTGCATACTGCTCCCAGCATCCCCCGGGAGAGGAGTCCAGAAGTCATCGCAAGCAATCCAGGGATTGACATCCACAGCCCCAGCTTCCAGAGGCGCCCCGCACCCTTTGCAGTAGAGGATGACCAGACGGCTCGTCTGCATACTGCTCCCAGCATCCCCCGGGAGAGGAGTCCAGAAGTCACCGCAAGTGATCCAGGGATTGATGTACACAGCCCCAGCTTCCAGAGGCCCCGCACCCTTTGCAGTAGAGGAGGACCGGAAGGCTCATCTGCATACTGCTCCCAGCATCCCCTGGTAGAGGCATCCAGAAGTCACTGCAAGCAATCCAGGGATTGAAGTCCACAGTCCCAGCTCCAGAGGCCCCACACCCATTGAGTAGAGGCGGACCGGAAGGTTCATCTGCATACAGCTCCGAGCATCCCCCGGGAGAGGAGTCCAGAAGTCACCGCAAACGATCCAGAGATTGATGTCCACAGCCCCAGCTTCCAGAAGCCTCGCACCCTTTGCAGTAGAGGAGGACCGGAAGGCTCATCTGCATACTGCTTCCAGCATCCCCCGAGAGAGGAGTCCAGAAGTCACCGCAATCGATCCAGGAATTGACGTCCACAGCCCCAGCTTCCAGGGGACATACACCCTTTGCAGTAAAGGAGGACCGGAAGGCTCATCTGCATACTGCTCCCAGCATCCCCCGAGAGAGGAGTCCAGAAGTAACCGCAAGCAATCCAGGGATTGATGTCCACAGCCCCAGCTTCCAGAGGCCCCGCACCCTTTGCAGTAGAGGAGGACCGGAAGGCTCATCTGCATACTGCTCCCAGCATCCCCCAGGAGAGGAGTCCAGAAGTCACCGCAAGCGATCCAGGGATTGATGTCCACAGCCCCATCTTCCAGAGGCCCCGCACCCTTTGCAGTAGAGGAGGACCAGAAGCACGCGCCTAAAGGCGTGCGAATCTCAAAGCCTTCCATTAACTGAGTGAAGATTAATTTATAGGTGGTTAAAGAGGACTGGTAAGTATAGTTTTCAGAAATTTGTGGGCTTATAAAAGTTTGTTGACAGGTGAAATTAAGGGATATATTCTTTAGAGTTTGTGTGTGTCTGCGGTAATAAGCAAGCCAGAGATAGTGTGTGTCTGAGGTGACTTACTGAGGTAATAAGCAAGCCAGAAATTGTGTGTGTCAGAGGTAATAAGCAAGCCAGGGAAAGGTGAAATTAAGTGATATATTCTTTAGAGTTTGTGTGTGTCTGAGGTAATAAGCAAGCCAGAGATAGTTAATTCTAGTTTCTGTCTTTCCCACCCACTTAACCCTTGATGTTTAGGCACGAGACACTTTCTGATTAAAAATCAATCAGGGTTTTATCTAAATTGTACTATTGTACCAGCCCTTATTGAAAGTTTAATCATCCCCTTGTAGGACACTAGTTGATTAATTAGTAAATTCACCTGTAAATTTAAAGTACTCTCATTCCAACTCCCTTAGTATCCTAAACTTAACTAGGAACTCAATAAAACTAAGATGAAGGCAGCAGTCCTGCAGCAAGAGGGGGGCTTTCCAGTCTTTTGCATTGAGTGTCACATGTATGATTTTTTACCCGCTGGTGAGAGATTGTATGTGTGCACTCGGTGCAAAGAGCTCCTGGCTCTCAGGGAACGAGTCCAATCTCTGGAGGCTAGAGTAGAAGACTTGGAGGAGCTGAGGCAGACAGAGAGGTACATTTATGAGACCTTCAGGGACATAGTAGCCAAGTCCCAAATCCAGTCTGGCAGCCCCAGTGCTGCCTTGGATCAGAAAGGTCTCCCAGTAGGAGAACATCTCCCTGGTGTAGCAGGAAGTGATCCTGTAGCAAGGACATGCTCTCCAGGTGATTTATTGTCCTCTTGCACTGAGGACAAGTCTCCCAGAGCTACTGCCCAGGAGGGAAAGGTTAGGTCGGCCATCATAGTTGGTGATTCGATTATTAGAAATGTAGATAGCAGGGTGGCTGGTGGACGTGAGGACTGCCTGGTAACTTGCCTGCCTGGTGCGAAGTTGGCAGACCTCACGCGTCACCTAGATAGGATTATAGACAGTGCTGGGGAGGATCCGGCTGTCGTGGTACATGTGGGCACCAATGACATAGGAAAATGTGGGAGAGAGGTTCTGGATGCCAAATTTAGGATTTTAGGTAGGAAGCTGAAATCTAGAACCTCTAGGGTGGCATTCTCTGAAATGCTTCCCGTTCCACCTGTAGGTCCCCAGAGGCAGGCAGAGCTCCAGAGTTTCAATGCGTGGATGAGACGATGGTGCAGGGAAGAGGGATTCAGCTTTATTAGGAACTGGGGAAACATTTGGGGAAAAGGAAGACTTTTCCGAAAGGATGGGCTCCACCTTAACCAGAGTGGAACCAAGCTGCTGGCACTAACTTTCAAAAAGTAGATAGAGCAGCTTTTAAACTAGAACAAGGGGGAAAGCCAACAGTCACTCAGCAGTGCATGGTTCGGAGAAATGTATCCTTGAAGGATACTAATGAAACAGGAGAGTTAGGGCATCCCAACAGAGAGGTTCCATTAAAAGCAAACATATTCCATGTGCCTATATGTAAAAAATCACCGAAGCTAATGATTTCTGAATTATCCCTAACAACTGAAAAGCAGGTTGTTAATACAAACAAAAAACACACTTTGAAATGTCTGTATGCCAATTCCAGAAGTCTAAGAAATAAGATGAGAGAGAGTGTATAGCAGCAAATGATGAGATTGACATAATTGGCATCACAGAGACTTGGTGGAAGGAGGATAACCAATGGGTCAGTGCTATATCAGGATACAAATTATATCACAATGATGGGGAGGATCAACTTGGTGGGGGTGTGGCACTTTATGTCCAGGAGGGTATAGAGTCCAAAAGGATAAAGATCATACAAGAGACTAAATGCTCAGTAGAATCTATATGGGTAGAAATCCCATGTGTGTTGGGTAAGAGTATAATGATAGGTGTATACAACCATCCACCTGGACAAAATGATCAGAAAGATGATGAAATGCTTAGAGAAATCAGGGAAGCTAACCAATTTGGCAGTGCAATAATAATGGGAGATTTCAATTACCAATATACACTGGTGCAGGGTAAAATGTATCACCACCAAGAGATTCGAAAAGAGATTTTTATTTAATGTTTCAAGTAAAGTGAAACAATGTTGAAACGGCAACTCCACAAGTTACATAGTATATCAATTAAAGCGATCCCCCGACACGGACCGTGTTTCGCTAGGCTGCATCGGGAGGGACCAGCACGCACATTTAAATCTAGAATATAAACAAAATGTATAAAATCACTACAAGGAGGTGATGAACCAGGCCAATAAAAATATACAGGTAAGACTACATACCTTCTCATATGTGCAATGGAGCGCAAGCGCCCTCAAAGTTGACAACCATTTAAAACAGAGAAAAAGGCGCGAAAGCTGACAGTCTCGCGAGACCTGTCAGGATTGAGAGCTGACAGTCTCGCGAGACCTGTCACCGTGAAATACTGCAACAGAAATACAAGATTAGTTAAAGAGGTGCCATTCAATCTCCTTGTTCAATCCTTTAGGGAACACTGTGTCCAGAGTGAAAATCCATTTCTGCTCTCTCCGCCCCAGTACCTCGGGATAGTTACCACCCCGGGGGGGCCGGTGTACCACCTCGAGGACCGAGAAGGAAAGATCAGAAACGGAATGGCCGCGTTCCATCCAGTGTGTAACCAGGGGTTCGTCTGTTCTGCCTAAGCGGATGTTCGAGCAGTGCTCGATGATGCGGGTCTTAAGCATCCGAGTAGTTTTCCCTACATACAGCAGGGGGCACGGGCATTTAATGACATAGACCACTCCTTTTGTAACACAATCGGAAGTGGCGCGAATCTTAAACAACCGTCCTACAACAACGGTTGTTTAAGATTCGCGCCACTTCCGATTGTGTTACAAAAGGAGTGGTCTATGTCATTAAATGCCCGTGCCCCCTGCTGTATGTAGGGAAAACTACTCGGATGCTTAAGACCCGCATCATCGAGCACTGCTCGAACATCCGCTTAGGCAGAACAGACGAACCCCTGGTTACACACTGGATGGAACGCGGCCATTCCGTTTCTGATCTTTCCTTCTCGGTCCTCGAGGTGGTACACCGGCCCCCCCGGGGTGGTAACTATCCCGAGGTACTGGGGCGGAGAGAGCAGAAATGGATTTTCACTCTGGACACAGTGTTCCCTAAAGGATTGAACAAGGAGATTGAATGGCACCTCTTTAACTAATCTTGTATTTCTGTTGCAGTATTTCACGGTGACAGGTCTCGCGAGACTGTCAGCTCTCAATCCTGACAGGTCTCGCGAGACTGTCAGCTTTCGCGCCTTTTTCTCTGTTTTAAATGGTTGTCAACTTTGAGGGCGCTTGCGCTCCATTGCACATATGAGAAGGTATGTAGTCTTACCTGTATATTTTTATTGGCCTGGTTCATCACCTCCTTGTAGTGATTTTATACATTTTGTTTATATTCTAGATTTAAATGTGCGTGCTGGTCCCTCCCGATGCAGCCTAGCGAAACACGGTCCGTGTCGGGGGATCGCTTTAATTGATATACTATGTAACTTGTGGAGTTGCCGTTTCAACATTGTTTCACTTTACTTGAAACATTAAATAAAAATCTCTTTTCGAATCTCTTGGTGGTGATACATTTTACCCTGCACCAGTGTATATTGATATTTGCGGATGTGCAAGGTGTTTGCTTCTTGACTCTTTTAGATTTCAATTACCCCAATATTGACTGGGTAAATGTAACATCAGGACTTGCTAGAGACATAAAGTTCCTGGATGTAATAAATGATTGCTTCATGGAGCAATTGGTTCAGGAACCAACAAGAGAGGGAGCTATTTTAGATTTAATTCTTAGTGGAAAACAGGATTTGGTGAGAGAGGTAATGGTGGTGGGGCCACTTGGTAACAGTGATCATAACATGATCAAATTTAAACTAATAACTGGAAGGGGGACAATAATTACATCTGCAGCTCTAACACTAAACTTTCAAAAGGGAAACTTTGATAAAATGAGGAAAATAGAAAGAAACTGAAAGGTGCAGCTGCAAAGGTTAAAAGTGTTCAACAGGCATGGACATTGTTTAAAAATACAATCCTAGAGGCGCAGTCCAAATGTATTCCACACATTAAGAAAGGTGGCAGGAAGGCAAAACGATTACCATCATGGTTAAAAGGTGAGGTGAAAGAGGCTATTTTAGCCAAAAAAACATCCTTCAGAAACTGGAAGAAGGATCCATCTGAAGAAAATAGGATAAAACATAAGCATTGTCAAGTTAAGTGTAAAACATTGATAAGACAGGCAAAGAGAGAATTTGAAGTTGGTCATAGAGGCAAAAACTCATAATAAAAACTTTTTAAAATATATCCGAAGCAAGAAACCTGTGAGAGAATCGGTTGGACCATTAGATGACAGAGGGGTTAAAGGGGCTCTTAGGGAAGATAAGGCCATTGCAGAGAGACTAAATTAATTCTTTGCTTCTGTGTTTACTAATGAGGATGTTGGGGTGATACCATTTCTGGAGATGGTTTTCAGGGGTGATGAGTCATACGAACTGAACGAAATCACTGTGAACCCGGAAGATGTAGTAGGCCAGATTGACAAACTAAAGAGTAGCAAATCACCTGGACTGGATGGTATGCATCCTAGGGTACTGAAGGAACTAAAACATGAAATTTCTGATCTATTAGTTAAAATTTGTAACCTATCATTAAAGTCATCCATGGTACCTGAAGACTGGAGGGTGGCCAATGTAACCCCAATATTTAAAAAAGGCTCCATGGGCGATCCGGGTAACTATAGACCAATGAGCCTGACTTCAGTGCCGGGAAAAATAGTGGAAACTATTCTCAAGATCAAAATCGTAGAGCATATAGAAAGACATGGTTTAATGGAACACAGTCAACATGGATTTACCCAAGGGAAGTCTTGCCTAACAAATCTGCTTCATTTTTTTGAAGGGATTAATAAACATGTGGATAAAGGTGAACCGGTAGATGTAGTGTATTTGGATTTTCAGAAGGCATTTGATAAAGTCCCTCATGAGAGGCTTCTAAGAAAATTAAAAAGTCATGGGATAGGAGGCAATGTCCTTTCGTGGATTACAAACTGGTTAAAAGACAGGAAACAGACAGTAGGATTAAATGGTCAATTTTCTCAGTGGAAAAGGGTAAACAGTGGAGTGCCTCAGGGATCTGTACTTGAACCAGTGCTTTTCAATATATATATAAATGATCTGGAAAGGAATACGACGAGTGAGGTTATCAAATTTGCAGATGATACAGAATTATTCAGAGTAATTAAATCACAAGTGGATTATGATACATTACAGGAGGACCTTGCAAGACTGGAAGATTGGGCATCCAAATGGCAGATTAAATTTAATGTGCACAAGTGCAAGGTGTTGTATATAGGGAAAAATAACCCTTTCTGTAGTTACACGATGTTAGGTTCCATATTAGGAGCTACCACCCAGGAAAAAGATCTAGGCATCATAGTGGATAATATTTTAAAATTGTCGGCTCAGTGTGCTGCAGCAGTCAAAAAAGCAAACAGAATGTTAGGAATTATTAGGAAAGGAATGATTAATAGAACGGAAAATGTCATAATGCCTCTATAACGCTCCATGGTGAGACCGCACCTTGAATACTGTGTACAATTCTGGTCGCCGAATCTCAAAAAAGATATAGTTGCGATGGAGAAGGTACAGAGAAGGGCAACCAAAATGATAAAGAGGATGGAACAGCTCCCCTATGAGGAAAGGCTGAAGAGGTTAGGGCTGTTCAGCTTGGAGAAGAGACGGCTGAGGGGGGATATGATAGAGGTCTTTAAGATCATGAGAGGTCTTGAACGAGATGTGACTCGGTTATTTACACTTTTGAATAATAGAAGGACTAGGGGGCATTCCATGAATTTAGCAAGTAGCACATTTAAGACTAATCTGAGAAAATTCTTTTTCACTCAACGCACAATAAAGCTCTGGAATTTGTTGCCAGATGATGTGGTTAGTGCAGTTAGTGTAGCTGGGTTCAAAAAAGGTTTGGATAAGTTCTTGGAGGAGAAGTTCATTAACTGCTATTAATCAAATTTACTTAGGGAATAGCCGCTGCTATTAATTGCATCAGTGGCATGAGATCTTCTTAGTGTTTGGGTAATTGCCAGATTCTTGTGGCCTGGTTTGGCCTCTGCTCAAAACAGGATGCTGGGCTTGATGGACCCTTGGTCTGACCCAGCATGGCAATTTCTTATGTTCTTATGTTCTTACAGGTTTCCAGGATAGCCAAACAGTGTGAGTGCAGTAGTGATTCTTAACAAAACTGAGCAGAATAAGAAAAAGGTTACACCCTATACAGAATCCTGTGAGCATTAATGAGCACAATGCTCCCATCCTGAAGGAAAACAAAATAATGCCTTCAACTCACATCATATTGCCTCCAATGTACTGCCTGCAGCAGTTTTAGCGAGGTACTGAGTGACCTTTTGGGGGGATCTAGGTTCCATACCAAAGGTGCTCAATTTGGGGTCGATTTTCAAAGGAGCATGCGCGTGGTTCCCGGCATGCACACATGCATGCGGCAATTTTTATAACGTGTACATTGGTGCGCATTTTATAAAATACGATATCCGCGTGCACATGCGCGGCAGATTTTAAAATCCGCATTCGCGTGTCTGGGCGGTGCGTGCTGGGTGTGTGTGTGTGTGTGGAGAAAACAAGATTGAATCGATAAAGCTTGAATCGATAAAGCATGAAATAAGAAACGCCTTTCAGCCTAGCTGACGCTTCACCTCCCAGAAGTTTTCATATCACTTTTGAACATGAGAAAAATCTTGAAAAATAAAGATTTTCTTCCCCTGAAAAGACAAGTCATCACGGGTTTTTGTAGAGTTGATAATCTGTGGCTTATTTCGGAAGTTGTGAAGACAAACAATAATCACCCGTAGTGGGGTCCTCAGTTGGCTGGTTAGCTTGAACAGGAGAGCTACATAAACCAGGTTTCATCTGGTGGGGAGGAGGATAACCAATGCTGGAGAGATGTGGAATTAGGCCCGTGCCAGCTAAGAAAAGTAGGCCCCTATGTAAGGTTCTGATGTGATACTTAATAAGAGAAATCGTTTTCTAAATTTCCCAAATAATTTTTATTTATTTAAGAAGGCTTTACGAGCTTTTTTGTTAGCATATTCTTCAATTACAATTGAAAAGTCATGTAACTTTGCTATATCACTATTCATATTCAATATAGCAAATCCATTTAGTCGTTCTTGTCCTATTGTTGATCGCAAATAGGATTTAATTAATTTTAGGACACTGAAGCTTCTTTCATTTGATACCACCGTTGCTGAAAGTGTCAAGAAAATTCTCAGTGCAATAAAGACATTCGGAAAAATATTAGATAACTTCAAACTCAATATTTGACCCTAAATTTTTGTTGGTGACATATCATCAATTTTAAAATTTACGTCAAACTCTCTCTTAAGCAAAGCTATTTCATTGAGGAGTTCAACTGACACTTGATTTGCATATTGGCTCAGAAATCTGTTAACTTTTTGAAGTAATTTGTCTTCACTCAAGTTCTTAAAGTCCCATAAGACATCAAAATGGTTGCATATTTCTTTAACTGCAGAAAATCGACACTTAAGCCATTAAGTGCAAATTCTATTATGTGATGAAAGACATTCACCATGAAGTAATTTTCTGCATATTGTTAAGTTGAGTGTGTGGAGCCACGACGTAAATTAAAGTTAGTCAATATACCTATTTTACTTGACACTGTTCGGGCTTCTTGAAGTATTTCATCCCACTTGTCTCTAAGCTTCAGAAAATCTTCTTGTAATGGATTGATATTGTCTCTTTCTGCGTCCAATGTTGCATCACGACATTCCAATAGTAGATTTACCTCATGTATCATTGTTTGCACTTTAATCCAAATGGAAGCCATTAAAATACATTCAAAACTGTCCAGATACTTTTCAATAGCACTAAGGTCAGCCTTACATTCTGCTGATAAGTTTGCGCCTGGAGCAGGCGTTAATAGCTGAGCGCATTGAAAAAGTAAAAAATAATAAAATAAAATAAAATAACTCAGCGGCCGTTTTCATTACTGGCAGACAGGCAGGTTATGAAAACCGAGGCCCAGTTTACCAACGTCAGTCTTCATAACCGGCAGCCGAGTCAGGTCGGGCCTCCTTCCTAGCACGACCCCCTAATTTAAATATTGCATGGCGCTCCCCCTTGCGGGCGCCATGCATGCATTAAGAAAGCGGGCGCTGAAAAGTCAGCGCCCGCTTTCCGTGAAGGTTTTTGCATCGGCCCCTCAGGCAGTCACTCTAGGTTCCATACCAAAGGTGCTCAATTTGGGGTCGATTTTCGAAGGAGCATGCGCGTGGTTCCCGGCGCACTGGCCGCCTGCCGGTGTGCGCTTCCCCAGGGCAGCGTAGAATGGTGCTGTCCCGGCCTGCCCCTTTGGAGAGGCGCAGCACTTGTGCACGTACCGGGGTTTACGCGTGTGGCCAGGCTTGTTTTAAAATGTGCGCAGCGCACGCACAACCCATCCACAAACGTTAGCCCTGCTTTTTATGCGCATGGGCCTTTGAAAATCGACCCGTTTACTTATAAGTCTTCTGTATGAAACCATGTCAAAGGCCTTACTGAAATCTAAGTACACTACGTCTAGTATATTCTCTCTTAATCCATCTCTCTGGTCACTCAGTCTAAGAAATTGATCAGATTTGTCTGACAAGATTTACCTCTAATAAACCTTGTGGCATGCAATCCATTGGATTCCAGAAATTGAACTATCCTTTGTTTTAGCAGTGATTCCATTAATATGCTCACCACAGAGGTCAGACTCCACACTGGAGTCACTGTATTAGTGTCCAAAAATAATTTATTTACTGAAGACAACAAATGGGAAATGGCACAGCTCTGATCCACAGCAGCACAATGAAATTGTTTGTTAAAATGTTCTCCCAAATCTATGCAGGAATATCTCAGACTGGCCAAGGGAATTCCTACCATCCAGGGTTTGGGAAAATAGTTCCCCCAGGTGGGCAGGGTGTCCTTTGTTTGGGCAGAAGCAGCCCTTCCAACTGGCAAAAATACTCTGCTATTGTCTCTGCCCAAAGCGATAAAGTTCTCTCACTTCCCAGGGATTACAATTGGGTAGCTCCACAGATACTAGGCTTTGCCTTTTATTCACAGTTAGTTGATTAAACCCTTCTTTGATCTTACTGCAGTCCTTGGATCGCTTCTTCAAATCCCTGATGGGAGGGATCCCTTGGAGCAGAAATTTCTGTGCTCCAAATCAGGAAAGGCAGTCAAAAAAAACCTTCCTCCTGGCTTTTGAACACAGTCTTTACACAACTGAGAACAACAGAAGGATGATTCCTTACAGCAGGTCACTGTCACTTCCTTCCTCACTGAGGCGAATGGGGGCAGGTCTTCCCTAACCTGCCGAGACCCAGAATTCCCCATTCCCTGGGCCCAGGAGCTGAACAGGCACCAGCTAGGCCTCTACCTCTTAAAAGTTTAAATTCCAAAAAATGCACTCAGAGAGATCTCCCACCAGGCAGGTTGTGTACTGGCTGGGCAGAAACCCTCCCGACCCTGACCAGGACCACCAAACAGGGCTTGCTTGGCTAAACTGGCTGGGCGTGTAAAATAAAAACTAAGCTCCTCTCCACCTCTGAACACTGTTCACACCTCAAAGGACTGCCTCCCAAGCTATAACAAGGGCGCGGTTATATATTTTTTGAAACAACTGCAAAAGTGTCTTTGATATAGTTGGCTATGAGGTTGAGCTCATCGGGATATGATGCGTCATGCTGTGGATTACACTGGCAGTGCATCTAATGACTAGCTTTCTTGTACAACATCATAAGGAATATTTGAATTGGTGCTGAAATTGCCATCTAATAAAAAGTCCTTTGGAAATATATTGTGGTGAACCAATTGAGAAGGAATACTTGATGAAGTCAATTACAAATGAAATTGGACATGACAGGTTGCATGCTGTGACTCACACTGCTTGTGCATTTAAAGACCGACATTACGCTTGCGTGCTGCCTTCAGCCATCTTTTGAATGCGTTAGACGGATGCCGTCACGCTTTAAGTATATTACTATGATATTGCTAACTGTGAGTCTATAATATTTCAAAGTGGTTTTCTTATTCCATATGTCATTTCAATCTTTTAGTTTATTATGAGCGGCATGGATTTTCCCTGAAGCAGCCCACCTGGGCGAAACGCTGAGCATCGGAACAACCACGAGTGAATGCCATGTTCACGCTAACTGCTTGATTTGGCTAAGTGCACTAGTTATCTTTTGAATTTCAAAGGATTATTTTCTGAATTTCAACGGACTTTAAGATTCAATTTTTGTCTGCTTACAGTGATTATCAGTCCAGTATGTAAAACAATATAAAAACAAAAATTAAATGATTTAACATCATTTATGGAAGCAAACATATCAAAAAGCTAATTGAGGATATTGTGTTGCTATCCGCTGACTGATTTTGCCCCATTCAACCAATTCACAAGGCGGTTGTCTGAGAATTGGCATCTGAAGTCTTTTTCCTCCATAATAAAAAATTTCAATGAACTCTTCTGATAATTATGCATATGGACATTGTATTATCACTGAATTGCATACATATCTTATAAACATTTCTTCTAACTTTATTAACAGATTTGCACTGTAGATTATTTGATATCCGGGAGGGTCTTTGTTTTGTCTCAATGTCCATGAAGTAAACAGAACATTTTTAACATCACTAGCCTGAGTTATGCGCTTTTTGTTTCCTGTTTCTAAATAAAATCACATCAGACTGGGGTGGACCTCTGACTCAGGCCAGAGAGCTCTGTGGTGCAGCATGAGAGATCTGGGTTTGCCTCCTTCATCTGATAGAGCCCATCTGATCTGACAGGCTGTAGAGATGATGTGCTCAGGCCCAGGAAAGGAAGATGGTTGTTGCTACAGTGGTGGCCCTTACAGGATGAGCCTTTCCAACTCTAGGGCCAGGAGGGATTACTAACTGCCCAGGCATGACCCTCTGGGGTAAGGAGGGCAAAGACCGTTAAGGATGCAAGAGGAAAGACAAAATGTCACTTCAAACTAATTTTTTTATTATGCTTTTCTTTTAACAAATTGTTCCCTTTTTGATGATTGCTCTATAGTCCATAAATTGCAAGAGGTGACTGTCAGATGAGATGTCAATATATCCTACATGTTGGTTTTAGTGTACCTCTGACAACCTTATTCCAAATACAGCAACATCTTTAAAAAAAGTAGCAAAAATGTATAATTTGTTTTTAATATTTAAAAAATTATGGATTTTTATTCTTTACTATTTGTGCTTTCTAGGCTAAATTTTTTCCTGTGTTTTTACAATGTTGCAATAGCGTCACCTTGTGGACAAATTAAAACTAACTCCAGGTGACTCAGCAACAAGATACAAGGATTACAGGGTCTTTTAGGCTTCAGTACACCTGTGGGAATTCAACTCTGAATAGTGAAGCAGTGTGGGGGAAACACACATTGTGCCCTACCTGTTGTATGGAGAAATGGGAAACTTCAGTTTCCGGTCCTGTCCATCTGGCACTTTTCCCCAGCACTAGAATGAAAAGCAAAAGAACTTGTGCTTCTGATGGTGTCCCCTGAATTGCTTCTTTTCTGGGGTCAGAACTGGTTTCAAAATAGCAGCTTAACAGGAACAGAAGACAATTGTTTTTTGAAATCTCTGTTTAAGGTGTGTAATTGGGAAACAGAATGTTGGCAACAACCAATGAGCATCCAGATTACTGATGGTAGAATTTTGCCATTCATCCAATGGTTGTTGTTTTCTAATTGCAGTATTTTATTTATTTAATTTATTTATTTATTTAAAGGCTTGTATATACCGATAGCCGTTTGCACATCATATCGGTTTACAAGGAACATTGCGCTTGAGAAAAGAAGCATAACAGTTACATGGAACAAATTTATTTATTTGTTTTTATATACCGACATTTGATATGGCACATCACATCGGTTTACAGATTAACTCTTGGAATAATGTGACAACGATGTCATATTATTTTAACATAGCAACAGAGAAACTTATTTAATGAATTGCAACTCTCGTTTGATATACAATGTAACAGAGTAACTTATTTAACATTTGGAGCTCTCGTTTGATATATAAGGCGCACTTGAGATATACAATGTAACGGAGTAATGTAACAGATATACAATGTAACAGAGTAACTTAGATGACACTTTGGAACTCTCGTTTGATATACATAAGGTGCTTGAGATGGTGGGATTGGAGTGTCTTATTTTTTGAGGGGGTGATTGAAAGTCCCTTGGCGGTATAAACACTTGAATAAGGACTCGGTAGCTGAAGATATGTAGGGTACCAGAGGAAGGAGCAACTGTTTAGGGGCTTAGCACGGATGTGCTACTAGTGGGCGGTGAGGAGGGGAGAGTATTTGCAGGGGATAGGGGTGGTGTAGGGAGGGTTGTAGCAATAGGGGGAGTGATTAACTTGCTGGCTGGTAGGCTTTCTGGAATAGCCACGTTTTTAGGATCTTCTTGAAAGTCTGGGTTGAAGGTTCCATTCTGAGTTGTGTGGGTAGTTTGTTCCATACAGGCCGATACAGTACAGTGCGCTCCGATGGAGCGCACTGTACTGGAGGTGCTAGGGATGCGCTAGTGTCCCTAGCACCTCCTTTTCCCCGTTTCTACCGCACCACCTCATTTGAATACTGAATCGCGCGCACCGGCAAGGGGCCGGTGTGCGCACCGGGACAGCGGGCGTTCGTCCGCTCTCCCGCGGACTTTACTGAATCGGCCTGTTTGAGAATCATGTGGGTGGAGAGCGTCCTTTAGCCAGTCAATCTTTTCATTGTTGATAGTCTTATGCCCAAGGGTAAGGGCTTTGTATTGTATTCTGTGGGTTATAGGGAGCCAGTGGAGATCTTTAAGAATGGGTGTGATGTGGGCGGAACGTTTGCTGTTTGTGAGAGATCTGGCTGCGGCATTTTGCAGTAGTTGCAGAGGTTTGAGGGAGGACACTGGGAGCCCAAGGAGAAGGGAGTTGCAATAGTCTAGCTTGGAGAATAAGAGGGCCTGGAGTACTGTCTGGAAGTCATGGCTGAAGAGGAGGGGTTTGAGTTTTTTGAGGACTTGTAGTTTGAAGTAGCCCTCTTATTATTGCGTTGATGTGTTTTTTTAGGTTTAGTTCGGAGTCTAATGTGATGCCTAGGTCTTTTACTGCAGATACAAATTGACTGTTTGGTTGTGTGATTGAGGGGTCTTGAATGTTCTTTGTGGGGGGTTTGTTTGCTATGTATATTATTTCGGTTTTCTTGTGGTTGAGAGTGAGCGATATCCGAATAAGGAATTTTTGTATTTGAGATGAATAGGACTCCCATTGTAGTAGGGTGTTCTGTATGTTCTCTTTCATGGGGAGTAGGCTTTGGACATTATCTGCATAGACATAGTAGGAAAGGCCCAGGTCAGAGAGGAGTTTGCAGAGGCAGAGCATGTATATATTGAAGAGGGTGGAGGAGAGTGATGATCCTTGTGATACATCTTATTTGAGGGGGAATTGCCTTGATTCACTGGTATTCAGTCTTACTTTGTTGGTTCTATTTGATAGATAGGAGCCAAACCATTTTATGGTGGTGTCACCTAAGCAAGTCTCCCTTAGCCTGGCTAGAAGGATATCATGGTTGATGGTGTTGAAGGCGGCAGAAATGACGAGTAATATCAGAAGGTAGGAGTGACCGTCATCTAGTCCTCTGAGTGTTGTGTCGGCGAGGGTTAGGAGGAGTGTCTCAGTGTTGAGTGACTTCCTGAAGCTGTGTTGGGTGGGGTATAGTATTTTATGGGTTTCCAGGTGTTCGGAGAGTTGGTGGTTTACAATTTTATCCAGAATCTTCGATATGAATGGCAGATTGGATATAGGTCTGAAATTTGCTGGGTCAGAAGCATCAAGTTGTGGTTTTTTGAGTATAGGTTTGATTACAGCACATTTTAGGGCTTCAGGGAAGATACCTTATTCGAGGGATATATTAATTATGTCTGCTATTGGTCTGGCAATGATTTTGGGGATTAGTTTAAGGGTTTTGACTGGGACAGGGTTAAGGCGATGGGAGGCTGTGTTATTTTTTGTATAATTTTTTTAACCTCAGTCGAGGCGATGAGCTCGAAGTTGGTCCATGTGGAGACTGTTGTGGCCAGAGGATTGTTGTGTCTGTCACTGCTTGACGCCCTCACTCCGCCCTCCTTACCACTGTGGCGACTCCCTCCGGGCCTGATGGACGGTTTGCTGCCGCGGCATATTCTTGCTGTCTTCCCCCGGCGTCCCCGGAATGGCACGACACTGTGGATCCGCCATGTTTCTGATGAAGGGCGCGTGCGCGCTCCGAAATATGTACCAGCAAGGGCGCGAACTTCAGGGGCATCCCCCTGAACTGACGTCATCCGCTTCCAATATAAAAGGTCTCAGTATTTGCTAACGAATTGAGTTAGCAAGGATTCGTCCAAGCTACTCTGCCTCCTCAGACTTACCGGGGGTACCCGTTCCTCGGGGGCCTCGCTCTCCTTTCTCTATTTCAGATTGCTGATAGCAACTTGTACTCACTCCTTGAGGGCCCAAGTTCCCGAACACTCTGAAGATTCTCTACTGCCTGGAAGCTATCACAGATACAGACAATTGTGAGTTACCATCGCTCTATCAGAGCTTCCCTGGAACCAGGTACTCGATCCTCGAGGGCCTAATCCTTTTCATCTACTGAGCTTTCTAAAGACCTTATGTGAAATCTGTCATCCAGTTCTGGCTATGAACACAGCATACCCTGTCTACTCACTATCTATAGTTTCTCTACAGCTCAACAACCCTGGGATTGCTGTTCCAGTACCTGAGGGACTTCAGCCCTGCTGGGCACATCAGCTCACTACTGCCACCTCTGGTGGTTCTACTAACCTGTCTAATAAAACACTTATCTGTGTCTGTCTCCGTACTCAAGCCTAGCCAGTGGTCCTTCTCAGGATATCCTCCTGGGGGCGCAGTCATCTGCCATCGGCCCAAGAATTCACCTATCTACATTCCTCTACAGCTGAGTGTCCTCTCCAAAAACTCCACTGGTAACAGATGGCTACTCACCAGGAGTCTTCAGCAACAGATTAATTACAGTTTGTTACTACTCCCTCTACAGGAGCTGAGCATATCAGTATACTAACTTCTCCTTCCTCAGGAATAGATATAACAGATTGCTACTCCGTACGGAGATTCATAACAGATTGTTAACTCCTCCCTCTTGAGGTGTCATTCACAACCAGCTTGCTCACTCCTCCCCTTCATAAGAGTTTAACTATCACAGATAGCTAGCTCCTCCCTCCAGCTAACTTTGGAGATACAGTATATTCAGTAGTGTAGCCGAACTATTGAATATAGCTGGGTATCCTTTGGTCCAACCAGACTTAGCTGGCTAACCCCTAGATTCATCATTCTGCTATATTTATAGCAGAATGATGAATCATGGAAAAAAAGGGTCAAGGGGGGCAATAGTGGGCAGCTGGCCACATCACGCCAGTGTGGTTTCGCCCACTTAAGTGCAGCTGCACCGCACACTATCGCCCCCATAGCACCATGGGAAAAGGGTAGTTATTTCCTGTGGTGCTGCCAGCGATAATGTGAAAAACATTATTGCTTACAGTCCTGCCGGGAAATAACTCCGCCCATACTCCTCCCCTTCCCCTAATTTAAATACCAGCCGCATCGCAAAATAATGATGATGCTATTACTTATCTGAGTATCAGAGTTAGCTGGGTTAACTTAGCCATAACTCAACTCCTCCCTGTTATACCCCCAGAATGCCCCGAATTTATCTGGATATATTCTAGCCACCTAACTTTTTAGCTGGCTAGAATTTAGCAGCATATGTGCCCATATATTCATTTAGTTGGCTAACTTCTGAGTTATCCAGCTAATGGCCAAATTTTAAAAGGCCTAGGCACGCATACACCAGGAGATAGGCACGTGGCCAGGCCACGCGCATCTTCAAAGGCTCATGGCCATGTGCCAAAGAACGGCTTCAGCAAAAAGGGGTGGACTGGGAGCAGGGTCTGGGCACTGGTAGGCTGGGACAGTGCCATTAAGCGCTGTCCTGCTGAAGCGCACCGGGATCGGACCAGCACCTGCTGCATGGCAGAGTGGGTAAGGATTAAAACAAACAAACAAAAAAAAGATAGAGGGGTTTTAGGGGCCAGGGCAGATAAGGGAAAATGAAGGCAGGTTAACTAGGAGGTTTAGGAAGTTCCCTCACAGTCTGCTTCTTTTATATTGGAGCGGATTGGGAGGGAACTGGGGAAAAAGCCTATCGTGTCGCTGCTCGCTTCTTATAAAATTTACCCCCCTTGTGCGTGCGAGTTGGTACTCTGGTGCACATGCGCATGCCAGCATCCATGTGTGCGCTGGGAACAGTGTGCACATGAACGCCCGCGCACAGGTTTTAAAATTGACCTTTAAATGCTTTTGAATATGATCTAAATAAATTCTTTGCTTCTGTCTTTACTGAGGAAGATGTAAGACAGATACCCATGCCAAAGTGATATCTAAAGTAGATGAATCAGAATTGAAAAAAATCTCAGTGAACCTAGAAGATGTACTAGGGAAAATTGACAAAATAAAAAGTAGCAAATCACGTGGACCAGATGGTTTACATCCTAGAGTGCTGAAAGAACTGAAAAATGAAATTACAGATTTGCTGCTAGTAATCTGTAAACTATCAGTAAAATTATGTGTGGTACCTGATGACTGGAGGGTGGCCAATGTAACTCCAGTTTTTAAAAAACGGTTCCAGAAGTGATCCGGGAAACTATAGACTGGAGAGCCTGATGCCAGTGCCAGAGAAAATGATTGAAACAATTCTAAAGAACAAAATTACTGAACATATAGACATAGTTTAATGTAAAAAAAATCAACATGGATTTAGCCAAGGGAATTCTTGTCTCACCAATTTGCTACATTTTTTTGAAGATGTAAATAAACATGGATAAAACTGAGAAAATTAATAGTGTATAGATTTTCAGAAATTGTTCGATAAAGTACCTCATGAAAGACTCTTGAGGGAAATAAAAAGTCATGGAATAGGAGGCAATATTCTGTTGTGGATTGAGAACTGGTTAAAAGATAGAAAACAGAAAGTAGGGCTAAATGATCAATTTTCTCAATGGAGAAATGTAAATAGTGGCGTGCCCCAGCAATCTGTACTAGGACTGCTGCTTTTTAACATTTATAAATGACCTAGAGATGGGAACGAGTGATGTGATCAAATTTGCTGATACAAAATTATTCAAAGTTGCTAAGACACAAGAGGACTATGAGAAATTGCAAGAGGACCCTGTGAGACCGGGAGGCTGGGCATCCAAATGGATGACATTTAATGTGGACAAGTGCAAAGTGGTGCATTTAGGGAAGAGTAACCCAAATTATAGCTACATAATGCAAGATTCCATACTGAGAGTCACCATCAAGGAAAAGGATCTAGGTGTCTACATGGATAATATGTTGAAATTCTCTGCTCAGTGTGCAGCAGCAGCCAAGAAAGCAAATAGAATGCTAGGGATTATTAGGAAAGAAACAAGATGGTCTCGCTGGGTGCTTTATTCTCCTTCCTCACTGAGGAGACTGGCTTTGCTCCTTCGATCTACAGGATGACTGTGCTCACATAGGGATTGCCTACGCCCACTGGCGGTACCTCTGGTTTATAGTGGGCGAGCATCACTTTCAGTACAGGGTACTGCCCTTCAGGCTAGTGTCCACGTCCTGCGTTTTCACAAATGCCTTGCGGCAGTGGCTGTGTATCTGTGAAGGCAGCGAGTACAGGTGTTTCCCTATCTGGATGACTAACTCGTCATCAATAGCCCCTCCAGGCAGGGAGCGCTGCAGTCCTTGCAAACTACAATGTGGATCTTGCAGACCTTGGAGTTTTTAATCAATTACCCCAAGTCCCAGCTGGTACCATCCCCGCAACTGAGCTTTATAGATGTCAGGTTCGATATAGCTCAAGCCCGGGCGTTTTTGCCTAGGGACTGAGCAATCAGCTTGGCTTCTCTGGCAGGGACAATCTTGGAGTCACCAGGTCTCGGCACACACCATGTTACGCTTGTTGGGAAACATGGCAGCCACCGTTCATGTAATACTCTTTGCTTGCCTTCATATGCACAGGTTGCAGTGGACCCTACGGTCTCGGTGGCACCAGGCCACTCAAGACTCTTGGATACATATTCAGCTCATCACACTGCTCCGAATCTCTGTCGTGGTGGGTGTCCCTTCCCAATCTGGTGATGGGGTTTCCTTTTCAGGCTTCCCACTTGGGTTGGGGAGCACATGTGGGGGAGTTGCACACCCAGGGTTACTGTTTGGCTCAGAAGCTGAGGTGCCAGATCAATTTCTTGGAGCTCCAGGTAATCCGCTATACCCTGTGGGCGTTTCTGGATCAACTGGATGGCAAGTTCGTGCTAGTCCAGACTGACAATCAGGTAGCCATGTGGTAATTCAACAAGCAGGGAGGGACGGGATTGTTCCTCCTTTGTCAGAAGGCAGTCCAGATTTGATCTTGGGCTCTATCCCAGATCATCCTTTTCTGAGCCCGGTATCTGCCGGGTCAGGAGAATGTGCTGGTGGATACCATAAGTCGTTCCTTCCAACTGAGTGAGTGGGCCCTGAAGCAGGAGGTAGCGGACTGGATCGTCCGCCTTTGAGGAACTCTGGATGTGGACCTCTTTGTTTCTCCTCACAACAGAAAGATAGACCAGTTGTATTCTTTGACTGAGGAGAAGGGCAGGACAGCGTTGGAGGCTTTTCCCCGACACCAGGGCAGGGACCTTGTGTACTCCTATGCTCTGCTCCCTCTGATCTCCAAGATGCTCCTGAAGATCCAGCAAGACTGGGGGACCATGATTCTCATCATGCATTATTGGCTCCGGCAGATCTGGTTTCCACTTCTGTAGGATCTATCCCTGCGAGACCCACACATCTGGGAACATCCCTGGACCTCATAAAGTAGGATCAGGGAAGGCTGCGCCATCCCAGCCTCCAAGCCTTGTCCCTCACGGCTTGGATGTTGAAAGGGTGACCTTATAGCCTCTAAATCTCTCAGAGGGTGTGTCTCAGGTCCTACTGGAGTCCAGGAAACCTTCCACTAGAAAGTCTTACGGTCTAAAGTGGAAGAGATTTTCAGTGTAGTGTGACAGCGAGAGGTTAAATCCGTTCTCGTGTTCTATCTCCAAGCTGTTAGATTACTTGCTGCAACTTTCAAACGCTGGCTTAAAGACCACCTCCGTGCGAGTGCATCTCAGTGCAATTGGAGCCTACCATCAAGGAGTGAATGGATTGCCTATCTCAGTACAGCCTGTAGTGGTTTGTTTCATGCGGGGCCTGCTCCAGCTGAAAACCTCCCCTGCAGTTTCCTGGGACCTCAACATGGTCTTGGCCCATCTGATGAAGGCTCCCTTTGAGCCCTTGTGCTCTTGTGACCTGAAGTACCTGACCTGGAAGGTCACTTTCTTGGTAGCTGTCACCTCTGCATGCAGGGTCAGTGAACGTCAGGCACTGGTGTTGCATCCACCCTACACGAAGTCTTTCACAATTGGGTGTTTCTCTGCATGCACCCTAAGTTCCTACCGAAGGTGGTGACTGATTTCCGCCTGAATCAGTCTATCATCTTGCCAACCATCTTTCCTAGGCCTCACTCGCACCAGGCAGAGCGAACGTTGCACAGCCTAGATTACAAAAGGGCCAAAACATTCTACCTGGATCGAACAGTAGGCCACAGAATCCACTCAACTCTTCTTTTCCATTTACAAAAATAGATTGGGAGCTGCAGTATCCAAGCAAACCTTGTCTAACAGGCTCGCAGACTGCATCTCTTTCTGCTACGCACAGGAGGGTCTACAGCTGGAGGGTCATGTCAAGGCTCATTCCATTTGAGCCATGGTGACTTCAGTGGCCCACTTATATGCGGTCCCCATAGACTAAATTTGCAAAGTGGCAACCTAGAGTTCCCTCCACATCTTTGCTTCACACTATTGCTTGGACAGAGAAGACCGATATGACAGCAAAAAAAAAAACCAACCCACAAAAAAGTAGCCAGAAGCTAGAAATAAGCTAGGAGCAGTATATACCAAAGTAAAAAAGTTGAATAGTTCAGCTCAGTTACTCACCTTGGAAAGGTGTTGAGGTAGTGTGATTGGGTTTGAATAGGGACCAACATTTGTTAATCAAGGGAGCAGTGAGTCACTCAGGCTGACTAACTGAAGTTAGACTGTTTGTATTTCCCAACCCTAGCTCATCCCTTAATTTATAGGCAGGTGCCACTTTCACAAAAAAAACCAAAAAAACCAAACATCAACAAAAACTTTATTGAGAATTCGATCAGACCCCGGTAGGCCACTACCAGACACATAGTGAATTCACTAATACATTTAAAGGAAGTTAGACACATTCCTACTCCCATAGCAACCTAAAACTTAACTAGGAACTGAACAAAATTGAGATGAAGGCAGCAGTCCAGCAGCAAGAGGGGGGCTTCCCAGTCTTTTGCATCGAGTGTCACATGTATGATTTTTTACCCACCGGTGAGAAGTTGTACATGTGCATGCGATGCAAAGAGCTCCTGGCTCTCAGAGAACGAGTCCAATCTCTGGAAGCTAGAGTGGCAGACCTGGAGGAGCTGAGGCAGACAGAGAGGTATATAGATGAGACCTTCAGGGACATAGTAGTCAAGTCCCAACTTCAGACTGGCAGCCCTGGTGCTGCCTTGGAGGAAGAAAGTCTCATAATGGGAGAGCACCAACCAGGTGTAGCAGGAAAGGATCCTGTAGCAAGGACCTGCTCTCTAGGTGATGCATTGTCCTTTCGCACTGAGGATATCTCCCCAGGGCCTACTGCCCAGGAGGGAAGGGTTAGGTCGGCCGTCATAGTTGGTGATTCGATTATTAGGAATGTAGATAGCTGGGTGGCTGGTGGGCGTGAGGATCGCCTGGTAACATGCCTACCTGGTGCGAAGGTGGCGGACCTCACGCGTCACCTAGATAGGATTTTAGACAGTGCTGGGGAGGAGCCGGCTGTCGTGGTACACGTGGGCACCAACGACATAGGAAAATGTGGGAGGGAGGTTCTGGAAGCCAAATTTAGGCTCTTAGGTAGAAAGATTAAATCCAGAACCTCTAGGGTAGCATTCTCTGAAATGCTCCCTGTTCCACGCGCAGGTCACCAGAGGCAGGCAGAGCTCCGGAGTCTCAATGCATGGATGAGTCGATGGTGCAAGGAAGAGGGATTCAATTTTGTTAGGAACTGGGGAACCTTTTGGGGAAGGGGGAGTCTCTTCCGAAGGGATGGGCTCCACCTTAACCATGGTGGAACCAGACTGCTGGCGCTAACCTTTAAAAAGGAGATAGAGCAGCTTTTAAACTAGAACAAAGGGGAAAGCCGACAGTCGCTCAACAGCGCATGGTTCGGAGAGAGGTATCTTTAAAGGATACTAATGATGCATTAGAATTAGGGCATCCCGACAGTGAGGTTCCAATAATTAGAAAAGTAGTCCAAGTGCCTGTAACTAAAAACTCACCTGAGCTAAAAAATTCTAACTTATCCCTATCAATTAAAAACCAGAATAAAAATACAAACAAAAAACAAACTTTGAAATGTTTGTATGCTAATGCCAGAAGTCTAAGAAGTAAGATGGGAGAATTAGAATGTATAGCAGTAAATGATGACATAGACTTAATTGGCATCTCAGAGACATGGTGGAAAGAGGATAACCAATGGGACAGTGCTATACCGGGGTACAAATTATATCGCAATGACAGAGAGGAGCACTCGGGAGGAGGTGTGGCGCTTTATGTCCGGGATGGCATAGAGTCCAACAGGATAAACATCCTGCATGAGACTAAATACAAAATTGAATCTTTATGGGTAGAAATCCCTTGTGTGTCAGGGAAGACTACAGTGATAGGGGTATACTACCGTCCACCTGGTCAAGATGGTGAGATGGACCGTGAAATGCTAAGAGAAATTAGGGAAGCTAACCAAATTGGTAGTGCAGTAATAATGGGAGACTTCAATTACCCCAATATAGACTGGGTGAATGTATCATCGGGTCACGCTAGAGAGATAACATTCCTGGATGGAATAAATGATAGCTTTATGGAGCAATTGATTCAGGAACCGACGAGAGAGGGAGCAATTTTAGATCTAATTCTCAGTGGAGCACAGGACTTGGTGAGAGAGGTAACGGTGGTGGGGCCGCTTGGCAATAGTGATCATAATATGATCAAATTTGATTTAATGACTGGAAAAGGAACAGTGTGCAAATCAAAGGCTCTCGTGCTAAACTTTCAAAAGGGAAATTTTGATAAAATGAGAAAAATTGTTAGAAAAAAACTGAAAGGAGCAGCTACAAAAGTAAAAAATGTCCAAGAGGCGTGGTCATTGTTAAAAAATACCATTCTAGAAGCACAGTCCAGATGTATTCCACACATTAAGAAAGGTGGAAAGAAGGCAAAACGATTACCGGCATGGTTAAAAGGGGAGGTGAAAGAAGCTATTTTAGCCAAAAGATCTTCATTCAAAATTGGAAGAAGGATCCAACAGAAGAAAATAGGATAAAGCATAAACATTGGCAAGTTAAATGTAAGACATTGATAAGACAGGCTAAGAGAGAATTTGAAAAGAAGTTGGCTGTAGAGGCAAAAACTCACAGTAAAAACTTTTTTAAATATATCCGAAGCAGAAAGCCAGTTGGACCGTTAGATGATCGAGGGGTTAAAGGGGCACTTAGAGAAGATAAGGCCATTGCGGAAAGATTAAATGATTTCTTTGCTTTGGTGTTTACTGAAGAGGATGTTGGGGAGGTACCCGTAATGGAGAAGGTTTTCATGGGTAATGATTCAGATGGACTGAATCAAATCACGGTGAACCTAGAAGATGTGGTAGGCCTGATTTTCAAACTGAGGAACAGTAAATCACCTGGAACGGATGGTATACACCCCAGAGTTCTGAAGGAACTAAAAAATGAAATTTCAGACCTATTAGTAAAAATTTGTAACTTATCATTAAAATCATCCATTGTACCTGAAGACTGGAGGATAGCAAATGTAACCCCAATATTTAAAAAGGGCTCCAGGCGCGATCCGGGAAACTACAGACCGGTTAGCCTGACTTCAGTGCCAGGAAAAATAGTGGAAAGTGTTCTAAACATCAAAATCACAGAACATATAGAAAGACATGGTTTAATGGAACAAAGTCAGCATGGCTTTACCCAGGGCAAGTCTTGCCTCACAAATCTGCTTCACTTTTTTGAAGGAGTTAATAAACATGTGGATAAAGGTGAACCGGTAGATATAGTATACTTGGATTTTCAGAAGGCGTTTGACAAAGTTCCTCATGAGAGGCTTCTAGGAAAAGTAAAAAGTCATGGGATAGGTGGCGATGTCCTTTCGTGGATTGCAAACTGGCTAAAAGACAGGAAACAGAGAGTAGGATTAAATGGGCAATTTTCTCAGTGGAAGGGAGGGGACAGTGGAGTGCCTCAGGGATCTGTATTGGGACCCTTACTGTTCAATATATTTATAAATAATCTGGAAAAAAATACGACGAGTGAGATAATCAAATTTGCAGATGACACAAAATTGTTCAGAGTAGTTAAATCACAAGCAGATTGTGATAAATTGCAGGAAGACCTTGTGAGACTGGAAAATTGGGCATCCAAATGGCAGATGAAATTTAATGTGGATAAATGCAAGGTGATGCATATAGGGAAAAATAACCCATGCTTTAATTACATAATGTTGGGTTCCATATTAGGTGCTACAACCCAAGAAAGAGATCTAGGTGTCATAGTGGATAACACATTGAAATCGCCGGTGAAGTGTGCTGCGGCAGTCAAAAAAGCAAACAGAATGTTGGGAATTATTAGAAAAGGAATGGTGAATAAAATGGAAAATGTCATAATGCCTCTGTATCGCTCCATGGTGAGACCACACCTTGAATACTGTGTACAATTCTGGTCGCCGCATCTCAAAAAAGATATAATTGCGATGGAGAAGGTACAGAGAAGGGCTACCAAAATGATAAGGGGAATGGAACAACTCCCCTATGAGGAAAGACTAAAGAGGTTAGGACTTTTCAGCTTGGAGAAGAGACGACTGAGGGGGGATATGATAGAGGTGTTTAAAATCATGAGAGGTCTAGAACGGGTAGATGTGAATCGGTTATTTACTCTTTCGGATAGTAGAAAGACTAGGGGGCACTCCATGAAGTTAGCATGGGGCACATTTAAAACTAATCGGAGAAAGTTCTTTTTTACTCAACGCACAATTAAACTCTGGAATTTGTTGCCAGATAATGTGGTTAGTGCAGTTAGTATAGCTGTGTTTAAAAAAGGATTGGATAAGTTCTTGGAGGAGAAGTCCATTACCTGCTATTAAGTTCACTTAGGGGCGGATTTTCAGAGCCCTGCTCGCGTAAATCCGCCCAAAACCGGGCGGATTTACGCGAGCAGGGCCCTGCGCGCCGGGAAGCCTATTTTACATAGGCCTCCCGGCGCGCGCAGAGCCCCGGGACTCGCGTAAGTCCCGGGGTTCTCCGAGGGGGGGCGGGCCCGGTCGTCGCGGCGTTTTGGGGGCGTGTCGGCAGCGTTTTGGGGGCGGGTACGGGGGCGTGGCTACGGCCCGGGGCGGTCCGGGGGTGTGGCCGCGCCCTCTGTACCCGCCCCCAGGTCGCGGCCCGGCGCGCAGGAGGCCCGCTCGCGCGCGGGGATTTACGCCTCCCTCTGGGAGGCGTAAATCCCCCGACAAAGGTAAGGGGGGGGTTTAGACAGGGCCGGGCAGGTGGGTTAGGTAGGGGAAGGGAGGGGAAGGTGAGGGGAGGGCAAAGGAAAGTTCCCTCCGAGGCCGCTCCAATTTCGGAGCGGCCTTGGAGGGAACGGGGGTAGGCTGTGTGGCTCGGCGCGCGCCGGCTATACGAAATCGATAGCCTTGCACGCGCCGATCCAGGATTTTAGCGGATACGCGCAGCTCCGCGCGTATCTACTAAAATCCAGCGTACTTTTGTTTGCGCCTGGAGCGCAAACAAAAGTAGGCTATTCGCGCTCGTTTTAAAATCCGCCCCTTTGAGAATAGCCACTGCCATTAGCAATGGTTACATGGAATAGACTTAGTTTTTGGGTACTTGCCAGGTTTGTCTGACAGGATCTTCCAATGGTGAATCCATGCTGCCTCTGGTCCAGCAATTCTCCCGACTGTAGATAGTTCACAATTCTCTCTTTCAACAGTGACTCCATTACTTTTCCCACCACCGAAGTGAGGCTAACCGGTCTGTAGTTCTCTGTTCCCACTCTTGTGAAGCGGGACCACCACCGCTCTCCTCCAGTCATTCGGAACCACTGCCGTTTCTAGGGATCTATTGAACAGGTCACACAGCGGACCCGCCAGCACATCTCTGAGCTCCCTCAGTATTCTGGGATGAACTTCATCAGGCCCCATGGCTTTGTCCACTTTCAGTTTCACCAGCTCTTCCCATACATTTTCTACTGTAAATGGAGTTACATCTACTCCATTCCCCTCCAGTTTCTTGTTAACTAGTGACGGTCCTTCTCCAGGGTCCTCTTTAGTGAACACAGAACTGAACACCTACACACTTCCTGTAGCCCTTTTATAGACTATGCAGCTAGCATTTCCTGTGGGCGCTGACTGATGATGTCTTCTCAGCTCTGGTATACAAGGAAGCTTAGTTCCACCAGCCAGTGCCTCAGTAACAGGTCCTCTGCTGTGCTTTGCCTACAGAATGTGGTGCCTTGTTCCTGCTCTAGTCCCTTGCCTTATTCCAGTCCTACCCTTTGTCTGATCTCTTGCCTTCATTCCTTGTTTTTCCTTTCTCTCTAATTGCCTTTCAGATTTGACCATTGCCTGGATACTGATGTTGCCTGATCTCCACCTGCCCTGACCTTAGCCTGGTTACTGACTCCACCTGACTGCTCTCTACTGGGCCCCTGCCTAAGTCCTGCTAGCCTCAGAACCCAAGGGCTCAACCTGCAGGGCAAGAAGCTGGTACAGAGGAAGCCTAGTCCTTGTCCTAGTGTTAGTGTGTCTGCTTGCTGTTGGTGGGGGCCTAGCTGGTTTGCCAACTGGGCAGTGCCAACATTGCCACAGGCCAAAGGATTCACATTCTGTGACAAAGATGCTTGGCTGCATAGGGAGAAGAATAGCATAAAAAGGGAGGTGACATTGCTCCTGTATAGGTCTCTGGTGCGATCTCATTGGAATATTGTGTACAATTGTGGAGATTGCACCTTCAAAAGTGTCATGGCTTTGCCTGCTATGCAGTCTCCCTTTGCCAAGGTTACACCTGCTGTGCAACCTTCCTTCTATCAGGGGTCCTCAACGAGCCTTGCTCACTACATGTAATGATTGTGAGTCCTTGTGCTGCAGTGGGATTGATGCAGCCTAGTAGGCGAACCTACTAGGCCCCTGCTGACAGCTGGCAGACATGCCCTGCTCTGGGACAAGCTGGAGCTTCACCTAAACCAGCCCTATCCCTCACAACCTGAGCCCATGGGGCCTGAGGGTGGTCCAAGAGTCCTGAGATAGGTCAAGAGCTGGCAGGCAGCAGGTAGAGTGTAGTCCAGGTCCATGGCAAGGTTAGGTCCAGGGGCCAGATGAGAAAGTAGTCAAGTTCTGTAGTTGATCCAGTTGAGCAGTCAGAAGGGTTGGAAAGGTACAGAGCAAGGATGATGCAAGGCTTGGCCAAGGCAAGGCTGGAGCCACACTACACCAAGCAGGAGGACCTGTTGCAGAGACAATGTTAGGGAGCATGGCTGAGGTTTAAATCCCCAGCCCGCTCTGATGTCATCATCTTGTAATGCCGTCCTTTCCTGCAGCAGGGCCTATTAAGTCTGGGCTGCTGCATGTGCACACACCTTAGTGGGAAGGCATGGCATGGCCAGGAGAGATGGTGGCATCCTTGCTGCGGGAGGAGGCAGGCAGCATCAGGCGGTGTGGGAGCCATGCAGCATTGCTTTGGTGTCCTGGGATGAGTTGGCTGATCGCGTGCCCCGAACAGCCCAACATTACACAGCACTGTCAGTTACTTCCTCGCTGGTCACACCATGCCACAGCCTCAGCCTTACTTAACCCATCCTGCTCAATACCTCACTGCCTCTTCATTGAGTCACCTTGGCTCTCTGACCTGGCCACTCTTATTTGGTTATCCTGATTTGCCTTGTGGCCTCTTACCTTGCTCTGTGGCCCCCTGGGCTTCTCTACCTTACTTTATGGCCTTTGGGCTTGCTAGGTTCTCCTAGCCAGCCTTGTGCCCTGTTGGGCTTTCCTCTTTATTTGTTGCTTGTTCTGTCTAGTCCAGTCCTTGTCTAAACCCTGCCCTTGTCCAGTCCTGTCTTTGTCCAGTCCTTGTTCTGTCTTGTGCCACTCTTGTCTGTTTCCCAGACCTTGCCCTTGTGCCTGGTTCAGCCCTGCCTGCCCTCAGTACCTGGTTCCAGCTCCCAATAAGTCTCTGGTTCTAGCCCCCAGTCAATATCTGTGTCCAGCCTGTGCCTGATCACAGCTTCCAGCCAGTGCCTTACCCCAGCTCCCAGCTTGCACAGAAACTCTCAGTCCATGTCTGTACCATGATGTTCTGCCAGAGACAAGTCCTACTGGTCCCCAGAACCTAAAGGCTCAACTTGTGTGGGAGGGGGTTGGTTAGGCAGAGGACCAGCTACAGTCCTGTCCTGAAGCACAGAACTGCCTCTGTAGGGGTGCTCCCTGTCTCCAGTCTACCAGTCCAAGACAAAAAGGATATAAACAGGATGGAGTCAGTTCAGAGGGTAGTTATTAATGGTCAGTAGTCTTCGTTCTAAAGCATATGGGGATAGACTTAAAGATCTATACATGTATACCCTAGAGGAAAGGTAAGAAAGGGGAAATATGGCAGAGAAATCTAAATATCTCAAAGGTTTCCATGCACAGGAGATGAGCCACTTTCAACAGAACGGAGGCTCGAGAACGAGGATGAGAGTGAAAGTGGGTAGACTCAGGAGTAATCTTAGGAAATATTTCTTTACAGAGAGGGTGGTGGATGTGTGGAACAGTCTTATGGTGGAGATGGTAGAGACAAAAACTGTATCCAAATTTAAGCAAGCATGGGATAAACACAAGATCTTTGAGGGAGTGATAGGAATTGTAAAGCAAAATTAATTTGAGAGTTGGCCATACAGTCTTTTTCTGCCGTTGCATTTCTATGTTTCTCTGTGGATTGTGGATCAGGGTGGGGAGAAACATTTAATTTTCTTTATCGGGTGCCAGCTGCGAGGGAGATCACTGGCTAGTTGTTCTTTTGTTCTATTTAAAGAAGACTTAGCCAGTTAGCTCCGATTTTCAGTGCTAACTGGCTAACTTTGGGTGGGCAACTCAGGTGCACAGAGTTATGCTAAATCTAGCCAGTCAAATTTCAATGGAATAGATTCTGTCAAATTTTCATTTTCAGCCAAAAATTCACCTAAAGATACCCGGTTAAAAAAAACCAACTGGTTATCTCTACTGCCTTTTGGCTCATTTGGCATTGTTCTACTGCAGAGTGGTGCAATCCTGGTCCTCAAGCACTCCAAACAGGTCTGGTTTTCTAGGTAACCAAGCTATCCAAATTAACCTGTGTCTAGGTCCAAATGTATACAGATATACCTGATCAATATTCATTGTGGACATCTTGAAAACCAGGCCTGCTTGTGGCCGTTGAAGACTGTAGTTGTTGTGTACCACAATATATTGCAGCTTGCAAGATGTTCAGTTTGTTATGTAAAACATATCCCAAATTTAACCAGAAGATGGAAGTGTAATACCAGAGATAAAGAACATGTCTTTATCTTATAAAACACTAGAGGGCATTATTAAGCCATTGTATGGGAAGAATTTAAACTTTATTACATCAATGAAATAATATTTAGAATTGTTTGTTTTTTTTTTAATGGGAACGCTAGAAGTTCTAATAATCAATAAGATAATTTTCTTCTTACTTGCTCTGTGATGATGATATTACAATAGATGATTTGAACGGCACAGCTTTATTCATACCATTCTCACTTTCTTTCCACTATATTTGATTTTGTCCAAGGTATGACAAAAGGCTTGAACAAAAATGCATTGATCCAACATTTCTTTTGAGTTAGGGACTTAAACAGAGAATTAGAAAAAAAAAAATTATATATATATATATTTTTTTTTTTTGCTTTTTGGATATAATTGCACTTACATTTGTAAATGTACTCAAATTTTAGTAGCAAATTGGACTGAAATTAGCACAAGGCAAATGAGACAAAGGACTGGTAATTTTGCTTTTCTCTGCTTTTATCCTCTTAATGACTGTGCTGGCTTCTCCCGGTCATCACAGTCTTGCCCGTGCATGGGTAAGATTTAATAAGTACAGAAATGCAAAACTGTATGCATTCATTTATAACCAGAGAGCATCTCTGTTCTGAAGACTTTTACAGTCCCCCCCCAAAAAAAAAAAATCGTTGCTTACTAACATAACAGAGAATACGTGATTTTTGAGAAATCTGAAAGGAGATGTTAAACTACAAACTGGAACAGCAACAGAAGAAGTGGGCAGAGAGGAGTGGGAGATAAATGTGGGTTGTGTGGCTGTACTACTGATTGTCAGGAAAAGGGAGCAAGATTTGATAATCCTGGGGGATATTTGTACCATTGCAGCGCAAATTTTGACGTGAAACAAAACTGAGTATTTTCCCCCAGGGTTTTCTAAAGCTGATGCAGAGCCTCCCATTGAATGACCTGGCTTGATACAGAACAGTCTATAAGTTTGTAAATGTCATTCGTCCAATTAATAACAATAATGCACCTAAATGTTGTCATTCTGTACTGAATGCTACTCTATGAATCCACCACAGGTCCCAGGACACTACAGTTTATACAGGGGAGGAGAAGAAGCATTTGGGCTTCAAGTTATTAGGCATTCTTTCTACAAGAAAACACTTTATGTCCTGGTCGTGTCTGTTGCAGTACTTTGAGAGTAATGCATGGGGTAAGGCCGTGTTGTGCTCAGCAGTCTGCGGCATGAGGAACCGCCATTCTTTTTTTTTTTGTATTCAAGATTTTTATTGAACCAACAAGTATATACAATCCAAACTTCACATGCAAATGTACACATAGTATGCACTCGTAAATGGGAGGAACACAGGAACAGCCTGTATCTAATATGGTAAACAAGAACATAGTACAACATAATCCATACCGGCCTTCCCCTCCCACTATCTATACCTGGTTCATTTGACTATTATACCCATCCCCCCCCCTCCCCCCATTGCTTCACCTGTACACAAAGACTAAGATCTAAGGAGATAATCAAATGAGGTATATGCCAGAGGAATGCATAAAAAAAAAAAAACACTATTCAGGTCACCATTGCCCCCGACACCTTGGTATACCATTTGTGGTAGGGAAGCCAAGTTCGCTCGAAGTGGGCCACTCTCCTATTTTTATAAGCTGTAATATGAGATAACCTATAAATCTTCCGGACTTTACTCTGAATGTCCTCAATTGTAACTCCAGCTTCAACCAATGATCAAGATTTCCAGACACCATGGCAGGCCCCCCCCCCCCCCAGTAGCCCGCATGGTCATCTGCCAAGTCCGACCGAGCCTGACGCATGCCATAGGAACACGCCGCTGACTCCAGCAGAGGTTGCCCCTCGGCACATGCGCACCCGAACAGCCCGGAAAATTTACCGCAGCAGCCCCTGATAGTGTCGGGAGCTCCTGCCTATTAAAGGCCACCTCAGCAGCACTTCCTTGCCTTGGCAATAGGTAATCTTTCTTTGAAGTGTGCTTTGCCTCAGCGTTCCTGTTTGCTCCATGTTCCGACTTGTGTCCCTGAAGTTTCTGTTCCTGGTTTTCCTATCCCTCATCTTAGTAGTCTGGTTCGTGCTCCTCAGTCCTTGTCGTCTTTCTGGTCAGTCCTCACCCTTCATCTCCTAGTCTTCAGTGTCTCCTTACCTGCCCGTGCTGTTTCCTGCCTCCCTTCCGCATCTGTTCCTTTTTGTTCCTCGGATGGATCTCTGGTTTGGACACCAACACTGATTGATCTCTGCCTGCTACTAAACACTGCTTGGACACTGACACTGATTGATCTCCACCTGCCACTGACCACTGCTTGGATACCGACACTGATTGACCTCCACCTTCCACGGACCACTGCCAGATCAACTCCGCTGCTATCTCTTCTGCCTTTGACCCTCAGCAGAGGCTCATGCCTAAGTCCAGCCAGCCCCAGCACTCAAGGGCTCAACCCAAAGAGAACGAGGGCTGGTGTTGGTAAAGCTCTAGTTGGGCCTCTGCCTCAGCTAACTCTGCCAGCTGATGATGGGGACCTGCAGGACTCCTCCCTGCAAGTTGCGCCAACTCTCATCTCGTCCAAGGGTCCATACCCGCAACAGGCATTAAAATTAGCTGGGTTCTTGGTACAGTCACTCATACATGGACATCTGACGATCTGAGCAAGTAGGCGCTAGAGATAGCTGTGGTGGGAGAAAGACAGTGTCGGCAACCCAAGCCTTGAAATGGTTGCATGGACACAGGTTTCTGAATGATCTGGGCAAGCAGGTGCTAGAGGGGATGTGGGGGGGGGGGGGGGGGGGGGAGGGGGGTAATGCAGTGCCAGCAGCCGGAAGCCTGCAACCAATGATTGGCCATATGCATCATGCAAGCCAGGAACTGTTATCGCTAGCTAGTGATGTGGAGGGAAGAGTGGACAGTGGGAGCCATGAATCCCAGGGTCAGCCACATGGAGGTAGTCAATTGTGAAAGAGCAACTGGGAGTCAGGAGAGGCAGATGACACTAATGACCTTTCCAGCAATGTCACAACAGTGAAAAAATGTGGTTTCATCTGTACAGAATCGCCCCTCTCCCTCCAGTATATAGCCCTCCCAATTTGTTATTTAAGTGTACCTCGGAGGAAAGGAGGGAAAAGAGAGCTATGATAAAGACACTTCCATCCTTCCAGGGAATAAATGCACAGGAGCCAGGCCTCTTTCAATGGAAAAGAGGATCTTGGGATGAGGTTGAAAAGGGGTAGAATCAGGAGCAATCTAACAACAGCCCCATCCACAGGGACATGGATGTAATGGAAACAAGGACAGGATCAGAACTGAAGAAAATATTGGACAAGCACAGAGGGTCTCTGAGGGAGAGGAAGGGACTATCAAGCTGAGTAGGAATTGTGGAAGGGCAGACTGGAAGGACCGGATGATCTTTATCTGCCGTCATATTCTGTGTTTCTATTACATGAATACTAGCGGTTCTTCAGCATATCAACTTTTTCCTGGTTCTATTGATTCCTTCAGTTTTACTTCAAAGTCTCCATTTTATGCCATATAATGTAGCTCTAGTAGCCATATTGGTCCTGGAGAAAACTGCAGTCTTTGTATACTGTGACACCCTAAATTTTGCCCATATATAGCAAGAAAGAGAGAGAAGTCCATATTCAGCACCATGTATCAAGCTAAGTTCGGACTTAGCCGGATAAATGTTTTTTTGAAAGCATGAGAGCGGTCCTAAAGTTAGCTAGATAAATTAGCTGGATACTTTTATCCGACTAAAAGGCCAATGCATTAAGGTGCACATTAAAAATGTGCGCTGAAACTGAGCACACTGTTTCCTAACACATGCACAGGGAATTTCCCCCATATTATCTGTTGCAGTAAACAAATAAAATTCAAATCAACATAGCGATTTAAAAAAAAAAAAAAAAAAAAGCATGTATAGATAAAATGTACATTTATGGTGCAATTAGCACACACGAGTTTCTTGTATCTCCTTCTGCCACTGGCTTAGCTGTCCACTGTTGGGGGCTGGGGAGTGGGGGAGGGAAGTTCAGATTGCGGGTGAAATTGGTGGGAAGGATGGGGGCTGCTTCACTGGTACATTAGAACTTATTTGTGGGATTGGGGCTGCTCAGAAAGTATATTAAAATGTATGGGGGGGGGGGGGGGGCAGCGGAAGGTATCAGGGCTGTGTGGCCAGTGAAATAAAAACACAATATTCAGTAAGCCTGCTAAGGGCTAAATTACCCGGATAATTTTATCCAGGAAACTATAGCCAAGTATATTCAGTAAGAAATTCATTCTGCTGAATATTTGGCTGATGTTATCCAGGTACCTTTACCCAGCTTCCTTTACAGCTGACCGGCTTACTGAATATTGACCTCGACAATACCACAAGTCCCTTGCCATCGCCATAATTCTGCATAAGCATTTGTTTGCATGTGTTCAATGTGCCTGCATGCTCCCAGATACTTCCCACTGTCTGCAAGAGAGGTGTTTCAATGGAGAGAAGGCTGCCGCAGATCCGTGGACAATCCCTCACAGAAAGCACAGAGGAGGAACTAGGACAGATGGTCACCAGGCAGTCTCTTTCCACCAAAGTATGGATTTTCCTCTGCAACCTTCCCACCTTTGGTCTGGATCTTTCTGACACGGCTGCTCCTAGGTGGCAAGAATGTAGCCCAAAGTGTTGGAATAGCTTCCATTGCTGTTGGCGCTTCCATGGCTGGACCATATGGTGCTGTTGATGTCGGTGTGAAATATGTTCACTGGTGGCCAGTGATGTTCAGTCCTGTCATTACGGTGGTGAGTCTGTCCAATGACCACAGTGGGTGCTCAGAGATTTCTGCATTAGTAGCTGTCTGCTCACATTTCAAACTATTCTATGGTTTAGTGTGCTCAGTTTTTTCTGTATAGCCCTCATGGATAGTAGCATGTGTCATTGCTGCCCCAACACCAAAGGATAGTCATAGAAGGAGGATGCTTGGATGTTCTTGCCTTCCAGCCTGAGGTGCTGTCAGATTCTTGGTAGGCATCACAAGGACAGATCCCATGGGCCTGGGATACACATCGCCTGAGGTCCCTCCTCAACCTTCCAAATATAACCCAGTTTTGGTGGATGGGCTATATCCTAAGGCTCCACAAAAAAATGTATATTTCTGGGTAATCTCCAATGTTCACCTTTCCCGTCTTCTTGTCCCAAAAGATGGGCTCTTTTCTAGTGGGGGAAAGATTGCTTTCAATGCCCAGGAGTCCCTTCCACTAAACCTCTTGGTGTTATGGTGCTGCAGAATACAGGCAGGACATAGTTTATCTGTTCAAATTAAACTTTTCTATGATTTCTTCAAAAAGAAATGAATGTCCAATCAAGTAATTAACTGGCTCCAAGTTACAGCTGCGCTCACACTGGTGTGTTTACAATTTTGACTCTTCTTTCTTTTCTTCAGTGTATGTGTCCCTGGTACTAGAGTCTGGTATGATGCTTACCCCTCCTGATGTGAATGGGCCAAGTGTCCCAGCTGGGCAAGGAAATCCTAGCTGGGAGGGGGATCCCCTTAGTGCCAAAAAATCATACCTGAGGTCCACATGAGTCCAGTTCTTCAAAACCCCAGCCTGTGTCCTGTGTCTCCAAAGGGTGGAGATCCAGTTGTGAGCCTCCAAAGATCTTATATCTTCTCTCTGTGATTCATATTCTGGATTCCACCTGCTGTGACTTCTCTTGCGTAAAGGTCTGATGTTGGAAAAGCAGGGATGCTCAAACACCTGGCTTCTGTGTGAAGAAGGATGGTAAAACTACTTCACTGTCAAAAGGAAAAACACATTCAAAGTCCAAACTTCTAAGTTGATGACTCTCCTCTAATCCTTCCCTGGCTGTGAAAGAAATACAGCAGATGGTTCTGCCCCAGGCCACCAGATCAGGGGATATCCTTACTCCAGTGCCCGGATCTCAACAAAAATCCAAAATCTTTAACTGCTACTAAAGTCTCTCTACCAAAACTGGGGCAACAGACCCTCACATGCCAGGGATGCAATGTGTGGAATCTTCCTCCCAAAACCTGTGCAAGCTCCTTATTTGAAACAGAGGAAACAAAAAACAGCTCCTCACTCTTTGGAAACCAAAACCTAAAGGCCACAATCCCTACTCTCCTAGCCACCCCCACTCTTGAACTGGGACAAAACCACCTCAGCAATCCTCCAGGAGAGGTGCTGTTGGGAATGGTTTCTTCTGCCTGGTTGGCTAATTCCAGGGCAGGGACCTAGGGTCATCTGGTGGAGACCTAGGGAGCTCTACACAAACTTTTCAGACTAGATGTCATCTGAGGGTGTGTGTTATGCATCCCAAGTGTGCATATCACAAGCAAAAGGTTAGTAATAGACAGTGCTTGGAGTAGCCTAGTGCTTACAGCAGCAAGCTGTGAAGCCAGGGTTCAAATCTCACTGCTGCTTCTTGTTTACTTATTTTAACTTTTTTCTATACCTTCGTTCGGTGGATACCGTCACAACGGTTTACAGTAAGGCACATAAAAATGATGCTAAAATATATCAAGTTACACAGGTGCCATTAAGGTTCGGTAACATAGTTTGTAAACAATATTAATTGGTAAGTGTAATAAATCATGTCCATTTCTCATTATATCAGTTTTGGATACGAGATTAGCTTTATCATTGTACTTTTATCCTTTATTGATGAACGGGAAAAAAAGAAGTTTAAACTAAAATAATAAATAAAAATTACATACATATTGATTTTGGTTATGTGAATGGTTGTTCAAGTGTTTGTACCTTGCATTCCCCTGGGTACTATTCTCCTTTCTCTTTTTGATAAGCTTGTTTAAAGAGCCAGGTTTTTTAATTTTTTCTAAAGGTTTTGTTGTTACTTTGTAGTCTTAACTCCAGGGGCATGGTGTTCCATAGTATGGGTCCTGCCAAGGATAATGCTCTCTCTCTTACTTGTGTTAGTCTTGCTGTTTTGATTGATGGAATAGTAAGACGTGCTTTGTTTGCTGATCTCAGGTTTCTGTTCGGGATGTGTACGCGGAGGGCTGTGTTTAGCCAATCTGCTTTTTCATTATGTATTATTTTATGTATGGTGCATAGTGTTTTGTACTGAATTCTTTGTTCAATGGGTAGCCAGTGTAATTCCTCCAGGGTATCTGTGATGTGTTCTCTTTTGCTTTTACCAGTCAAGATTCTAGCAGCTGTGTTTTGTAATATTTGTAGTGGTCTTAGTGAAGTGTATAGTAGACCTAGTAGAAGAGCATTACAGTAATCAGTGCTTGCAAAAATCAATGCTTGCAGTACTGATCAGAAGTTGGCAGTTGTTAGAAGTAGTTTAAGTCTTCTTAGCACCATGAGTTTAGCATATTCTTCCTTTACTTTTAAAGATATATGTTGTTTTAAGCTTAGTTCTGTGTCAATTATTACTCCTAGGTTCTGTACTTTTTCTGCTAACTCTATTTTTTGGTTATTTTTGAGTATAATTGGGATTTGAACGATCTCAATATTTTTTCATTCTAAATGTATAAAATCTGTTTTCTCAATATTAATTACTAATTCCATTTGGTTTAGTAGTTGTTTGATGATATCTAGACACATGTTCGCTATGTTTGTTATCTTGGGCAAGTCACATCAACCTTTACTGCTTCAAGGCACAACTTTACAGGTCGATTTTTAAAAGCGTTGCTTGCACAAAATGCGGAACATGGATGTTAAAAATATGCACAAATGTACCTCTTCAAGCGTGAGGAATAAGGGGGTGGAAAAGGGGCAGAGCATGGGCATTCTGAGGCAGGGTCAAGACTTATATGCGTACCTCCATATTTTAAAACCGAAGTAAACAGGAAGCATATGCTAGATATCCATGTAACTTTACTGCTGCTCCTCATGAGCAGCAAGTCTGCAGATCTCAAGGTTTAGGGCTTATAGAGCAGGGTGAGGGGTCTGGGTCAACTGGGTAGCATGCAGGATGAAGAATGAGAAGGGGTCTGAAAGACCTCAATATTAACTGGTCAAACCAGAGGACTAATTGGAAAACTGGGAGTGTGCCTCGAGCGAGCTTGTTTTAAAATCTGCTGACATACGTGCATAAAAGTTGACAAAGTCCTGTGGAAGACTCCAGCTTGCTGGCTGTGCTCAAATAGCCTCTTAAAATTAGGAGCATACTTATGCACAGTTGGTGTATTTTACAACATACGCAGGTGCACTCATGATTTAAAATTCCAGCGTATCTTTGCTCGCACGTCAATACAGGTCATGTTTGGGTGCACGCGTACTCATTTTTAAAATTGCTATCTTTAGATTGCAAGCTCTCGGTAGATAAGGAAATACCCAGAGTACCTAAATGTAATCCACTCTGAAGTGCCAAAAGGTGGAATATAAATCAAATACCTAAATATATAGATAAAAATATTCTACACTATAAAAAGTGTGAGGTACAGTGGTGTCAGCAATAGAAATAAAAGGCAACGCTACGAATCCTTGGCCATTATCATGATCCTGCACAAACGTTTCTTTGCTTGCTGTGATTCCTCTCTAAGGGCAGTGTCTCTCAATGGGTTTTACAAGACAGGTATGATCTCAAATGTATTGCTAATGCTCTTCTTAATGCTTGAATTTGCCAAAGAGAGCTTCCTTCTGGAGTTCATGAGGTGTAATATGTGCGCTTATTAAAGTTCTTTTTCATCAGGCAGACGGCACCCAATAAAATTGGGACTATTTATGTATCTTTCTGCCAATTTTCTTGGGCTCTGATTGCAACTTTTAGTTATGGCTCTGGAAGTTGACCCCTGTTCCAAGGTAAGGTTAGCGCTGCCAAAGAGGAAGTTAACCCTTTCTGGTCCCTACCGTCGGAGGGCAAGGCTTGAACGTTCACCCATCGAGTAAAGACTTCGCCCTGGAAGCTCGCGGTTCCCCCAGGAACCCGGCCGCTGGGACTTAGGAGACTCCCTCAAGACTGAAGATTGGTCTGGATGCAGGCGCCTCCTGCAGGTCATAGGTTCAGACCGCTGGTGCCTCCAGCAGGTCGAGTCAGTCCAGGAGTTAAAGCTGAAGAGTAGTCGAAGGCCGTTCCAAGGGTCGAAGCCAGAAGAAGGGTCCGCAGCCAGTCCAAACGCAATCCAGGAGAAGGGTCCACAGCCAGTCCAGAAGTAAACCAGAAGAAGGATCCGCAGCCAGTCCAAGGTCAAGCCGAGAGAAGAACGAGAGCCGGTCCAAAGATCACGAGCTAAGAATCAGTCCAACGAGGAAGGAGAACAGAAGTGGGACGAAGATCAGGAACAGAGATCAGGAACGCCAGCACAGGATCCAGGTTCAGAACCTCAATACCAAGGCAAGGTCTGAGAAGCAGACCTTGCCTTAAATACCTGGAAGGAGGGAGGAACCTCAGGAGGGAGCCACGACATTTCCTGTTGTGGTCCCTTTAAATCTATACTTCAGCCGCCCGCGGCTCTATGCAGCCAGGAAGAGGGAGGCGTCAGCTCGGCCCCGCTGGGCTTCGCGATCGGCCTGGGCAGCGGCCAGGCCGCAGGAAGAACGCCGGAGGAGGCTCCCTACTCCTGCAGGAGCCTCCGGGCTCACCCGACGTTGCGGGTGAGTATCTGGTCCGGGCCGCGGACCGCTGCGGCCGGCGGCTATGACGGCCGGCAGCCATAACATTTTTGGTACTTGAGGATCTTCTCTCTCTCCAGCGAACACAGAATAGTCTCCTGGTACCGGCACTTTTATAAGCAATGCTGTTTTTTAAATTTTTCTCCCTTATCACAATGCCTGTTTTTCTTGTATTGAGCTTGCTATCTGTTGGAATGGGAATATCCTAGACGGTAACACCTTCTTCGTTCTTTGCAATTCTGTCAGGGTCATGATCCCAGTGTTTTTGCTGGTAAGGTGATGTTATAGTGTTTAAACAATTTCCAATGGATGACCTATGCCGCTTTCTTTTACCTCTGTAAACCACAAACTTCTCCCTCTGTACCGATTGTGGGGTCCTACTGTATTCACCCAGTATATCTGGGATGCTTTCGGTAAAGATGTTGGACCTGTAAAAGGTTGTATACTTGGAGTACATCCAGCCCTATTGGTGCCATCAGAAAAGTGAGGCTTATTTACAGCAAGGTCCTTACTCTGCCAGTCCCCACGTTTTTTTTTTTTTACTTTATCTTTTATTGACTGGATGTGCAATACCCAGTCACAAGGTACTAGATTCACACCGAAACATCATAATACTGCCAAAAAATTAACAAAAGCTATAACAATACACAACTAAGAGATTTAAAATATCTTTTAAACGTTATAGTAACCCTACATCCACTTTTCAACTTTTTCCACCCCCACCCAACTCCCTTCCTCACATCGTCACCCCTTCAGTTACCATTATCTCCTGCAGGTGAACACAAAATCACCTAGCCCCCTCCCTTTCCCCTTCCCCCACTGCACCACCCTCAAAACCCCTAAAGCTTATTCCCCTCTCTCTCCCTCTGAACATGAGTTTATAAGTCTAACACACCTCTTATCCTACTGTATACCGCTACCCCAAGTGGGGTATACTCTGAACTTCCTTCCAACAAACGTAAGGTGCCCACATTTTTTCAAACCTTGGAATCTCATCATGTAAATAAGTAGTTAGCTTGTACATATTAAACATTTGAGCCAGTCTCATTTGTAAGTTTCTTTTTTGTGGGATCGCCTCCTTGTGCCACCAAGCAGCTAACTAACGGTGGGCAGTTGTTATGATGTGTGGTATTAGCCGTCTGGATTTCTCATCTAAAGTATCACTATCCACCGTGATCAGAAACCATTTGGGATCCCTTGTCACTCTAGACCCTGTGATATCAGCTATTAGATCAATAACTATAATCCCAATAATCAACCACTTTTAAACACTCCCACCAAATGTGATAAAAATCCTCTCTCTCCCCACACTTATGCTAGCAATCCACAGATACGCCGGCATACATTTTAGCCAAACTAACTGGTATTAAATACTACCTATACAATATTTTATATACATTTTCCACTACCACCATCCCCAACTTTTAAATTCCAGGACTAGTTTGGCCCCAGCCCCACCCATCTCAAAATACCCTACTCCTGCTAAGTCCCCAAACCTGCCCAAACTCATCCAGCTGTTAGAACTGTAACTTTCTATAGGTTCCACAGATTGGTCGGGGTGTGTAGGACAATGCCATAATGGAATATTATTGGATTCTTGCTCTATGTTTCTACTTTCTGTTATGATAATACAGGTATCAATATCGTTTGTGAAGATAGCAATCATTTTACAGATACCAGAAACTGACATTGTGAGATGATCTACAAATGACAGAAATACAAAACCTATTCCATGTTAGGCATCTGATAAGGCAAACTAACACCAGGAACATAAGAACATAAGAAAATAAGATATGCCATAGTAGGTCAGATCAAAGGTCCATCAAGCCCAGTAACCTATCGCCAACAGTCGCCAATCCAGGCCACAAGTACCTGGCAAGTAACCAAACATTAAATAGATCCCATGCTTCTAATGCCAGCAACAAGTAGTGGCTTATTCCCTATTGGTTAATGGCAGTTTATGGACTTCTCCAGCCCTTTCTTAAACCCAGTTTCACTAGTTGCCTTAAACACATCCTCTGGCAATAATTCCAGAGCTTAATTGTGCATTGAGTGAAAAAGAATTTTCTCTGATTTGTTTTAAATGTGCTGGTTGCTAACTTCATGGATTGCGCCCTAGTCCTTGTATTATCCGAAAAAGTAAATAACTATTTCACATTTTCCCAATCAAGTTCTTTCATGATTTTGTAGACCTCTATCATATCCCCCCTCAGCTGCCTCTTCTCCAGGCTCAACAGCCCTAACCTCTTTAGCCTTTCCTCAGAAGGGAGGTGTTCCATCCCCTTTATCATTTTAGTCACCCTTCTCTGTACTTTCTCCAGTGTAACTCTTGAATCTAAGAAACTAATAGAAGAAAACCATTGGATACACACACACATATTTTGTATTAGGAATTTCTAGGGAACTAATATGAGAACATCAATACCAAAATACTCTCTTTCTTCCTTTAGAGGATAACCATTTATCTTGTGAAACTCTACCTTCTTCAAGCAATTGAAAGAGGCCTAATACTACAGATGGTAGCTGCTTGATAAGTAAAGGAGTACTTACTGAACAGCCACACCGAGCAGCCACTATAGTATCAGGTCTCTTTAATTAGCAAATCTCCCACAAAACCCAACATGTCCTCTCTTTCACACTTTCCTAACACACCTCCACATCCTTCACCCATGGCAAAATACAGGTCTACTAGTAGACCACTTTCATGGCTGACGAACCTAGCGTACACCCTCATCATTTGCTGCTATCATCATAGGTACAGGGGGTGCCTGGGACATTGGTAGAAATGACACCCTCAAAGGAAAGCAGCATGTATAGTGACTAGACAGTGGACACTTAAAAATGTAATTGCAGCTCACTTCCTCTGTGGTTCCCTCCTTGGTGATGCAGAATGTGGGTGTTGGCCATGGCTTCTCACTCTGGTGATTGTCCTAAGGATTTGGGCAGACAGGAGTTGCAGCGAGGCTCAACATGACCACTTGCACCATGATAGAGTGGACATCTGTAGAGATAACGCCAAGTGTTTGGATTACTCAGGTTGGGGCACAGAGAGGGTCATTTTATAACTCCCCACATAGTGGTAAAGTCTGCAATTGTAATACACACGCTGAGTTTACCAGGGATTTTCAACGCAAACTTATGCACGCATATATTTTGAAAATCTTTAATTGGTCAGGAATGTGCAGAATTGCCCACGCAGAAAGTTACACCTGCTCCAAGCAGAGCATAACTTGTGTGTATTAACTTACACGCATAATTCTGAAAATATGAAAGTATGCACATAAGTAATTCATGCGTGTACATTGCTTTGAAAATCAGGCCCTATATTACTTGCCAGAGAAGGTGGCTAGGCTCGTGATAGTCTGCTGCATTCTTTGCAATATTAATCCCCTCTTCCCACCAGATCCCTGCTGCCCACTTATCTGTGCCAGATGGGACAGTGAGGGGAAGGGAGGTCCGAAGTTGAGTTACTGTGGGTTAGTTCTCCTGTAAGTGTTGCCAAAATGGCAAAGGAAGTTGTGTTTTCCTAGCTCCCTTACTCTAATTCAATGTTCCCCATAGGATTTCCTCTGCTACGTCCTTCAGGTACAATCCCTGATGCGAGGCAAGGATTTCCTTGTTTTGCCTAAGAAAAGAAGTGGATTGGAAGTGAAACCAAGGGGGTCCCTGGAGACTTCTTGCAAAGGCCCCTCTAGGAAACACCTTGCAGGATCAGATAAAATGCATGCCAGAGTCTGGGCACTAAGAGAACCCTCCCCTGGGGCTCTCAAAGACCTATCTGCAGACATCCCTTCAGCTAAAACTCTTTTGCCTGCATTTCATTTGGAAAAGAAAGATACTAACACGGGTCACATAAAATGAGAGAGGTACCTGGTGCCTGTTTGTGAGCTGAGCTCTAATCTCTCTTGTGTGTTCAACAAAAAACAAAACTGGTCAAGCAGATGGAGTAGTGGTGGAGCTGGCTCAGAGGTAAGGGTTGCATCTCCTATGCAGGACAGGGAAGATACCAAAAGACGCTTCTTTCCCCTCTGGGACCCCTTTGACTTCACCCTAGCTTCTTCACATGCTGAGAGATGCATTTCTTGAACCCGCACCTTGGGATAAAGGATGGTAATAAGCAGAAAGGTGTCTTCAACAAAACCCTTTTATTTTTCCATGGTCTGGGATTTTCAGCAGTCACGCCTTAAAATCACTGATTACACAGGTTTTATACAGCAATAGCAGCAGCAACGACAACCACAACAAACACTTGTCCTCGAAAACTTCATCTCACTCTGGGGGCCAATGCAATACAATGCGTCCAACGCGAAGTGAATGGGATAGCGCTCATCACATGCAAATGCACGTGAATGAGGCTATTACTCATTCACTCCAATGCAAAAAGATAAATGTGTGTCTCAGACGCACATTTATTGCTCAGATATTAACGCCTGCCTGGAGCAGGCGTTAATAGCTGAGTGCATTGAAAAAAACGACAGAAAAGCAGAAAAAACTGCTTTTCTATACTTTTTTAAAAGTTAAAAAAAAAGAAAAGAAAAAAAATCTCTCTACCAGCCACTTTTAAGACCGACGTTGATATGCTCGGCGTTGGTTTTCATAACCGGCCAGCTGCATTATGAAAACTGATGCCGATAAACTCGGTGTCAGTGTTCATAACCGGCAGACCGCCAGTAACCGCGGGGTCACAGCAAGGAGTCGCTAAGGTCACACAAGCGACCCTAGCGCCTCTTTGCTAACGCGACCCCCTAATTTGTTTATTGCATGGCAACCCCCTTGCGGGCGCCATGCACACATTAAGAAAGTGGGCGCTGAAAAGTCAGCGCCCGCTTTCCATGTTTAATATTGCATCGGCCCCTTTCATATTTAGATTCTCCCTTTTAGTGTCCAAACATTCTTCTTCTTTGGTTTTCACACAAGATGGTATTCATTCAGCATGTGACGGGATCAGCATTAGTGCCCTATTCACGTGTTTACTTTTTCAAGAAACTTTGGGTGGAGGAGATCTGGGGTGTCCTTGATCTGATGCTTTCAAGGGGAACCGTTTATTGAGTATGCAGTACTGTTCAACAGCACAGTGCAGAGCCTGGGGTTGTACTGTGTTTAGCTGGGATGTTTCAGCTTGAAGTTACCAGGGGGTTCTGGTGAGGGTTTCCCCTTAAGAGAGAGTTAGGGGTGATAATTCCTTGGGAGTGGCCTAAGAGAGTATAAAATTCTGGTTCTGTTGGCGGGATGGGCCCTTTCTATTGAGTTTGGTCTCTGAGAAGGAGAGGGACTGCCAGCATGTAGGGTACCAGGAGAGGCCAGCCGATGGGCTGGTGGGCACACAGGAGTGGGCCTTGCAGAGGCAGAAGACCTGGGAGACCTGCACACTGCTGGAAGGAATGACACTGGACCTGTAAGGAGAGGTGCATGGTGATCTGGGAACTGTAAATAGGAAATAGCAAGAGAGTTAGTGGGGGGGAACCAAGTGACTCCCAAAACAGTTTAGGGATATGAGCCCCATTTCCCATTTAGGAATTAGGTCATAGGAGGGAAAATAATTTTGAGGTGAAGAGAGAGTGGTATCACTGCTATGTAGATGATGTCATAAGCCTTGTGATATTGATTAATTGATCTGTGCACCTCATACTTTGACTGAGCATCCTGAGTTATTCAGCAAATCTGTATAGCCTCTATTCTATTAAAGAGTTGCTGGCTGGAGATCCCAGAAAATAAAGGGTTCATAGTTTGCATTATACCTTGATGTGGATTGGTGATTTGTGACATGCCTTGGGCTATCAGCAATGAGGATCCAGAGGCATATGGCGGGACCAGGGTTCACAGAGAAGAGAACCAAGGAGGATTTCCCTGTCTAGCTCAAGAGGGGAAGCCTACACGCCTCTCCTCTAGCCCAGGTCCATGTCATCACCTGCATGACCCAAAGTTACTGAACCCTAAAAATTAGACAGACTGATTCTTCATGTCAAATGATGTCAGAGCCTCTCGTTATTTTATGTGTCTGAGTGGGGTTAAAAATACTTACAAATCTTCATTCCACTTTCTCAAGTGCTCATGATTCCTCCCAACTGGCTGAGTGTCCAGAAGTCTAGCAGTGGGATCCTGGAGCCATGGCCTCTCTGGAACTGGGCAGTTGGCTTCAGGGAAGAAGAACGATTCCCCCACCCAAGCTTCTAGCCCCAGTTCCAGAGACCCAGCTTCTATCATAGACACATTTCCTTCTTTGAACACTTCCTTAGATTGACCCCAGGAAGCTGGCACTAATGACTCTCCCTCATAATGCTCTCTTAAAGAAATATATCAAAGTTTCTCAGTAAATCTCTGCCACAAACATCACCATAATCCAGTGCTTTCCATTCAGTGTGCCTTTCAGACCTGATCAGGTGTGCCATGGAAAGTCACCACCAACTAATGCTCTGATCCAAGCCAGCCCCTGCGCTCTGCTTTTAGCACTTCACTGCAACAAGAGACACCAACGGTGGCTCTTAAACATGCAGGAGCTCCTTTCTGAGAACATGTGTAATCATGCATGCCTCCTTTCTAGCCTACAGCATGAGCCACGGAATGTGGTATGCATGGCCCAGATAACTGGATCCCACTTTGGGCAGCACAAACATTGCACACAGCACCTTCTCCTTTGAGTCCTTCCAGCCTCTGTCTATCCCCAGGCTGAAGGAGATGGAGAGAGCGTGAACTGAGCACTGGATGTGATTTACTCTGAATGCTAGGAGTGGCTGCAGCAAAGGAACTCTGGCAGCCATATGAGGCATCCGAGGTAACTGAGCCGCTGTCCACACCATGTCGAATTTTTCCTTATCCTGGACTTGTACATAGAAGGAACTGGTCCATCATGATAGGTTCATATGTGTCTCTGCCCTCTCTTTCTCTTTGTTTTAAAATCTGGAAAAAGTGCTTCCCTAGGCTCTTCCTTTGACCATCTAAGTCCTCTCCAGGTCCACTCTGCAGAGGCTGGTATGCCACACAGCAATTTTTTAAAATGCAGGTTTGCCTTGGGCTTGAAAATGTTGGGAAACACTGCCATAACCCAATAGACAGAGGTTAAGTGATATGCTTTGGAATTTCTTTAAAACACAGCACCGGGATCTATTTTGGCGTCCCTGTTACATTTATAACTGCCAAAAAAATACAAGTTTTATTTATACAAGAGGCTACAAAGCATACTATAATATGCACCCCAAAATATTTTCAAAGCAGATGTTCACTGATGACACTTTTTGTTGTAAACCATGCAATGGCTAAGATACAAGGTTTAAAAACTCTCAAATCAAGGTCCATCCCACCACTAGAAAAGCATTCATGGACATAAAAGGGGAGATTTTATAGCATGCCACAGAAATATGCAAGTTTGCTTTGAAAATTATTCTGGCAAAACTAGGCATACACAATTACACCTGCTTTAGGTGCAGCTTTTTAAAATCAAAAAAGTGGATGTATGTGTGTGGAAGTCTTGACCCTGCCCAAACTCCAATCTCTCTCCCCTATGTACATGCATACAGTGTGTATGCCATTACTGTTTCTCATTTCCAAAGTGCTACTAGACAGACATACACAGTCTTGTACAGATACACATGAGTGTCCCTACTCTGTAGAGTTCACAATCTAGTGAAGACACATCTACAATGACGAGCAAGAATCTGTGTGTAATTTTACACACGCATCAGGTGCATGGTTTTGCAAAAGGCCATTTCTGATGCTTTATCTGCAGAAGTCCTTTGGAAAATTACCCTCCTTGTGTTGATAGCATGTCCCGTTGGGTCTTTTTTCATGGAACCAACAATCTGTGGCACAGAGGTCGGGAGGATACAAAGGTCGCTGTGCATCCTTATAATAATAATTTTTAGCACATTTTTCCAAATGATGCTCAAGGCTGTTTTCAGCTTTATGAAAATTCAGGTCCAATAAGTCCCTGCCCCATAGAGCTTAACCTAAATGAGTACCTGATGGAACAGGAGATAGAGTGACTCGCCCAAAGCCACAAAAAAAGAGTTTCAGTGGGTGAAAGTGGATTTGGTTTTCACCTGGTTCTCGGCCTATTGCTCAAACACTAGGCTTTCCCCTTCTCCTTGGAAAATAATGCAGCTGTCGAGGGGGTAAGTTCTAGTCGTAAAGCATACAGGCAGATATAGGAGGGAGGAGGAGAAGGCAGCCTTTTCGTTCCAAAGCTGTAACGGCCATGTCCGGCCCTGCCACCTGATGTATGGTCCTGAGTGGCGGTTGCTCCTCCATGGCTTGGCTGGGGATCATATGGAGGAATGGGAGGGGGGGGTGGGTCAGTGAAGGGCAGTGATAGCAGAGTTTGCATGAAGTTCTGTCTGCTGACCGAGGTCTGCAGGTTATCCAAGTGTTTAGCAAGTATAATGTTCAGGCCTTTCACTGCCGTGACTGGACACAACACAGCTTTCTCTCTTGACTGTTCTCCTGGCTCCGGCCTGGAAGATAACTGCCAGATAAGATAGGGACGCCTCTGGTGGAGCTAGACAGGGAATCCTCTAATGTGATGTGTTTTCCTTGCTGCAGACTTTCTTAGCTGGCTGTCATCTGTGAATCAGTATGGATCAGTCATCCTGGGTGTTATGGCACATGCTTCAGCATCAGGACATCACTTCCCAGGTCGGATGAGTGCCGTCCGTCACTCTGGGTCAACTGTGAGGCCAATGGGTGTGGCTGCTGGATGCATGGCAGTCCAGGGGGATCTTCACAAAACTACTGGGCCTGGAAAAAGATTCATAGAAGTGTAATCTAAATTTGTGTCGTGGGTCTACCCGTGACAAGCGCAGGCAGTCCCCCTACCTTCTTTTCTTCCAGCTTCGCGGCAGGCTGCTGCCGATTCCGTACTCCGTGGCCCAAAGGCCGCGACCATCTCCTGCGCTGCACGGCAGGACTGAGCTGCCTGATATGCTTCTTCGAGGCTGGAGCCACTGCCGGGGTCCTTGAGCGGCAGGGAGGCCGTCTCTCCTGGTGCCTGCCTTTTCCTCTGTCATCGCGGCAGGGAGCCACTACTCCTCGGGCTCTCAGTCACACTTACATACATACACTCTCAATCACACAAACATGCTCTCAATCACACACTTACATACATTCTGTCTCACATATACACACACAATCTCAAATACATATGCTCGCTCACTCACTCTCTGCCCACCGAACTAGCGGCAACAACAGCCTCCTCTTCTTCCAGCCCTCGCGACCTCAAGAAAGGAGTCCCATTGGCTGTGAGGCTGCCGTTGCCGCTCATTTTGCTCTGAGCCGACGCTGCTCTTCTTCGGGCCGGCACTGCACGCACTTTTCCTAACAAGGTCTCTTCTTCCTGTGCACGTGGCCGCTGCACTCCACTTCCTGTTCTGGGCCGTGGGGGTGCGGGAAGAAGAGACCATGCTGGTGCCACTGACTCCAGCTCTCCTGTTGCGTTCCACCCGGGCTAACAGCATTCTAAGCCCGGGCAGATGAAGAGTTTCCATTTCGCTGGGGCAGGGGGAGCAGTTGGGCCAGCAGGGGACCATGAAGTTTGGCAACACACTAGTTGAGAACCGCTGCATTGAAGTCCCTATCCCCTATCCCCAGAGGACTTACAATCTATAAGAGCCTGATTTACTAAGGCTTTTCTCCCATTCTGTGTCTATAATAAAAATGCTTAATAAACGAGTCCCTAAATTTGTACTTGAGGCAATGGAGGATGAAGTGACTTGTCTAAGGTCACACAGAGCATCAGTGAGATTTGAATTGTGGCTTCCCTGGCTCTCAGCCTGCTGTTCTAACTACAAGGCTAGGCCTCCTTTCCTGATTTTCTAGAATTCAGAATAACAGGAGTAACCAAGAAGGCCTTCCAAAAACTTTATTTATATTCTGCCTTTTAGCATTTCAAAGTGGATTACATGCAGGTACTCTAGGCATTTCCCTAACCCCAGAGGATGTATAATCTAAGTTTGTACCTGAGACAATAAAGGGTAAAGTGGCTTGCCTAAGGTCATAAGGTGCAGCAGTGGGATTTGAACACTGGCTTGCAGCCTGCTGCACTCACCATTAAGCTGCCCTTCCACTTCACTTTATAAACTAAGATCTCTTAAGGAGTGAACATTAAATCAAAACATAAGCAGGAAGATCTTAATGGTTTTATTTGTTTCTACTTCTTACTGATTCAGAGGCGACGGTGCTTTCAGCCGAATGCAGAGTTTTACCAGCAGTAGAATTCACTGTTTGTGAGTGTAAACCTTACTGCCGACCCAAGAAGGAGTTTTACGCTCACAAAATTAGCTTTAAAAAATGTGAAGTCAGCTTAGCGCCTTTGCGTGGAATTCTGTGCTAATGATGGCGTTAAGTATTCCCTCCCAATGCAAAGAGGTGCGCTGGCTGAACTCACATTTTTTTTATTAACATTGGAAATTTTACTCCTCCGCATGACTGTGCGGGTACTTACAATTCCAAAAAATAAATCTTTCCTGCTTTGCTGCCACTTAACTGGAGAGGTACAGACTTATCCAGTTATCTGACTGCGGTTAGCCACAGCCACTTAGCTGCATAAATCGGTACTTATCCGGCTATCTGGCGTGATTTGTCGCTACTCAGCCGAATAAGCAGCAGCAGATGTCTGCTTGAACCTTCCCGCTGCCGGCTCCCTCATCCCTTCCCCTCTCCAGTTAAAATGTACATTCGGCCCATGCTGAGGACATGTTTTAACTCGGGGAGTGCACGTTTTAACGCCCGATGCATTAGCATACTATTAGCTTACTGTATTGGGAGTTAAAAAGTATGTATTAGCCTGTGTGTTAGGAAACTGTGTGTTAAATTGCAGTGCACAGCTTTAACACTCGGTTTTTCTGCAACGGCCTGTCAGTTAGCTAAAAAGCTGTAGATACTGAGCTGCCTCTTTAAGCTCCTGTACCTCTGAGCTAGAGAGTTGTCCTGAAACTGGAGAGAAATATCTTGCCTTGCACGCCTTTGCAAAGCACAATTTTTCAGCTATTGACTTAATGTTTAAAATGTATTTTAAAGCACATTGAACTCCTAACTTTCATGTTAATTAACTGTAATTATGATATCCTCATCTAATCTAGCCTTAAATATTGCCTGCATTAGTTGAAGATTGATCTCAGGTACTTATTTCTTTAAAAACAATATTCATTATGTAGCTTCCTCTTGGAACAAAATGTGAGGAAATAAAGCACTGTAACCATCAGCAAGGAAGAAAACAGGAGAGTGTTGTTTCCGAGTGCCAATAAACAGACTGTGGCAGGCGCACTAGCGAAGCCACAGACAGCTTCTGTCCCACATGCATCTGGTTGCTTTCCAGATCTCAGCAAGGAGGGGGGGTGGGGGATGCTTCCCTGGATTCCAGTTTTGCAAGAGAATAGAGATAAGTGGGAATGTTGTTTTGAGCTCTGTAGCAGCATGAAAGAGGGGAACCTGCAGCGTTACAGCTTCAGCTTTCCAGCCTGGCTTTGTCCTTAGAATTCTGCTATAGGGCACAGATTGAGAAATACTCCCAGTGTTCCGAAAGGCTGCGCGGAGAATCCTTTCTGAAGGATTCTAAATAGACACTGACAAATCCAAAAGGGATACATAAGTGCATGAGACCAGTCTTTGAGGAAAGCAGTTTGTCCAGGCAGCCGGCCTGGTAGATTGCAGGCCATCTCCGCTACATTTTAAAAGCCTGGCACTTGCTGAGAATGGTAAAGTCGGCCATTCCATAGCTTGTTACTTCCCATGGCTTAAAGTACCTGTTCTGCCTATATTCCTCAGAAGATCAATATGCCTGTTGTTGTTGGGTTTATTTTTTTAGCGTTAGCTTCCTGTATTGGCTTTATTTCTACGCGTCCTTCTATTTTGGAATATTAGATATAAGTTGTTATGGATATACCACTTGTCTTTAAAAGGCTGTCTTCTTGGATCTGTGTGGGGTAGTGGGAGTCCTGATTAGGAGCTTGTGCTGCTAATGTGAGACAGAGAGAAACCGCGGGATGTAAAGAGAAATAAATTATGCAAATGATTTGCACGCAGAAATCCGCGCACTTAACGGAAAAATGCGTGAACCTAAGCGTGGTAAGGCCAATGTAATAAGCCGCCGCATTTGCGTTCAAAACCCGCGCCGATAATCCGGTCATAAAAGCGAGTGAGCGAACGGGTCTCCCTATTAAGTGAAAGTATGGCCCTGGAAAGTATTTTTAATATTTCAAATAACTGTGCTGCAAGAAACATGGCAAATATTTTCATGGATGCTAATTCACAACAATCTTGCCGCTCTTCTGGTCGTGTATCTGTCCGACCAGGGAAGCGCCTACCTCGGATGCCGTGAAAAGTGCTTGGCCACTCTGAAGCCAAGATAGGCACTCAGCTAGGCGCTTATCAGGTTGCTTGTGCTCTGTTCGTGGCAGAAAAATCTATACGATCGGGCGCTCAGAAAGGCACCTAGCTAATCTGGGCACTCGGGCGCTGAGCTAGGCACTCAGCTGGTCGCAAATCTGGTCGCTCAGTCGTTGGGAAAAGCACCCAGGGAAGCACCTACCAAAGCTGGCCATTACGACACCCAGAAAAGCGCCTAGCTAAGCTGGCCACTTGGATGCCGAGATAGGCGCTCAACTAGGTGGTTTTCAGGATGATCGGATGCCAACATAGGCCCCCCAAGTTGGCACTGACACTTAACTTGTGCCCTGACCATGGCGGTAAAAAACCCGCATTAGAAAACTCACAGTAGCATTAGGGCGGCTCCCTGCATTGCCTATGATTAGCTAATCACCTCCTTTGCATGCTATTAGCATGCATTCGCTCAGGAAAAACCACGGGTCTGTAAGCACGTTCGTACGTGCTTTTTTCCCGTATGCAAAACGCTTATCACATCCCAGTATAGCGCTTTGAGCGGGAAAAAGCGAGTACAAACACGCGTACATCTGCGCACAAACCCGCAGCAGCTTCAGCGCAACTTATTACATCCGCCCTAAGTTAGGAGCCTAATGTTGAAAATCAGTGCTAAACTCCTAACTTTTTTTCCTACCTTAATGCCAACCACTTTTTAGGCCCTAAATTTCGGCATTTGGCTCTAATAAATTTTCAAAAAGGGCCAATATAGGTGCCCAACTCCACAAGTTAGGAGCCTAAACTCTTTGAAAGTTGACCTCAGAAAGTAAGCTAAATGGTCTGGTTGCCCAATAGTAAATAGTAGAGTGCCCCACGGTTCAATACTGGGACCTGCGCTGTTTAACATATTCATAAATGATGCCGAAAAGAGAACGAGTGAGGTGATCAAATTTGCAGATGACAGGAAATTATTCAAAATTGTTAAAACCATAGCAGATTGTGAGGAAGTGCAGAAGAACCTTGTGAGACTAAGAGACTGGGAATCTGAATGGCAGATGAAATATAATGTGGACAAATACAAAATGATGCACAGAGGGGAAATTAATCCCAACTACCAGTACACAATGCTGGGGGCTGCATTTGGAGTCATCATTCAGGAAAAGGATTTGGGCGTTACCGTGGACAATACATTGAAATCCTCAGCTCAGGGCATGGCTGTGGTCAAAAAAAGCAAATACAGTAGAACGTTAGGAATGATTTGGAAAAGAAAATAAACCGAAGAATATCATATTGCTTCTATATCAATCCATTGTGTGCAGCTCGGAATCACTCCGGTGTAAAGCAACGATAAGCAGCAGAATTAGAAAAGTTCAGAGAAGGGCACAAAATGGTGAAGGGGGATGGAATGACTCCCTTATGAAGAAAAGTTAAACTACAGGTCGGTTTGTCAGAATATTCCTCATAGAATATGCACGAGAGAGATTTGTATGCAGACTGCTTCTCTTGAGGCAAATCTATCTGGGCGCATATTCATGAGGGATATCATGAAAACTGAACCTGTTGGTGACTCTCGAGGGCTGGCAGTGAATTACTACTGTGATAGAGGTTTATAAACTAATGAGTTGGGTTCTCAAACATTTAGGATAGCGTTACAGTTAGGCAGAGAAGCACCTCTACTTGAGGTGCTGAAATGGCTTGCCCCCTGCGTACATATAAGCAGGTTGTATCAGCGATCAGTGTGGAAATGGCATTATTCTGTTGAGTTTAGAGTAGGAGTATTTTTATTCTTTATAGTTTTGGCCTACATAAAGGACTCAGGCCTTCAGAGTCTGCTCTCTAGGATAGGCAGGAAGGCCTAACCCCTTCCAGTACAACAACCTGTCTGGTTGGGTTGTCTCCAGTGTTGTTGTTCCCAGAATTTATGCGACGTTGGGAGTCTTTTTATGATACCCCTGGCTCTTGGCCTGGGAAGGGATTATGGGGAAGACCCTTTTCTGGAATGGCCAGGATAGAGAAGACTTTTCCTGCTTTAGCCCGCAATCTGAGGTTGGTGGCTGGTAGTGATCTGCAGCAAGAGAATTCCAGTATTTGAACATTTTGAGTAAAGACTTTGATTTGTGGATCTGGGAGGACGATTTTTGCAGCCCGCTCTTCTTGCTTAAAGCGGGGGGAAGGGGGGGAGGGGGGGGGGGGAACTGGAAGAGCTGAGTGATTCCTGCTGCCTGGACCTCTCACTCAAAAGATCCTGTTATCATCTAAAAGGAAAACTTTCAGTAAGATCTTTTGATTCATTTGGGAGATCCCCATCCAGTCTTCACCTGAGGAGCGGAGGAATCATAAGGGGAAACTGGGCAGTGTGGAAGCCCTGTTTTGTTTGCTAGTATTTTGGAAGGGGATTTTATTTCCACCCAACTTTGGAAACCCCTCCTCATCTGGGAAGTCTTTGCTTTTCCAAGCCCTGTAGGGTGAGTTTTTTTCCCCATACCATCTGCTGAGGGACCCTTGCACAGATAAAGGAAAGTTGGAGACCTGTTAAAACCAGCGCTGGGTCGAGAAATGGTGTACATTGTGGCATTTCATTGCATGATGAAACTTCCATAGTAAAGCTTTTTGTTTGGATACCCAAGCCGAGCATTTTGTTGGCACTCGCATCCTTTCCAATATAAAGTGTACAGAAACATCTCCAGAAAAGGAAAAGAGAATCATCCCTGCACCTTGGGCCTTAAAGAAATATTCCTCCCCTCGTCAGAAAGAACCGACACCCCAGGGCTGTGGGACAGAGAGAAGTTGGACTCTGCTTACTCCTGCCTTCCACTGCCAGGCCCATTACCTGAAGAGGGGTTGTAAAGGGAATAGTTATTTCCCTTTTCAAATAGCACTACGATTATGGGACACTTCAAGAAACTAAAAGGTAGCAGATTTAAAAGAAATCAGAGGAAACATTTTTTTCACTCAGCACACAATCAAGGTTTTGGAATTTGTTGCCAGAGTATGTGGTTAAAGCATAGAGCACAGCAGGGTTTTAAAAGGGTTTGGATGAGTTCCCAGAAGAAAGGTCCATAACTCATTATTAGCCAGGTAGATTTGGGAAAGCCACTGCTTATCCCCGGGAGTGAGTAACAAGAAATATGTTGGATACTTATGACCTGGACTGGCCACTATCGGAAACAGGGCTTGACGGACCTTTGGTCTGACTCAGAATGGCACTTCTTCTGTTCTTATTTCTTTCATTAGAGCATTCCATAAACTTGGTGTCACATATAAAAATGCCCATTTATGTGTACAGACATATTTAGCCTGAGCCAGTGCTTGTAAGTTCAGTAATATGTTTTAAGAGGAAAGCAGAGTTCTACTTGATTTGTACAATTTTACCTAGTCCCTTAAATATTGAGGGCCAAGCCATAGATCAATTGATGCATTATTGAGACTCCATAAAATATATCTCATGGTTCAGAAATGTCCTCAATTTGAACTCTACATTCTTTGGCAGAGAAAGGATATGTGAATTGTGGAAGTTATTGGAAGAAAACTTTGCCATATGCATTCCTGCTTCATTGGACCCATTTTGTAGTAGAGTCTTTATATTTTGGAACACCAAAACTCTGTGGAGACTCTTCCTTGATGTTTAAGAGACATGTCCAATGTGTTGGGTCCTGAAGGTTGATCCTTCCCCACAGTGGAGAACCCTACTGTATTTCAGTGCTGTGTTAGGATTCAGTCTGGTACTGAATGGTATCCCCTGTTCAAAGGTGTACGCAGAAGCATGGGCATAGCATCCATAGTGCACAATGGTGCACAGGCACCACCAGCTTACGAAGGGGTGTGCCATGCACCTCAAACTAGAAACACCATTTCCATGGTGGCAAAGAAGACCTGCCAATGCCGGGCTTGCACGGGAATCCATCCCCATGGCGGCAAAGAAAGCCCGCTGAAGCAAGGTGGCCATGGGAGCCTATCCCCATGACAACAAACAAGGCCTGCAATGCAAGGTTGCCGCGGGAGCCCAACCCTGCGATTAAGGAAGAAGGGTTTGGGGGTGAGGTCCAGGGCATGCGTGTAAGAATGGGACCCGAGGTTTGGGTGTGTGTATGAATGGGAGCCTGAGTGTGGTTGTTTGTGTGTGAAAATGGGAGCCTGGGTGTGTGAATGAGAGAGTGAGCTTGTGTGGTAGCACAAGTGAGAGTGTATATAAGGGAGTCTGTGAGAGAAAATATGAGCCTGTGTGTGTGTGTGTGAGGGAGGAAGGGAAGAAGAGAGAAGGAGAGAAAAGAAACAAAGTGAAGAGTGAGCCTGGAGAAGGAATTAGGAAAAGACTGACAAGGGGAAAGTGGAAAAAAGAGACCAGGACAAATTGATTAGAAAAATAAAAAGATCAGACAACAAAGATTTAAAAAATTATTTTTGAGTTTTTAGTGATTGGAATATGCCATCTTTGAGTATATACATTTCTTATATTTTGGTATTTTGCTCTTTAGTGGTCCACTTTTCAGAGTCTGGTTTCTCAGACTATTTTGGATTTGTTTGCATGTTTCTACTTCTAATTTGTAGTCCCTCATTTCTGTATAAGGTGTAACCCCTTGTGGGAGTTTTAAGTCCCGAGGGCACACAGTCTAATTTATATCTTCTGGGGCTACTCTGGCTAACTATTCCATCCTACGCTGACTCGTAATCACTGGGGGAATTCTTTTTACGAGGCGGGCGGAAGCTCTCGCTTATAGCCAAGATAATGAGAAAAGGTCGCTAGTGTGTGTGTTGTAAGTGCTTCCCATGAGGTGCGAGGCTGAAATAACACAGACAGGATCAGATCTGGGTGTTAAAATAAAGTCCATTATTCAGTAGTGTGAGATTACATCTGCTTGATGGTACAGATAATCCTACTATCTGTTTCCTGTCTTTTAGCCAGTTTGTAATCCACGAAAGGACATCGCCACCTATCCCATGACTTTTTACTTTTCCTAGAAGCCTCTCATGAGGAACTTTGTCAAACGCCTTCTGAAAATCCAAATGCACTATATCTACCGGTTCACCTTTATCTACATGTTTATTAACTTCTTCAAAAGAGTGAAGCAGATTTGTGAGGCAAGACTTGCCTTGGGCAAAGCCATGCTGACTTTGTTCCATTAAACCATATCTTTCTATATGCTCTTTTCCTGCACTGAAGTCAGGCTAACTGGTCTGTAGTTTCCAGGATCGCCTCAGAGCCCTTTTTATATATTGGGGTTACATTAGCTATCCTCCAGTCTTCTGGTACAATGGATAATTTTAATGATAGGTTACAAATTTTTACTAATAGGTCTAAAATTTCATTTTTGAGTTCCTTCAGAACCCTGGGGTGTATACCATCCGGTCCAGGTGATTTACTACACTTCAGTTTGTCAATCAGGCCTACCATATCTTCTAGGTTCACCGTGATTTGATTCAGTCCATCTGAATCATTACCCATGAAAACCTTCTCCAGTACGGGTATCTCCCCAACATTCTCTTCAGTAAATACCGAAGCAAAGAAATCGTTTAATCTTTCTGCGATGGCCTTATCTTCTCTAAGTGCTCCTTTAACCCCTCGATCATCAACGGTCCAACTGACTCCCTCACAGGCTTTCTGCTTCGTATATATTTTTAAAAGTTTTTACTGTGAGTTTTTGCCTCTACGGCCAACTTCTTTTCAAATTCTCTCTTAGCCTGTCTTATCAATGTCTTACATTTAACTTGCCAACGCTTATGCATTATCCTACTTTCTTCTGTTGGATCCTTCTTCCAATTTTTGAATGAAGATCTTTTGGTTAGAATAGCTTCTTTCACTTCACCTTTTAACCATGCCGGTAATCGTTTTGTCTTCTTTCCACCTTTTTTAATGTGTGGAATACATCTGGACTGTGCTTCTAGGATGGTATTTTTTTAACAATGATCACGCCTCTTGCACACTTTTTACCTTTGTAATTGCTCCTTTCAGTTTTTTTTCTAACTATTTTTCTCATTTTATCAAAGTTTTTCTTTTGAAAGTTTAGCACGAGAGCTGTGGATTTTCTTACTGTCCCTCTTCCAGTCATTAATTCAAATTTGATCATATTATGATCACTATTGCCAAGCGGCCCTACCACTTTTACCTCTCTCATCAAATCCTGTGCTCCACTGAGAATTAGATCTAAAATTGGTCCCTCTCTCTTTGGTTCCCAAACCAATTGCTCTATAAAATTGTCATTCATTCCATCCAGAAACTTTCTCTCTCTAGCATGTCCCGATGATACATTTACCCAGTCAATATTGGGGTAATTGAAATCTCCCATTATTACTGCACTACCAATTTGGTTAGCTTCCCTAAACAATCTGCCTCTCTGTAACTTACAGTGAGAAGGATCCTCTGGCAGGGACTGCACGATGAGGTATCTCTTCCAAAAGAAAACTCCTTAGGGCGAGGCCAGGAAGCCCCACCAGAGGGTGGAAAAAATACATCCTTACTCTCTGACTGCTTCCTCCAACTGAAACTCCCAAGTGTTAGCATGGCTGAGATAAATAGAACTTCAGCATCCAATCCAGAACCCTCCTGGTGGAGAACGGATGGCTCTTATGGAAAAGATGTTAAGGATAGGGATAGTGGCATCTAGTGGCCAGACCAAGAGGGTCTGCCACATAGGTAAGGGTTGGTCTGGGTTCTGCCTGAATGTGACAGAATTGCAGTATTTCTATTAACATGTATTTTCTCCATAGGATTTTGTAGCAGTCTGGCTTGTTTTGTTAACCCAGTGGGTGGTGTATTAGTGTTCTAGGGCCTGATGTAATATTTGCATTGATGCTTTTTAATAAGGTTGCTGTTACTTGAGCCCTGAGAGTCACTGCTGTGATTGTATGCTATGGCTAGATTCTAGGTGTTTTTTGTTTTTTTTTGCAGGGGTTTGTGTTACTTTATAAACAGGCCGATGCAATATTAGACGCTCAGGTCAGTACACCGCTTAACACGTGGTTGTACGTGTATTTTGGATGTGCTAGACTTATGCCCAATGCAATACTGGGATTAGCGCATCCAAAACATGTGTCCAATTGTGCGCTTAGCTAATAGCACTCATCACATGCAAATTCCATGTAGATGAGGCTATTAGCTATTATTCTGCAATGCCAAAAATTGCCACACAGCCAAGGCTCTCATTTTAATGTGGCAAATTTAACACCTGCCCGGGAGCAGGCTTTAAAGCATGCCGCACTCAAGGGCTCACAAAAAAAACTAAAAAAATTCTGTTTTCTGTGATTCCTCCTATTAATATTGTTGCAATACTAAATAGGAGGAACTACAGAAGGCAGAATCATGCCGCACTCAAACCCTCACAAAAAAATAATCCTGCTTTCTGTGTTTCTTCCTATTAGTATTGTCGCATGTCCATTCGCTGTCACATGTCAGTGAAAGGACTAATCCTCTTTCAGAAGGCTGTCCTGAAAGGGATTGGTCCTTTCACTGATAAGGGTCAGTGGAAAGGGGGTGGGATTGGGGGGGGGGAGTTCTGGCCAGACTGTTGTGGATGCACAGATACTCTCCTAGGCACCCGATGCAGAGCGCTAGGGACATGCAAATTATTCATTGCATGTCCCTTTTAGCACAGCAGCTCATTTGCCTATCGCATCGAGTGCCCAGGAGAGGTGGATGTGCGCGTGTTCAAAAAACGTGTGCCCAGTTTGGACACACGTTTTTTAGGCGATGATATTGTATTGGCCTGTATATGTTTAGCAGTGGAGGACGTCTTTTTGCTAAGGTGACACCAGAATTTGAATATATTTTTTTCATGTTGGGTTGTAATGTGCTTATAAATAGCAAGTGTAATTGTGTGTGTGTGTGTAGTTTTTTATTTAGTCACATGGCAACAGCACATTTTCTGATGCAGCACCAACTTCAGCATTCACCCTGCGCAGGAGGGAGGGGGTTACACTTCCTCTAAGGAAAGAGAAGTGACAAGAAGTTGGAAGGCAATTTAATGGAAACGTTTTATGAAACATGATACATCTACATTTAGTCCCTTTCTAGGGAACAACAGATCAGAATTTGTGAGACCTTTGAAAGAAAATTATAGGTAGTCTAGGACCGTTTTCTATCCAGAAGTCTTTTACCAGGCAGATAAGTTATTTTAGGAGGGTGGGTTAGGAAGTTAAAGGGGTTTTATAATTATTATTGAACTTGTCTCTGGGATTTTTCTAATAACACCTACTATTAATATATTACATTTTGCTCACATCTTATCAGTAGCTCAAGGCAAGTTGCATGCAGTTATTTCCCTGAACAACAGAGGGCTTACAATCTGATTTAACTACGCTTTATTCCCATAGATATAGTAAATGAGGCCCTAAGTTTGTACCTGAGTCAATGGAGCAGGAAGTGACTTTCCCAAGGTCACAAGGAGCATCAGCATAGTGGGATCTGAGGCCTGCTTTCTCTGGTTCTCAGCCTGCTCCTCTAACCACTGGGCTACTGCTCCACTCCACCTGAAAATAAGTCACAAATTGTTATCATAGATATGGGGGCCCAAAACCTGCCCCAAGTTCCCCCTGCGCGCGCCGAGCCTTTGTTGAATAGGCTCGGCGGTGCACGCAAGCCCCGGGACGTGCGTAAGTCCCGGGGCTTTCCTGGGGGGGCATTCTGGGGGTGAGGCCGAGGGCGAGGTTCCGGCTCGGGGGCGTGGCCGCGGCCTCAGGACCAGCCCCCGAACCGGAACATGGCGCGCTGGCAGCCGGCCCGGCGCACCATCTTCCGGTAACTTTTGCAATAAAGGGGGTTTAGATAGGGCTGGGGGAGTGGGTTAGGTAGGGGAAGGGGGGGGAAGGTGCGGGGGGGGGGGGTGGAAGGGAACGGAGGCAGGCAGGCTGCGTGGCTCAACACACGCAGACTGCCAATTTTGCACAGCCTTGCACGCGCCGACCCTGGATTTTAAAGGATACGCGCGGGCATACTTTTTAAAAATCTACCCCATGATGTTCTGTTTCTGTAATGTATATTGTATATTATATCATTTCTGTATATCACCTGATAGCTTCATTGTGCTTTTATGTAGCTGCTTCTGGATGTCAGCTCCTTTCATGGAAATCAGTAAAATGTTGCACGACAACTGACCTGGGGATGATTGTGAAGAAGGTGTCCTGCGTTCAATACTAATTTATTTAGTTTCATTTTATTATTATTATTTTTTTTTTGGCCAGGCAGCCTTTCCCCTACTCCTCGGATTGCCAGCCCAATCAGAACCTGCGACAGCCCTGCCCATTAATGGCAAAAACGGGGGGTGTCACGGACCTTTCTTTGCAGTGCTCTCACTGAGGAGCCTGGGAGCACCATTCCCTCCAGACCCTGGTGCAAGTGTTTTAAATTAGCCGGTGGGGATCATCACTGCCCAATGGCTGGGACTCCCTCTCAGGGGCATTGACCACTGCCTCTGCAGCCTCTCCAACGCCAGACAACCCAAGTCTAGGACCTGAGCCCAGGTCTCCCCATCAGTGCGGTCCTTTCGCTCTTTAGAGATTTAAGGCTGCCTTTGGGCTGCTGAGATCTCATCTTTACAAACAGATAAACCGAACCTTCATGGGAGGATCTGCTGCTTTTCCTAAAAGATTCAACTCTCCTGACAGGAGCTCAAAGTCAACATCTCTAAAACTTAAATAACAATGAAAGAACCCCTAGAAACGAGATTAATGCTGTAGCTAAGATGCAGGCTTCACAATCAGCCAAAAACAGAGAGAAATAAAATCCTTTGCTTTTATAGGTTAATGTGCAGCCTGCAAGCATAATAGCAGCCAATATTAATTAGCTCAGTAGGAAATTATTTGGGATGAAAGGGGAAAGTACAATTTAATACAAAATGGGAGATGGTGGCATACAGAAGACCTCGCTTGAAGGTCAAGTATGATAATGTGTACTGCATTTACCTGCTGTCAAGGCTGTTTACAGCTCCTTCTTGCACTGAGCAGTGGAGGCCAGCCTTCGAGGTACGGATGTTCACAATACTTTTTTTTCTTCCTGTTTTTTATGAATCAGTACAAGATGTTCATGCCTGAATAGAGAAATTCCACTTAGACCTATTGCTTATTTGACCACCTGCTGATGAAGACTGGTGGACTATTCAGTATTTGCAGTCACCATTGGCCATTCTGTCTGAAGCAAATGGCCCACCTTTAGTCTGTGTGAAATGTTCTAGCTTTTGATAACTGAGGTTGGCTAAGCCTAGAGCTCTGTGAGATTCAAGTATCCAGCTGTCATCCTGTCTGTCTGCTGCTTTCTGGTTTTGGTTGTTTTTTTTTTGGTAAGTAATTTTTACTCTCTATTACATTACTAGTTTTTTTTTTTTTTATAGAATTTTATATTAGTTGATTTTAGTAAAGCTAAACTACTTTTGTTTAAACTGAACAGATTGAATGGAGAAACTATTGCTATCTTATATGCCACCATGGACTGGGTCAGTGGTATTCTGTGGAGCCTGGGCTTAGAGATAACGACTCCTACAGATATGTTTGGAAACTGGATGACTAAGTCACCAGTCTCAGACACAGTATGGTGGGCCTGTCGGTTAGATGTCTTGGTCCTACGGCTCACTGGGGATTTCTTCACCTCCCTAGCAATTGCAGACTTGGTTACTGCTGATGACACTACCCTGCTGATGACCACTGAACTTGTGGCTCAGGGCGGCCCTGACTTCAGAGGTTTCTCCACCGTAACCACCTAGGTCAAAACTTCCTGCAATGCTTGCTGCACTAGAGCTGTGACTTCTTCAGGGGCAGCAAATCCAATTAGGGATCCATCATCTTCTGACATTTTTTCTCCCTTAGTAGTTAAAGACATGGGCTGAATGAAGGAACCCTTGACATTCTCAGCTGCCAGGGTAACTTCTTTGGCTAAACCTTCAGTAGTTTTCCCTGCACTCAGTTACCCTGTTTGGTGCATCTCTGCTAGCAAAGGAAGATCTATTTATTCCCCTTCCTCTAGCTCTTTAGACTTGTCCAGCTACCAAATTAGTAGTTGCTGGAAGTCTGACTCTGTGGAGGGGGCTAGTGAGAAGATTAGGCCATAGTCTCATCCATTGGGTATGTGTGTTCAACAATATGGTCCCCAGGCCCTTGAGCTCCCTTGGGAGTCATATAGGCCAGTAAAAAAATGGAACAAGCAGCAGTGATTGCATAATAGATAAATTATTGACTGTCTGGGAGTCTTACAGAGCTAGCATTTGGGCTAGATGAGTGCATGACTGAGCTCTAAACTCATCAGCATATTGCAATGCAGGTAGTGCTCCATTGTGATGTTACATGTTTTATTTTTCACACAGTGATTTCTCCTATGCTTCTCTACTTTCTCTTGATCCCTCAAAAGTACCTCCTATTATATGTAGCGGGACCCCCGGCTTGCTGAGGGATTGAATCTGGAGAGCTATGCAATCTCCAGGGCCTATTTTCTCTCTCCAGGGAGAATTACATAGCTGCTAGATTTCTGGGCTTTCTCGGGTGGGGGGAGGAAGTATACACCTTCAGGGCCCTTGGTGCAGAAATGGGACAACACACTTATTCCAATGCTCAACTGCATAGTAACATAGAAATGACGGCAGAAAAATTAAAATGGTCCATCCTGTCTGTCCAGCAAGCTTCTTATGGTAGTATCTGCCGCACCGTGCAGGTTACCCCATATTTCTGTTAAGGGTAACAACTGCTGCTCCGTGCAGTTATCCCCAAATCTTATGATATCCCATAAAAATGTACTGCAAGCAACATTTTTAGTGGATGATGAGTCTTTGAAAATTCAGACCGTGCTTCTTGACGTGCTTTGCTTATGGACTTGGCCATAGAAGCAGTCCTGTATTCTTTTTCCCTTATGTCGGGCCCTCGTTGGTTGGTGTCTGAATCCAATTCCCATGGGTCAGTGGGTACTCACAGTGGCTGATCTGCTGTGAAGAAGGATGTACTTTTACAAGAATGGTTGGAGACTAGTATTGGTGTTCAACCAAAAAATCTTTACTTAAATTTAAATAAGATGAACTTAGATAGTATTGCAAAAAAATCATAAATAGTAAAATAAAAATCACAAGAAAAAAGGCAGCGGTTTCAATATCCTTGGTGAATCTTCTTCTTCCTCCAACAGACCAGGTCTTCACAGTCTCCACTATCCCTTTTCCATAGAAGATGAGATGATTGTCCTCATTCGCAATCATAAAACTGGGGGGTAACCCTAAAATGTCCGTGATGGTTCAAAAATAGTTGTTTCCAAAAAAACTCCCCAGGTCTTCTCCTTTGCTGTTAACTGGGCTCAAAGAGGGAAGAACCCCAAGAACTCAGATCTTCTAGAGATCGGGGTTTGCCCTTCTAACAGGAACGGGTCCACCAGATAGTAATAACCAAACTCTTCACGTCTCAAAACTCTTTCTCAAAATTCCTCTCCTCTCACCACTCCTGCTACTCTTTACTTCTCCAATAGCAAAATCAATTCCCCAGTGGAGCAGAAAGACCGTGATCAATCCTCTAGAGTAGACTTCACAGAGGAAAGACACTGAGATACATCCCACAAAAAGGTGGGGTAAAGACAAGGGGAGGACCCAAAAATGCAAAAACCCTAAGATGCAGAGTAACAGGGCAAAAATGGTAGCAGGGGCTTCTTGTGTCTTCTAGCCTAGCATAGTAATATGGAGAGTCGGGATAGGCCGAAGCCCTACATGTGTGGTAAATGTGGCTCTGTCCTCCCCTCTTATGAAGATTCATGGATCTTGCACAAGCCCAGTAAGCGCTGTTTTTTTCCTTATGGTCCTTTATGGTGTTTTTCTTATTACCAAGCCAAAAAAGCTGGGATTTGCATTCCTCTTGAACATGATCACTGAATTTCAGACACAAACAGCAAGACTCACCATTTAATTAAAAAAGTTCAAAATTGCTCAGATTATCCTAGTGTCCCATGTTGGGTGCCAATTGTATAGCTGCTACTTGGGATAGCTTTCCACATAGGGCACGCTGGTTCTTTAAGGATTGGATCAAACAGTTGTAATCAGGGACATTGCTAGGTACTTCAAAGATCCAGGGCATGGGCCCAGAGATCCTTTTTTTCGCTCCCCCCTCCTCCTTCCAGGGTTGCCAGCTTTTCCACAGACCAGGATTTGGATACCTGACTCGCCCTTCATTTGCAAAAATTTGCAGAGATATGCCACCACACTTATCCCTCTGTCCTTTCTGTTCTAGCATCCCCAGGACAGTTGCAATGGACAATCTTCCAGTGGATCAACAGAACCAACAGGACCATCAATGATGAGTGATGCACTCATGAATCTATTTGAAACACCATAAGAATGATAGAGCACAGTCTACATAGGTGCATACATTCCATTAATTGTGTATGCACGTGTGCATTATGGGTGCACTGCTCATTTTTCCCAATGTTACAGAAATAGGAGTACATCAGTCATCCATACTCTTCACTGATCTCTTCTTACAGTGCACTCACAGCTGGCTGAGGTTCCCAGACCCAGCAAGGCATAACACATAACCACTTACACTCAGCCTTTGGGTTACAGTAGCGTAGTGATTTAAAAATTGTGCTGTCTTTAATTTGATACCGAAAAAAGTGAATTATTATTACACTATAGAATCCTTTCATACCAAAACAGCACTAACAGCACTCAAATAGTAACATCCTTTCCTATGAAAAGACAACACTTCAAATATTACATTAGACCCTAAAACACTATGTAACCGAAAGCCATTTCCAGTTACCAGTAAACCCTGGTTAAGTCCTGTTTCAATCTAGAGCAGTGTAAGTCTATAAGGGGGAGGATACCATTCTTTTGCAGCCCCTCCCTTTGAGGGGTCTGGAGTGGCCGTCCCCCTGAGAGGTGTTTTAGGAAGTTCCCTAGAGGGAGTCTGGAGTAATCCCTTATAAATTTTAGAGATTTAGGAGATGGTAGGCGCTTACCTTTTGTTGTGCTTTTTAGGCCCAGTCAAAGGCAACAGGCTAACGCAGCCTGGGAATCCTGACTAAGGTCAGGAGGGAGTTCCTGCCAGTCTATTCCCTAGCTGGTTTGGATACCCCTCTGGGTTGTTTTCAGGATTTTGAGCTTTTCGTAGTAAAAAGCCTCACCTGGGCACTTCTTGGATTCAGGGCACAGGAAACCCTGTGTCTGTGACGCCCAGGAATAAGGAAGACCTGCCCTCAGAGGTGGTGAACCTGTTGTGAGCAACAACTCTGGTGTTGTTTTTAGTTGAGGGGAAAGACTTTGCATTGAGTTTCAGGAAGAAGTGTTTGGGCTGCCCCTTCCTACCTGAAGGAAACATCAGGAGCTGCTGTTCCAGCTGGATTCCTCCCATAAGTGAACCAAGCACCAAGAGAATCTAAAAACAACTACGAACTGTGAGTAATAAATTAATTAAGAGAGCACACCACATGCAGGAGTCTTTGCCCCTGGGGCGAGAGAGAGAGGATCTGCAGCTTTCTGTGCTAAGACTTTTATCTGTTTTAATCCAGGGTTGGGGAGGGGGGTGTTTCCATGTCACCAAACAAAGGGGTACTTGCTCTACCCAAGGCCTTTACTCTTCTGCAACCTGGAAGATGGACATAACCGGGGTCCTGTGAGGAAATATTTTGCACAGATTGAAAGAAGGAACTGTAATCAAGTTAATCTTATCTGTGGAGCTTATAGAGTGAATTGTGCCACTACACCATTATTATCCGAAAGTAAGCTTTGATTTTGGACACCACCTCAGCATCTGGAGTGGTTTTTGCACAATGGGCCCACAATGTGAACGTTCTTACGGGATACTTTTCTCCCAGGAGTGCACAGACTTACCAGAGATCTCCTTAGAACTCGGGGCCTTGAAAGGTAACTTTTCCTGCATCCAACAAAAGACCCCTGCCCTGGGAAGAAAATAAACAGTGTCTAAAATCGCTAGCCAGGTCCCTGCCCCAAAGAGACTATAAATAAGTTTATGGCTTCACCCTTGCAGGACAAACACACCGGAGTGGGGTTATAACTAGTATACTTCCTATTAGGAAAATAAAACAAGCCAAGCTGCTATAGATTCCTACACAGAAACTACATGCTAGCAGACTACTTCGTCTTGGTCATACATGCAGAACACAGACAAAACCCCAGACTAAAGGGATAAAAAAATATAAATAGAAACATGCAAACGCAAGTTGAAACTGCAAGAAGTCAAGCTTTGTATGCAATGCAACAGTGAAAAAAATAGAAACATCATCATTCTACTTAAAACATCATGAAATGTAAAACATCATAATAGTACCCATGGAAATAATAAATATTTCAAAATAGTGGACAAAAAGAATATCCAGTATTTAACAACTCATAGAAAATGTATACAATTTCCTAAACACCAACAAAATAGTTTAAAACAGCAGACACAAGAAACACCCAATAATGAAAATAAATAAGGGTTAAATTAAATACCCCTTTTCTCCTTACATGGGAACTCTTGATTTCCAGTCACTCTGTGTGATTGTCATGGCTTAGTTGGGGAAGGGGACACAAAAACGTTCTTCTCTTTCTCTCATATACACATTCCAACACACACATACTCTCTTACTCATATATGTTCTCAAAAACTCATGCTCATTTTCTCTCCTGTATGCTCTATCAAATACACACACTTGCTCGCTCTCTCTCTGTCTCTCTCTCTCTCTCATATGCTCTCTCAAATACAAACACACACATATGCTTCTTTACATGCCCTCTCATACACACATGCTCTCTCTTCTCTGGAACACACAGGCAACAGCAGCCTCCTCCTGGGACTTGTACAGTGTCTCCTTCTCAAACATACACACATGCTGTCTTTTTCACACACACATATCCTCTTTCTCTCTCTCCCCCGAACATGCAGCAGTCTCTTCCTTGGGCTTTCTTCTTGGGCCGTGCGGGCCTGGCCGAAGCATCATTCTCTTCTTTTCCCTGTGTGGGCCTGGCCAATGCAGCATTCTTTTCTTTTCCACGAGCTGGCCCAGCTGATGCAGCTTCAGCCTCCTTGGGCTGCGTGAGCCCTGTCGATAACAGCTGCAGCCTCCTGTATTCCTTGGGTGAGCGCCATAGACACAGCTGCAGCCTCCTTCTTTCACTGTGCAGCCCGGCTTACAAGCTGCAGATCTTTTGGGCCACGCGGGCCTTGTCAACTCATTAGTCTCCTGTTTAGCAAGAGCCACCGTTTAGACTTGGGGCAGTAATGTTTGGACTTGGAGCACGGGCCCCATGTGCCCGGTGCTAGTGATGCCTCTGGAGCAGTAGTGGACCTTGGGTGGTTGCTCAGTGTGAAGTACAATATCCTCTCTTAACCCATGTAAAGGACTCGAAATAACATTTGGCTGCAATGCAGGAGTGGTGGTTCTAAACCAGTCTATCTTTATTGTCCATAAACTATCTACATAGTTGCTTTCCACAGGTAATCAATGAGTTTTCCAAGTTCTCAAATTCTGTGATGAGCTCCTACTCCAATTCCTGATCTGTAAGTAGCAGGCTGCTGCATACTCTCTAACCGATTATTAACCATGTTCTGTCTCTGGAGCATGCCCAGATTCAGTCAGGCTGGACCACACCAGGAGATAGCACTGAATGCACGATTCCCTTGCCCATTCAGCACATAAGATAGCATAAGTGAAACCCAGTACGAATTATTAGTTAAAGCTATCTCAAAAAGTAAAAGCATTAGACTTAAAAATCAGTTTCTTCAGTGCTTTGGCTGTGTGGGTGGTTTCTGGAGAGAATGTGTGTAAAATGAAAAAAAAGAAAGCAGGAGAAACAGTTGGGCTATTACAGCGTTGCGGGAGTGCATCTAGAAACTTGGTACCCAGGGGAAAATTAATTGGTGTTCTCTGGTGTGTCGTTGCATCTGCCAAGGACTATAATTTAATTGGCGGCAACAAAGTTTTGATATACAGTATGGAAAAAGGAGCAAAACCAAGTCACGGAATCAGAACTGTAAAATACTCTCAAACTGCTGCCCGCTTGCATAATAATACTACATGATTACAGTTAAATCTTTAAAGCAACAGCACTGGCAGTATTTCTCAACATATCAGTCTGCATTTCTTGGCCCTGTTACTTTTTTTTTTCCCATTATACACTTAATCTCTTTGTTATTACCCCAGTGTACTGGTGTATTACTTTCTGTCACTCTTTTCTGTCGAATGTAAGCTGTGCCTCTTTCCAATGGCCACAACCTCTGTTCTTAAACAGAGCACAACTTACAGTTCCTCATGCTATATACAGAATGTGCTTTCTGTATACCAGTGTGACAACTGCATGGGGGATTCTGAATAGAAGCAGCGCAGCAGCACCCTGGTTTCCTGAAATTCATCATAGCGAGCGAGGTTAAGGCGGAAATGGGGACACTGCAATTGTCAAGTCCATTTCTCGGGCGAAAAAATAGCATTTTATGCATGAAAATGGGCCTTTGGAAGATTGCCCACCCTCAGTGTGGAACAATGTGCGTAATTTTAAGCACATTGTCTGTAGGCATACCTGAGGGCATGTTTAGGGCCAGGGGAGAGGGAAATAGCTCACAACATTTTCAAATCTACACGTGTTGTTTCCTAGGGTAAATGTATGCACAGAAAATGCAGGCCCAAAGCTCTGTGAGTACTTTTTTCCTTGGGTGCAATAATCAAAGCAAAAGTAGGGTGTGTGCTTTTGTTTCGATATTGGTGCAAAGCTCATGGGTAAAACAAACCCATGACTTTGCATCAATGCAGGCAGTTTGATGATTGCCCTCACTGATTCTAGTATCTCTTCTAGAATGAGAGACGAACTGGGACAAAAAGGGACCACTTAGAAGTGGATTTTCAAAGCAAGTTAGCCATCTAGACTAGACATTTGAAAATTCAGCTGCTTGAAATGTGGGCAGTCCTTTGGATGGAGTTGACTTGAGGGGAGGAAATTAGCTATCTATTACTGATTTTCAGCTCTGGCTCGCTGACTTAACCAGCTAAACCTAAGAGCAGTGAATATAGGCTTACACCTAGCCGCAAGAGTTTAGCTGGCTTGCGGCCAGGTTGCAGCTGAAACTCAGCTTAAGATGGCCAGCCTTTCTTAAGCGCTCTGCTCCAGAATGAATAATGGCCCCTTAATGATTTTGTTCATTTTACCAACCAATTGAATTAGCTAAATAAAAACAAAAACCTTTTGCAGGACATAATTTGTGTGAGTTAATTTACATGCATGTTCCAGGTCCCAGGAATGCGTTTTTTTAGTGTGTGCATGCAAGTGTGGCAACCCCTTGGGTCAGCCACCAGATGGCCCTAGATCCCTGCAGCGGCGGATTCACGATGTCGGACCGGCCCGGGTATTCACCGCCCAGGCCGGCCCAGGACACATCACGTGATCTGCCGAGCGCGGCTCCGTCACGGCCGCGCACGGCAGACCAAGTGACTGGAGCGATCGGCCCACCGGGAGAATGCCCGATCCTCCGATAGGCCAATCCGCCCCTGGATCCTTGCTTAGAGCCCTTACAACAATGAGCCTACCCTACCTTTCAGTCCCTCCCAACCAGGAGGGCTGTGGTTGGTTGCCTGCTCCTATTTAGTGCAGCCATTTTAGTAATCTGAGTTAAACTTCAGAGCAGTGAGGATGCAGTTTTTCCATTTCCTGATGAGGCTTCCCAGCCTTATCATGAACTTTATTTTTGAAGAGATACTTCTCTGTGCACACCCTGCCAAAGGGTTGTCCTATATTTAGTTGCAGTGAAATAGGTTTTTTTTCCGGATTACTTTGGGGCAAAAGGGCTCTCAGCCCAGAGGCCTGGAGACCTGTGAGCCCCGATAGGACAAGCACCAGTGACAGATCCTTCTGAGTGAGATTTTTGATGACCCAAGCTGTATCCTGACTTTTTTCAGAAGGGACTCCTGCTGAAACCTTTGGAGAAGGCTCCCTGACACACAGGACGAGGGCTAAGGACCGGTGAGCCTTAATCTAGACCCTAGACGGGGCAAATACCAGTGATAGTGAAGCAGTAGTCACCGAGAGATTTTTAAGAGAGCAAGTATTGAGATATTGTTTTGTGGGGATGTTTTTGACCTGCTCTCTTCCACAGGGTTCCAGGGCTTGGGATAGCCCGGTTCCCACATTTTAAAGATTTTTTCCTGCAAGAGAGGTCACCAGTACCAACATCGAGGAGAAGGACCAAGAACTTGGAGTTTCCCAGTCGGATTTCCACCCTATGGGACCAGAACAGGCTGGGACTTTCCATTTGAAGGGACCCCCCCTCCGATAGGATTCCCGTTTGTTCCACTGGGAGAGCTTTGTGCACTTTAAAATCACCATGGGAAGCTTTACCCAGATACGTGAGATAAAGGACACCTACCCAGAAGACAAAGACACATTTGTACATTAGTCAGCTGTACATTCACCTTTATGAAGAAAGGACTTTAATTTAGTTGCTAAGGAATCAGTAAACATTTAATTCAGAGCCTTGTCCTGCCTGGTTTGTCCCAGCATCTCACCCCTTGAGAAACAGCATCTAACACCACAGAGAGAGAGAGAGAGAGAGAGAGACACACACACACACACACACACACACACGCACACACACACACACACACACACACTCACACACACACACACTACTGCCTGGACCATAAGCGAGAACCTCCCCTCCAAAAAAGGATTCCACCCTTGGGCCAGAGAGTAAAGTTATGGGAGAAGTGCCCCCCTTGGGACTTAAAACTCCCCAGCAAGGGTTTCACAAGTGTGCGTGAAATCGAGTTAAGTGCAGACTTTTATGTGCACAGCCGCCACACAATTTTATAATAAGCCATTTTACAAGCATTATCCTGTGTTTTATGTGCGTAAATGGCTTTGAAAACTATCCCCAAAGTGTAAAAGAATTAGAAAAAATCAGCAGGGGCTCAGGACCACCGGTACCCACCAGACAAATCTTGCCGGCTTTTGCCAACATGCTAGCAAGCAAAATGAGTATGATTCCTAAATAGCTAACCTGAATTTTTGCTAAAGCTTTTGATATGGCACCCCCATCAAGGGCTGATTTTCATCCTGGATAGGATAGGGTCCGGGAATCTGAGCAGGTAAGGCACTGGTGGAGGGAAAGGCCTGGGCAGACATTATGGCATACAGTCCAATTAAAATGGCAAATATGGTGAATCTGTCATTACAGTGTTTTACTAGCTTAAAAACAGCCCTAGAAAATGGAGTTTGTAGGACTGAATACATAACATAGGCTCCGTAGGTATTTCACAGCATGGCCTAAATTAATCTACATCCATCATGCACCCCCGCCCAGCCCCAGTCCTTTTTCCTACATGTCAAGGGGCAGCCTCTCTGGAAAAACTTGGCCGCAGCTTTACTTATATTCAGAACATACACAATACATTTTTGCACAGGCATAACGTTACTATTACACCACATTACTCAGTCAAGCCTAATTCATCGCTAGTAACTTGTGGCTAGAAACCAGCACGCCTGCCTGGCTGCTATCGGCCTACCCGACAGATCCGCCGGTAAGAGGACTGCATCCAGACTGACTCAGTTATGCTTACCTGCTAATTGCTTCTACCATCCTGTGTGCAGGGCCGGCGGAAGCACTAGGCGAACTAGGCGATCGCCTAGGGCGCTGAGCATTAGGGGGCGCCGAGCCGCTGATGGCCAATGGCCGCCGGTGGATGTCATCCCAATGGCTGCTGAGCGGTGAACTACTGCTATGCTGTGTGCCGGATACACACAGCAAGAAGATCGGCAGGACCGTGGTACAGTCGCGTCTAAACATGCTGGTGCTCCTCCTCCTTCCTGCCCATGCGGCCCCGGAAGAAAAATGTTGCCGGAGCCGCGCGGGCAGGAAGGAGGAGGAGCATCAGCCAATGCAGGAACTTCTCCTCCTTCCTGCCCGCGCGGCTCCAGGAAAGAGGAGGAGCATCAGCCAATGCAGGAACTTCTCCTCCTTCCTGCCCGCGCGGCCCCGGAAGAAAAATGTTGCCGGAGCCGCGCGGGCAGGAAGGAGGAGGAGCATCAGCCGCGTGCCGGAAGGAGGAGGAGCATCAGCCACGTGCAGAAGAGGATCAGCGCGGCTCGAGAAGACCGGGGCCGCTGCAGAGCCCATCCTGCAGTGGCCCGTGAAGAGGAGGCCCAGAGGTGAGAGAGAGACTGAGGGTTTGTACAGTGTGCATGTGTGCGTGTATGAGATGAGTTGAGAGACTGTGTGTGTGTGTGGGAGTGAAGACCTGAATGTTTGCAGAGACAGCATGGGAGAGCCTCTGTGTGTGTGAGAGACAGCATGTGATAGTGAGAGCCTGTGCTTGAGCAAGACAGCATGTAGGAGTGAGAGAGAGCCTGTGTGTGTGTGTGTGTGAGTCAGCATGTGACAGTGAGAGCCTGTGTGTAGGAATGATTGTATGAGAGAGAGCATGTGACAGTGAGAGCCTGTGCTTGAGCAGGACAGCTTGTGGGAGTGAGAGAGAGCCTGTGTGTGTGAGTCAGCATGTGACAGTGAGAGCCTGTGTGTAGGAATGATTGTATGAGAGAGAGCATGTGACAGTGAGAACCTGTGCTTGAGCAAGACAGCATGTGGGAGTGAGAGTTAGACAGCATGTGCAAGAGAGAGACTGTGTAAAAATGATTGTATGAGGGACAGCATGTGAGAATGAGTGCCTGTGTATGTGAGAGAGAGAAAGCATGTGAGATTGAGAACCTGACTGTGTGTTTGAGGGAAGCAGACAGATGGAGAGAAAAGAAATATGTTATAAAAGGAATTGGCAAAAAAATAAGAAAGGGAAGGTGGAAAAAAAAAAGCCTGTGACCAACCGATTAGAAAACTAAGATCAGACAGCAAATGTAAAAAGAAATAAATTACTTTTTACTGATTGGCACATGTAATCTTTGGGAATGTGCAAGAGTAGCACTTTCTCTATGCGGATCTCACAATGTACGAGATCAGCATAGAGGAACTGGAAGCTCATGGGGCCTGCACAGAGGAGGCAGCAGAATGTGCTTCAGTGCCAATAGCAGCAATCAGCACCTCCGCAATAGCCACGCGGCAGCAGTGACAGTGGCAGCAGAAGAATGAGAGAGGCTCTGAGGTTGCTGGCAAAAGAAAGAGAGGGGGTCTCTGCCTTTAGTGTGTGCATGTGTATGAATGGGAGTCTGCCTGGCGGTGTATGTGTGTGAATGCATGGGTGCCTGCCTGAGGGTGTGTCTGTGAATGAGAATGTATGGGTGTCTTCCTGGGGTTTGTATGTGTGAGAATAGGTGCCTGCCTGTTTGTGGTGTATGTGTGTGTGTGAGAATAAATTGGTGCCTGCCTGGGGGTCTGTGTGTGTGAGAATGAATGTGTGCATGCCTGGGGGATGGGGAGGGAGTGGTGTGAAAATGAATGGGAGCCTGCCTGGGGTTCAGTGTGAGAATGACTAGGAGCTTGCCTGTGTGTGTGTGTGTGTGTGTCTGTGTGAGAACGAGTGGGAGCTTGCCTGGCAGTGTGTGTTTGTGTGTATGTGAGGGAGCCAGTGAGAGTGAGAGCATGAGTGTGTATGAGAAAATCCAGGGGAGTAAGAGTTTGTGTGGGGTGTGTGTGGAGGGGGAGAGAGTGCCTTAGAGCCTGAGTGTGTCAGTGTCTGTGAGAGCGAGAGGTTATGGTTGGGTATAAGAGCATGAATGTGTATGTATGTGACAGTGTATGTGTGAGAGAGAATGGACATGTGAGTATGTGTGAGAGAGAGAGAGGATAACCTCCTAATCCTCGACAATATCAGGGTGACTGGAAATCAAGAGCTCCCATGTATGGACAGCAGGGGCTTTTTAAAATCCTTATTAGTTTTAATTATTGTGTGTTATTTGATATATGTTCTGTTTTGAAATATTTTATTGGTGTTTGGGAAATTGTAAAAAATGTATATGATTTTAATTAATAGAAATTCTATTTATCAGTAGTTTTAAAATATTTTATTAGTATGGTTTTACTATTATAACTGATGCTTTGTTCTTGATTTTATTTGTTTTATGAGGAATGGTTGTTCTGTTTTTCCATTGCTAATACACAGAGTCTGGCTTCTTGGGGTTTCCATTTCAGTTTTTTCTAATTTGTGCTCCTTTATTTTGTATTCTGTATTTGGTGAGGGTCTGTCTCTGCTCTGTGTGTGTGACCATGATGAGAGATTCTGCTATCATATAGTGTCTGTATAGAGATCTATAGCAATTGGGTTTGTTTTGTTTCCTCAGTAGGTGGTGTATTGGTATTCTAGGACCCAGTGTAATATTTACCCTTGCTTATTCACAGGTAGGGTTATTGTTGTTTGAGTCCTTGGTGTTATTACTGTTATGTTATGATGGGATTGCAGTATAGATTTTGGGTGTCTTTTTTGCGGCGCTTTGTGTTAGTTAACAATGTGTCTGGCAGTGGAAGGTGTTTGTGCTGCTGTTGCTGTGAGGTGACACCAGAATTTGAAAATATCTTTTAGTATGATGAGCTGTAAGGGAAACATCCAAGCTCCATTGTTTGGGGGAATTTCAGTGGATGCACAGAGATACAGAACTGGAGGTGCAGGATTTGTATTGACATTCTGTCCCTTCCTATATATTCCAGACTTCACTCTCATAGCCATATAGAATTAGTTGAATGAGGCTATCAAATAATTTTATAGTGTGAAACTGGCCAGCTTTTTAAAATAATGCAGAGGACCCTTTGGACTTTTTTTAACAACACTTTTTTTTATAACCAATTTTAAAGCAGGATCCATGCTATAGAGGTGGGCGTGATGAAGAAATGTCATTTTGGCTCCCCCCCCCACCCAAAACAAATTCTTCTGTCTAGAGATGCCACTGATTTTCTGTGGCACACAAATGCATTGGCCCCTGGGCGCCGGAGACCCTTGGTGCGCCACTGGGTGCGAGCCATATGGGGCCGCAAGTGGTGGCAAAGAGGAGTGGAGATTTGGCGGGCCGCAAGCAGTGCCCAATCTGCTTGCGACCCAGAAAACCCCAGTCAGCGGGCGTGATTGAGAATGAGGTAGGAGTCGGGACCGGGGGGGGGGGGGGGGCGCAAGGAAGAAGGCTCGCCTAGGGTGCCAAATCCCCTTGCACCGGCCCTGCCTGTGTGCACAACCTGCCAGCCAGACTTGGCTGCTTTCCTGCTTGCGTCTTACTGTGGAAGCAGCCTGCCAGACCAACCTGACTGCATTCTCACTTGATTAAGCTTCAACTGCACAGCACACTTTTTTTTTTTTTATCTTGGTCCAATTTTCATCAGACTTGCTATAGTCATGCGGAACCTGGAATCTTATTTATTGATTTATTTGTTTGTTTGTTTTGCTGCTAAAGCTGCAACAGACCTGCTTATCTACCCCACCCCCACGAGTGGGGGCTGGGTGGGCAGGTGAATTGTTTTGCTCAGAGAGGGAAAAGTGGGAACAGTCGAGAAAGGGGTGCCCTTTTCTCCCACTGCGAGGCTGATTCACCCTCTCCTTTCACGCGTCATCCTGCTCTAGCCTGCCTCCCCTCCTGTCCCACCGTCATTCCTTATTTGCTATTTGCACTGGGCTACTCACCTAGCCATGCTATGGCCTCATGGGTCAGCCCCACTAAAGCACCTAAGCCTTCGTTTTGATCCCATAGCTGTGCTTTCACCAGGCTGATTCAAGACCTGACACAATCACATAAATTTGTGCTTTTTCCAAGAGGCTAGAACAAAGTGGACTTTTGGTAGGGAAACAGGGTAGCTCAAACGTAGCACATGACTTGGACACAATTGCTCGCTGTTTCCCTGGCACCTGCTTTATTTTCAGGTAGAAATTAGATTTATAACAAATCCAATTCCATATCAATGCAGAAATGTCCAATTTAAATTCAGTTCTTGGCTTGTACTATTGACTCTGCTTCGTAGACATATTTGACACATGGCTGAGTAACACCCTCCAAAGGTGTCCAGTCCAGCTACTTAACTCCAGGAGTTGATCACAGCAATACCGAACTTGCAGAATTGGAGGATTTTTAGTTTCATCCCAAATGAGCACAGTTCCCACGGATCCATCGGTAAACTCTCTCAGCGTGAGGTACCTCCTGCTTTGGTGTCCCAAGCCGAGGAGGTGAAAGTAAGTAAGGACCCACAATGGTTTCCTTGAGGTGGCACAGCTGAAAAACCCACTTTCCTGCTGGGCTTTGTGTGGTCAAGCACCATCCACCCAATCAGTCTCTTGGGGGAATGGAGAGAAAGCAGGGATAGAATTAGGAAAACGTCCCAAGTGAGGATGTTAGTCCCAAAAACCTCTGCAATAAATGATGCCATGATAATAGGTTTAACAATTTTATTGTACTAGAAAAATAGAAAATTAAAACTAGCTGGCAATAAACAATATATCATACACTTTAAGATCTTTCAACAATTATTTTCTAAACAATACCTCAAGAAAATTTGAAATTTCAAACACATTCATACTTTATTTTCTTTCAGCATAGAAATACTTTAAGCAATGATAACAATTATATTTTTTCTCATAGAATATATAAAAAATATTGTATTTTTATATTCTTTATTTTGTTTTTTATTTACAGTTTGCATTTTTAAGATATTAAATATATGTGTTAAATATCCTTATTAAGCTCTTTGGGACTGTTTTTAGAAACCTACACATGTTTAAAATTAGGTTTTACACATGTAAATGAATTTTATATAGAATCATTGTTAGCTCTGTGGACCCTTGAGTTGGCACGAGCACTGGTATCACCCCGAGGGACGACCCCCAGGGGTCCTTGTAGCCGGGAGGGGGTACAGGTCCAGGAGACCCAGCAGGAGCTTCACCTATACCAACCTCGTTCCCCTCAGGTTGAGTCCTTGGGTGCTGGGGCCGGCAGGACTGAGGCAGGGGTCTCCTGGTGCAGGGAGGTCCAGACGGAAAGGCGGAGTCAGGAAGTCCGGGTCCAGGCAGGCTGTAGACAGAAGAACCGTGGACAGTCCAGAAGTCAGGGCAGGCAGCGAGAGGGCTGGACGAGAAACTAGACCAGGGGTCAGGGCAGGCAGCGGACTCACAGGAACCAGAAACAAACCAAAGGTCAGGATGGGCTGCAGACACGGAGAAACCAGGAAGCCAAGCCAAAGTCGAGACCAAGAAGACAATCCAGGGGACAAGGAGCCAGGAACTGGAACCACGGGTGAAGGCAGACAGGAACTTAGGAACAGGCAGGAACTCAGGAACAAGCAGGAATGCAGCAGCACACACTCAAAGAGTAGCACCTGTTGTCAAGGCAAAGAACGCTGGTCTGAGCTGGGCTTAAATAGCCCGGGCATCTGACGTCATCTTCGGGGGCTGGGCCGAGGTTTCCCGCCACGGCCCCTTTAATATGTGGCAGATGCTGCGCGCGCCTAGGAAGGCATGCGCAGGAAGCCTGCCGGCAGCATCCTCGACCATGTGGGAGGCCTGCCATAGCCAGGAACTGAAGCAGTCATCTCGTGCCACCGGAGGGGGGTATCCAGCGTCGGGGCCTGCTGGAGCAGGTAAGGGGACCCAGCTGCAGGGGACCACAGCTGGGATTTCCAACAGTTCTCCCCTCTTACGCCCCCTCACAGAAGGGCCAGGCTTGTCGGGATGAGCTTGATGAAATTGTTGGAGGAGGGATTTATCTAGTATATTCCCAGCAGGTTCTCAGGTTTTCTCCTCTGGGCTGAAGCCCTCCCAGGAGATCAGGTACTCCCATCATCTATGGATGTATCTTACGTCCAAGATATCGCTGACTTGATAAACTTGATTGTCCTCTGAGACCACAGGTGAACTGGGGGCTTGCGGTGAAAAGGAGAAAGAACCAAAGGTTTCAGTAATGAAACATGGAAGGCGTTGTGTATCTTCAGGTTAGAAGGTAGATGCAATATATAGGAGACTGGACCCAGGTATTCCCTTATAGTGAATGGTCCAATGAATTTGGATGCCAACCTCATGGGGGGTACACGAAGGCTAACCAGACCTGATCTCCTGGATTGAAGAATGGGGATGCACAACGGTGCTTTTCTGTGCCTTTCATGGCCGCCTCTGCAGCACGTTGAAGGTTAGCCTGTGTGGCATTCCAAAGTGAGTGGAGTTGTTGAGCAGTAAGTTGGGCAGCCGGAGAGGGCACAGTCAGCGGTAGTCGCAAAAGCGGTATGGGTTGTTTCCAGAAAACTAGCTGAAAGGGCGAAGTTCCTATAGCAGAGTGGACATGTAGATTATGAGAAAACTCAGCCCACAGCAGTAGGGCTGCCCAGTTATCTTGTCTGTCTCCAACGAAGGAATGTAGTAAGGTTTTCAGGACTCGGTTGGTTCATTCCGCCTGGCTGTTTCCCTGTGGGTGGAAGGTGGATGTAAAATCCAGCTGAATTCCGAACTTTTTGTATAAGGCTCTCCAGAACTTTGCAGTGAACTGGGAGCCCTGGTCTGAGGCTATATATTGAGGAAGACTGTGGAGGCAGAAGATGTGTTGAGTGAACAACTGAGCGAGTTCAGGTGCTTTGGGAGAGCCACGAAGTGTGCCATCTTTGAGAACCTGTCAATGGTTACCCAAATTACTTGATTTCCATCGGAGGGGGGAAGATTCACCACAAAGTCTGTGGAGATGTGGGTCCACGATTCTTCCAGCACAGGTAGTGGCTGTAGGAGGCCCCAAGGTTGACCTGGCAAGGGTTTCTGCTGGGCGCAGGTCAGGCAAGAGGCAACGAATACTCGGACATCAGCTTCCATGCAGGGCCACCAGTAGTACCGGGATAAGAGCTCCAGCGTGCGGGGCCTGCCAGAGTGGCCAGCCGTTAGGGAATCGTGCGCCCAGGACAAAACCTCCTGCGAAGGCAGAGAGGAACAACCATCTTGCCTATGCGTACTACGTCTGTAGACAAGAGAAGGGCTTTAGTGGGGTCCAATATATACTGGGGAACAACCGGTGAGTCCTCAGTTTCACAAGTCTGGGAGAGAACGTCCGCTCAGGCGTACTTGGAGGCTAGGCGATACTACAGGGTGAAGTTGAATCTGCTAAAAAACAGCGACTAGCGGGCCTGCCGGGGATTCAAATGCTGGTCCTGGCAGAGATACTCTAGGTTCTTGTAGTCAGTATATACTGTGATGGGGTGTTGGGCCCCGTCCAACCACTGCCGCCATTCCTCAAATGCCATTTTAATCATTAGAAGTTCTTTGTCTCCGATGCCATAGTTCTTTTCGGCGGGAGAAAACTTCCAGGAGAAGTAGGAGCATGGTAATTAGAGATGTGAATCGTGTCCTCGATCGTCTTAATGATCGATTTCGGCTGGGAGGGGGGAGGGAATCGTATTGTTGCCGTTTGGGTGTTTAAAGTATCGTGAAAATCGTTAAAATCGTGAGCCGGCACACTAAAACACCCTAAAACCCACCCCCGACCCTTTAAATTAAATCCCCCACCCTCCCGAACCCCCCCCCCAAATGCCTTAAATTACCTGGGGGTCCAGCGGCGGTCCGTAGCTAAATCGGGGGAAGGGGGAGGGCAGGAAAACCGGCACACTAAAACACCCTAAAACCCACCCCCGACCCTTTAAATTAAATCCCCCACCCTCCCGAACCCCCCCCAAATGCCTTAAATGCCATTTTGCCTTAAATTTTGCCTTAAATGCCATTTTGCGCCGCCATTTTGCAAAATGGCGGCGCAAAATGGCGGCGGCCATAGACCAACACGATTCGACTGCAGGAGGTCGTTCCGGACCCCCGCTGGACTTTTGGCAAGTCTTGTGGGGGTCAGGAGGCCCCCCCAAGCTGGCCAAAAGTCCCTGGAGGTCCAGCGGGGGTCCGGGAGCGATCTCCTGCCGCTAAATCGGGGGAAGGGGGAGGGCAGGAAAACCGGCACACTAAAACACCCTAAAACCACCCCCGACCCTTTAAATTAAATCCCCCACCCTCCCGAACCCCCCCAAATGCCTTAAATTACCTCGGGGCCCAGCGGCGGTCCGGAACGGCCTCCTGCAATTGAATCGTGTTGTCTTCAGCCGGCGCCATTCTGCGCCGCCATTTTGCAAAATGGCGGCGCAAAATGGTGGCGGCCATAGACCAACACGATTTGACTGCAGGAGGTCGTTCCGGACCCCCGCTGGACTTTTGGCAAGTCTTGTGGGGGTCAGGAGGCCCCCCCAAGCTGGCCAAAAATCCCTGGGGGTCCAGCGGGGGTCCGGGAGCGATCTCCTGCCGCGAATCATTTTCCGTACGGAAAATGGCGCCGGCAGGAGATCGACTGCAGGAGGTCGTTCAGCGGGGGACCCCGCTATATAATCCTGGACCCCCAGGTAATTTAAGGCATTTGGGGGGGGTTCGGGAGGGTGGGGGATTTAATTTAAAGGGTCGGGGGTGGGTTTTAGGGTGTTTTAGTGTGCTGGTTTTCCTGCCCTCCCCCTTCCCCCGATTTACGATTTTTTGGCGATAAATCGGGGGAATTGGTATTGTATCGTGGCCCTAACGATTTTTGACGATTTAAAATATATCGGACGATATTTTAAATCGTCAAAAAAGGATTCACATCCATAGGGCTCCGGCGTCAGAGTGCTGGCTAAGCACAGCTCCTACTGCCACATCTGAAGCGTCCACCAGAAACGGGCGTGAAGGATCGGGATAGCGGAGACAGGGCTCATGGAGGAAGGTCTGTTTCAAGTCCTCAAATGCCTGGAGCGCTTCAGGCAGCCACAGTCTGGCGTTGGCACCTTTTCTCGCAAGGGCGGTGAGAGGCGCTACCAACTGAGAGTACCGGGGAATAAAGTGTCAGTAAAAGTTTCAAACCTGAGGAAGTTCTGGAGGGTACGGAGACCTTGTGGACACGGCCAGTCTCGGATGCTAGCCACCTTCTCAGGATCCATGTAGAAGCCGGTGGTAGACACAATATACCCAAAGAAGGAAAGGGATTTGCGCTCGAACAGACACTTTTTGAGCTTAGCGAAGAGAGACGATGGTCACAGAGGCGTTGTAGGGCGCGACGTACTTCCATGAGATGAGTGGAGAGGTCCTTGGAGTAGATTAGGACATCGTCTAGGTACACAATGACATTGGTGTGGAGCATGTCCCGGAAAACCTCATTCATAAGGTTCCGGAAGACCACCGGGGCATTGCACAATTCGAAGGGCATCACCAAGTATTCATAGTGCCCATCACGTGTATTGAAGGCTGTCTTCCATTCGTCTCCAGGTTTAATATGGACTAGGTTATAGGCCCCATGAAGATCTAGTTTAGTGAAGATTTTCGCCCCTGCAGGCGACCCAGAAGCTCAGGGATCAGAGGAAGGGGATACCTGTCCTGATGGGTTATAGTGTTGAGACCTCGGTAATTGATGCACGGCCTTAATGAGCCATCTTTCTTTGCTTCGAAGAAGAACCCGGCCCCGGCTGTGGAGGTTGAGGGTCAGATGAAGCCTCTGTCCAGATTCTCTTGTATGTACTGTGACATTGCCTGGGTCTCGGGAAGGGACAGGGGATAGACCTGACCTCGAGGCGGAGTGGTGTTGGCAGTAGATCGATGGCACAGTCAAATGGCTGATGTTCTGGGAGGGTCTCCGCTTTTCTTTTGAGAGAACATCTGCAAAATCTGCGTAGTGAGCTCGGAGAGCCAGGGAGGCTATGGCCAGCCATGAGGCGATCTGTAAGGTCTCCCAGTTGATGCATGGGGTATGTTTTTGGAGCCATGAGAGCTCCAACACCACAGGGTGGATGGCCTTTTCTAGCACATAAAAGGTGATCTTCCCCTCATGAAGAATGCCGGTGTAGAGAGACACCGGTGTAGTGACTGAAGTGACTCGACCCGGTAGAGGGTTCCCCTGAATCGAGGATATCCGTAAGGGGGAAACCCTCAGCTGTAATGGGAGTTGTAGTTGTTTCACCAAGTCAACTATAATAAAGTTTCCTCCAGCTCTGGAGTCGATGAAGGCCAAGGTATCGAAGGATCATTCAGAGTAAAGGAAGTCACTGGAATGGTGCATTGGGAAGGAGGGTTCAAAAAGCCTAGGGTCAGCTCCCCCATGACGCCTAGGCTTGGGAGTTTCCCGGTCACTCTGTGCACTGGGCCAGCAAGTGGCCCACCACCCTCTCTGTAAAGAAATATTTCCTGAGTCCACTCCTTTTCAATCTCATCGTATTACCCCTCATTCTAGAGTCTCCTTTCTGTTGAAAGAGCCTCACCTTCTGTGCATAGAAACCTTTAAGATATTTGAATGTCTCTCATATCTCCCCTATTTTGCCTTTCCTCTAGGGTGTACATATTTAGATCTTTAAATCTATTCCCATATGCTTTAGAATGAAGACCACTGACCATTTTAGTAGCCACCCTCTGGATTGACTCCATCCTATTTGTATCCTTTTGAAAGTTGCAGTCTCCACAATTGTACACAGTATTCCAAGTGAAGTCTCAACAGGTACCTATATAGGGGCAGTATCACCTCCCTTTTTCTGCTGACCATTTCTTGCCTTATACAGCCAAGAATATTTGTTTTTTTTACCATTACTTTATCTATGTTTGGCCACCTTAAAATCATCAGATACAATCCCCCTCAGATCCTGCTCTTCCTTTGTGCTTAGAAGAATATCACCTTACCTATGAAGTAGGCTTTTGAAAATTGTTACAATTTATGCTATTGAATTATCTATAGGTTATACATGTGTAAATGCACTTTATGCATATAAATGGATTTTTAAAATTGTTATGATAATATGTTACATTTACACTTGTAACTCCTTTTAAAATTATTTCCTTTGTATAGATGTGGAAAGCTATAGGGAGTTAGTTAAGTGGATTGGAAGAACCTTGTATACACAGTTGTCATAGTGGCATAAAGCAATCACCAATAAATACATGATTTAAATGTGGATCAATATTAATTGCACAATAGTTTAGCATAAGATTTTCTAAATATGCTAGTTACATATGCTGTCTCTTTCTTTTTTTCTTTTTTTTATTCTGCTTAGTAGTAACAAGCTGAGATAAGAACAAGAAACATCTGTTAACTGTCTAATAAGGTCCAGTGTTTGAAATGTCTGAATTCTGCTGTAACCAGATGCCTCTTACTTAGTGCATAAATCTTGCTGAAATTCTATGTTCTAATTAAAACAACTGGTCTTGCAAAATCTAACTAGAGTCATAAATTAGAGTATATTGTAATTAACAGTGTTCTTCAGATTTATCAGAGAAAGAGTGCTGTCAGCCATTTCTCAATGTTTCTTTGGGCCTGTTTGTCTTGTTTTTTTCCAAATTATGTTGATTCATATAAGGAAGACTGTGAGGGAGGTACCTCTTTATAAATCTTTATCTTCTTTGTATAAATGTTTTTTTAATATTATTGTAATACTGTTTGCTTTTATTGATATTTACTGTGATACTATTTGCCTTTGCTGAGTTGTATTATATTTTACAATATTTAGTAAACTATTTGCTTTTACAAATTTATGTTGTATGTTCTATGACATAATATACCTTTTTCATACTTTCACATAAGCAGTAATTAGTGTCAGTGTGTTTTTTATGATCCAGTCTATAAGGCAAAAACTTGCATTCTCACAACCCACTACAGTAGAGTCCTTTGAGGGAAGTATCTTTTTTTTCTCTTTGTGTGTATCTGATTTCCTCTTATAGTTTTTCACGTTTTGTGTTGCTTTGCTATTTAGTTCACAAAATACTGTTAGTCTGCCCAGACCTAGTGTGAGTCTCTCTAAGGTGAGTGTACACACTTATTTCTGGTCCTCTCTTTTAGTTAAGCTCTGGTGCAACAGTTTCCATTACAGCAGGCATTTTCCAGGCGATGGGTCTACTGGCAATGGGTATACAGTAGGTCCTTCTTCCATCGACTTTCTCATCACCAGAGATACCTACTCCCTGTGTAAAATCAATGATAAAGCCTAATTTCTACCAGTTAGGAGTTCCCTAGTGAGGTGTCTGTTGGCTTGTTGAACTGATTTGCTATGAAAAATAAAAAGATAATCAAAGAATTCCCTGTCTTAAACTTGCAGCTAGGGAACAGTCCTTGCACTTCTACTCACTTCTTCTCACTCACTATTCCATCTATTATGAACAGGTATTATATTCCATGTTCTGTCCAATTTGATTACAGTTAACTAACCTGTCTCTTATTTTGGCAGAGGACACAAGAACAACTTTTAGTCAAATCCACTTTTGCCCCTTTCCATTCTCTTAGGCACACACTAATACAGGTCTACCAATTCCAATAGATGTTCTCCCTTAAGTGATGGCTGGCTTCTCTAAGATTTCTGTTGAAGCCAGCAGAGCTGGTGAACAGTGCTTCTACCCTTGTCTAGCACCACCCATCTTCTGTCCACGTTTCCCATGTGTGAACTTTTTCTCCTAGAGCATATCCTGGTTCTTCTGACATCACACAAAAATAGTGCCATTTTAAAAGTTGTTACATTTGTTACCCCATATCTCCCAGCCTTCTCCATACCATGGCAAAAGTGCCAGATACTTCTATTGTTTTTCTACCATTTTTGTGCTGAATTTAAAAGTCCTAGAAGCTAGTCATTTTACTTCCTGGAGTCCATGCCCTGGCTATTTCATTCTGATAAGCCACTAAGCTATTCCTTGCATCACTGTGGTTGCCATGGTAACCCTCGGTTTCAGTGAGCAACCCTTAGCTCCCCATCTCTTCTGGTGGTATTGAATCCTGTCCAGATTGGAGTCCTTGGCCAAATAAATGTGTTCAACTATTTTGGTACAGATGCTTGTACAGGGCACCCCATCCCTCAAACTGCCCAGTTATTTAATTTTTTATTATTTTTCTGAGAGACTGCACGGGTGATGATCCATTTCAGGGTTTTGCCCTGACATGCGACAGTGCAGCAGGAGCTTTTCCAAGCCCCCTTGTTGCAGTTCTGCCCTGGTGAATGTCTGGTGTATGTCTGCAGTGGGGGTTTGCTTGGAGCCCACTGGCACTCTTTCTGGTCCCGCCATCCCATGCTCCTTATTTTATTTTTATTTTTATTTCTGTTTTCCTTTTCTTTATTTCTTTTTACTGCAATGGTATTGGTGCGACATGGCCCCTATACAGGTCATGTGGCGTCATGATGTCACTATCGCAACCACCCCAGGCCCGGCTGTATCTTTTCCCAGAGGTGGGAGCTTCCCTAAGGCTCCCTGCTGTTTCCTGCCGTTTACCTGCAGCTTCCTACATATGTTTTGAGTGGCGGCAGCAGTGGCAGGAACCTCTCCTCTGCCACTGCTGGAGTGGACCGTGGCAGAGGCACGGCTGCTTGCTCTGCCCCTCCCCCGAGGAACTAAGGGGCCCTGGGAGAAAAGGAGGGCCCTCCCATAACAGCCAGCCTTGATCCTTGCTCCTATGTGTGCTGCAGGAGGCAGGGAACTGCCCTCTTGCGGCAGCTGAATGCTGCCTCCGCTTCTTTACATCCAGACACGGCCCCCTTTTAAACCAGGGTCTTGGCAAATGAAGAACAGCAACTTCTTTTGGCTTTATGCTACTCCTTGAGGTGTGAGTAGTTGGATAAATACTTTAAGTAAAAAGATTTACATTGCTCAAGAACTGTGCATTATGAATGTGAGTGGGAAGATTTTGGAGAACAGAGGTGCTTTTCCTCTTGGCTGTGGAGTTGTTTGGACCGTGTTTTGAATCTGTTTTTTTTTTGTACCCGCTGAACTTTACTACGGGACCCAGAGACTTTATTCCCCCTCCTCAGCTGAGTAAGCCAAGTGCTTTCCGGGGCTGGGAAGGTGATCCCTGGCTCAGGATGGGGGTTACATAGAAAGGTGGCATTGCAACTATAAATATAAGAAAAAGGAATGCTGAGTGCAGCAACACCAAAGCAGCTCTATCAAAGAGGGCTGGTATGGCCTTGTGACTAATTCTAATTTGTACGGGGAACTTCTTTCACATTAAATTGTTTTCTCACTTCTTCTCCTGAGTTGCAAAATGTACTAATCTCAAATGATAAACTCAGTTCTAATGGACCAAATCTTGATTTTTAGGGGGAATTTGATACCTGATACCGCCAAGCTTTGGGCCCTCTAGAGAGTAAAATATGGCTTTTCACCCAGAAGGAGACATCAATTAGCCTAAAGTACTGTTATCCATTTCTTAGATTATTCTGTCACTTTTTCTGTGGCAGATGACTTCCATTTCAAAACAAACGACGCACCGTGTCATAGAGCAGACAAATATATTTCGGACACTTGACAGGTCTGTCACTCTATGCTTTATCCAGCATCAGGTTGGGTGCCCCTTAGAATAAGGAAAGGATTTTTTTTTGTTTACATTCGTTACATGTTTTCCCTGGATTTTCTGTAAATTGTGATACTTTATTTTAAACCAGCACAAGCATCATGAAAAGACATTCATGAATGTTTGAGACCACGAAGTATCTGGAATATTACTCGGACTTCTCATTAAAGTAACAGCAACATTTTATCATGCTTTTGCTTCTTTGCCTGGTGAAGGGTTGCTTTGAAATCTTTGGCTGTATGAAATATCAGGCACTCTCTGGTAGATCTGGCACATTTCTTTTGAAATTTCTTGTGAGAATTTACTTCAGCTGGATGTCAGTGCTTATCCTCTTATCCTTTGAGGTTGTTTTGTAGGGCGATTTAAATGTCTGCTGAATTTCTCTGTTTCATTGTGCGTCGGTATTTAATTATGGTTCCTATGTGCTTTGGAATATCTTGTTTGTACTAATCCTGAGAGTCTTAGGGCTTGATGTATAACGCTGGGCTGTTTTTCCTAAAGGAAAAATTGCTTTATTTATTTATTTATTTATTTATTTAAGGTTTTTATATACCGGCAATCATGAGCACATATCTTGCTGGTTTACATGAAACGGGAGTGCATTAAATACATCAACTAGAACTGTGGTGATCGAAGGAGCAGTTACAAATAACAAGGGTAGCAGAACTTGGATAAGAAGGAAGAGATAGGAAAGAATAAACGGTTGAACGGTATACAAATAAATTAAATGCTATGTAAAAATGGCATGATTAATGGCTGAATATTTGAAGTCCTTGGTTTGTATCTATGACGTGATATTAGATTGTGTCTGGGAAAGCTTGCTTGAATAACCAAGTCTTAAGTCCTTTCCTGAAAGTTAAGAGGCAAGGTTCCAGTCTGAGATCTGTGGGAATGGAATTCCACAGAGAAGGGCCAGCAGTGGAGGTGGCACGATCTCTTAGAGTGATGTGTTTGGTCATTTTCGCAGGAGGAACTTTGAGGGCGCCTCGGTAGACATTTCTGGTAGGTCTTGTCGAGTTGTATACTTGGAGGGGGATTTGTAGATCGAGGGAGATGCGTTGATGAATAGTTTTGAAGATGACACAAATGGCTTTGTACATGATACGGAAGTGGACGGGTAGCCAATGTAACTCTTTCAGAATGGGGGATATGTGGTCAGTCCTTTTTCTTAGTGTCCATTATTTTGTTTTCTACCTTTACACATTATCCCATTTCTTTTGGCCATGCCCCCCAATAAAGGGGTAGATTTTCAAAGGGTTATGAGCATAAGATACATGCGTAACCCCCGAACAGCTGCCCCTGCGCGCCGAGCCTATCTTGCATTGCGCTGGCCCTACATACTCGCATATCTTTTAAAAACCCAGCATGCGCTGGGTTTTTAAAATTCCCATTTTATGGCTGCTATAGGACAGACATTTGGTCTCCTGAAAACCCGGTTTTGCTGCCTGGATCACATCACTGGCTTCCTGCTTTTAGTCTGGCCAAAGTGTGCCAAGTGTGCTACACACTGCACAACCTTTGTAAAAGTAGGAGTCCACCTTGGCCATAGAAAGAGTCGGGGTGAGGGGGTGGGGGCGAGCATGCTGACTTTCAGGAAGCTGAAGAGCAAGGAAAGTTTTATGTGCAGCAGCTGCAAAACACAGGGCTCAGTTCATAAGCCAATATTCAGAAAAGACTTAGTGGGCGTGGGAGATGTGTGGAGTATTAGTGCTACTCTTACAAGGAATGGACTGTTTGATTCTTCTAGCTCTGACACTTTTTAATGCACTTCTCTTCTCTTTCCCTATGTTGCATGTGGTATCTCTCTTGAGGATGACACTAGTATCTGTCTGGAGCTGGAATTTCTAATGTCTCTACCCTTTCTGTGATGGGTTGTTCTGTATTAAGCTGTTATTCACTACCAGGGAATCCAAGCATTGGAGGTAAGGAGGGCTAACTTAGTAAGATGTCCTTTTTTCCACCAGCCAACCTTCAAACCTCTCACGTAAGAGACCTAGGAGCTATCATTGACAACCGTCTCAACCTAAAGTCATTCATCAACCAAACTACCAAGGATTGTTTTCACAAATTACACATCCTTAAAAGAATTAAGCCACTCTTCCACTCCCAGGACTTCAGAACAATTTTACAAGCAATAATCTTCTCTAAGCTAGATTAATGTAACTCTATTCTATTAGGTCTCCCTGCATCCCATACCAAACCTCTGCAGATAGTGCAGAATACAGCAGCCAGAATTCTGACTAACTCCAGGAGAATTGACCACATCTCCCCAATCCTCAAAGACCTACATTGGTTGCCAATACAGAATCATTTACAAGTCCATCACCACTATTTACAAAGTCATCCATCAACTCGCCCCGCTCAACTTACAAATCCCTTTCAAAAAACATACCTCCACCAGACCCATTAGAGAGTGTTATAAAGAATCACTTCATGTTCCACACGCAAAAACCTTTCAACACAAATCCCTTAAAGACAGAGCATTCTCAATAGCCGGACCACCTTTATGGAACTCCATCCCATCCGACCTGCGGCAGGAACCGTGCCTACCGACGTTCAGGAAAAGACTGAAAACATGGCTTTATAAAAAAGCATATCCAGACTTCAACTGATCCCCACATCGGACATCACCAACACATTGTTAACAATGGGTTTAAATAAAAACAATTCATTTACCTGACATCACCAACACATCGTTATCAATCTCATTCACCATATCAATTCTACTACATTGTAATTAATCTTATAACATTGTAAATAATTTAGGGGTAGATTTTCAGACGAGCGCGAACAGCCTACTTTTGTTTGCGCTCCAGGCGCAAACAAAAGTACGCTGGATTTTAGTAGATACGCGCGTAGTCGCGCGTATCGGCTAAAATCCTGGATCGGCGCGCGCAAGGCTATCGATTTCGTATAGCCTGCGCGCGCCGAGCCGCGCAGCCTACCCCCGTTCCCTCCTAGGCCGCTCCGAAATCGGAGCGGCCTTGGAGGGAACTTTCCTTTGCCCTCCCCTCACCTTCCCCTCCCTTCCCCTACCTAACCCACCCGCCCGGCCCTGTCTACACCCCCCCCTTACCTTTGTCGGGGGATTTACGCCTCCCGGAGGGAGACGTAAATCCCCGCGCGCCAGCGGGCCTGCTGCGCGCCGGGCCGCGACCTGGGGGCGGGTACGGAGGGCGCGGCCACGCCCCCGGGCCGTAGCCACGCCCCGTACCCGCCCCCAAAACGCTGCCGACACGCCCCCGGAACGCCGCGACGACCGGGCCCGCCCCCCGACACGCCCCCGACACGCCCCCCTCCGAGAACCCCGGGACTTACGCGAGTCCCGGGGCTCTGCGCGCGCCGGGAGGCCTATGTAAAATAGGCTTCCCGGCGCGCAGGGCCCTGCTCGCCTAAATCCGCCCGGTTTTGGGCGGATTTAGGCGAGCAGGGCTCTGAAAATCTACCCCTTACTGTTAGTTAATCTCCCTTTTCTTCTCTCTCTTCCACTCCCAGTTGTGTACTTCCTTGTTTTATTGTAACTGCAATTCCTCTAACCATTCACTTGATATAGTTCTTTGAGTTCTCTGTATATTGCACACCCTGTTAAATGTAAACCGGTTTGATGTGATAACTGTCATAAAAGCCGGTATAACAAAAACAATAAATAAATAAATATGAGCAATCAATGTATCCTAATGAGCAGGATAGCATTTAAGCAATTAAGGAGATGGTAGACTGGATCACTGGACATGGGTCTGCCTACTTTTTTTTTTTTTTTTTTTTATAATTAGCCTTCATTATACTTTAAACCTAAGCCACAGAAGTGCATTTTTAGATAGACAATATGATTTTTTAATGGTTTTTTTTTAATTCTGCTTTTTAACTTGTTTGTTTCTAGACATAGGGGGGCATGTAAATGTTTCACATTATATAAAGCAAAGTGATGACTGAAGTGTGGGGTAGGCATTTTTAACTTCTTGCCCTTGGTTCTTGCTGGGGTCATGCTGTGAGCATGCTCTGCGTGCTTCCTCTGTGCTGCTCCAGATGTTGACAGCAGCATTAGAGCAACTTTGAGTATCTGAACAGGGATAATGAGGCTCACGCATATTGTAATGAAACTAATAAGGTAGCAAGTGCAAGAAAGAGGTGGGCCAGTCAGAAAAAGAAGTGTAAAAGGGGTTTATTGTGTTTCTCCAAGATGCATGGAGATCTCTCAGCTGCCTTTACCAAATGTAGGTAGAATGGGAGGGATACACCTGTTACCAGAGCTTTTAAAAAGACTACATATATACATATATATCTAGGCCAGGCTTTTCACGTGTTGATCCTGTGCAAAGAAATCCCAACCCATTTATCCATACCAGTTCTTACAGCCTTGGACAGCTTCCGCCACTCGGTTAAGTGAAGCAAGTCTGGAATAAGACGCCTGCCCGAGAGAGTAAGGCGAGGAGAGACGGGAGGAGTTGCTGTCACTACTCCTTATGCTGCCTGTTCCCAGGAAGGGGTAAAGGCCTGGCTTGTTCATTTTTGCTGTACATAAATCTTTCTTCTGAAGAAAACCACATCTTTATTTCTTTGTGTTTAAAGCGCCTGTGGTCAAGTAAGCCTTGGACGTTTTGTGTCTGGTTGCTAAACTACAAATAAACTGCATATGCACTGACAGAATGTCTGGCCTAAATCTTCCCACCGCTGCCACCTCCTGTCACGTGGCTACAAATATTTTTTTTTTATTCGCCCAGCTTGGGAAGGTGGGTGATGGGGGTTAGTTACGCCTTTTTCTCCTGCCAGCCATCATGAGACTGCCCCACTCTCTGCAACTGGCTGCAGGGTTTAGTCGCGGCCTGATCCTCCCTCCCTTCCCCATCCTCTTTCCCACCAGCAGGAGGCATAAGAGGGCAGTGCTGCTTTTACCTGCTGGTGCCTCTTCTGCCACCGTCATGAAATGGGGGGGGGGGGAGCACCAGTGGGGGAAGGAGGTTAAAAGAAAGAGGGCATCACTGATGCTTTTCTCTCTCGCTCTCTCTCTCTCTCTCTCCACCCTTTCCCACTGGTGATGTTCTCAGATTTAGATTCAGGAAACTTTGTTGTCATGACAAAATTCCAAAATGTGTACATGTGTTGCCACAGTAATGTATCAAGTGGTTAAAAGGAGAAAAAAAGAAAGAAGGAAAAAAAAAGCCTAATAGTGCTAATAACAGTAATTACAATTACAGCGTACTGAATGGCTAATAGTATGGACACTTAGCAGGATCCGGTGCTGCTCTTTATTGTCCCTGGTCACGCCGGTGGTCGGTATAGGACTGGTTCCTCAACTCTGTTGACAAGTGCCCTGCAGAGAATAGCCCCTCTGCTTCCTGCCCTACCCAGCCCCACCCCTCCCAAGTGGCAGCCTGCAGATATCAGGAGGGGAGAGACTGGGGCAGACAGAGCAGAGCAGAGACAAGAGGCTCCTCTCCCTAATCATCCCTGCCCCTTTTATCATTTCTCAGAGGGGAAAAAAACAAGGTGCCGGTACTTAGTACTGTCAAGTACTGGCAGAAAAAAACAAAACAAAACCCCTTGCTTGTTCCTATTTAGAAATGCACAGATATCTGTAATTTTTGATTGTGCCTCAATACATAGCTGTTCCCAGAGGAACCAGGAAAATGGAGGAGAGCAGCTTAAAGAATTTCCAGAATAATACTTTAAAATAAAGCTTTTCAGCTTTTATTTTTGAATATTCCTTATTACCAGAGCTTAATTTGTAGACAAAATGGAAGTGGAGCCTTGGAAGGGATGATGGCTGGGGCCAGGGCCAGCTATGACCTGTGTAAAAGGGCAAGTGTAAACTCTCTCTCTTTCACAGACACACACACACACATACACACACACACATATCCAACACACTCTTCGTAATCTTAACATAATCAGCCCTTGTTCTCCCCCCCACAATGGTTCTAAAGCCCCTAAGTCTAACCCCCTATCTATGGTGATCCTCTCCCTGGAAAATCACCCTCTCCAGCAACTCTCCTCCTCTCCCTTCTCGGCCAGTAAATTACGTGTCTCCTTTTCAAGTCAGAATCAGCTGGTTCACCTTTGCCTTGGAGGGGTGAGAGCAGACTGGTGGGCACTGTTCTCAGTCTTCTTGGACAGGAGTGTGCGGCCTGCTCTTTGCCTTCTTGGGAGTGGAAGGAAGGGAGCAACATCATGTGCTCTCCTTGCTTTCTTTCTTCTCTCTCCCTCCCCCACCACACCCAATCCTGTCTCCTCTTTCACTCTCTCTCCACTGCCCCCCAACTCTCATCATCTCACAGTCCTTCCGATCCCCTCACTCATACTCTGCAGCATCTTTGATCCCCTGACTCACTCTTTCCCCCTCTACCCCTCTCCCCCTCTCCCCCTCTCCCCCACATAACCCACAACTTCTCTGATTTCTTCACTCGCTCTTTTTCCCTCTCACATCCCATAACTCATTCTCCTTCTGAAACCCATCACTCATTTTTCCTTCCATGCTCTCATTCAGGCTCTTGGTCCTTTTCCCCTCACCAGTGTGGTCACCAGCGGCAGAGGCAGCAGGGCCTGGGATGAAGCCAACATGCCTAGGAGTGCCAGAAGCAGTGGGGTTGACAGGCATTCACCTCGTGTCTTTTTTACCTTGGCCTCCTAAATTGTGCTGGGATATATTATGTTTTTTTGTTTTATATTCATGGTTTTATGGTTATGTGAGATGATTTATTATAATCCATACTAAATGTATATGGAAGATACAGACAAAAAGATTTTTAACTAAATAAAATTGCACAAAAAACCCCAAACCATGTGGCTGCCCTTTTCTCCGTGTAAGCAGCTCCAATACTCTGTTCTTCTCTGCTTCCTCCAATGGCTGGGAACCATAAATGATCCATGCAACTGCTGACTGTGGTCTATTTCCACAGGGGAGCCAGAACTGACATACACTGCATGCTCTGTGTCACTCTCTCGGTTTCCAGAAAAAAAAGGTGGCAGAATGCTGTTCTGGATTTTTCTGCCAGAAATTAAGGTCTCTGTAATGGACACAAAAAGTAGTTGAATTAGCACAAGTTTGAAAGCTGTGAGCAGTAGGTGCCATTCCTCAAGGCCAGGGTTGAAGCCTTGACAATTGGCACTCCTGCTCCCAAGTTTCAAACTTGTGCTAATTCAAACCCTTTTTGTGTCTGTTCTTTGCTCTGCATTGTCTGCTTCAGCATTGCCCCTTCCCCTTCTGAACCCTCCAATACAGGGATGAAAACTGGGGGGAGGGGGAATAAGAGGGGAGGGCCTGGATTAGGGAGCAGAATGGCTGTTCTCTACTCTGTGTGCTCCAGGCTCACCTCCTTCTCTCCTCTTCCCTGCAGGCTGCCTGGAGGGGAGAGGCTGGAGTAGAACACCCCTGCTGCTCTGCCTCTTAAGCCTGAAAAGCAGTGCCAGGACTGCATTTCTGGCCGTTCCCCCACAAATTAAGCCCTGCTTATTACTAAGTTTATTGAATTAATTGAAACTCATGTTCAGCTAGACCCGTGGACATAAGGACAAGTAAAGTAACACCAGAAGAGCATACCTTCGAAATGTAACCATATATTATACTTCTGTTGCTCTTTCACACTCTGTCTCTCTATGTGCCTTATTCAACATAGATTTGTTTCGTACACACAGAATGGAACAAAGTAGTTTTAAAATAAGACCATATTTGTACATATAGGGGTAGATTTTAAAAGCCCTGTGCGGGTAAATCCTGCCGGATTTAAGCGCGCAGGGTACTCGCGTGCTGGCGCGCCTATTTTGCATAGGCCGCCGGTGCGCGCAAAGCCCCGGGATGCACGTAAGCCCCGGGGCTTGCTAAAATGGGCGGTCCAGGGGGGGCGTGTCTGTGGTCCGGGGGTGTGTCCGGGGGCGTGTCTGCGGTCCAGGGCGGTCCAGGGGCATGGCCAAGTGCCCCGACACAGCGGCCTGTGTCGGGCCTGGCCAGCCGGCGCGCGCAAGTTACGCCTGCCAGCGAACAAGTGGGGGGGATTTAGGTAGGGCCGGGGGTAGGGTTAGATAGGGGAAGGGAGGGAAAGGTGGGGGGGGGACAAAAAAAGTTCCCTCCAGGCCGCTCCGATTTCGGAGCAGCCTTGGAGGGAACAGAGGCATGCTGTGCGGCTCGGCACGCGCAGGTTGCCGATTTTGCACAGCCTTGCACGCGCCGACCCCGGACTTTAAAAGATACACGCGGCTACGCACGTATCTTTTAAAATCTGGCATACTTTTGTTTGTGCCGGTTGCGCAATTTTTTAAAAATCTGCCCCATACAGTATTGTATATATAATAACATTTTCAGTTTTACACAGGATGAGCACTATGAGGTGAATTTTAATACCCGCTCGCATGCACACATATGCATGCATTTGCTGGCGCACGCACATGCGCGCACCAGTTTATAACATGCACACGTTTATGCGCACATGTTATAAAATTGGTTTCCTGCGCCTACATGCACACCCGATTTTATATTGACATGCGCATGTGCGCACAAGTGCCGTATCGCGTGCGTAAACGGGGGAATTTTAGCCATTATGCGAGGCGACACATTAGGCCTATTTCTCTGTTCCCTCTCAGTTTGCCCCAGTAAAGGAGGAGACTTCCTAAACCCCCTACCTAACTTGCCTCTGTTTTACGATACTAGCCCCAACCCCTAAAACCCTGCTGACTATCCTAATGTTTTTTATTTCAGTACTTACACGCAGCCGGTAGCAGAAGCAAGTTACGCGATTGGGGGATCCCGGTGCGTGCTTGGCGCGACACTGACTTCATAGCGCTCTTCCGGCCTGCCCAGACCCCGCCCATCTCCCATCTCTTTTGCTCGAAATCTTTGTAATGCGCGTCCTGGGAGATATGCGTGCAGCCGCGCATATCTCCCAGCTAGGCCGCGCTTAGCGTTTTGAAAATCTACTTGTATATCTTCTTCCAGATTTAATTTCTTCCCAGAATTGTTTATATGGAATCTTTTATACAGGTAAGTGATATAGGGAGACTTCTTTTAAATATCAATGGGGCATAATTTACTATCTCTTCTACTATCATCTGTTCATTTGTCCTTTTTTAATTTCATTGATATTACTAAATCCCTCATCTCAGGCTGTTCCAGTCTTTAAATGTTTATTTATTACTTTCAGGTTTATATGAGAATGAAAGACTTAAAAAAAAAAAATTAGTGACTTAAATAAAATATCCCCCAAAAGGTAAGTTAACCCACTGTTTTAATAATAGGAGGAGATTATGGGGACCTCATGACCTAGCTCCGCTGAAATGCCCCATGAGTGTTTAGCAATAAAAAACAGCATTCTGCTAAATGAAGAAAATAATTCTCCAATATACTACTTCTGCTGTAGTTTCTGGCTTGGCATGGACTAAGAGAATGTTTGTTTCCTCTCCTGTGACTTTTAAACAATCTGCCTGTTGGGGAGCTGCTCTTACAGCCGCTATCCCATAGGGTCGACAGAGGGAGGGGTTAGAGGGCAGACAGTTGCTGTGTTCCTAGAAGAATGCCTAAATGAATGGAAGAAATATTAAAATGTTATTTTCTCCATTGCTGGATGCACAGGAGAGAAGGAGTAGTTTATTTACAGTAGGGTTTTCTGCTAGGTCACATCAGGTCACTGACCTGGAACCTTTTTGAACTTGTCTCCCTTTCCCCATTACAGATAAGAGTGGAAGATAGTGGCCACTGCTGTCCCCAATCTGGTACCTTATTTTTAGAAAATTACCACCAATAACTGAGCTACCCATCATCTAAAATGTAAATATTGTGCTGGTTTCAGATATTTATTTAAAAGAAACCTGCAAAGTAGTTGAATAAAGACTTTAAATTACCTGGTCTTAGTTGTCCACGAAGCATACATCTTTAAACAGTTGTTAGTCTAGCCACTATTGTTGCGATTCCGGGTTGGCCCCGGAATCGCTACTCACGTCTTCGGGGCCCCGCGTTGGGCCCGCGTTCCCCGGACCTCCGGGGACCTCAGCCACCGCGGGTTCGGCGTTCCCCCGCCTCGCCCGGGCCTGTGCTCGCCCCTTCCGAGTCCTCTTCGCTGCGTCGCAGCAGCCGGCGTTCCTCGGCGGCTGGCCCCGCCCCCTAGACACACGTGCGCGTCTCTGAACTAAATTTAAAGGGGCCAGCGCGGGAAAATGCAGGGGAGGCCTCCAGGTGACGTCAGACGCTGCAGGGTATTTATACCCTGCAGCTCAGCCAAGACATCGCCTTGCAACGAGGTTCCCAGGTTTGTTCCTGTCTCCAGTTGCTGCGTTCTGACTGCGGTGTCTTCCTCTTGGCTCTGACTCGGATTGGCTTACGTTTTCTCTTGGCTCCTGACCCCGGACTGGCATTTGGTATTCTCTGGCTTCTGACCTCGGACTGGCTTGCGTTGACCCTCTGGCTTCTGACCCCGGACCGGCTTCCGTTGATTCTCTGGCTCCTGACCTGAGACTGGCGTACGGTGATCCTTTGGTTCCTGACCCTGGACCGGCGAGCAACGACCCTTCGGCACTCAACCTTGGACTTCAGCTGACCAGGCCCCCGCGGGCCCTCCTAAGTCCCAGCGGCCGGGTCTCTACGGGCTCCTCCTAGGGGGACTCCGGCTTCCAGGGTGAATCTCCTAAGACTCAGCGGCCGAACTCCTACGAGCTCCTCTCGGGGGAGGATCGGCTTCCAGGGCGAAGGTTCTCTCAACACAGTGCCAGCATCACCATCACTTCCTTCCTCGCCAGAGCTCTTGGTCGCATAGAGCTCCCAGGGTTCCACCTTCGGCCAGCCACCAGTCTGTCCTCGCCGCCTCCCGGTCGGAGTCGCTACTGCAACCACATCCAGCAGTTCTTCCTCCAACTCCGATCGGCCCAAGGGTCCACGAATCCAACATCTATGTCTCTATGTTTCTTTTCAACTTAGATTCTTCACAGGTCATTATACCTTGTATTTGACCGGTATAAGAATAATCCAGAGATGTAGGTGTACATGAGTTTTCAGCCACACATGGTTCTTCTTCAGATATGGACTCTTAGAATTCTAAACCAATTACTCTTGTTTCAAGTCCCAGCCAATGGTTCATCAGTTGTCATACTACTGACTTACCGTAAGACCCTTTTGCAGAAAGAAAGTTGGTTTTAGACATAAACTAATAAAAACATCTAATTGACTGATACCTTTGCCAGGATCTTCAGTGCGGAGAATGATTTTACACTTGTTTCTTAAATGCAAGTGCAGTGAAACTAAGTAAGATTTATTTTCAATGGTGGTTGCCAGATACCATCCATCAAGGTCACAGGGACATAAGAAGCTGCAGATAAGGGCAATAATATCTCTAGTTTTGGTAGCTGTTTGTATTATTATAAAAATTGGTGGTAAGATATGGGCCAATGGGTTGGGTAGGGCCTGAGTGTTGGTTGAACTATGGGAACTTGTATGCTCATCTATCCAAGATGGTAGAGAGAGTCAACAAAAAGTGATTTAGATAAAGAGCGATATCCTACACACAGTCAAATTTCTATGGCTAGCAACTGGGATGTATCTTTAGCAGTCTACACCAGAAATATTGGGTAGACTGGATGGGCCTGTTGGGCTTTATCTATTGTCAATGACTACATTAATATGTTTATTTTTGCCCCTACTTCTCCACTACTAAGGATCATCTGTATTTATCCCATTTTTTCTTAAATTTCAATATTATTTCAACCCCACCACCAACAGCATCTCTAGAAAGCTGTTCAATATACTCTTAAATATTTCAGGGATGTCAAATGGAGGGGACAGACACTTTTTTGAGAGGAAGAATTTGGCACCACTTACTATTGCTTTATATCCTGCACAATTGTCTCTATTTAGTACATATCTCTGATATCTAGGCTGTGTTACGGTGCACATAGAATCATCAACTGGCTTTTATTTATTCTTCAGCTTTTTCTGCAAAGATTTTTTTTTTAAGCTTTAGACTTTGCATTCCTTCAATTTCTTATTTTGTCAGTGTCTTAGAACGAGAACACTCAGGCTGTGTCCCTGCCTGGCGTGCCAGAGAAGCCCATATGTATAAACACTGTACATCCTGCAACACGTTAGGCTGCCAGGAAACAAAACTGAACAGCAACGCCTCATGATCCCAGAGTTTCTAGAGAGCAAGACAACCAAAGAGTCAATTAAGAAAAAGAAAACTTGCTGGCTTATCCTTTCTCCACCTGTTGCTTAACAGTTAAAGCCTGAACTGTTCTTTCCTTCTTTTCCAACCAATATAGTACTTAGCACAAACGCTTGCCATACATCATTAGTCTGACAGAATAAAAAGTGTTCACAAATTGCAAAAAAACCCCCACAAAACATTGGTTGCGCACTAACTTGTCGTATGCTGCCATCAATTGCAGCGGGATTCATGGAAAATTATATCAAGATGTGGAAGCCAGTGCGCTCTGTTCTCAATGGATATAATATATGTCCTCTAAAACTTCTAGGTTGAGAATGTTCCAATCCATTTCCCAGGCCCCAAAGAAATGCATCACAGATAAAGCAAGTCTCTACATCTACATCTGCAGGGATCCTCTAGATCCCCACTATCCATTTTGTCCCTAAATTAAGCTCTAAAATTAGGATTAGGTAGGAGTGGGCAGACCATGCCTTGCAGGCCCCTCCTGTGAGAATGCTTTGGATTGGTCAGCAGCTTGAATAAAAGCAGACAGACAGAGCACGAGGAGTAATGTGGCATTTTGTTAGTTTTGGAGAAGCAGGAGAGTGTTGGGGAGAATCTGATAATTTGGAAGAGCTTTGTGTTTTGTATGGAGCCCGGTCCTGCCTCATGAAGATTATCCCCCTGCTTGGAGGAGGTCAGGATAAAGAACTGTGATCCCCTACCTGCCATACAAAAGAGGGACAAGAGTGTCTTGCCAGTGGAGAAGTGAGTTGCGGTTCTTGAGAAAAGTTTTTTTCTTGTTTGGACACTTTGGGAACTTTGTTGGAGAAGATCAATTAGAGATTTTTTTGTTGCTAATTGGACTTAAAGCATTTTGTTTACAGTGCAATTTGCTTGGACACCTCTTCAGAGTGTTCAATGTCTTCATTAAGAGTCAGATGTACCCTAAAGCAAGGATATCACAATAGTGAGTACAACTGAGAAACTGTGTGTTGGTACCCACCCGTGTGAGCCTAGGGCCCCATGTTGCGACGGCCGGGCTCAGGACTCGCGACCAGCCAGCCCGTCTTACCTGCCTGTCCACTCCGTTCTGGAGCTGGCCTTGCTCCGGGGCAGGGCGGGGGAGGCATTCAGGAAAGCCTCCAGGCACTTTCGGCCGGGCCTCCTCCTGCGAGCCTGTGTTTCGCGGCGAAGACACCGCCGAAGACTCCCACAGTGTAGGGCCTTAGGTGCGCGTGCCCCTCCCTCTCTTAAAGGGGCCTTGGCGCGCCAGGACTGTCGGCCCCTCCAGATGACATCAGCCCTGGAGAAGTACATAAGGTGACTCCTGGCACTCAGGAGTCGCCTTAGCAACTTTTCCCTTCCTTCGTGGATTAGTTGCCCTCCGGCTCTTCTGTTTGCTGACCTCAGTTGATCTCCACCTGGTATTGACCCCTGCTTGGCTGACTCCACTACCTTAACTCTGGCCTTGATCCTTGTCATTCATTCGTTCATTCAGAGACTCTTTTCTGGCCTTCTCTGGCATCCCGGACTTCTAGCCTGAACATCGACCGCACACCCTTGATTACGGTGGGCACACCTCTGAACTTTCTCTCAAGGAGATCCTGTGAGGCCCACCTAAGACCAGGCAGCCCGGGTAACCAAGGGCTCATCCTGAGGGAACCCCGGGTTGCTAGTGGTGAAGCTCCCGCTAGCCTCTGTCTCCTCTTGTGCTCCACCTCCTGGTGGCAGGCGCTCTCTGGGTCCGACCAGGGAGCCTACCAACCCTGCACTAGGCCAAGGGTCCACCTCCCGGCGCAACACCCCAGAGGTTAAATCCTCCTTCTCATCAGTAAGAACCCTAGCACCCTGGGGCTAGTGGACTGTTTGGTGTGAGGAAAAGAGAGGGCTGGGAGAAAGTGGCCCCTGCATTCAGGACATCCAATAAAAAGGGAGTTACACAAGTCTTTTTCATAGGCTAAAAATAGCCCATGGGCAGATAGTTCATTTCAGACCGCTCTACTTCCCCTCATCACTACATCCTATTTTCTCTCATTCAAAAAAGCGCATGCAGCTACTCCCATTAACATAAGGGAATGGGGCATCTAGTTTATCAAACCTACAAGTCCATATGACATTTGTAAACTTAAACCTGCTTTATATAATGAAATCCTCTTTGAGTATATGTAAAGGAGATGTTTATGCTATACAACAAATATTTGGTTGTGGAGAATATAGGTCATTGACTATGCATGAGATCTATTTGCATGCACTGCCTCCATTGTGGCAATCCCCAAAACTCGACTAGGTTGGGACCCTCAAGAACCAAGTCTGGGGGACCTCTGACTGTAACCTTCATGATTAGGATTACCAACTGGCTCCAAGTCATCAGAATGGATTGAGCCAGTCCTAATTTATCCCCATTGTATTGTAGCACTGAGGATAGAAGGTGGGGAAAATGTGATAGAGTAAATACCTCAAGAGGGCAATTTTCTGACAGTCTGTTTAGCTGGGTCAATTCCTTTTGATAACTGCCCACCCTGTATGTGGGTAAAAGTACACATGTTGTTCCACAATTCTGATACTTTTATCTGCATTTTCCAGGAGCAATTCCTGGAGTGGAATTAGGCCAGGAAAAGTGCTTGCAGAAAAAGTAGGTGGAAATCTCTGCGGCTACTTTTCTCCTGGGGCAATTTTCAAAGGGGAAGTCCGCACATATTTTGCCCTTGGAGAACTGACGCAACATCCATGGGTGAAAGCACTCACGGATTTTGCTCCATTTTCAAAATTGCCCTTTAAAAGGTATAAATAATGCATATGAGGCAAGTATTTGTCAGTGGAAAACAAAGGTTTATGATATGAGGCAGAAAACAGGTACATTAAAAAAGGAAATATTTCTTCACTGAAAGGGTGCTAAATACATGAATCAGTTTACAGCAGAAGTTGTGGGGGCAAAAAGAGTATCAGAATTCAAGAAAACATGAGAAAAGCATGGGAGATCCTTAGCTGTGAGTATTAAGCCCATAGCTTCATTAGAGTAATAATAATTAATTGAACCTTAGCAAAAGAAAGGATGATAGATTTCAGATTTTCTCCAGGAATGGGTGCGCCTATGGGTTGTACCAGTAGAGGGAGAAAGTGCTAAAGATAGCCACGAAAAGGAGTTAGAGATACAGGATATAGTCAAGACAGGGGTGAAAACTGTTTTAACCAGAGGGATCAAGGGTAAGATAGCATTCCAACACCTCCTATCTCCATGGGAATAAATACAGCTTTTACCAGTTTTGGGGGTATGTTTACTAAGCCATGGTATTTTTCCCAGCAGTAAAATACCTCCGGGAAAAAATACCACAGTGAAGTGTCACTGCTCTGCAGTGTGCAATGGTGTCCCCCCAGCCCGGGGCCACCATTTTCTTAAAGGGCCTGAGGAGCCCAAACAATGCCCCCACCTCCCAAGAACAGCAAAAACCCTGGAGGTCTAGAGAGACATCCCCCCCCCCTTTCCCAACCCCTTCCTCCCTACCACCTCATGAGGTGGCCAAAGTTAAAAAGTGTTCAGTTACCAGCCACAGTCCCCTCCCCCTCCTATCCACACCGCTCCCCCTTTTGAAAATCCCTCATGGGCCTCGCACCCCCTCACATGATAGGCTGATGTCATACCTTTGCTCCTATCAGCTCCATTTTGATAATGGCATTGCTGGACCCACTGGACCATCAGGGTAGGGGACAAAGTTGGAAGGGGGTGGTTTCATCTGAGTTTCTGGGAATTATTTGTAGAGAGTCAGATGTTTTCCCACTGGTAAGGCCTTGAAGCCTACTCTCATGTTAAACAGAGAGACCAGTCTGCATGGGGAAGTGAAGATAAAGCTGGAAACCAAGAAGGAATCTAGCTGTGTTAAAATGGATTATGGGGCAGACTGAAAATTACTCCTCTCCCTATAATGGGTAAAAGTTTAGTTTATTTAACTTAAGATACCTCTTTTCTTTAATCAATCAATGTGGTATACAGATAAAAAAACCCCCAATAATTACAAATAATAACAAATCAGTCATTCAACTGTCACAACAATAAAATAAAACTTTTATATATTTAAAAATAATAATTTAAAGAAATAAAACAGCAATATAAATCAAATACTAACCTCATGAATCATTAAACGTCTGCCCAAACAACCATAAATAAATAGCTTTTCTAAATTTAAGATAATACCACTCTAATTGACTATCTAATGGCAGTGCCTTCCACAGGAGAGGTACCTGGTAGGGGAAATCTTGCCTTGTTGAATCCAAATGAATCTCGGCAGGAGAAGGAAGCTTAGAAAACCCCCGCTGAGAGTGCTCTAGAGGGAAGGAACGATATAAAAAATTAGATAAATATTCTGGTTTAATTTGATGAAACAATTTAAATGTAAGGCACAATATCTTCAGTTTTATCCTAAAAACAACTGGAAGCTAATGTAACTTCATCAATAATGGAGACACGTGACCATTGCTGAAAATCAGTATGGCTGCCGTATTCTACAGTCTTATCGGGTGATTCATCAAGCCACGTTAGAGCTCCAACACACGTTATATCACGTATATCACACAATATACATGATATTTTGTATCTCCCCACCCAGATACCCTCCCCTATTACAATGACCTTTTTTGCATGCAATTTGCATGCATGGATAATGCAAATACATGTAAAGAAGGTCAATTTTTTGCAAATATTTTTGCAGCCAACTGAGAAGGCGGTCATCTGCAATAAAATATCTACACCCATTTGAAATACATTACATGTGCGGCGGGAGGCCTGGGACCCTAAAGCAGGTCCTGAGGCTCCCGCCACACATTTAAAGCGGCAGAATAAACCAAAAAACCAAAAGCTGCTGCAAATGGGGAGGTTGAACCCAGTGCTGATCCCCATCTCAACCTGGGGCTGCCAGTTGATGCAGCCCTGACTCCCCCAAAATGTGAAAGACAAGTTAAAAGTATGCACGCGGTGGTGGCCCCTCCCTCCAACAAACAATTACTTTCAGGCCCCGGCGCCCCTTCCCATTTCCACCTCCCACCCCCCTCAAAGTCCCTCAATGAAAACCCTCATCCCTAGAAGTCCCTACATCAAACCTTCCTCTCCCCAAAAAATAAGGGTACAGGACCCCCAACCACCTCCCCCCTCCTCCTGTGTCGGGGTTGGGTGCACCCTCACACCTAGCCAAGTTGATGCCATTTTCCAAAATTGCACCGACCTGACCTTGCCCCAGCTTTGTCCGGTTTAACACTGAATGCTGATATGGACTCAAGACAAGATACAGATGTACCCGCCATCGGACGGAGAACATTTAATAGGTTATTACGCCTACTAACCCTTAAAGCCTTTGACTTTGAGGGGTTGACTTTCAGCTTATGAGCGGAGAGAAACTTAGCACTGAAAAAAGGCAGGTTGGGCTGGGAGAGATGGGTTAAGATGGGAACAGGAAAGTAGGTGTGGAGATTTCAACATGAAACACCTGCACATACTTTACAAGAAGTATTTTATATTGGCTGTAAAGCAGGATCCATAAGTACTTTCGTACCCTTGGTCCTGCCAGGTCCACATTTTCAAAGAGAAACACCACAGGTAGTTTCCCTTTAAAAATGTGTTTACTGTTTGGTGGGGTACAAAGCACCCTAGGCCTGCAGTCTCCTCAATCTCTCTCAAACTTGCCCCCACCCAAGCTTTTAGGTATAGAGGAAGGGAAAATGAGCAGCCTGTGTGGGCCCTGTTTCCATGTAATCCAGTTTTTCTGAACAAGTACAAGTCCACAGGTCCAGTGAGGTAAAATCAGGACTGGATCAGCCTGGCTAGAGTCGGTTGAGAACCCTATTTAAACTAATTCTATTTCTGCTGAATTTTAGGTAAGTTAAATTTTCAAAGGTATTTACCTGGGTAAATTGGCCTGACTGAAAACTACTCAGGGCCAGTGCAAGAGTATTTGATTCCCTAGGTGAACTTTCAGTCATGCACCCCCTCCCTCAGTCTACCTACTGGTGGCAGCTCCAGCATAGTACACCCTCCTACCAGTGGCTGTGTTTTCAGCATGGTGCTCCCTCCTTCCAGTGGCTGTGTTTTCAGGACAGCCCTCCCTTCTTTATTGGTGTTGGCTCTGGCAGAGCACCATTCTGGGCCTCGAACTGGCGGGATTTTGCTGCTCCCAAAATGTTGGCGCTCTAGGTGACTGCCCAGTTTGCACAATGATAGCATCGGCCCTTTTCAAATGTGGATAAAAGCATGCGTGGGTTCCATAGCATGCCCACTTTTAGCTATGAGAAAAGGAGGTGTTTCTGTGGGAACATTTAGACTAGGTGAGGAAAACAGCATGCAAACATTTGATTTTTAAATAAAAAAACAATATGGGTAGTTTCTCTTTGAAATTCAGGTAAAGTACACATGTTCAAACCACCCATGTAGTTTGAAAATTGCACTCTGAGAGTGCTTGTGCTTCTTTAATGTTGCAAGAACCTAATATTAATAACCTCTGATAGCTTTTAACTGCTGTGAGGAGCAAAAGCAGCTCAGGTTCTCCTAGCTAATTCTCAGTGCACAGGTGTTAATACCTTATATTCCAGAGCAGTCCGCCTGTCGTCACTTACACAACACATGTCCAGCAGTGTGATTGATGTACAGTTGCATGCTAATCTATGTATAGCTGTCTATATGAAGTTTAATGTGTTGCATCGTTATTGAGATCAGATTACCTTCCTTATTATGGGATTTGTAATAATGACAGGCTGAATAAATCACTGTTTAATTAGGATCAGCATGTGTCCTTTCCTACAAGGCAGCACAGTGTGCTTCGTTGATCTTATGGAAACAGTTTATCGGACACAAAGACCTCTGGAGTTGGGGAGATCAAACTGTCATGACATGTTTATTACTGCAGTACCAAAGAAGGCTGAAGAGACCCATTGTAGATCAGTGAACTCAGGAAGCTTTGCAAAGATACGAAGAACCTTCTTATCTGAATGTGCTTTGTTGCGAATTGACAGATGCTGTGACAGAGCTCTGTGAAGGGAGCTCTAGGACATAGAGTTCTGGGAGGAAGGGAATGTGCCAGGGAGATCTGTAAATTTACCCTAATAATAAATCTTGGACGATGACAGATCTTAAGCAGCTATCACACAGGAAAGCGCAGGCAGTAGTTGTTAAAGAGAATATGTGAAAGTGGTCCAGATTCCAAGAGAGTTGTATTGAAAAAAAAAAAAAAAAATCAGTAAATGCAAAATAGCCTGGAAGTGAAAAACTGAAGATGTTAACAATATTAATATTAATTACCATACTGCTGATAACTATTACGATATGAAAGATGCTTGCTTCTGTTCCCAGCTGTGAAGTCATCCAGAGTTCTATTGGTCCTGTATAAAACTTGATTTGCTGCAGGTTGGGTTGCTTTAAATTGAACCAATATAAGAATTTTTTCAGGGTCATCTAAGTAACTTTTTCAGAGGCATCTCTACGTTGTCTTGAAGGCTCATGGAAATCAACAACTCTAAACCTAGGTGCAGGGGAGCTGCTTAAAGAATATAAAGATCAGAGTCCCACCACTTCATAAACTCATGCAGAGTAGAAACGCAAGAAAGAATAAGGGGCTGACCAGGTGGCTCGATGTCCCTGCTGTATCCTGCCACGTGGACAGACTTGGGTTCAATTCCCAGCTCGCGGCTTCTGCGCCTCAGGTCAGCTAGGGTTGGGGATGCTGTGAAAGGCAAGGAAAAAATGAAAAAGGACTTTAAAAGACTGGATTTGGAAAATGAAAACAATACAGTCATGCATTTGGGATGGAAAAATCAATTATCTACATATTAATTAGAAGGACTAGCCTAGTGGTTAAAGCAGTGCATTATAAGCCAGGATTCAAATCCCACTGATGTGTCTTGCAACCTTGGGCAAGTCATGTCACCCTCCATTGCCTCAGGTACAGACTTAAGACAAATTTTTCAAAGAAACATAAAAAATTGGCATATCCACGTGTATGGGATGCGCATGCACATCTGATTTTTAAAACGAGTAACATACACACGTATGTTCGCTCTAGCAAGCAAAAGTACATGCGAAAAAAGTGGGCATGTTTGGGGAATGTTGGAGCCTGGTTAGCATTTTTGCATGTACTTTCCTATTTTATAAAGAACTTGCACACGAACACCGTCAAAATTGTGCAAATACTTTTACCACAGCTAATTTGCACGCCACATTCAAACTTGCATTCCCTTACTTGACTTGGTCTTTGGTGGCGGGCATCTCCTGTTGAGTTGACAGTGTAGCAGACAAGGAGGAGAGGCGGGGGAAGGGAAGGCAATTAGGGAAATCGTGGTCCTTGCCCAGAATTGTATTTGCCTGTTACCTTTAATTTTCTCTGGTTTGCTGGTTTTCTTTAGAGGAACCTGTTAGTGAATGGCACAGCATTCCAGAAAGGGTTAAGTGTGTGTGTATGTGTGTATGGTGACTGGGGCATATAGGGGGGAATGAGTGTGACAAGGACATACTGGGGAAGACTGGATGGGTGAGTGGGTGTGATAGGGGCATACTGGGGTAGACTAGGGGGCGAGTGGCAGGAGAATTACATTCCAAAATGACAATAATAAACTTGAATACTCATTGCACAATGGTTGAGGAGGGAGAGGAAAAGGTACTCCTTACAGAGAGTATACAGGTCTAGGGCACAGTTTTTGGATCTGTCAGAGGAGCAAGTCATCTGCAGATTTAGGTTCAACAAGGAAACCATACAATACCTATGCCAATAGTTAAAGCAGGACCTGTGCTCTTCCAACCGGAGAGGCCATGCCTTGATAGTACACCTCAAGATCACTACAGCCCTGTCCTTTTTGGCCACTGGCATCCTCCAGATACATCCAGGAGTCATGGCTGGAATAAACTAGACATCCACCTCCATATCTATTAATCAGTTTCTGGATGCTTTTCTCAGAAAAACACATCACTATTTATCTTTCCCATGGAGAAGACAGCAACAACAAATTATGACTGAATTCTACCAAATTGCATGCTTCTCCTTGATTTTGGGGGCTATCAATTGCACTCACATCCCTACAAGCGGACTAGCAGGTGATGAGGCAACCTACTGTTGCTGCAAAAGCTTCCCTTTCTTCAATATGCAGGTGGTCTGCAATTCCAAGGGGATCATTTTGGATATTGTACCCAGCTTTCCAGGATCCTGTCATGATGCCTATATCACAATATAATTCAATTCGTATTGCAAAAGTTTATCTTGGAGGTTTTGAAAGACCGCAGGGGCATTGCACAAGCCAAAGGGCATGACTAAATATTCATAGTGCCCGCCTCTAGTATTGAAGGCAGTCTTCCATTCATCACCGGGTCGTATCCGTACCAAATTGTAGGCACCCCGGAGGTCCAACATGGTAAAGACCTTCGCTCCTTGCAGCCGGTCTAGTAACTCTGGAATCAGCAGCAAAGGGTACCTGTCCCATCGCGTGATGTTGTTGAGGCCGCGGTAATCGATGCAGGGTCAGAGTGACCCATCCTTCTTGGCCACAAAGAAGAACCTGGCCCCAGCAGGGGAGTTAGAGGGCCGAATGAAACCTCTGTCCAAATTCTCTTGAATATATGAAGACATGGCCCGAGTTTACGGAAGCGACAAGGGGTAAACCTGCCCCCTGGGAGGCGTAGTGCCTGGGACCAGGTTAATGGCACAGTCAAAGGGCTGGTGTTCTGGGAGAAGTTCAACCTTCTCCTTAGAGAAGACATCTTCAAAGTCTTGGTACTGTGGCGGGAGTGCCATGGGCGTGGTCAAGAGAGGCACACTGGGATGAGGAATATTCGTCAGGCAGGAGTCAAAACAAGACGGGCCCCAAGCTGCGATCTGAAGGGTATCCTATAGCGGAGAAGCCCAGGCCAGGGGCTTCCCGTCCAACAAAGAAATAATATAACTGGTCTTAATCTGATCTGTCAAAAACTGGGAAGACAGCAAATTGAATCGGATGAAACACTGATTGAGGAATCCGCAGCAGTATTTAGCTTCCCCCGAGTGCTGTGAGGGTGCCGGCAACTGTGTGGGCATCGCGGGTCCAGGGTCAGCCATGGCAACTGGCACTGGAGGTACCAGTTCAGGTGTACCATCAATCCGATTGGCCAGTCTCTCTACGGTCTTCATCAGGGCATCCAGGCAGATTTGCTGTTGCTGCAGATGCTGGGCAATTCTGGGGATGGCCTTTAAGCCGGCCACATCTGCCGGGTCCATGGCCTTGCAAACTGTTGGATTCATGGACCCTTGAGCCGGCTGGGACAGATGAAGACTCACCGTGGGAAGGCCCATAATGGATGTCAAAGATGGGAGGCGGAACAGAAAAGGAGACCGGAGGGATCTTCACCACTGGGAGCCCGAGGTCCCCCCAGGAGGAGCTTGTGAGCATCCGAGCCGCTTGGACTTAGGAGAGGCCTCCTGGAAGAAAGCCGGGGTCAGAGGCCAGTAGTTAGAAGCCGAAGTCAAAAGCCAGTAGGCGGAAGCTGGAGTCAGAAGCCAGTAGTCGGAAGCCGAGGTCAGAAGCCAGTAGTCAGAAGCCAGTAGTCAGAAGCCAGAAGTCAGAAGCCAGGGTTGGAAGCCAGAAGAAGAAAGCAGCAACTAGTAGCTCTCAACAGAGAGTGAACCTTGTTGCAAGAAGAAGTATAGGCCTAGCTGCAGGGTTTAAAAACCCTGCAGCATCTGACATCATCCGAGGGCTGTCCTGCTTCTTCCTGCACTGGTCCCTTTAAAACTCGAGCCCCTGCCTAGGGGGCGGGGCCAAGCCTAGTCGAGCGGGGAGGCATCTCAGCGGCCCGGGACAGCCTGAGGTGAGTGGAGATACCGGGGCACAGCCCGGGACCGTAACATCTATCATATCCCCCCTTAGGCGTCTATTCTCCAAGCTGAAAAGTCCAAACCTCTTTAGTCTTTCCTCATAGGGGAGCTGTTCCATTCCCTTTATCATATACCAGAGAAGCATACAGAGGATCCCTCCATGTTCCCCCCACTAATACCACTAGTCACAGTACCTTAAGAGATCGAGCCTTCTCCACAGCAGGCCCACCTTTATGGAACTCCATCCCTCCAGATCTCAGAAATGAGCCTTGCCTCCTAACCTTTAGGAAAAGACTCAAGACATGGCTGTTTAGGCAAGCTTTCCCGAACTCCAATTAATGCGCCTCGCCAGCAAGATATCCTACACAGCAGCTGTACCTCATCTCCTTATATAAATTAATTTCTGCTATCTATCTTTATTTCCTCTACCCCAGTTCAATAGTCCTTGTTAATTGTAACTGCATCTCTTCATCACGTTTATCTATGTTTTTTGTTGTATTCATTGCACCCCTGTTTTTTTATGTAAACCGACATGATGTGAGCGCTTCATGAATGCCAGTATAAAAAAACCTTAAATAAATAAATAAATAAATAAATAAATAAATAAATAATTTTGGTCGCCCTTCTCTGTACCTTCTCCATCGCAACTATATCTTTTTTGAGATGCGGTGACCAGAATTGTACACAGTATTCAAGGTGTTGTCTCACCATGGAGCGATATAGAGGCATTATGACATTTTCCGTTTTATTCACCATTCCCTTTCTAATAATTCCCAACATTCTGTTTGCATTTTTGACTGCCGCAGCATACTGAACTGATGATTTCAATGTGTTATCCACTATGACGCCTAGATCTCTTTCTTGGGTGGTAGCTCCTAATATGGAACCTGACATTGTGTAACTATAGCATGGATTATTTTTCCCTATATGCATCAACTTGCACTTATCCACATTAAATTTCATCCAGTCTCAGAAGGTCTTCCTGCAATTTATCACAATCTACTTGTGATTTAACTACTCTGAACAATTTTGTATCACTTGCAAATTTGATTACCTCACTTGTCGTATTTCTTTCCAGATCATTTATAAATATATTGAAAAGTACGGGTCCCAATACAGATCCCTGAGGCATTCCACTGCCCACTCCCACTGAGAAAATTGTCCATTTAATCCTACTCTCTGTTTCCTGTCTTTTAGCCAGTTTGGAATCCTCGAAAGGACATCGCCACCTATCCCATGACTTTTTACTTTTCCTAGAAGCCTCTCATGAGGAACTTTGTCAAACGCCTTCTGAAAATCCAAGTATACTACATCTACCGGTTCACCTTTATCCACATGTTTATTAACTCCTTCAAAAAGGTGAAGCAGATTTGTGAGGCAAGACTTGCCTTGGGTAAAGCCATGCTGACTTTGTTCCATTAAACCATGTCTTTCTATATGTTCTGTGATTTTGATATTTAGAACCTTTCCACTATTTTTCCTGGCACTGAAGTCACGCTAACTGGTCTGTAGTTTCCCGGATCGCCCCTGGAGCCTTTTTTAAATAGTGGGATTACATTAGCCACCCTCCAGTCTTCAGGTACAATGGATGATTTTAATGATAGTTTATACATTTTTACCAATAGGTCTGAAATTTCATTTTTTAGTTCCTTCAGTACCCTGGGGTGTATACCATCCGGTCCAGGTAATTTGCTACTCTTCAGTTTGTCAACAGGCCTACCACATCTTCTAGGTTCACCATGATTTGGTTCAGTCCACCCATGAAAACCTTCTCTGATACAGGTATCTCCCCAACATCCTCTTCAGTAAACACTGAAGTAAAAAAATCATTTAATCTTTCCACGATAGCCTTATCTTCTCTAATTGCCCCTTTAACCTCTCAATCATCTAATGGTCCAACTGACTCCCTCACAGGCTTTCTGCTTTGGATATATTTTAAAAAGTTTTTACTGTGAGTTTTTGCTTCTATGGCCAACTTCTTTTCAAATTTCTCATTTAATTGCAGCATACGGCTTTCTGCTGGATATGGCAGCATACGGCTTTCTGCTGGCAAGCAAAGCACCTCTTCTATACCAGAAAGGTTGCCCTCTTCAAAGCACCTGGCCTCCCCCTCATTTCCAGCATGCTGAAATAATTCAGGAGTAAGAGGCTGGATGTAAGTGGCCCTTGGCTCCTCCTCTAACAAAGCCTGATGGCACTCAGCATTTGCAGCTACTTCCCTCTCAATCTCATCTCTGTCAGCCCTGGACTCTGCTGACCCCTCCTCTTTTTCATCATTGCTGCTTCCTCCTGGCTTTCTGGCAGCACTTGTGCATGCCATCTAGCCCTTCCAAGGCCACTGGTATCGAGACCATCCACTTTTTGTCAAGTCTTTTCCCCCTGCAAAATGGTAAAAGTGTCACTACACAGTCTATGTGGCAGTTTCTTTTTACTAGCACTGTACCTTCCTGATAGGCATGAAGAACAGCTTGGAGGTCTAAAATCTATAACCCCTGCTACTCAACTATGTTCTAATCTAACATTCCCTTGGGTGTCAATGCTTAAATTAAACACTTTTTTCTCACTTACATGCATGCACAAAACAAGGACAGACAGCTTGGTGTGGCTATTGACAGCTGTCCCTGTCTACCTTCAGCACCATTGAATATCTCAGCAAAAGTACATATGTAATTATATGTATGGTTTTACATATTATATAGTTTTGACATGCAAGCTCCTTAAATGCCTTTCTTACAAACATAGTTCACCTTAGCAGCCTTGAGGATTAGAGGTTTCCAAATTTCCCACACCATTCACAGCAACCTCAGAAATGGTGCTAAGGACCATCCATTCTGCCTGGATGAAAGTTATTTGGCTTGTAGGCCATCATCCTGGCTTGATTCTTCTTGACCTGGTGTTGGAGGTCTTGCCAATTGTGACTCAGTTCTTGCACACTCCTGTTATTGTGGAAGTCTGAAATGAGTCTGTGGCAGATATTCTTCCAGGTCACCTCTTTCTGGTAGGATCCCACTGTCCATGACTCCTTTACATATAAGATGATCTGGACCTTCATTACTTCCTTTTCCAGATGGTCCACCACCTATGGCTTCTTTCTTTAATGCCATCAAGTTGGTGGTGGATGCATATTGTCCTATGAAGCCACAGAGAGACATAGGCATCCAAATATTTAGCAACAGTCTAATTAGTTTTGGTAGCTGTTTAGACTATTACAAAGCTTGGTGGTAAAACATAAGGAGTGGAGGGTCTGTGTGCTGGATTAAGTATAGACAATTTATGCTCGTTACACACTATGGGAAAACAACAAAAATTGACTTGGTTAAGGAGCTCATTTTGAATTCCATGCTGGAGCAGGAAGTAAGCATATTTCCTTCTACATGGGTGGGGGGGAGGGTAATTAGATGGGCTGGGAAAGGAGGAATAGGGATACATTGAGGGAGATAGAAAGGGGCATGATCACTAATTCTAGGAGGGTTCTATTTCAGATCTGATTTTGGGAAGGAGTATGGAATGATTATTGGAGAGTCTGGAGGGAGGGGAGTTATATTGCAGGTCTGAGTTTGAGAAATAGGAATGAGATTTTTATTCTAGATAGAAGCTACAGGGTTGAAGAGGGGTGATCACCAGGTCTGGGAGTCCTAGTATAGATCAGGATTCAGGAAATGTGTATACGTTTTTGGGAGATCAGGGTTCAGTTGGTGGGAGTAGACATGATTGCTAGGTCTAAAAATAACACACATAAGACTCTATTTATTAAGCATTTTTCCCATAGATAGAAAATGGAAGAAAACCTTTAGTAAATAGGTCTCATAGCTTGCTATACATGTGCCTGGATATAATCATCTAAACTTACCCAGTTAGCACTGAAGATTCATGCTAGCTAAGTTTTCCTCCAACCAAACCATACCCCTGGGATCATTTACATTTTTAGCAGATTAAATATGTCTTTCTAGAGAAAATAGGCAATGATATTTATCCACTCAGTGACAGTAAGTTTTCAGGAGGCTGGTTCTATGCACCTACCACCTGAAGTTAGGTAGCTAGATCAGTGGTGGGCAAACTATGGCCAATGGACCAAATCCAGCCCATTAAGACTTTTCATCTGGCCTGCCTGTCCCTTGCAAAGCTGCATTATGTGCGGCCTGCCGATTCTCTGACCTGCCTGCCTGAGTAGGCTCTGACCTGCCCTAGAGGCTCACCAGAAAATAAAAGAGAGTCCACAGGAAGTGCAGCTTCAGTGGCTGAAGAAGAGGCCCGGCAGACTGCCACAGACCCCATCTCATGGTGGCCAAAAATGAGGCCCTTTAAGCTGCCATAGAGCTCTATCTCATGATAGCTGACGAAGAGGCCAGGCAGGCAACTGTGGATCCCATCTCACAGCAGCCAAAGAGGTCCAGAAGAGAAGGGGAGACCAAGAATGAGAGCCTGTATGACCATATGTGTGTATGAGTAAGCATGTGGGAGTGAATGTGTCTATGTGTGTGAGGGAGGGAGCCTGTGTTTGTGTGTGAGATAGAGTGAGTGTGTGAGAGAGAATGAGTTTAAAAGTAGTCTGTGGGAATGGAAGCCTGAGAGTGTGTGAGAAAGTGAACCTCTCTGTGAGTATGTGTGAGGGAGGGTGTAGGCTTGAGAGCATATGTGTGTGTGTGTGTGTGATACAGAGAATATGTGTGAGAGAGAATGTGTGTGTGTGTAAGGTATCATGTGGAAGTGAAAGCATGTGTGTGTGTGTGTGTATGTGAGGAAGTCTGTGTAAATATATATGTGTATGTGTGTGAGAAAGACAGAGAGTGTGTATGAGAGAGACTGTGTGTGAGAGAGGGAGCCTGTAGAAGTAAGAGTCTGTGTATGGTGAGGGAGTCTATGTGAGAGAGAGACAGAGTGTGTATATGAGAGAGACTGTGTGTGAGAGGGGGAGCCTGTAGGAATAAGAGTCTGTATATGTGTGTGACGGAGCATCTGTGTATGTGACAGCATGTGGGTATGTGAGGGAGCTTGTGAGAGTGTGGGTGTGCATGAGGGAGCCTCTGTGAATGTGTATGTGAGGGAGCCTGTGGGAGTGACAGCCTATGAGTATGTGTGAGAGAATATGTGTGTATGAAGAAGCCTGTGGGAGGGAGTATGTGTGCGTGTGTGTTACAGAGAGGGAGCGAGTATGAGAGCATGTGTGTGTGGTGTGAGAGAGAGAGAGGAGAGAGTGCATCTGACAGCATGTGTGTGAGAAAAGGAATGTGTGTGTGAAAGACAAGAAATATAACTGTGTGAGGGAATGAACATGTGTGTGTTATAGAATGTGTGTATATGGCAGAGAGAGGATAAAGTTTGTGCGCTCCACTCCACCTCACCCCATTAATCCAAGACATCTCGGTGATTGGTAAACAAAAATTCTCAGGTGTGGAGAGTGGAGGATTTTTTTTTATCCCTATTAGTTTTAATTATTGTTATGTGATGTGTCTGTTTATTTGAAATATTTTATTGGTGTTTGGTAAATTTTTAAAAATTGTTATGAGTTTTTAATTATTGGATGTTATTCTATTCATCAGCTGTTTTCAAATATTTATTCTTTTTATTAGTATGGTTATAGTATTATGATTGTTTTATATTTCTTGATTGCATTGTTTGATGTTTTCTGAGGAATGGTGATGTTTTGTTTTTCCATTGTTGCACTGTATACACATTCTAGCTTCTTGCAGTTTCCAGTTCAGTTTTTGTCTGCATATCTGTATTTCTACTTTATGGTCTCTTTATTCTGTATTTGGCGAGGGTCTGTTTGTGTTCTGCATGAAGTATTATGCTAGCTTATTTATGTATAGGGATCTATAGCAGCCTGACTTGTTCTGTGTTCCTAATAGGAGGTGTATTCGTGTTTTAGGGCCTGGTGTAATATTTGCAGTTTTGCCTTTTCAAAGATAGAGTTGTTACTCTTTGAGTCTGACAGTTAGGATTTTATGGTATAGCACGTTTCCTATAGGTTCTGAATACATTTTTATATGATTATATAATATTATACAATGTTACCTGGTAGTGGAGTTTGTGTTGCTGTTACTGAGGTGACACCAGAATTTGAATATTATTTTTCTATGGTGAGTGGTAAGGGGAATTGTCTTGTTCTGCTCTGCACCCTTTGTTGGAGGAGTTTATGTGAATGCAGGGTAGGGTAGAACTTGAGGTGCAGGTTTTATATTGGGATTCTGTCCTATCCTGTATAAACCCCAAAACTTCATTTCCATATATAAGAATTTTTATTGATTGATGTTCTTGATAATTTTAGTAGTAGTTCTACTAAATGGTTGAAACTAGCCAGGGGTTTCCTGTCTCTATATGTACTGAATTTGGTAAGAGGCAGATGTGTGGAGAGAGCCATTGGATCCCTGCTAAGATTGAACTAACAGGGTGGTTTCCCTGTCACAGGTGATTAAAAAAAAAAAAAAATAATAATAATAATAATAAAACACCATGGAGGGGGTTGGGAGGGAAATATTTGCACCAAACCTCTTCTCACTTCTCCCTTATTTCTCCTTATCCCTTCCACACCAGTCTCTCACTCTCTACTCTGGAGTCAATCCCAACCAGTCCCCCTCTTTTCCTTCACCAATTCATCCCTGCCCGAGGTTCTCTTCCTCCACCAGTCCATCTTCGTCAGTCTCTCTCTCTCCCCCCCTCCATCCCCCTCCATCCCCCTCCATCCCCACCAGCCTCTCTCTTTCCCTCTCCCTTCATGAGTCCATTCCTGACATTCTTTCTCTCCCTCCACTTCTGCCAGTCTGCCTTTCTCCCTCCACCAATCGCTCTCTCTCTCCCTCCCTCCACCAGACCATTTCCACCAAACTCTTTCTCTCTCTTTCTCCCTCCCTCCCCGTCCATCCTTGCCATCCTCTCTCTCTTTCTCCACCAGCCCATTCTCCCAAGTTGCTCCAGATCCAGACAGATCCAACTCTGTGGTTGCTTGTAGTTATAGTACATAAGTTACTGAATATAAGTACACTCTTGTACATTTACTGCTGTGCTCTGAAATTATATGTATTCAGTTTATGAGTAAGTGTTATTTAATAAATTTTGGAGCTTAAAAAGATTGGGAAACCCTATTTTATACCATGTATTATTAAGGCAGGAGTTATCAACTATTTTTTTTTTGCAAGTGCCAAAAAACATGTAACATGTCCTGAAGAGATGTTGGTGAGCCAACTCCTACCATGCAGGATGGGAATGGAGAGAAGATCCCACAATGAAATACAGTGCCGGGTGAGGAGGAGGGGGGCTGAATGGGAATGAAATCCTGTCCAAGTTTTGCTTTGTCCTACCCAACTTCCCTGACGAAATTGTGCACCGATCTTCCTGCCAGTGTCTATCCAACTGCATCACTGCATGCCCATTCATCCTCCCGGCACACAGCTCCTTTTTAAATGCTGATACCATAAGGATTTTCAGAACTCACTGTCTGGTTGGGATAATCTCATGCAATGTGAGATTTAGTCCTTCTGATTCATGAATTTAAAAAAAGTTTGTGGTACTGGCATTTAATAGAAACATAGAAATGATGGCAGAAAAGGACCAATGGTCCATCCAGTCTGCCCAGCAAGCTTCCCATGGTAGTATCTGCCGTGCCGTGCAGGTTACCCCCATGTATCAGGCAGTTTTGCTTGACATGCTTTGCTTATGGACTTAGCAGTAGAAGCAGTCTTGGTTTTTTCATTAATGTCTTTAAAAAAAGTCATGGCTTATGTTGGTTGTCTCTGAATCCAAATTTCTCTTTCCTTTCAGCCCCCACCACCTCCTTCGAAACAGAGAGTGATACAGCAGTTGCATCAAAAAGCATCAAGGCTTATTGGTTAAGGATAGTAATCTCATGCCTTCTATTAAGGGTAATAACTGCTACTCTGTGTGGATACCCCCATGCTCATCAGTTCTGCAGACCATAAAAGGCAGAGCTCTCATTGGTTGCTGACTAAATCCAATTCCCCTTTTCCCCTGCCACTGAAGCAGAGAGCAATGTTGCAGTTGCATCAAAAGTATCAAGGCTTATTGGTTAAGGATAGTAACTGCCGTACAAGCAAGTTACCCCCCATGCATTCTTTCTTCATTTCCTTTAGGTCTTGGCCATAAAAGCAGTCCAGTGCTTTTTTCCTTATGTCTGTGTAACAGTATCCCAGACCATGGAAGTCAGGGCCCTCGGTTGTCGTCTGAATCCAATTCCTCTTATCCCCCTGCCGTCTAAGTGGGGAGCAATTTTGCAGTTGCATTTAAAGTATCCCCTAGCATGTGTGCCATGTGGAATTAATGGACCTTTTGCATGTGGAGTATCAAGAGTGGAAGAAATTCTGTTTGTGGCTAAAGAGGATTGGTGAATATTGCTTTTCTGTGTGACTCAGGGACTTAAAGTTTGGGGGAGAAGTGAAATTGTGAGTAAATTAATCTTTAGCTTGTGTGCTTAATTAGAAAGAAAAGTTAGGTAATTTTAAGTGTATGTGCCTGATCAAAAGAAAGGAAAGGTAGAAGTTTCCTCAGATCGAGGCAAGAGCTGGAGACCACCCATGACTAGTCCCTCATGCCAGGCTGCATATTTTGATAAAACAGTTCATTTGGTATCCTCAGACTACAAGTGGATAGGGCCACCAATGACTCACTGGGTGCAAATGACCTGACAAAAGGTGATCCTGGCAGTCCAGATCCTGATGAACAGCTCACCATCTGAGAGGTTGCCACAGGGAAAACCCTCGAATTGGACATCACTTGGCATCCTTTCATAGGTTGGATGTAATACTCCTTTTAGGTCTTCAGTTCTTTAGATATAAAGATTAAAATCAGGGGAACAATATTAAATCTCTCTCACCACTCTGGAGCAGGTTGTCATATTCCATTGGATTGACTCCTTTTCCCCTTCAGAACTCCTGAGTGGTGTACTAGTCGACCCTCATTCAAATGAGTGGCCTTTGCCTCTGTTTACTTCTCCCGGCCGCATAGCTAGTAAACTTCATTCCATCCCTTGGGGCCTTGTCTGGATAAGTGGTCTCCTAAGGGGAGGCCTAGCTCACTCAGACGTCTGCTCCTTCTCTGATTTGGTCATCTGGAGGCTTTCTTCTACCAAGACTCCCCAGTTGGATCGGTCCAGCCACAGATGGTGTGCCAAGGCCACTGGTTTGATAGGCCTCAGTTGCCTCCTCTGAAGGCGATGATCTGCCTCCACTCACTGGTATTTCAGGAGCTGCAGCCACTCCCATTGTTGCTAGCACAAATGTCGCTCAGTCCCCGCTGCTATCTGATCCCTCAGATGGCAATATCAACCATCCTTCATGATGGTTCTCTCCAAGGCAGTCGCTAGTTGAGTGCTGGTGATTCCAGGGACAGGCACAATGCTCATCAACTTGGCCGCCTTGCACATCAGGCCAAGACAGTTGTAGCACTGGAGCTAGATGGGTTGGACCAGCTGACGGGTATAGTAGTGCTGGCATTCCCAAGCCCCCATAGCTTGAGTACCTTTAAGGGTGATTTTAACCCATGAGGGGTGAAAAAAGTCAACATCTCAGCGGTGGGCGAGGTGTTTCCTGAAGCAGTTCCTGCACTGGGGTTGTCTTGGTCTGCCATTCCGGCACTGCTTCATGCTCTACGGTGGTTACTGGAGTCCATAGCCGAGCCACGAGTGAAAGGGTGGCAAGAGCGAGCGGAACCATCCATCATTGAGCAAAGGATGTGTGCTGTGTCACCGCGTTTGATGATTTTTGCACTCAAACTAGCTGCAATGGTGGTAATGAGCTCCTCACAGGCTGTGCCTTGTGCTAAGATGCTGTCAGTGTGATGATGTAGCGCTGACGGTCCAGCGTTGTCCCAGCCGATGATGTCATACGTTTGCAGACATACCCCCTCTTTTGGAGTGTTTTGCTTGCTGCCTATAACTTTGGCGGGAATGGCACTTTCGACGGGCATGGTGGCTATTTTACAAGCTTTCACAGTTCTTGCCTTAAACGTCCAACCAATTGAAACAGTTGGTATATAGCGATTCCCAAATCAATTTCATCCATCTTCACACCCCACACTCCTAGCCCCACGTTCATGGGCGCCATTTTATGTATTCCCTTACTTCAGTCTTAGGGCCAAATTGGTGCAGGGGAGGGGACACACTCAGGCCTGGGGCCAAGTCCCAATTTCTTTAGCATCAGTCCTTTCAACTTTGGAGCGTGGATTCTGTCGAAGGGGGAGAGGCTTAACCTCCTGGGCCCAAGGTATGCAAGGGAACAGGGAACCCACTTCCAGTCTTTTTTCACTCTCTCCCATTTAGTACTGACTGGTTGTTGGCTCACAGAGATGGTACCTTCCTTCAGAATAAAAACAGGCAGGACACTGGAGGTGGTGTTCAAATAAATTTTACTGTAACAAAAAATATCTGCACAGTTCATTCAAAAGATAACGTTCAGGGGTTTTCACAAAAACAAAAAATGTTCACAGTGCCTATTCTCACTTTGTTGTTCTCTGAGCCAATAATCCCTATAGGGTAGGGACTAACTTGACATCCACACTCCTGGGTGACTGAAAGTGTGCGCCTGGCAAAAAAGGCCAGGTCTTGATTTCGCGGATAGCAAAGTTCCAAAACTTCACGGATAGCAAAGTTCCAAAACTTCTCTCAAAAAACTTCTTTTCTCCAGGCATATGCAGAAGCCAACCCCACTTCAAATGGGTGCCAGGGCATGCAACGCGCCCAGATTCTCTTTCCCTCAGGCCAGGGGATTCCATCCTGAAACTGGGATCAAGTCTCAAAACAGTCTCATTTCTAAAAAGTCAATCTCATCCACAAAAACTCCTTTCCTTTTTCTTCTCCAGGCCAGGGAAGACCTAGCGAAGGACCACAGCCAAAACACTCCTTCTAACCCCTGCTCAGCTCCAATACCCTCTGCTTTCTGCAGGTGTTCAGCCCCAATTTATAGGGCCAAGCTGACCAAGCCCAGCCTTGGGAGAAGGAAACATTTAGGGATGGTCTAAAAACTGCAAATCCCCAGTGTTAGTCAAAAGGGAAAATTTGTTAGTAAGGGACCGGAGTATCTCTTACATAAAACTTTTCAAAATTTACATTAACATTTTTACTCTTGTATGAATTTACTGTGTGGTTTTATTTTTTCTATGTGTGGACCCCCTTGCAGTCCTCTAAACGGATATTCCGTGTTATCTGCTTCAAGAATCTTCCAATAAGGGAAGGTTCAGGGGGAAGATCAGTGAGGTGTGAGTGACCAGTGAACCGGTGGGAGGTGTTTTCCTCCTAAGGGGATGGGTTCCCCTTAGGTAATATAAACAGTTTTTCTCATGAGGTACACGGAGGAGTTACCGAGGAGATTACCTGACATTAATGAGAGAGAATGAGGAGAATTGAGGGAATCTTAGCTAAGGATTCCAGAATGCTGAGAGTTTTGTTTTTTCCATTTGAGAAGCTGAGAAAGTTGCAGCTCAAGCCTACAAGGGCATAGGACTGAAGTCTGTGAACCAGAGGGTGCTGGAGGAGCTGAGGAGGGGCTTCTGCCAGGACTGCCATGAGCAAGGGGTGAATTTTCAAAATGTTACCTGTGTAAAAATTAGCATAAATGCATGTACATAGCCTAACTTGTGTATTCTGTATTTTCACTTTCAAATGCACATATATGCATGTAAAAAAAGGAGTAGTCTAGGGGTGTTCTGGGACAGGTCCAGCATTTACGCATGTAAACTGTTATTTTAAAAGACATGCATGTAGATTTGCCAATTTACCTATTTTTACACCTGCTCATTATCTGGCATAAGTGATATTAATGTGTTTATTGTGTAGTACTGACTGGGTGAGAGGTCTGGGTGAACCGGGCGGAGTTCAGGCTGAAGAACCAGGAAGATCTTGATGACCTGAAGAAGGGCTGGGCGAACTGGTGGACTAATTGGTAAAACTAATAATTTCCTTGACGCACGTATGTTTTAAAATCCATTGATTTACGCAAGAAAGTCCTACTTTATTGTTGCACATAAAATATACCTGCGTATATTTTTAAAATAGGTAGGAAAAGTACATGTGTTCAATACATTGGTACATGTTCTTTCAATGCATTGCATGTATTTGCGCATAAGGTTATATACATTCATATGTTAAGGGACAGAGATATGCGTATTTTATAAAACGCATGTACATCATATGTGCAGGTTATAAAGTACTAGTGTAGATCTGCTCGTGGCTATATATACGCATATATGCTCATGTTGCCACACAAATATGTTTGAAAATTATCCTCTAAGAGCACAAGAGATTCTATCCTGTTTGTGAAGATACAAGTGAACTGCGAGTTGTATGTTTTCTTCAGCGGGACTGGAGGGGAAATCTGGGCCTGCTGTGTGTTCTGTGTCCAGGGAGCTTATCCCAAAACACTTGGGTGTAGCGTAGTGAGCTGAAGTGAATAAAATTCCTGAGTACTTAAACTTCCTTTTATGACAGTTGCTGGATGGGCTATCTGGACATATGTATGTGCTCTCTGGAACCCAAATTCACAGCTGGTGAATCAAGCTTTATTTGTTCTGAACTTTACATTGATCTGGAATTAAAATGTGATGTCAGGACAATAGTGCGCTCTCATGTTATGCCTATCCTGTATCACCTTGTACATCCCTCGAGAGGCCCATCTTGGTACAGCATTGTTTCTGAAAGCACTAGCAGTAAGTTTTCTTAAGTGGTACAAGATAAACTTAACTCAGAGGAGTGACGTTTATCCTCATTTCTGAGCTCAGATATTGTAAATTTAATGAACAACAAGCACTCTCTCTCTCTCTGCAGTGTCCTCCCATCTGTTCCCATAGATTTCTCAGTGATGTATCAGCCATGAAAGGGCCCTGATAGTAAGTAAACCATGTGTCCGCAGTTCTGCAACAGAACATTCAGTGGGGACAAGAGTGCTTTGCACCAAAACAAAAATCATTTGGTATAAAAGATGAACCTCTTTTCATTCTTGGGTGAGGAAGCATACTATAGAATGAAAAGTACAGATTAAGGATGACAGCACTAGGGCTGGTACACTAGAAACCTTTCCCTGACCCACACCACTCCCCAAATTATCCTTTTTCTGAATTATCAGCAACTTGGTGGAATTTATTTGTTTTCTCCTCTTAGCTGAGTTTGACTGAAGATGTCTGGTGCTGTAACCCCATGTGCATGTCATCATTTCAAAATGGGGAATGGATTGTGTAGTGAACATAAGATATGCCATACTGGCTCAGCAAGGATCCATCAAGCCCAGTATCCTATTTCCAACAGTGGCCAATCCAAGTCACAAGTACCTGGCAAATACATAAACATTAGATAAATCACAAGCTACTATTGCTTAATAATTACCATAATAGCAGTTATGGATTTTTCCTATAGGAACTTATCCAAACCTTTTTAAAATCCAGTTATACTAACTGCTGTAACCACATACTCTGGCAATGAATTCCAGAGCTTAACTGCGCTGAGTGAAAAATAATTTTATTTGATTTATTCTAAATGAGCTACTAGTACTTGGTAACTTCAATGAGTGCCCCTTGAGAGAGTAAATAACCAATTTACTTTAACTTGTTCAAGTCCTTTCATGATTTTGTAGACCTCTATCATATCCCCCCTCAGTCGTCTATTCTCCAAACTGAACAGCCCTAATTTCTTAAGCCTTTCCTCATAGGGCAAGTCGTTCCATGCTCCTTATCATTTTGGTCACCCTTCTCTGCACTTTCTCCATTGCAGAGAAGGGCGACTAAAATGTACTCAAACTTTCTCCTAGAACACTGGTTAGAATCTGTCCCAGCATGGTAGTGATCAAATGTTATCATGTGCCACTTGCTTACCTATGGGGAAATACATGTGCATATATTGGACACATGGAAATAAGCACAAAAAAGGGGGTTGAATTAGAACACGTTTGAAACTTTATTTATTTTATTTATTTAATGCATTTTTCTATATGGACCAAACCTTCACATCGGTTTACAACTTCTACATAAAAATACATTATATCATACAAAAATAAAAATGTACATACATCATTAATTAAAATTTACATCCCTTATTACAAAACTAAAACATATATCCTAAAATGACTGTACTTGAAACCTGCTTCAAAAAGTATGCATTGCTGTATCTGTAAGTTGCTTTTTCTCAACTGTTACTCTCATTAAAAGCCTGTTTGAACTTGTGAGCAGTAATGCCCAGTCGTCATCAAGGCTTCAACCTTGGCTACTGGCCATTCATGCATCTTCCATATGCATTCATATTTTAGTTGTTTTAAAAAAAAAAATCTATCTACAGTGGCGAATAATATATTTCACATTTACTTATCTCTTGCTTGGATCAGGAAGTACATGATATATACTCTCCACTTGAGATACATTTTTTTGTAGATGATTGAATTATGAATGTATGTGGAAGATGAGCAAATGGACAGTAGCTGGATTGCAACCTTGACCATTGGTGCTACTGCTCCCAAGTTTCAAATTTGTGCTAATTTTGACTCCTTTATACACTGGTTGCCTATGGGAAATGAACTGGTGGTCCCAGTCCAAATTCCACCAGAAAACCCAGAAATCCAACAGGTGTACTTACATGCAGCATTCACATCATATCCTTTAATCAGGCAGCACAGGTTCACACATATGCTTTGTGATATACAGACAAAGTCTCCAGAACTCTTTAAAGGACTGGTCCTCCTTAAGAAACTGCCAACTGAGAGAGTTTCCCTTCACAAGGATAAGAAGGTAGCACCAGGAGGTTAGAGAGACCCTGAGTGTCCACAGAAGCCAAATCCATCTTAGGACTACTAGGGTGTGCCACCCCTGTCTTTTATTTTGTTAAATAATAAAAGTAGTATGGAGAACTGGAGAACCGGCCAGAGTCCTGTCTCCCTTTTCTTCTGATACAAATATCAAACCTTGACTGCTGGTAAGGCCTCACATATGGTGTTAGAAGTCGGATTTCCTGGTCTGCACTGAGCACAGACTAGAGACCTATACCTGCAGAAAACAAAAAAAAGGGTGATATTTTTCTTTCCTTTGTTTCTGGGGCAAGGCTGCAGGAACAGCCAGAATTTTAGTACATCAGACCAAGGGGGTTAGCCCTGCCTGCATAATCAGAGCTTAACAAGTTAATAAATGCAAAGAGGTGACATTTTGTTCTTTCCCTTATCTGCTTTAGAAGGGAGCCATATTTTTCCCCTCCCCTACTCCAGGAAAGTAAAGCAGAATTTCTTTTTCCATATGCCATACCTTTTGAATTGAAATGGGGAACAAATATTGAAAGCCCTGGTCGCAGGCCAACAGCAAGTACAAACGGTGGCACAGAACTATACCACCCAGCAGTAGGCGCTGCTAGATCAGTTTAGCCTAATAAAAAACACACTGGTGAATGATTGAAATGGAAAGCATAAATGTTTCCAAAAGTAACAATCCTCAAATCTAGAGACCATCATACAGCTTGAGAGAATAAAGCTCTCATTTAAAAGTGGCAAGAAACCTTGTAAACCCCACCAAATGTGCTAACGCTCTACAAACTTTAATTATAGGTCTCGAGAATTTAGAGGCTTGTAAGGACTCACTTCCCTCGTGCCCTTGTTATTAAAGAATTTTTTTGTAAATTGCATATAAAAGAGTCTTTAAATGAATGACACTTAGGTCATATGTAGTCCATAAAGTAGACACTTAAATGTAGACGCCAACCCAATACGAATTGTATTTTGGTGCTTTGTCAGAGGCTGTGTCCAACAAACAAATAGGATTTCTATTCAATAATAGTTTGTCTTCTTCTTACATAAGACTAAACATGCTAGCAGTCCATAATCCATGGAGTGTGCATCTCCTGGATCCACCGATAAAACTTTGCTAAGTATACTCAACTAAAGAATGCAAGAAAATGTCACAATATACTAATGTCATATGAATGACCCAATCAGAGTCTTTATTTTGAAATAATGACTGACCAATCAAAAGAAAGGAGGAGGTACCATAAAAAGAGAAGGAGGTACCAAAAGAAGAGAACCCCAATAGAAATCATAGTAGAGAAGTCCATTCGACTGCATTGTTCATCCCACATGGGTGGACAGTATTAAGGTTAAAGATCCACTGCTTTTCCTTAAAATTCAAAGTAGAAGGCATATCCCCGCCCCTTATTGGAATCTTAACCATTTCAAGAATGGTCCACGTGAGATATTCAAATCAGTGGCTGTGTAATAAACAATGTTTTACCATAGGTGCATCAATTTTATGGGTATTTATTTGACTGCGATGTTCCTGTAATCTTGTACGTACAGATCTACATGTGCATTCAATATTCAGTTAAGGACATGGACACTGAATTAGATATACAACATTACTCGAATCATAGTCAGTGTATGTCCTATTTTCATCGATGGTGTGTGTTCTTGGATCTTCCCACGTTGACCCGTGAATGCAGTATTGACACATATCACAACTTCGGCAAGAGAAATGATCTATTACAGGCATTTGAGTCCCTATATCTTCACTGTGATCATTAAGAGGCTCTTACCACATTGTCCCTAATATTGGAACCCCGTTTATATGATATCAAAGGTTCCTCTGAAAATACTGAATGTAAACCCAAAAGGTGCCAATGACACTTAATGCTCCGAACTATTAAAGCTGCTTTTTCCAAATACTGAAGCACACACACATCTTGACAAATATCCTTCTTAGAACGATATTGAGGAAAAGCATTGTAGTCTGAAAAGATAGCACCGATGATAAGCTGTACGTATTATTGCAAAAGGATAACCTTTTTCAAAAAAAATGCTTAGCCAAATGGTAAGACTGTGCTTTAAATTCCTCAATGGTCAAACAAATCCTTCTAATTCTGAAAAACTGACTTATTGAAGTCCAGTTTTAAAAGGCTTAGGGTGGAAACTGTGATACATAAGTAAATTGTTCCAATCAATATCTTTGCAATAAACTAGTGCAACTAGTATAACTAGTTTATCTTCCTTTTTAACAATCAAGATGTCCAGAAAAGATATATACTCTGCTGATGGGAAGTCATGGTAAATTTAAAAAATGGATCACAAGTATTGAGCCAATTCAAAAAAGCGGTGAACACTGCTGAGGATGAATTCCACAACAAGAATAAATCATCAATATAGCAAATCCAAAAGTGATATGGGAAAAGAATAGAATGCTTCCATTACATTGGCCACAGAGGGTGCAACAGAAGATCAAAAACTTAGAAGGGACAAGGAGAATTATTCCACCAATAATGTGTATCGTTCATTAAACAAGCAATCACATAGTGATGGTACATGCAAAAGAGTCACATTTGATGACTCTGGAGATGACCATGTTAGCGGTTCTGATGACTCTGATTCTGGTCATCCTAATTTTGCGTTAGCATGTTCCACCTCTTTTTTTAAGATGCAAAAAGAGAGAAAGATGGCAGCGTCAAGTAAACCAACAGCATCCACATCTAGATCCAAAAGGTCGAGCACTTTCCACGTGGGAGGGTCCGATGACAGGTCCAAGTCTCATCAGGATTCACAGTATTTAACCTTTCCTGTTTCCCCCATACCTTCAGCGCAGGAGGCAGTTCTAAATTTAGGACTATCTTTCGTGCCTACGAATCTCCATAATCCCTTTGAATGTCGAATTTCTATACATCGTTTCATCAGAAAGTTGCAAGTGAAACTATATTGTTCATCCAACAACTTGATTGATGACACTGTTTCCACTGTTTGTAATAAGTCTAAATGGATGCTACTAGGACCATTAGACCCTTACAATGCCTCTTTTCATGATTTGATTTTAAAGGACATTGAAATGATTGAAAATCAGTCTACTAGAATGTATTTTAATCTTAACAGTGATCTAGGCAAGGCGTTGAAGTCTCTGATACTTGATTAATAATTAAAACTGCAGACAAGGGAGCAGTGTCATGATACAAGACTCTGTGGCTTATTTTTCAGAGTTAATCACGATTCAGTTGACAAATATTATTATCGGTGTCTTGATGGGGGATCCTACTCCTGTTTTACAAACTCATATTGATTTTTTGTTAGTGGAGGAAAATTCTCCATTTTTAACAAGGGAGTGGCATTTTCTTTATGGTGAACATCCCCCTGTGCCTGTACTATATGGTGTGCCTAAAATGCATAAGATCTTTTCAAACCCACCAGCCAGACCCATTATTTCCAGCAGTGGGTCATTTTTTGAAACTTTAGCAATTTTTTTTTGCTAAATCCCTACAACCATATGTACACAAAATGAAATAATATGTTCAAGACACAACCCAAGTGTTGTCTAAGTTACAGTCTTTACCATCTTTGAAACAAGAGACTCTTCTTGTTAAAATGGATGTAACATTGTTGTATACCAATAAAGCAATCCAAATTATTGAGGCTTTATTTGTAAGAATGATAAAACTCATTGAGTTCCATCAAGTTTTCTTATGTCTACAGCCAATTTTATTTTGCAAAAAAATTTTTTTTTAATTTGATGACATTATTTATGGGGTCTTCTGATGTACCATCTGTGGACAGTTTAATAATAAAGCACTGGAAGAAGGTTTCATATATCCATCTGAATTCTTTTCCCATATCACTTTTTGGATTCGCTACACTGATGATTTATTCTTTTTGTGGAGTTCATTCTTACCAGGTTAACCACTTTTTTTGAATTGGCTCAATAATTGTGATGCATTTTTGAAATTTACCCTGACTTCCCATCAGCAGACTATATCTTTTTTAGACATCTTGATTGTTAAAAAGAAAGATAAACTAGTTATATCTGTTTATCGCAAAAATATCAATCGCAACAATTTATTTATGTATCACAGTTTCCACCCTAAGCCTTTTAAAACTGACTTCTTTAAGAATTAGAAAGATTTGTTCAACCACTGAGGAATTTAAAGTACAGTCTTACCATATGGCTAAGTGTTTTTTTGAAAGAGGTTATCCTTTTGCAGTAATACGTACAGCTTATAGTCAAACTCTCTTTTCAGACTGTGATGCCCTTCTTCAATATTGTTCTAAGAAGGATATTTGTCAAGACATAAGAAACATAAGAAATTACCATACTGGGTCAGACGAAGGGTCCATCAAGCCCAGCCTATTGTTTCCAACAGTGGCCAATCCAGGCTACAAGTACCTGGCAAGTACCCAAAAATGAATTGCTGTAATAGCAGTTTATAGATTTTTCCTACAGGAACTTATCTAAACCTTTTTAAAACCCAGTTACACTAACTGCTGTAACCATATCCTCTGGTAATGAATTCCAGAGCTTAACTATGTGCTGAGTGAAAAAGAATATTCTTCAATTTGTTTTAAATGAGCTACTTGCTAACTTCATGGAGTGCCCCTAGTCCTTCTAGTATCTGATAGTAAATAACCATTTCACATTTACTCATTCAAGACCTCTCATGATCTTAAAGACCTCTATCATATCCCCCCTCAGTCATCTCTTCTCCAAGTTGAACAGCCCTAACTTCTTTAGCCTTTCCTCATAGAGGAACCATTCCATTCCCCTTATTATTTCAGTTGCCCTTCTCTGCACTTTTTATTGTACTCCATCTTGAACATTTTGCATGAGTGTAGATAACAAATTCTTTTAAATGAATAAATAAATATAGACACAAAGGTTGGAAAATTGTTTATTTGAGGTTTGGTTAAGATTTCTGTGCTAGTAGGGCAGAGTCAAAGGTGGGAGGCAAGGTGGTATCTGCCCTTTTTATCCAGTCCTGCAGACACCAGCGTAAATAAAATATTTTACTGAAGGTTGGGAAAGAGTGAGGAGGTTGAGGTGGTATGCAAAACATAGGTTCAAAATCTCTCTCTTTAATATTGGCAGCTCCAGTATTGAGAGAGGCTGTGATTATTATGGCTTGAATTGAGGTGGATAATGTTTTATTTATTTTTGTAACAAGGGAAACATTTCCCTGTTATATCCCATAGGAGACAGCAGCTATTGCTGGGGTTTCCAAACCGAGGGCAGGAGAGCACCACATGCAGCGATGTGGTCCTGGAGCTGGGGAGATAGTTAACTGCTAAGCTGCTAGAGCTCAGGACATGCAGATGGTGGAGAGTGTTATGTGGGCTCTCCAAGCTTGAAACTGCCTCTGGGCTAGAATATGTGATTGCCGGAAGTGCTGCACGGGATGGGGAGGCAAGGGCAGTTCCAGAATAAAAGTGCCTGGGCTCGAGGAGTGCAGAGTAGGGAAATGATCCAAGCCTATGGAGTTGGGAAGGAGGGAGAATCACAAATTGAAAGGTGAGCTGAGCCTTCCAATGAAGGGATGTCTAACATGCTGAGGATTGAGGAATGGGAATCAGTGAAGGGATGGGTAAACCAAGCCTGCAGAGGAGAGCATCGGGCCAAGAAGAGGTGAGGAGGAATCTGTTGGGGCGTGTAGGGCTGGAAAGAGGAACTGGTAGGGGAAAAGATAAAGACAGGTCAGCGAGAAATGGAGAAAAGAGTAGACTAATGGAATGCAGGAGCTGGAAGAGGGGTATTAAACCCTCTACCCAAAATATAAAATACAAAAGAAGAATTAATAGTGCAGAGGGAGCAATGAAGGGAGGGGTAAACAAAGGAAAAGATAGGGCCAGAAGGAAGAGGAGAGAGCAGTGGTGATTAGGGATGTGAATCGTGTCCTCGATCGTCTTAACGATCGATTTCGGCTGGGAGGGGGAGGGAATCGTATTGTTGCCGTTTGGGGGGGTAAAATATCGTGAAAAATCGTGAAAATCGTTAAAAAATCGAAAAATCGAAAAAACCGGCACATTAAAACCCCCTAAAACCCACCCCCGACCCTTTAAATTAAATCCCCCACCCCCAAATAACTTAAATAACCTGCGGGTCCAGCGGCGGTCCGGAACGGCAGCGGTCCGGAACGGGCTCCTGCTCCTGCATCTTGTCGTCTTCGGCCGGCGCCATTTTCCAAAATGGCGCCGAAAAATGGCGGCGGCCATAGACGAAAAAGATTGGACGGCAGGAGGTCCTTCCGGACCCCCGCTGGACTTTTGGCAAGTCTCGTGGGGGTCAGGAGGCCCCCCACAAGCTGGCCAAAGTTCCTGGAGGTCCAGCGGGGGTCAGGGAGCGATTTCCCGCCGCGAATCGTTTTCGTACGGAAAATGGCGCCGGCAGGAGATTGACTGCAGGTCGTTCAGCGAGGGTTCCGGCGCCTCGCTGAACGACCTCCTGCAGTCGATCTCCTGCCGGCGCCATTTTCCGTATGGAAAATGGCGCCGGCCATACGCGTATGGCCGGCGCCATTTTCTGTACGAAAACGATTCGCGGCGGGAAATCGCTCCCTGACTCCCGCTGGACCTCCAGGAACTTTTGGCCAGCTTGTGGGGGGCCTCCTGACCCCCACGAGACTTGCCAAAAGTCCAGCGGGGGTCCGGAAGGACCTCCTGCCGTCCAATCTTTTTCGTCTATGGCCGCCGCCATTTTTCGGCGCCATTTTCCAAAATGGCGCCGGCCGAAGACGACAAGATGCAGGAGCAGGAGCCCGTTCCGGACCGCTGCCGTTCCGGACCGCCGCTGGACCCGCAGGTTATTTAAGTTATTTGGGGGGGGGTTCGGGAGGGTGGGGGATTTAATTTAAAGGGTCGGGGGTGGGTTTTAGGGGGTTTTAGTGTGCCGGCTCACGATTCTAACGATTTATAACGATAAATCGTTAGAATCTGTATTGTATTGTGTTCCATAACGGTTTAAGACGATATTAAAATTATCGGACGATAATTTTAATCGTCCTAAAACGATTCACATCCCTAGTGGTGATAGGTGAGAGTGAGGAAGAGACTGTGATGTGGATGGGCTATTTGGATGGGGTGGGGGGGACTGGATCAGGAGGGAGAAGGCTGGTGGGGATGAGGTGGGCTTGGGGAGAAGAAGGACAGGTGGGAGGGAGTGCTTCCCTGGTTTCTGTTTTGGCCACATGAGTCTTCCCCATGTCCACATTACCTGCTCCTCTCTGGACATTCGCATACTGGTTGGTCAATCACACTCACAACCTATTGCATTAAATTTTGCTTTTTTTTTTTTTTTGCAATCATTTTGTAAAGTTGGCTGCTATGGTGCAGGGGAGGGAAAGAAGCACAGGAGCAAAACTATCCCGCCCTTGCCCCCCTACCCCGCTCCCGGACCGAAGGCCTCTCAATCACATCTCCTGCTCCCTTCTCTCTCTCTGTAGACAAACAAAGCCTTCAGGAGATCCTTCAGGGAGTGCGGGCTGAAGGAACCCAAGGGCTCCGCAGCAGCAGCAGCCGCCGGCTTCGTTGCCGGGCGAAGTCCTCCTTCCAGTGCCTTCACGCAACAGCTGCGCCGACCCCCCAAGAATAACAAATGCAACCGATCTCCCCCCTCCCCCCACCACCACAGCTGGAGAAACTTCCCCCTCTCGCCTGGAAGTGGCAGGAGCGCGGCGCCCGTCCTCCGGCCTCCCCCCTCCTGTCACTTTGCTCTCTGCGGGGCTCGGGACCGGGACCGGGTTCGGTTTGCTTGCCTCACCTTGGCAAGGACTCAAGAGCAGCACCCCCCGGGCCTTGCACTTTCGCTTTGCAGTGCTGCTCCCCACAGGCGTCCGGTCTGGGCGGGAAGAAACCGGGCGCAGCCTTAAGCACTCGTTTACATGGGAAAATCATAATTCTAGTTAAAAAACCCCAAAACAAAACACAACAGAAGGGCCTCCCCAAAGAAGTCATTTTCTTTTTCCCGGGGCTCTCCACATGCCTTTCCAAGTGGGTGGCCGCTCTTGCGAGCCGTTGGGCTCCTCCGCCTATTATTCGGCCAGGGCCATCAATTGTACCCGTTTCTACCCCTCTCTTGTTTTGTTTTGTTTTTTTTTGGCAGCTGCGCTCATCACAGCAACTGGCCGGGCTGGGGGGAGCGACTGCTGCCCCGAGGTTGAACTCCAACACGGGAGCAGGATCGGCAGCGCCTGCCACTTTTTGCACTGCTGCTTACTCCGGGGCTGCACGGGACAGGAGCACCGTCCCGTTTCATCGGAGCTCAGTGGGTGGGGTAGGGAGATCTGGGCTCCGCTGCGAAGCCGGGAGGCTGCCTTGATGCTATTTAACCCTCTGTGTTCTGCTCTACCGTTTCCTTGCACCGCATGTACTTCACGGTTTTGCATAAATTCCCTTATAGGTTTTTGGTTTTTTTTTTTTTTTTTTGTTCATTCTCTCTCTCTCTCTCCCCCCGCCCCCCACCCCTCCAATTACTCCGTGTGTAAGTTTACCACGATGTGTGTTTTCTGAACAAATGTTGAGCACTGCAGGAGACCTAATTTCAAGCACAAGATCCAGATTGCTCTCAGAAAGTACAGAACGTCTGTCGGATTTGAGCATTAACCTTCCCAAATTGACTCGCACCCTGAAGAGATGGCTGCAAATGAATTGGAGCGTGCATGTACAATCAAGTGGACTTTTGACTGAGCAACCATTTTCGGGTCAAAATATCCAGGAAGCATATGTAAATTAATCCGATAAAGGCCAGAATGTGCAAGCTTTAATTTGATAGCACTGTTACTGAAATTAAAGAGTGATTTGGTTTGGCAAGACAAGATGTTCACTTTAGGAAAAAAAAATGTCTACTTCTGAATTCCACTTTATATATATTTTTAGTTACATTATTCTTTTTTTTTCTCAAGCAGAGCTCTGTGGATATCATTCCTCCCCTCAGCTGCTCGGATGTGTCTGTGTGCAAGCAGAACATTTGCCATTTGTGAGATAAGGGGGAGGGGGGAAAGGTACAAGAAGGTGACAAAGAGCCCTATTTTATACAAAGGAAAACAATTTCAAAGAGATCGAGTGCTTCCTTTGAGTTAAAACCTGGGAGGTCCTGCCTCTCTGAGTTTTATTTTGAGAATTTCTCAACTTTACAGCCAGAGAACATTAGAAAGCCATTACAGAGCCCTGGATCCATGTGAGAGGCTTTTGGTCCGCAGGGTCTGTGAATTCTGGGGGTGGGGTGCCAGAGTGGGGAAGGGATGTTCATAACCTCTGAGAGTGAGAGAGTCCTAGCCTTTGTATAACAGAGACACCTACTCTTGTTTCAGATTTGGAATGAGTTAGTCTCATTATGGGGGAAACAGGCTAACCAGATTACTTTGGTAGTAAAAGAGTGGATTAAAAAACTGCAGCACCGAATCAGGAGAAGGACTTGATGGGAAATATCATTTCTCTCCCACTGTGGGGTTAAAAAAACAAACCAAAAAACCTCTGCAGTGCTTTGGTTGTCAGTATTTGTTCATATGTTTTGTTTCTTATGCATTCATCTATATTCATTGTATATTTTATGAACAATTCTACCTGCTTAAATATATGTCTCTTCTATAATACTGACAAAAAAGTCCATATGGCATTCAAAGGAAGGATGTGAGTACCAGAGCAATGCAAAATAACAAATTATAATCCCCAATGAATCAGAATCTCAAGATTCGAAAGACACTCCCATGTTGAGGTTTTGGAGTGAGATTTCCAAAAGAAGAAAATACAGGGGAACAAGTATTGAATATTTTGAATATTTTTTATTTGGAAGTTAAAAATGACAAAAAATCAAAGTTGAGGAAGAAAGAGACAGAGTGTGCTGGATTAATTGAACAGTTTTGATAACAAACATAGGCCCTATGATTAGCTAGAGGGCTTTATTGTAGGCATGTTTTTGAAAAAAGTAGCCTGACGTCCAATATGAGGGTCCTTTTTCCATACCTTGCTGAGAAATATGCATAGTGGAGTTGTTTAGTTTTAGTAATCTTTTTTATAATGCACATGCATTTTTAGAACTCATGGGTACTTGTGTTTTAAAATGTGTGCTCACAAATTAAGGCAATGACTAATGCTATGGATAGTCCAGGGCCTGCGATCGAAGCCGTGTGCAAAAATTATACCAGAGCTGTTTTTTTCCCTGATTCATTTTTTATGGGTCCTTTGGACTTTGAAAAGCGATGCCGTCAGTTCACAATGTGATCTGATTACACAATGGTGGCCTTAATCCACGATGGTGGCAACTACAAGCATTCTCCTGCCTATTTCTGAGGCCATTATCTCAGGAGGCTCGAAAGAAACACCGAACGGAAGAGGAGGTCTGTGAGAGTATATTTAATAGTACAGGGGACAGGACAATTTTCAAAGTAATTTACGTGGTTTAAAAGCAACACACATAGCCACACAGGATGCGTTCCCGGGAGTGGAGATGGTATTTAAGTCAGGGGAGAAAAAGTACATGTGTACATTGCTCTTCAGATCTTTGCACAGACTTTCTCAGCTAAATTCCACGCATGGAAAAAGCAGGGTGCAAAGTGACTGCGCACGATTTGCACCCGTGGCAGGTTTCCGAAGAGGACTCCTGCCTTGAGAATCGGTGCAGATCCCGTGGGTATAAAGTATACAGAGTCGTCATCCTAGTATGGGCTTTTGGAAAATTGTCCTCCCCACCCAGATAAATGCAAGAAATGTTTAAAGCTGAAAATCACAGGAAAATAATTTCCCTTTCAGACAAAAGCTGAAACGACACAGATTTCAGAGCAAGCCATTTTGCTGACTTAGGGAAGTTACAAAGGGTTATGACTTTGTTCAAGTTAAATCAAATCAATGAACAGATCATCGACAGGGTTCAAAAACATTCAATAAATCAGAAAAAAGAACCTCGTGGAAACTATTCATAAATTTCACAGGGCAATTACTTCTTAAAAATTATGTAAAATGGAAAGGGGAGGTTTCATATGTTTTTTTGCAGGAACCATCCAGGTTATCCCATCCTTATTTTTAATCATCAACCAACCCTCCTTCCACCACTTTTTTTACTCAGTTGCGTGAAACACTATGAAATTAATGCGAGATTAAAGTGCACTTATATTGTGACAAAAATATGTTTTTTTAAATATTAAAAAACTGCCCAAAGGGCTTTTCGATTTCTATGCACAGACCGCCTGGAACGGAAACTTGGCTGGATTAAGATGAGACTTGCGCAAGTTTCAAAATAAATCCTTCTTCAGGAGTCAAAATTCTTGTAACAAAAATTATTCCCCTTTTGGATCAAAGACTTCTTCCATTTCGTCACTCATTCAATTCCTGTTCGGGCAAAAACGCCTCCTCACCGAACGCCATTGAATGCAATGCAGACCACCGAGTTAAATATATATATATTTTTTTTTTTTACTTTAAAAAAGAAGTAAAGAAAAGCAGTTTTTCCTGCTTTTTTGTATTTCTTTTCAAAGCGCTCAGCTGGAGCAGGCGTTAATATCTGAGTGATAAATGTGCGTCAGACGCACATTTATCTTTTTGCATTTGGAGTGAATGAGTAATAGCCTCGTTCACATGCATTGATGAGCATGAGCGCTAACTCATTCACTCCATGTCAGACGTGTGTTAAATAGGCGCTAATCCCCCTATTGCATTAGGGGGTGGATTGATTAGCACCTATTTAACCCGTGTCCGACAGTGGGTTAAACACTGTGCGCTCTGCTGAGCACACTGTATTGCATCGGCCCCTTAACGAATGAAGAACAAGAACTGTGACTCAGTTTTTGACCTTCGTCCATCCAGATGGTAAGCATGGTGAACCGGCAAATGAGGATTTTGGGGATGGTGAGGGAGCATGCTTCCAAATCTGGAGCTCCAGATTCTGTCTGAGGACATGTTACTGAAAGCTGCTGGTTGTCACCGGTGGGAGACAACTTGGAGCGGAGTTGCCCATTGAAACAGCAGTGGCACAACCTGTACTGGAGTGGAGTATATCCAAAATTGAGCTGTTGTCCATGGGACTCAAAACGTTGACCACAAATCTTTCCAGTTGTTGTATCAGTCATGGTGACATCAGGATGACTGCAGGACTAAGCAGTGCCCCGAGCAGTTGGCAGGGGAGGGGGGTGGGATTGTCTCTGCTGATGATTTGGCTGGCCAGGGTCCTTTCGATGACACAGCTGCCAGTCCTCCTCCAAAAGCACAACTGCACTTCACTGAAGGAGGCCCTGCTTGCTGCAGAAGGAAGGTCCGAGGTTAGGATCCCAGAGCCTTTTAAAAATTCCCTTCAGTGGGGCAAATAAAACTGGACATGTTGGGTTTGCACCAATAATCAAAGCATTTGATTATTGTCCCCTCAAAAGTTCTTGTAAAAATGTGCCACCTGGTTTTTTTTTTTTTTTTTGCAGGTACATTCTTTAGAAAAACAACGTGCATAGTTTTGAATCTTCAAATTTACTTATGTAGTTGCCTCCCCAGGCCTAACCGCACCCCTGGAAATGCCTACATGACACGGGGTAAAAGCAGTCCTGGATTTGTCAATAGGCAACACTAGGGCTGTGCCTAGGGCGGCAAAATCCTGGGGGGCAGCAGGCCAGCTGGAAGATTTGCTGCCTTTCAGTTGTGCTGAATCTCACTCAGCAGAGAACGACCCTCTCCTTCCTGATCCAGCGCCTCCCTTCCAGGATGCAGGGCCCAGGAGAACCTGCAGCAGACAGATCAAAGGGAGATCATTTTGGGGAGCATGGTAGGGACACCTCCCTCCTCTCCTCCCCACTGAAATTCAAATCTTCCCTCCCTTGATCTTGGATTCTCTCCCCCAGATCCTGGAACCTCCCTTCCTTCCTTCCTTCCCTCCCACCTCTCACTTCTCTCCAGATCCTGAAACCCATTCCCTCCTCTCCTTCCTCAATCCAAGGTCCTTCCTCTCTCACCTCTTACCCATTTCAGAGTCCTAATTTTCCCCATCTTCCATCTTCCCCATCTCGAGTCCTCATCCTTTTTCACACTCCTCCCCCGTTCTCCTCCCCCCATCCCTGAGCCCCCTCCCTTCCTCTCCTCATCCCAGCCTCCTCCCTGTACTGATACTTGAAATCATTTTTCTTTACCCAATAAAAATAATATAAAATTATATTAATCATCGCGTAACGCTACTTTATTTTTATAGTGTAATATACAAGATGGAAATGTTTTCCAATTTGTTTCTGAATTTTTAAAATGTTTGCCACAACGGAATCTACCCCTGAGCTGTCACAGGAAACTAAGGGGCTGTGCCTTAGACCTTCTGCTCCCTGTTCTCCAACCTCGGGGAGGATGAGGGGGGCGGGAGCAGCGGTGCCTAGGGGGCTGCAAAATCCTAAATCCATAACTGGGTAAACGCAAACGCATTGCTGACTTGTGCACAGGCATTTGCCCATAAAGCTGTTGGGCAATAATAAAAATGAATTTAAAAAAAACCTGGCACGCGCCAAAACCAGGAGATACGCGCACAAGTTGGGCCGAGGGGCGCCGAGTGGATTTTAAAAGCCGCCTGTGTATGTGCACAAATGCAAAGTTCTGAAAAAGGGGCGGGACGGGGGTATTCCTGGATGTCACCTTGAAACCTGCGCGTGAATACTTCAGGCGCACAGGTGCGCACCAGGGTCCCCGGCCGCTTAACTCCACTTCTGTTACGAGTAAGCCATAAAACAAACAAAAAAAACCTAAACACTTCAGTGGGGCTTTAAGGATTGGGGCCAGCAGGAGGGAAGGGAGGCTATTAAACTAGGGGGCTTTGGAAGTTCTATTCCTAACCTGGGCAAACTGGGAACGAAATGGTAAAACTGGTCATGGCACTGGCACGCGTGTCTTGTAAAATCCCCCCACATACACGCCAGTGGAACCAGCATTTGCGTGTGCAGGCGTGCGTCCACTTGAAATGGCGCGCACATGTGCGCGCAGCCAGGCTATTCTATAACATGCGTACATATACACGGGAATGTTATAAAATGGCAGCGTCCCTGGGCACAGGCCGACAAACGCACGGGCACAGGCCGACGAATGCGCGCACACGTGCGCCCGCGGGCCTGTTTAAAAGCTACCATCAAAGAGCCCGTGTCTGCAGGTAAAACAGCATTTTTTCCCCCAAAGGAAATGCCTTTAAAAATTGCCCTAAATATGTTTAGGAGTTGTTGGCTGTCCTTTTGAGTAAAAGAATGTCTTGAAAGCTGGACTTCACTTTCCTGGAGCAGTCGGAAGATTATTATTTCCCTTCCCTTCCCTTAAGGTATGACAGAATCATTTTCCCTCAGCTTTTTGGCAAGAGGCATGTTTTCAAGGTCAGACTGCAGTAGGTTTGCATCGCATGTCGGTTGCATCGCATATCGGTTCTTCCAATTGATAAATCTGTCCGTGATTAGGATTTCTGTAGAAATTTGTTTTTCCTGCTTATCACAGTTTGTAAATGACATCGGATAACCTCTGAGCAGTTTTAAAAATCATCACTGACTTATTGCTGTGGGATATGAAAGTGAAATAGTTTTCATCACAGTGTTCCATAAGCATCCTTTCCAGTGTCCTGTTGTCAGTGTCTGTTCATTGCCTCCTCTTTGCCAGCTTCATTAAGACGTTTGCATAGAACTATTCATGCTAAGGATTCTCTTGACAGTTTTCCATCAATCTGTGCTATTAGTTTTTGAAACTCTTCACTGAAATAATACTTTTTTTCTTCCAGCAGCATTGTCTGCCCCAGAAGTGGTTTTATTAAAATAGTCTGTCCTGCATGGATCATTGTGCACTACACTGGCAGGCAACTATATCTTCAGCAGTATGATACATTGAAAACACCATTGTACTCTTCATGGCTTATTCTAAGCCACCTTTAGGCCACTGGTTTTTCATGTAGACTGTTTCACTCTTATTTCTATATATTCTTTGGCAAAAATATGCAAAGGCTTCTGTCACGTTTGCCGGTTTGTGTTTGCATTTTTCACATTTTTGACGTCTGTAGACGTTCATTCCCTTCCATTGAGACCATGTGTTGTCCTCTCTGCTGAGGATGGTGCTTCCTGATGCAGGATGGATGGCATCTCTGTGATGTTTTATGTCATGTGCATACTCGCAAACATCTTCATAATGAAGACAATTTCAAATGACCCACAGAGCTTGCAATGTGTGGGGGCTGTGGGCACTTTTAACCCATGCACATTGTAGGCAGTTTTCTAAGGGAAAACATCCAAGGTGGACCCCCCTTTGAAATATTCCTACAATGTACATACGCCAAAAAATGGCTGCCAACCAGAGGATAAAATAGTGTATACATTTGCAAATCAACTCTTCTGAGCACTGTTTTACTCTCTCGACTTAAGCATGGCCATGGGAACTCCTCTTTCTGCTGCAGCTAAAAGTAATGCGTGCCCAGAAAGCCAGCGCATGCTTTTAGCTGCACTCAGGAAGGCAGCATTCGGTCGGGCCAATTTACCTGGGCAGAAGCTTTTGAAAAATTGTCCTTCCTGTGTTGATCTGGAATAGAATTAAGTCATCGTGGCAATCAACAACACTGCATGTCTATGAAGATGAATATCTAGCTAGGCAGACTAGAAGGCAGCTCCTGCTGTAATATCCTCTCTCCCTATGGCACCAGACCCCTGGCAGCTGAATTTGGTACATAAGCAAAGTATTATGCTCGGATGCCGGCTCCCCCTGGCGATCAGCCAGCACAATCGTGTCCCCCGCCTGTGAGGAAAAAAAAAGCAGCCAGCTTCTGTGGTGCCTGGATTCACTGACCATTTCGTTTCAGGGCTTGGGGAGGCGAGAAGTCACATTTCCAAGAATATTTCCAGCTAGGAGGAGGACTGCTGAAAGAAGAGAAAGGGAAGGTCAAGATAAGTGGATACTTTCAAGGTCATTAGCTCAGTCAATTTATTAGCCTATGTCACTGTTCCAGGGCTTTGCTTTGGGGAGGTTATAAATGCATTTATCCTAGAAGTTGCTGGTGGCTGAAGGCTGTCTCCCAGAATTTTGGCAGGCTGGGTACTTTTCACACCGTTGGGATTCTGTTCTCTAAACTTCTTAGTTTTATGATATGAAGGAGTTAAAACACTGAAAAAGAGGAGGAAGATTTTAATTCTTCACATTCAGTTTTTTTTTCTTTCTTCAGACAGATAGAAGATAAAGATTATAAAAGTGCATGCTGAAAGAAAACCAAATCATTAATTCCTGCTTATTGGAACCAGATCCATGTTTATATTTCAGCTGTGCATCGCTCTGGTCAGTGCAACGTTTGAAGAAGCATGTTTGCAAGTTGTCAGAGGCAGGTGTGAAAAAAAAAGAATTAGTGTTGGAAAGAAAAAAAAAATCAGTAAAATGCACAGCTTTGGTCCACAGCCTCTTTGAAACAAATCATACTATTATATGTGAGATACCACCAGTCTTACAGCTCTGTGTCTTGGCCTTTTTTCTCTGCATATAAAAGAAAACTAAAGCACATTATCCCTAATGGTATAATATACTTCTGCACTCCTTTATGAGCTATCAAAAAATATAGCTTGGGCTTTTAGATTTCATTTTTAGCCTACACCATAAAACAGGGGGTCCATAACATTACAAATCATGAAGAGGGCTGGGGATCTACTCGATCAAAGCAGCCACCAATGCCCGAGTCCAGGTCTCACTCCCCACTACTCAGTCCCGAGCTTCTCTTCAATACAGCTGCCAACGCCCGGCCTCTCGCCCCACCTCTCTACCATCACCCAGGTTCGGGCTTCTCCAGTACAGCCGCCAACACTCGAGCCTCTCTTCACAAATGACCGGCTGTCTCTACCCATCAATCTGTAGCATAACACCCTCTGTTGGCCAGAGGGACGCACCGTGGAGAACTGAAACAGCAGACCCTACCTCCTTCTGTCCCATCATATGTTTCTTTGCTCTTCTCCTGGTGGGGCCTGGGAAACCCCACCAGCCTTTCTGCCTTTGCTACTGTCTACACTTGAGTAAAAAACAACCTCTCAGCAGGCCGGATCCAATGGAGGAAGCATAAATATGGTGGACGAGAAAAGCAAGCTCCATGGCTGGCTTTGGCCTGTGGGCCATAGTTTGGGGATCCCTAACCCACTGTTCCCACTAGGCTGTGCGCATGTGGATGGGCGTACACAGTTCATGAACCCTGCGCACATAGTAAAATATAGTGCGCACAAGAAATCCCAATATTATTTGCATTAGACTGGCTCATAATACACAAATTTGAAATCAGCTTTATAAAAAATTGCACAAACATTTTGTGCACACAGCCAGGCAGAGCACACTTTCACGGTTAATATGACTATAAGATCGCTTTGAGTTACTTAAGAAACAGTAATCCCTTCAAATAGGGAGTAATGCGTTCCAATGTCCTATTTGGAGTCACTTGAGGTGAGAATTGTATCCAGAAGGGGGCGCACAGGGGCAAGAAGGAGTTCCATAGGGTTCTTTAACCAGGATAACAAAATCCGGTAGAGGAGGTCCAAGTTGTTATGGATTGAGCTCACCAAAATCTACACCACAAAGACATGGGATCGGTGACTAGATTTTATTAGCCTTGATCAATCCAGATTCATGCTGTTATGGGAGAGAAGCAGGGCCGGAGGAACCACTATGCGAGCTAGGCCTGTGCCTAGGGCGCCGAGACTTAGGGGGCGCCGCGGCAGGCAGCAGAATTTTGAAAGGGCAAAAAGTGCCCTTTCAAAATTCTGCTAGCCTCCGACTTGCCTAGGTGGAGACCAAGCGCCGAGACTTAGGGGGCACCATGGCAGGCAGCCAGCTCCCGACTCGCCCTGTCGCAGCCCCTACCATGTGACAGGGGCCAACCAATGGCACCAGTAGCCCCTGTCACATGGTAGGGGCTGAAGGCTACCGGCGCCATTTTGCTTAGTGGCAGCAGAGGCCCCGGGAGCAGCAGATCGCTAGGGGGGTGTCGGGAGGGTGGCACTGGCGGGGAGGCAGGGCGAGTCAGGAGCTGGCTGCCTGCCGCGGCGCCCCCTAAGTCTCGGCGCCGATCTTCTTTCTGTGAGTGTGTGTGTGTGTGTATGAGAAAGGAATCTGCCAGTTTAAAAAAATGAAATGTGATAATACATATACCTGAACTTTTGAAAAGTTGGATGAAAGATGAAATTACTGAATTTTAAGCATCCCTCTTCTGGAAAATAAAATTTAACTTAAAGTGGGTAGAGACAAATACTAAAGCAAAAAAAAAAAAAGTATTAAAAATGTTCATCTCAGCAAAATCACAAATTTAAGATACTGATGCCAGGTAGGGTTTGGGTTTTTCTTTTTTTTTGAAGCATAATTTAAGCACGAAGACTAGAATAGAATCTGAAACGGTTTTTCTTTTTTTTTATTCAGCCGTCTAAAGGAGTGAATTTAAACAAAACCCCCACCCTCCTGACCCCCCCAAGACTTGCCAAAACTCCCTGGTGGTCTAGCGGGGGTCCGGGAGTGATCTCCTGCATTAGGGCCGTCGGCTGCCGGTATTCAAAATGGCGCCAATAGCCCCTGTGACATAGTAAGGGCAAAGGCTATCGGCGCCATTTTGATTACTGGCAGCCGACGGCCCGAGTGCAGGAGATCGCTCCCGGACCTCCGCTGGACCACCAGGGACTTTTGGCAATTTGTGTCGGACCCTCCTGACCCCAACAAGACTTGCCAAAAGTCCCTTGCGGGGGTCCAGAAGCAATCTGCACTAGAGCCGTCAGCTGCCAGTATTCAAAATGGCGCCAATAGCCTTTGCTCTTACTATGTGACAGGGGCCGACCAATGGCACCGGTAGCCCATGTGACATAGTAAGGTCAAAGCTATCGGCGCCATTATGAATACCGGCAGCTGACGACGTGAGTGCAGTAGATTGCTCCTGGACCCCCGCTGGACCACCAGGGAGTTTTGGTAAGTCTTGGGGGAGGGGGGGTTGTCAGGAGGTGGGTTGTAGTTAATTAAATTTTAGCCGGGAAACGAAAAAAAATGGAACGCATGAACGGATCGGGGCCCCCCCTTGCCGAAAGCAACGTATCTGCCCCCCCATGAATACGAATACTGAATGTAACGTATGCGGTCCCTCTGCACATGCCTAGAAGATAGTGCTTACTCAGATATACTGCTTCAAAAACTCCATAGGGTAAAAGAAGACAAAATCTCTACTGACTCGTAGACTAAGTAATCACCTCCAGATAAGATTTCTGCAATTCACAATGCTTGTGAAGGAATCTAGATTGGGTTATGCAAATTCTCAATCAGGCTGAGTCAGCTCGCTACTGTAAGGTGCGGTTGGAGATTAATTCGCTGTGGGCACACAATTGGGACGCGTAAGGCGATCCTGCGATACAGTCTCCAGTTTCACGCGTCCTTAGCGCTTTTTGAAACCGACCCGTAACCTTTCCCGCATGCAGCATGTAAATGATATGTAAATGAACGAATTAGCTATTTAATGAACGAATTAGCTATTCCCTCCGATACTGTGACGCGCGCTCCGACTATCGCTATTTTTCCCTGCCGATTTGCCGCGCGTTTAACCTGTTAGTTTACCGCCTACCCCTACCCCTGCGCTAGAGGCAGGAATAAGGGTAAGCGGCAAACTTTCCCCCAGCCCCCGCTCACCTGCCCTGGTCGCGTCCATGGGTGCCGGTCTCCGGGGTAGCCCCAGTCCTCTCCCTCCTCCCGAAGCAAAAAAAAAGCGAAAAAAAAAAATCCAATGCGGCCCCACTTCAGCAGCCCCCCTTCGGCAGCCCCCCTTCGGTGGAGACGGCAGTGTAAAGCGAGACGGACCTTCGGCGGAGACGGCACTGTAAAGCGAGACAGACCGCGGCGCAAGGAGAGGAGGAGAGAGAAGACGCAACTTACTCCAGCCAGCCCTCCTCCGGACAGCGGCTCCTCTGCCTCCCAGCTGCCGGCGAAGATAGACGCCCGAATGGGTAGGCCCCTCGTGCAATTTGACCTCAAGGCGTGACGTCACGACGTTTGGCGTCACGGCATGCGACGTCACGCCTTGAGGTCAAATTGCACGAGGGGCCTACCCTTTTCGGGCGTCTATCTTCGCCGGCAGCTGGGAGGCAGAGGAGCCGCTGTCCGGAGGAGGGCTGGCTGGAGTAAGTTGCGTCTTCTCTCTCCTCCTCTCCTTGCGCCGCGGTCTGTCTCGCTTTACAGTGCCGTCTCCGCCGAAGGTCCGTCTTGCTTTACACTGCCATCTCCGCCGTAGGGGGGCTGCTGAAGGGGAGCTGCCGAAGTGGGGGCTGGCTGGAGTAAGTTGCGTCTTCTCTCCTTGCGCCGCAGGCCCCCCCTCCGGACATCGGCGACGACCGCGGCTCCAGCTGTCAGACAGACGCATCGCACATGGGAAAGCGGCCCCTATGCGTGCAGTTGGCTGCTCAAGATGTGACGTCACGACGTTTGGCGTCACAGCATGTGGCGTCACGTCTTGAGCAGCCAATTGCACGCATAGGGGCCGCTTTCCCACGTGCGATGCGTCTGTCTGACAGCTGGAGGCTGGAGCCGCGGTCGTCGCCGATGTCCGGAGGGGTGGGGGCTGCAAAAGTAAGTCGCTTCGTCGCTTTAAACTGCCCCCCCCTCCTCCCGGAGCAAGGCTGCTTTTCACGCCCTGCTTCGGGAGGAGAGGAGAAGGGACTAGCAGGCCCGAGCCTAGGATTGCCCGTCTCTCCTCTCGCTCTCTTGATACTTTTTCGGTTTTGTTTTTTTTGCTTCGGGAGGAGGGGACAGGACTGGGGCTGCACTGGAGACCGGACGCGGCCAGGGCAGGTGAGCGGGGGCTGGGGGAAAGTTTGCCGAGCATCGGAGAACATAACTGTCCACTTCCTGGTACCTGTCATTTCAAATGTCATTTGAAATGACATTTGAAATGACAGATACCAGCGTGGCCGTGAAGCGTTAGGCCCGCGCACCCAGGATACTGTATAGGCGCTCTATACAGTAAAATGGGTTGCGCGGGCCTAACGCTTGCCTAACGCTTCGCAGACGCAGCATACATTTGCATGCAATTAGAAGAGAGTATAGAGCGCTAGGTGAAGAGAACTGTGCGTGCGGGGAACGAGGGTGCGCCTGGCAATGCCGCACTCTTTCTACCGCGGCCTTAGAGTATCGACCTGACAGTAAGGAGCGGTAGGAAGAGCTGCGTTAGTGCCGGGCACACCCATGGTTGCCGCACACACAGTCCGGCTCACCTACCGCTCGATACTGTATGTAAATAGCTTGCAAATGCAAGCTGCGTCCAAGAAGCGTCAGTGAAGCGTTAGGCCCGCGCAACCCATTTTACTGTATAGAGCGCTATACAGTATCCTGGGTGCGCTGGCCTAACGCTTCACGGACACGCTGGTATCTGTCATTTCAAATGTCATTTCAAATGACATTTGAAATGACAGGTACCAGGAAGTGGACGGTTCTCCTACGCTCGGGATTGCCAGTCCTCTCTCCCCTCCTCCCGAAGCAAGGCGCGTAAAGCAGCCTTGCTTCGGGCGGAAGGGAGAGAGGACTGGCAGTGTAAAGCAACGAAGTGACTTACTCTTCTTGCAGCCCCCCTCCAGAGATGGACATCGGCGGAGACGGACCACGGCTCCCCTGCCTCCCGGAGGCAGCTGCCGGCGAAGATGGATGCCTGCACGGGCGAAAGCGGCCCCTGTGCATGCAATTGGGCCGCTCAAGGCGTGATGTCACGACATTTGGCGTCACGGCATGTTACATCACGTCTTGAGCGGCCCAATTGCAACGAAGTCAACGAAGCAGTGTGACAAGGCGATAGCCAAAGCTAGAAGAATACTGGGCTGCATAGAGAGAGGAATATCTAGTAAGAAAAGGGAAGTGATAATCTCCTTGTACAGGTCCTTGGTAAGGCCTCACCTGGAGTACTGTGTTCAGTTCTGGAGACTGTATCTCAAAGGAGACAGAGACAGGATGGAGGCGGTCCAAAGAAGGGTGACCAAAATGGTGGGTGGTCTCCATCGAATGACTTATGAGGAGAGGTTGAAGAACCTGAATATGTATACCCTGGAGGAGAGGAGGAGCAGGGGTGATATGATACAGACCTTCAGATACTTTAAAGGTTTTAATGATCCATGGTCATCAACAAACCTTTTCCATTAGAAACAATTAAGTAGAACTAGGGGGTCATGATTTGAAACTACAGGGAACTACAGGGAAGAAGACTTAGAACCAATGTCAGGAAATATTTCTTCACTGAGAGGGTAGTGGATGCCTGGAATGCCCTTCCGGAGGAAGTGGTGAAGACTAAAACTGTGAAGGATTTCAAAGGGGCAAGGGATAAACACTGTGGATCCCTAAAAGGCTAGAGGATGGGAATAAATAAAAAAGCTTAACTGGCATGGAGCAGCAGTTACCAGCCTTAAGGGAAACATGGGGGTAACCTGCACGGAGCGGCAGTTACTACCTTGGGAAGCTAGCTGGGCAGACTGGATGGACCATTTTGGTCTTTTTCTGCCATCATTACTATGTTACTTTGCAACTTTATATAACTTTAAGTAACAGGGAAGCGGTAATAGTTTTAGTAGACTGGTTACTTGTTATGAATAATGATCAGGATTCAGTTTTTCCACTTTTCTTCCACCCAGGAGAATCCTGAGCACTGATGCACAGTTCTTGGTGTCTCTCACAGAGCTGCAAACAATTCAGTGCTTTCTAACGTTCCTGCTGATTTTCCATATCTGCAGATCTTCTCAATACACCACTGGAACATACACATTTTTTCATCAACATGCTGACTGGTAGGATTTTTCTTTAATTGGTTCATTATTGCTTTCCTTACTTACAGGCCGATTCAGTAGGTTAGCACTGTTAACCCCTGTTTGGACGTGTGTTTTCCATGCACTATTTTTACCCCTTACAGTAAGGGTTAATAGCGTGAGGAAAACGCGCGTCCAACCCCCCCGAAACTAATAGCGCCCTCAACATGCAAACGCGATACAGAAAGTAAAATATGCAGCCAAGCCGCACATTTTACTCTCAGAAATTAACACCTGTCAAAGGCAGGAGTTAATTTCGGCCAGCACCAGGCAAGTGTACAGAAAAGCAGAAAAAATTGCTTTTCTGTACTCCCTCCGACTTAATATCATAGTGATATTAAGTCAGAAGCTCCAAAAATAAAAAATCTTAAAAAAAAAAAAAAAAAATCTGCCCGCGGCCACAGGTTGGAAGATGGATGCTCAGTTTTGCTGGCGTCTGTTTTCCAAACCTGTGGCTGTCAGCAGGTTCGACAACCGACGCCAGTAAAATTCAGCGTCGGCTGTCAAACCCGCTGACAGCCGTCGCTTCTGCCAATAAGGAGGTGCTAGGGAAGCGTGGCCCTCATTTGCATACAGAATTGCGCGCCTAGGAGAGTGGCCTGGGCGCGCGTTGGGAGAGCGGGCGCTCACCTCGGAGCGCCGGCTCTCCTGAGCATTTTACTGAATCGGCCCGTTAATGATCTCATTCCTCCACTTCGTCCCTACATCATAGTGGGAATACAGAGGTAGTACGCTCAGCTGCAATACTACTCTCTCAGCTTCGCTCAAATGAATCGATCTAAACTTGTCCAGGCTCCAACCAAGAATGCAGTTCCATGCTGCAGTCATGGCCTTAACTCACATCATCTTCCCTTTGTGGTGAGCGAGGAGGTTTCCCCAATGGAATATCGGTGAGACCCATTTTTAGCTTGCTGGCAGAAGCAGACTTTTTACGCTCTCTTCAGCCAACTAGTGGCACTGCTTTCACACTCCGTTGACATTTGTTTTTTTCTGTCTGGCATGGTTCATTAAAGCTAAACCTGGATACTGTGCTACATCTGCTCGAAGATTTACTGTCATCAGAGCAGAGGTTTGCCGGTGTAGTTTCCTTTGAAGTAGTCACTCACTCCTCGTGTACTCGGAGCTCAGCTTTGGAAACAATCAAATGAACCCCCTGAAACTGATCTCTAACCCCTCTATCATGCTGGTCTGTGAACCAGCGAGATTTAAGTTCATTTTTAACCCAAAAACCTAGTTGAACATCAGCTTAATTTATCTGGCCAAATTTTAGCCAACTAGGATGGGCGCTTAGCATTTAAAAAAAAAAAAAAAACCTTGGCTCCTCAGTGGTCTTCTTGAGAGAAAGTTGTGAGGGAAATATCTATTTTCCCTGGACTCTCATTGCCTTTGTCTTAAATTAACATGGGGTCAGAGATTGGAATCTGGTTAATCTGAGTTAAGTGTACAACATTGTCAATACCCTTCTGTATTTAGTTCTTAACTTTTGTTGATGCTATTCTTATTCATATGAGATACATTTTCCTTTTTTGGATTGGACACTTTTCTAGATTGTTAGTTGAATGCATGTTGCTTTTTCTTTGTTTTCCTTTTTCCCTTTAGGTGCTATTGTCATTTTTTTAAAGTGTGTTCTGGAAAATAGTTGTAAACTGCATAAATATTAATTAAAAAAAACAAAAAACCTCCTGAAGACCAGGTCTGGTTGTGGCCTTTGGGGACTGGAGCTGTGCACCCATGACCTATAGGAATTGATTTAAAAGTAGTTTATTATCCCAGCATTTCCAAGACACACATGCAGTCATCTCTGGCTTGTAACTCAGAACAGCTTTTTCAGAGATAGGGGCAAAGCGTCACACTTCACCAAAAAAGAAGGGAAAGGGAGAAATAATTCACATATTAAGTATTTTCCAGTATGTCTGATCCAATATCTTATAGATATAGTAGAAGTAAAAATGAATTATACCAGTGTTTTCCAACCCAGCTGTGAAGGCAGACTTAAGCAATATGATTTTCAGGATGATCATAATGAATATGCATGACATGTTTGCATACATTGGTGACCTAGCATATGCAAATGTATATCATGCATCGTCACGGTGGATATCCTGAAAACCAGGCAGGTTGGGTGTGCCTCCAGGAAAGGACTGGGAACTACTGAACTATACTTTATAATCGGAGAAGCATGGCTTTGATCAAATGACCAAAATCTCAAACAGAGAAAACCCGATAAAAACCACTTACAAAAAAAATTGGAAAATATGAGTAGTGACAATATTCACTCAACAAAAGCTAGCACTAATCGAAACATAATACAACAGATAGTTTTATGGGGCAATCATACATGCGGTATAATTCAAATTAAAGTGAAAAGCTACATGCTCTTAAATACCTGCTCAAATATTATCACAGCCCTTCACTTTTTTTACAATGAAATTTGCAGAAAGATCGTTCACTCATGTGAAATAGTCACTGTGTATGAATAGTAGCAAAGTATGTAACTGAAGGTGAAGGAACTTATCTCAAATGGTGTCCCGCTTCCTTTTCTTCTAGCTGAGAAGTGTGTATCAACATTTCCATCTTCTTTCCCGATGCAGCTGTGTTTTGGTGCTTCAGAGATGCGCCTGCTTTCGGGGCTCCATAAGTTTTGTATTATTCTTTATACAGTTTGCTATTTGAAATATGGATCCAGATTTTCTTTTTTGCTGCCTATAGGTTCGAATTTGTTGGATCTACTGTTACCCAATAAACAAATTTCAAACAATAAAAACATTAAACTGCTGTGCATTTTTTTCTAAATAGAAAAAGAGCTCATTATATGCACCCAACTCTAAGTCACATGACTCAACTGAACCAATCAAATGGATTAAATCAAAGGAATTATTTCTAAAGGTCCAATTAAAAACCATTCTTTCAAAATCATTATCAGAAATTTTTTTTGATAGAAAACAATTATAAAAAAAATAAAATCTAGAATCCACACGTCGTATAAACTCCCAAGATTAAATTGTTTCCCACTCTAATTCCCAATTAATCCTATGTGGTATCATAGTGTTCAGTTCAAAGATCCATCTGTTCTTTTTCTGATAGCAATTTATTTAACTTGTCCCCTTTCCAACTGGGACAAACACAGTCAATAACAAACCATTGAAAATCTTCAAATTTCCAAACCCTGTTCCAGAACACCCCAAGCCGCCCCTTTTTTCCTTTAAACATTTACACTACACTGCTAATATGCACATACTTCAGGCTTTTGCAAAATACTGCTTACGTGTATGTACGCTAATTTCACACAATACTTACAATTTTACAGCGTGTACCTCTTATAAAAACACTAGCTCAAAGAAGACTGTTAAACTCATCTACTAAATCTACAGTAGGACCCTCATTTAACTTTTCTTCATATAAATTTAAAGTGCATCCAATTTCGCTTTTAAATACATTTACTCAAATGGATTCAAAACTGATAAAATGCACTTTAAACTCATTTGCGGGAAAATTAAATGGATACTTTAGGCCAGTGATTGATAAGGAGACAACGATGGGTCTGGCCCCTTTGTCAGGCCATAGCAGTGTGTACTGTGACATAGGAGGATCTGTGTCTGAGTCTTCTGTCTACTGAAGGCCATTGGAGTTTGGTTGCATCTTGAAGGTGATCTGCTTAAGCCTCAGGGCAAGAAGAAGAACAGAGGTAACCTCAACTAGTCCAAGAGCAGAACTGTAGAGTTTAGTCTCAGAGCCTTCTCCTATTCTATTCCTAACTAGATAGGGAAAATAATGAAGTGTCCATGCAATCATGGAATCATTTTTATCTGGATCAGTCATTATCCGGGTAAAATTTATCTGAATAAATGGTAGGCATTTTGGAGGCTTTCCAGGGTGGTATTGAAATAGCTGAATAGCTTATTTGGCCAACTCTGATATTTGGAGTTAGCTGAATAACTTATTCTGATAGCTTTAGATGTGTGCTACAGGAGGGTTAAAGTTACCAGGAACATGAAGAATTACCATGCAACAGGCTTTATAAATCATGCCACAAGAATAACTCATGCCACAAGAATAAATCATGCCACAAGAATGCCACCGATATATCTTGCAAGAGGATCATTACAATTCTATGGCCCATGATTTCATGTTTATAATTTCAGGGGTGGTCAACTCCAGTCTTTGACAGCCACAAACAGGCCAGGTTTTCAGGATATCCACAATGAATATACATGAGAAAGATTTGCATGCATGTCCTCCATTGTATGCAGATCTACCTCTGCATCTCTATTCCGTTCATCTGGTTGTGCCTTCAGTTAAGGAATGTAGACTTGTTATTTCCCAGAAACATGCTTTTTCTTATATAGCTCATTACCTTTGGAACTGGCTACCTTTGGAGGTTTGCAGTTAAACCAACTATTTAGATTTTAGGAAATTAGTGGAAACTTTCTGAGGCCTATATTCAAAGAGGTTTGTCTGGGTAACTTTTGAGTTACCCAGGTAAACCGCAATGTTTAAATTTCCAACCTCTCTAACTGGATAAGTAAGAGCTGTTTTGATGCATTCTGGGGGGGTATTAAATGAGCCGGATAACTTGTCTGCTCTCTGACTTAGCGACTACAGACCTCTCTCTTTTTTTTTTTTTAATAGGTTTTTATGAGATTCCTTTTTCAGCAGATTTTTCTGGTAGCTGTGCTCTGTTGTTCTTTCTTTTTCATTTACATTTTTATCTTGTGTATGTATGAATTTATTTTTGTTATTGCTTTTTAGTCTTATTGGTACATAACATTTTAAAAAAAAACAAGTTTTATCTTTCACATGTGGAATCTTTTCGTATTGATGAGTTTGTGGTTATTTAAATTTGTCCTTTTCATCTGTAATATTTGCTACTGAATAGTGGGTTGGAAGGGAAGAGGGGCACCTGAGAGTCTGAGATTGCTATATGGTTGCTGGTTTAATTTCTTCTAATTTTCTACTTCTTACCCTCTCTCCCACCCCCCCCCCCCCCTGCCTTTGATATAGAATTGTTGCAAACTATGTTGTTAGGCTTTTTGCCTTGCTTTCCCTATTGACTTTCTTCTGAAGACTTTGTAATGGCTGGGAATTGCTTTGTTAGTAATGTATTCAAATATATTAGTTTTGAAATGCAAACTTTAAGAAAGGAAAACAATTGGATTCTGTTGGACTTCAGTTTAAGATGATCCAAGTTTGTCCTCCTCAAGACCAAAGATAGACAAACAAGTTCAGAAAGCATTGTATGTCTGACACAGCTATGAGGTATCCGCACGTTTGTGTAGCCATGGTTTGAGTGTACCCGCTATTCTGTTGGTTACTTTAAAAAAAACTAGTCCTAAAGCCTTCAAGCACATGGATCTTGGGTGTGTAGAAAACCTCTTGGTACAGAAGGAATTAATAATTTTCTCTGCCATTCCAACCCTCTCCCTGGTGATGGCTGTTAAACAATATTTCAGAACAGAACCTGATTCATCATGATCTATTATGTTGCTGGGGTGATGATACTGGTTCTAATGTCAGTAGCTGAGATTTATCATTCCCTGCAATGACACAAATCATGGATGGCTCATGACATTCCACAATCTATGACATATTCTTCATGGCAGAGTGATGAATTTTACACTTAGCTCATAACAGCTGGAAACTTGGGATGAATAGATGATTTCATGCCAGAAAATGGTACTTCTCGAGCAGAATAAGCAAGAGACATCAAAGTCACAGTTTAATTCCATGGAGCATAATGCTAGTGTCCTGCAAAAATGTCCAAAAAGTCCCTTGGTGCAATCATTTTCGACCCCAGTACTCTCCTGCGCTGTCCAGGATGGCCAATTTTTAACCTGTAAATTCACAACCAATAGCTCTGCATGTTGAGCTAACTTCTTTTCTGTTAGCTCACCTCTGCCCCCGTGTGTTTGGCTTCTGTACTGCTCTTGTCTCCAGCTGGACCAGTAGGAGCTACCCCTGATTTGCCAATGCCTTTAGTTTAGGCGCGCGCATGTTATAAAATCGGGGGTTGGCACGCGCAAGGGGGTGCACAACTGTGCACCTTGCGCGCATCGAGCCCGCTCCGAGCCGCGCTGCCTTCCGCCATTCCCTCCCAGGCCGCTCCGAAATCGGAGCGGCCTCTGAGGGAACTTTCCTACCCCCCACCCCACCTTCCCTTCCCCTACCTCCCCCGTCCTTTCCCCCTACCTTTTTCTTTTTTTTTCCTTTTACTGCAAAACTTACTTCAGCCCTGGGGCTGAAGTAAGTTGTGCGCGCTGGACAACTGCCAGTGCGCAATCCCTGGCACAGCAAATGACCACAGCCTCTGACCCTGCCCACCCCATCCCCGTCCCTTTTTGCAAGCCCCGGGACTTACACGCGTCCCGGGGCTTTACGCCTGTCACCGAGCCTTTTGAAAATAGGCCCGGCGTAAGACCGGTTACGTGCGTAACCTTTTGAAAATCCGGCCCTAAATGTTGTTGTTGCTTCCGTGCCACATAATTCCAGCATATCCCTACTTTGGATCAGTTCCTGACCTGTTCCTGTTTATCTAGTCTTTAATTTGCTTCAACCCACTCCTGCTACCAGCTTGTACCTTTTTTTTTTTCCTGCCCTGTTTGCTTTCATCCTGGCAATCTTCTTGCTCCCTAACTTGTCGTGACGCCAAACGTCGTGACGTCACGCCTTGGGCGGCCCAATTGCACGCACAGGGGCTGCTTTCGCCCGTGCAGGCGTCCATCTTCGCCTCAGGGAGGCAGGGGAGCCGTGATCCGTCTCTGCCGATGGCTGTCTCCGGAGGAGGGTTGCGAAAAAAGTAAGTCGTTGCTTTACACTGCCAGTCCTCTCTCCCCTCCTCCCGGAAGCAAGGCTGCTTTACGCGCCTGGCTTCGGGAGGAGGGGAGAGAGGACTGGCAATCCCGAGCATAGGAGAACCATCCACTTCGTTGCTACTTTTTTTTTTTTGGCCTTTTTCGCTTTTTTAGATTTTTTTCCGCTTTCGTTGCTTCGGGAGGAGGGGGGAGAGGACTGGGGCTGCCCCGGAGACCAGCACCCATTGACGCGGCCAGGGCAGGTGAGCGGGGGCTGGGGGTAAGTTTGCCGCCTACCCTTACCCCTGCCTCTAACGCAGAGGTAAGGGTAGGCGGTAAGTTAGCAGGCTAAACGCGTGGCAAAACGGCAGGGTAAAAAAGCGATAATCGGGGCGCGCGTAACTGTATGGGAGGGAATAGCTAATTCGATCGGTTACATCTAATATACATGCCGCGGGCGGAAGGGGTTACCCGGTTATTTAAAGAGGCGGTAAGAATCGGTTAAAGGGGATTGTGTATCGCAGGAAGGGCTAACGTGGCCGGAAAGTGAGCAGAAAGCGAGTTAGGAGAGGGGTAACCGTGGCCGCACTTTACTGTATTGACCTGTTGTTTAGGCTACCTGTCTCATCCAGATGAGCCATCCCTGACCTTGATCTTATCTTCCGGACTTGTTAATTGTTTGCTAAAGGACTGCAAATCAGCATGTCTGCTCCCTCAGGACTGTCTGCCTCTACATCATCTGCCTGTATCCTGGTGATGATCATAACAGTTAGAATTTGCCAAACAAATGCATGCTGATGCGGCATCTGCTGGCCACTTTGCGCCAAGGAGGGAACCGCTGGCAGGTACGCATGACATGTAGATTCAGTTCTCCAGCCTGAGGCAACAGGTAGGCACACTGCGCCCGCATACTGTTATGACTGTCGCTGCCCGATGTCTCCACTCCGCCCTCCTTACCTCTCTGGCGACTCCTCCTGCGGTTGACGGACGTTTGGCTGCCGCGGCGTCTGCCTGCCGTCCTCTCTGGCGTCCCCGGACCGGCTTGGGCACTGCCTCCTGCCATGCTGTTCAGCTGCCTTAGGGCGCGCGCTCCACGTGGCCCTGTTTCAAGTACCTTCAGTGGCGCGAACCTCAGGGGTGTCCCCCTATTATGATGCCATGCATCCAGGATACAAAAGGCCTACGCGATTGCTAGCTAATCGAGTTAGCAAAAGTTTCCTAACGGATGGGTTTCACTCTCCATACCTTGCAACTTTGCCTCCTTTGGACCTACTCTATTTGGGATACCCGCTCCTCGGGGGCCTCTCTCTCTTTCTTATCTTTCAGGTCGCAGTCTGGAACCGGTACTCACTCCTCGAGGGCCCATGTTCCTGGACTCGCTACTTGGACTCCATTTCTGCCAGTAAGACACCGCTGCCTATAACATCTGTGAGTTACCATCTCTATTTCTCAGAGCCATTCCCTGGAACCAGGTACTCGCTCCTCGAGGGCCTGCCTTTACTCCAGCTCCTGTGCTCCACGCTGAGAGACCACTGTGTGAGTACTAGGGATGTGAATCGTGTGATCGATCGTCTTAACGATCGATTTTGGCTGGGGGGGGGGGAGGGAAATCTGATCGTCATGGTTTTTTTTGGTAAAAAATCGTAAAAAATCGTAAATCAGGGGAGGGCGGGAAAACCGGCACACCAAAACAACCCTAAAACCCTCCCCCACCCTCCCGAAGCCCCCCAAAATGTTTTAAATTACCTGGGGTCCAGTGGGGGGGGGGGGCCCCGGCTCGATCTCCCGCTCTCGGGCCATGGCTGCGTTAATAGAAATGGCGCCGGTGGCCCTTTGCCCTTACCATATGACAGGGCAAAGGTAGCGCCAGCGCCATTTTGGTTCCTGTCACCCGACGTCACGAGTGCAGGAGATCGCTCCCGGACCCCCACTGGACCCCCAGGGACTTTTGGCCAGCTTGTGGGGGCCTCCTGACCCCCACAAGACTTGCCAAAAGTCCAGCGGGGGTCCGGGAGCGACCTCCTGCATGCAGGCCATATTGCCAATATTCAAAATGGTGCCGGCGCTACTTTTGCCCTCACTATGTCATCATAGTGAGGGCAAAATGGCGCCGGCGCCATTTTATTCAAAATGGTGCCGGCGCTACTTTTGCCCTCACTATGTCGACATAGTGAAGACAAAATGGCGCCGGCGCCATTTTGAATATTGGCAATACGGTCCGCGTGCAGGAGGTCGCTTAGTAGCTTAGGAACCGAGAGCGAATCCCATCTGTATGAATCCTGTTGCTAACTCAACGAGCTAGCAAATATGGTAGGCAGATATACCCGGAAGACGTGACGTCAGAACAGGGGGACCCCCCTGAGGTTCGCACTGATGTAGAATTAAAGATGAGGGCGGCATGCATGCGCACACCCTGGAGGTACCTTGAAGGATAATGGTGGGAGGCAGCACCAAAGCCGGTCCAGGGACGCCGGAGAGAAGGCAAGCAGACGCCATGGCGGCCATCAGTCCAAGGTGAGTGGGAGGAGCCAAGAGTAGAGAGAGGTAGGCAGGGCGAAGCCATTGAAGACCGATGGACGCAACAGTACCCCCCTTCAAAGGGCGGCTTCCGGCCCTTTTACCAGGTTTTGGTTTGTGTGGATGCATCTGGTGAAACTGAAGAAGCATCTCTTTATCCAGGATATTTGCCATCAGTTCCCAAGAATTTTCCTCGGGGCCTTAACCTTCCCAAGACAGAAGGTATTCTCAAGTTTTGCCATGTCTTCTTACATCCAGAATAGCTTCAACCTTATATTCAAGGTCTTCTTCTGTGGTAGCAGAAGTTGGTTCTGGAGACTTGGATGAGAACTTGCTGAGAATGAGTGGTTTCAAAAGTGAAACGTGGAATGCGTTGTAGATTTTCAATCCAGGTGGTAGCTTCAGACTGTATGTAATGTTGCCAAGACGTCGGAGAATTGGAAACAGTCCAACGTAAGTGGAGCAAATCAAGTAGAAGGTAACTTTAGTCTCAAGTGCTTAGTTGACAGCCAGACTTTGTCACCAGGTTAAAATACAGGCACTATAGAATGATGAGCATCATATGATTTCTTTGCTCGTTCACCCGCTTTGATTAGCATGTCTTTAGTCTGAGTCCATAATTGATGGATATCATCAGCAGTGGATTGAGCTGCTGGGGACGACTCTGAGAGAGTCAGTAGACGTGGTGGTGAAAGTGGTCATCCATAAACCACTTCAAATGGTGTTGATCCAGTGGATGACGCTGGATGTGAGTTAATGGCGAATTCTGCCCATGGCAACAGTTCAGCCCAGTTATTCTGATGGCAACTCACATAGGCACGAATGAACTGTTTTAGGGTCCTATTCATCCTCTCAGTTTGGCCATTAGATTGAGGATGGTAGGCAGATGTATAATCCAGAGAGATGTCAAATAGCTTGCACAAAGCCTTTCAGAATTTTGCCATGAATTGAGATCCTCTATCTGAGACAATGTGCTTCAGTAGGCAATGCAGACGAAAGATGTGTACGATGAAGAGCTTAGCAAGCTCCAAGGCTGAGGGTAAGCCAGGCAGTACCATGAAATGGGCCATCTTTCTGAAATGGTCAATCGTCACCCAGATAGAATTCATTCCTCCAGAAAGAGGCAGATCAACTACAAAGTCTGTAGCGATGTGAGTCCACGGCTCCTCCGGAACTGGCAGCGGTTGCAGCAATCCCCAGGGCTGACCAGAAGTAGGCTTATGTTTAGCACAGTTGGAGCATGACTCTACATAGGAGTACGTGTCTTCCTTGATTGTAGGCCACCAATAGTACTTCTGTAATTTCAGCAGGGCATGGCGTTGATCAGGATGGCCAGCCAGCTTGGAATCGTGAGCCCAGTGTAGTAGTTTCTTTCTGAGGTTCTTCGGTATAATCATTTTACCGGCAGGCACAGAATGGGTAGCACCAAGATGACTTTCTTTGAGTCGATGATATGCTGAGGTTCTTCAGGAACATCCTCAGAGAAGAAAGAGTGAGACAGGGCATCTGCTCTGGTAGTCTTGTCTCCGGGATGGTATTTGAGCACGAAGTCAAAGTGATTGAAAAGAAAGGACCATCTGGCTTGTCTGTGGTTAAGACATTGTGCATGACGGAGATACTCTAGATTCTTGTGGTCCGAGAATACGGAAATTTTATGTTGGGCACCTTTGAGCCAAGGTCGCCATTACTCGAATGCCATCTTAATAGCCAGGAGCTCTTTATCTCCGATCCCATAGTTCTTCTCTGCAGGAGAAAAGCGCCGCGAGAAAAAGGAGCAGGGATGTAAGGCTTTAGAATCTCCAGTTTGGCTCAACACGGCCCCTACTCCAACATCTGAATTGTCAACTTCAACAATGAAGGGTTTGTTGGGGTTCAGGTGACGCAGACATGGTTCAATGGAAAAGGCAGTCTTTAATTTCTCAAACGCGGAAATAGCCTCCGCAGACCACTTTGAAGCATTAGCCCCTTTCCGTGTCATAGCAGTTAAAGGGCACTGTCAAAGAAGAATAGTTCTTTATGAAGCTTCTATAGTAGTTTGTAAACCCCAAAAATCATCTCAGGGCCTTGAGACTGGTAAGTTGAGACTAATTCTTGATACTCTCTAATTTTTGGGGATCCATCTGGAAGCCTTGTTTCGATATGATATAGCCAAGAAAAGTCACAGATTCTTTGTGAAACTCGCATTTTGACAATTTGGCATAGAGACAGTGTTCTCAAAGTCTCAGTAATACTTGTTTGACATCTGCTAGATGAGTAGACATATCTTGTGAAAAGATCAAGATGTCATCTAGGTAGACAACGACACATTTGTACAGAAGGTCCCGCAGAATGTCGTTCATCATGTTCTGAAACACGGCAGGGGTGTTGCACAGGCCGAAGGGCATCACCAAATATTCAAAATGGCTGTCTCGAGTGTTGAAAGCTATTTTTCACTTGTTGCCTTCGCGAATGCGATCCAAGTTATAGTCTCCCTTCAGGTCAAGTTTTGAGAATATCTTGGCTCCTTGAAGTCAATCAAAAAGCTCCAAGATCAGAGGTAAGGGGTATTGGTCTTTAATCGTGATCTCGTTCAGACCAAAAGTCTCTGGTGGTCCAGTGGGGGTCCCGGAGCGATCTCCTGCACTCCCGCCGTCGGCTGCCAGTAATCAAAATGACGCCGATAGCCTTTGCCCTTACTATATCACAGGGGCTACCGGTGCCATTGGTCAGCCCCTGTCACATGGTAGGAGCACAAGATGGCGCTGGCCATCCATTGCTCCTACCATGTGACAGGGGCTGACCAATGGCATTGGTAGCCCCTGTGACATAGTAAGGTCAAAGGCTATCGGCGCCATTTTAAATACCAGCAGCTGAGGGTGCGAGTGCAGGAGATGGCTCCGGACCCCCCACTGGACCACCAGGGAGTTTTGGTAAGTCTTCGGGGGGGGGGGGCAGGAGGGTGGGGGTTGTAGTTAATTCAATTTTAGCCGGGAAACAAATTAGAATTAACACATGAACTTATCTGGGGCCCCCCTTGCCGAATGCAACGTATCTGCCCCCCGACGAATACGAATCCCGAATGCAATGTATGGCGTCCCTCTGCACATCCCTAGAAGCAGCATCTTCTTTTTTTAAGACTGCTCATAGTACTTCTTCCATACTCTTCGCTCCTTATATTTCAGTTACTTATATATTGTTTTTGCCACAAAGAGCTACTCCTCCCCTTTTTCTGTCCATGTTTTCCTTCCTTAACAGGTTACAGCCCAGTATGGCTGTATCTCCATCATGAGACTCAATGAACCATGTTTTTGTAATAGTGACAATGTCCAAGTCTGCCTCCAACGTCACGGACTGAAGATCTGAGATTACATTACCCAGACTACTTCGAGCACTTGTGTTCATAGCTTTTCAGTTTTTTATCTTCAACTTGCTGCTCTTCTAGTCATCTTTTCTGCTCTTTTGCTCAAGTGTGGCATATTGAGCTGATTGATTTTCTTTTTCTACTTCCTATATTGCTTGGGGGCTACATGCCAATTTCATTGGCCAGCTCCTACTACCCCCACCCTCTAGTTTAATGCCTGATAATATATGATCTGAATTTTTTTTTGCCTAGGATCCTCTTTTCTGCGACAGATATAGGCCGTGCTTACTACATAGGCTTTTACTACTCCATACATGACCCTGTCCTCCAATGTATCCAAAACCACTTTCTTTACACTGTGTTTTGATCCATGTATTGAAATTATCTATAAAGATTTTTCTGCCCATCAACAGAAAAGGCAACAGTCTTCCATGTATCTAATCTTCTTCCCTAGATTTTGGAAATCTTTCTGTACTGCTTGGATACCATTCAAAGGACGCTGAGAGCCTGATCCATGTGCCTCACTTTTAAGTGCCTAAACTTTGGCAAAATATCAGTAGTACACAGGCTTCTAAGTTTTAGGTTGCCAATTCATCAAACCTATTAGTCTAAAACTGAGGAACCTAAATTTAGACCTGCTATTCACTTGTTTAGTGCTGGAAATCAGCTATGAGTGCCTAACTTAACCTTCCCTACCCTGGCCCTTGCCCTAAGTCATCCACATTTTAGATTCCAAAATTCTGACATTCAGCCCTAGTAAGTTTTTGAAGGAGCAAAATTAGGCATCTAACTCTTAAAGTTAAATGCTTAACCCTTTAAAAATGAATCTTTAGGAAGTTAAATGTAGGTGCCCAAAAAGTGGGTGGCAATGTGAGGGTAGAGTTAGGGTACAGAGAAAGGAGGTTAGTGCTAATTATCAACCCTAAGCACCTCACCTAGGGACTTAAATGTAGGCAATAAATTGCTGGCCTAAACTTAAGGGATGCAAGGGGGGCATATTCAGTAAGGTGAACCTGGATAACTCTAGCTATCTCCCTGAATATTCATAGCTAAACTTATCTAGCTAAGGTTATCCAGGTACCTTTGCCTCTGCTAGCTTTTTAGATATGAAAACAAATCCCACTAGATACAAAAACAACTTATGTTAGAAGCAATGCTGCATAACCTGTTTATCTGAAAATTTTTTTTAAAGGTGATGGGTTAGGGTTTCATACCAATATACATTATTAAAATTACCTAACCAGGTAGTTCAATGATTGATGTGGTATAATCATTAACCATTCACCAGCCACCGACTAAAATAAATATGAAGTGCAGTGCCTCAAGCAACAATTGTTGTGCCCACTAATGGTGTGTGTGTTAAAAAATGTTTTTCAAAACTTTTTTCTGTAAATATACTTGTGAGAACTTAATATAAAGAAAATAGAACAGCTTATGACATATATGACTCAATGTCTTAGCCCATCCTCTGTATGTTCAGTGATGGTTGATCTCCCACAGTTGTTAAGTACTTTCAAATAATGTTCTCAAACAATGTTCCTGGTTATACGATGCTTTCAACTGGATTCAAAAAAAGGAATATCTGTTTCCATCCAGTTTAATTAAGCATTTAGAAAGATAACAAAGAAAAAACTTCCCCCCACCAAACTCAAGACTATCTCATAATTGGAGAAAAGCTCTTCTCCCATTTTGAGTCTGCCTCCAGACATCAGGGAAGATCCATATCTTATGAACTATGAAGAGAGCATCTTTATTATTGAAAAATAACCTTATAATCAAATCTATTTCAAAAGAATAAGAAATGAATACAATTGCTTGCTCATGTACCACATCATCAAACTGTTCTAGGAAACTGATTAAGATAAAAGTATCAGAAGACACTTGTGAAAGTTCAGACATTATCATCTTCTTTTTTTCACCCCAGTTGAAACATAATGCACCTTAGTAAATGAAGGTAAGTGTTCATCAGAAATATACAAACTTTCCTTCATGTCTTTAAGAATAAGTTCCTTTGGACCAATCAAAAAGATTAAGAAATCTCCACCTATTCTCAAACAGTTCAAGACACCTATGTGTATAGTAGAGTAATCCTTAGTAGAAGCTGATTGAATGCCTAATTAATAAGTTCGTGAGATTCAAGATTTTTAAGTGTTTTATCATGGACATCAGTAATTACTTGGGAAGTGGATACTTGGCCCTTAATTGAGTCCAAAGAACAGGAAAAAAATCATCTAATTTCCTACTCACTGTTTTTTCAAGGAGAATTATGGCCTGCCACACATCTTCAAGGCCAATATTTGCTGGTCTCTGCAAAACGGATTCCACTGGTGCAACCAAAGCCTGCCCAGACGTGATATTTTCTAAAGCCAAAGCTCCTCCATCCTTCTCAGCTTCGGCCGCGCTAGCAGACTGTCTAATCTAGTGATGGCAAACTCTGGTCCTCGAGTGCCACAAACAGGCCAGGTTTTCACGATTTGCACGCAAATCTTTCTCATGCATATTCATTGTGGATATCGTGAAAACCTGGCCTGTTTGTGGCACTCGAGGACTGGAGTTCGCCATCACTGGTCTAATCTCTCTGACATCCGGAGCAGGAGGAGTCATGCAGGGCTCAGGATTTAAAGTTGTTTCTACCTCAGGCTGAACAAGTGCTGTCCCATTAGCACTATCAGCAATGAAGAATTCATCTGAGCTTGGTTGCTCCAAAGGCTCCGAAGCATCTGAGAAATAGTTCACTGCTGTGAAGAGGAAGATGCAGGAACCACTTGTACCTGCCCTTTTCTGTTTACTATCTTGAGAAAGAAATGAAGCACAGTGAGGATAAGGAGCAAAGCAGTCAAATGAAAAAACATCTGAAGGCCAACAATCTGAATCCACGGGCCTGCTCCTTTGGTGTGCTGCTTTGGCTGTGCACGCTGGTGGCAGCGAGCTGCAGGGCACCTCCTTTTAAATTATAACAGGGCACCTCTTAATGATATCAATGCTGCGTCTCCAGGAGGAGGGTAGCCACTATGTCCAAGCCAGTAAAGGTTCAACAGGCAGTTAGGAGGGAGTCCTTCACAACCCTTGATTCATATTTATTTATTTATCTTTTAAAAAATGTATATTCAGCTACATTCAACTTTTTCTGTTCTGACTGGATTACAATAAAAACGCCAACATTCAATGTATGTTAAAACATATAAATCGCAGTTATAATAAACATAGTCATAATATAAATTAACAAAATGATAAAACAGTGTACCATTCCACCAAGCAATTGAACTCTTGTTTATGTCATTTCACTGTACTGATTACTTAGGGGGAAATGGAGAAAGCCTGCTTAAATAAATATTTTGTTAGCTTCTTTTCAAAATCTGATAATTTGGGCACATCTTTTATTTCTTGTGGCAAAGTATTCCATAATACAGGATTCTCAACTGAGAAAGCTTGCTTACAAGTCACCTGCAATCTAGCATCTCTAACAGGCCGATACAGTACAGTGCGCTCCAATGGAGCGCACTGTTAACCTGCCCTTGGACACGCGTTTTTCCTTACCCCTTATTCAGTAAGGGGCGGAAAACGTGCGTCCAACCCGCGGCACCTAATAGCGCCCTCAACATGCAAATGCATGTTGAGGGCCCTATTAGGTATGCCTGCGCGATACAGAAAGTAAAATGTGCAGCCAAGCCGCACATTTTACTTTAAGAAATTAGCGCCTACCCAAAGGTAGGCACGAGTTTCTGCCAGCACCGGGAAAGTGCACAGAAAAGCAGTAAAAACTGCTTTTCTGAGTACCCTCCGACTTAATATCATGGCGATATTAAGTCGGAGGTTCCGAAGAGTAAAAAAAAGTTAAAAAAAAAAATTTGAATTCGGCACGCGGCTGTCGGGCCAAAAACTGGACGCTCAATTTTGCTGGCGTCCGGTTTCCAAGCCCGTGGCTGTCAGCGGCCTCGAGAACCAACGCCGGCAAAATTGAGCGTCGGCTGTCAAACCCGCTGACAGCCGCTGCTCCGGGTCAAAAGGAGGCGCTAGGGACGTGCTAGTGTCCCTAGTGCCTCCTTTTGCCCGTTTCTACCGTACCACCTAATTTAAATACAGAATCGCTCGCACCGGCGAGTGGCCGGTGCGCGCACCAGGAGAGGGTTCTCCTGCGAACTTTACTGTATCGGCCTGTAAATGAGGCAAAAGTCAACAAAGAAATCCCATCAGAATGCAGTGATCTAACAGGGCAGCATATTTAGAGAAGTTCTCTCAAATGTATAGGATCTTCTTGGAGTGTCTTGTATGTCAACATCAGTATTTAAATTGTATTCTATTTGACACAAGTAACCAATGGACTTCTCTCAAATGTGCCTCTCTCAAGCAGCCTGTGATCAATTCTGCAGATGAGTTTTGTATTAATTGAAGCATATGCATCTGCCCTTTTGGTAATCCCACATTGCAATAGACTAGGATTTTCAGTGCCAGCTCTTGTACCACAATTCTGAAGCTGGCCTTAGATAAAGCAGATTTCAAACAACTCACAAAGCATAATTTGAAGAAAGATGTCTTCTTCAGTTCTCTGCTAATCTCTGCTAAGTGAGGCATCCACAATAAAGTCAAGATCTTGAACCTCAGTCGAGGTTCTGTTTTACAGAGAGTACATGACATGCTACTGTTATCCATCCAGGGCTCTATATGAAAAATGCAGTCGGCTAAATACTGCAATGCTAAATTAACATTCTTTGCCAGGTAGATAGATAATAGGGTAATAGGCATATCAGAGGTACAGATTTTCCATCTTATTCCAAATGGATTTATAAGTTTTCCCAATAAATACAGATATATATTCAAATAGCATGGCATATGGTGCTAACTCTTGAGGCAAGCCAGTTTTAACTTTCATCATCTGTGAGAAATTATCACCCACTTTCACCAGTTGTGTTGTATTTGACAAAAATGAATGAGATCACTGCAGCACTGCAGCACTGTACCCTCTACCCCAGTTCCCCCTATCCAGTTGTTACATGTCAACTTAGGAGCAGATGATGGTTGAATGCTGCAGACACATTGAGCAGCACCATGATAACTGGGTTTCCACTGTCCATTTCACAAAGAAGGTAGTCCATTATCAAGACGAACAAGGTCTCGGTATTATGGCCCTTTCTGAAGCCATATTGGTGTTTATCTAATATGTCATAATCATCTAGGAAATCCTGCAGCTGGAATCTTCTTTTCCATTATTGTTGCTAAAGAAGATGAATTTATTATAAGGTGATAGTTGGCTGGGTCAATTGGATGGTGATCATGTGTAGGATTTGTTACTACACATGCCTATTACCCTAAATTGTACATGCTTAGAGTTGCATGATCCAGTAATCACGAGGGAGCATTGGTGGGTAACTTTCTAGTGAGAGACTATATGTGAGAGAATGAAAGGAATGAAAGTGTATGTGTGAATAAGTGACCATGTGTGTGAAAGAGAGTGTGTGTCAGTGAATGAGAAGTATGAGTAAGGGCATTTGTGTGAGAATGAGCACGTATGTATATATGAGAAAGTGAGTGTGAAAATGTGTGTGTGTGTGTGTCTGAGAGAAAATGTGTGAGCCCTGCCCTCCTAATCCATGATGACCTCAGAATATCAAAAGTTCCCAGGCATGGTTACCTGTTTGAAATCCAAAACTCAGGGTCTGTCCGGCTCAGTGAACTTAGTCAGAGAAAACCCTTTGAACATGGGCCTCTAAGTGTTTTAGGTTACGCTTTCAGTGTTCTTTTTTTTTATTAGTTAGTGATTAACTTTGAAAATAAATTCTGATGGCTATAATAGTTTAGTGCAATCATTTTCAACCTGTGAGGCAGAAGGATACGTATGCACACAGCACCTTGCGAAGTACTTATTATGTACAAATATGTATACATATACATTCCCTTTTGGCAAATATACAGAATTCCTATAACATTGGCCCATTTCCATAAACATTTCTATCAACAATATCATCCACATTTTTTTTTCAATGATTAATCATAAAGAGGTTGAGGTGGGATATGTTTTATCCCACCACATTGTATCACTCCTCTTTTCCCTTTTTATTGGATGGCAATCACAGACCCTCATGCCAAGTTTTGGAAGCAACAGCATCTGGCCTCTTGGCAGAATGCTGAGGCAGTCTGGTTGCCAGCCACAGAGCTGTGTCTGGGTCTGTTGCCTGGTTGGGCTGCAGATGGGCTGGCGTTCTGGGTAGCCTGATGGTCCTGGATGCCAGCTCTGACTTACCTCTTTTGATTCTGAGGACTTTATTCATTTTCATTCATTTGCGAGTAAGGGCTTTCACATATGCCTTGCAATGCTTCATCTCTAGCCAAGGACATTTCTGGGGGAAATGGGTGGGTTTCCCGTTCTCTTTGGTATTTTGTGATGGCAGTTTTCAAAAGCCTTTTTACCCGAGTAAGTACAGATGTACCCGGATAAAAGGGCAGTCTGAATATCGCTTGCCCTTCACCCTGCTAAAAGTATGCGCGAGGCTCTAAAACACAAATACTATTAGCCATATTAAAGGGGAGGCGTTCCCAGGGGTGTGTCTAAGTCAGGGGAGGAGAATAATACACATAGGGGCAGATTTTTAAAAAGTACGCCCGCGCGTACTTTTGTTTGCGTGACCGGCGCAAACAAGAGTACGCCAGGTTTTAATAGATACGCACGTAGCCGCGCGTATCTTTTAAAATCTGGGGTCGGTGCGCGCAAGGCTGCACAAAATCGGCAGCCTGCGTGCGCCGAGCCGCGCAGCCTGCCTCCGTTCCTTCCACCCCCCCCACACCTTCCCCTCCCTTCCCCTACCTAACCCATCCCTCCAGCCCTATCTAAATCCCCCTCCTCCCTTTGTTTGAAAAGTTACGTCTGCCTGAGGTAGGCGTAACTCGCACGAGCCGGTGGGTTGCTGGCGTGCCATCACCCGACCCGGGGGCTGGTCTGGAGGCCTTGGCCACACCCCCGGAACGCCTCCGGGCCAGCACCACACCCCGACACACCCCGCCGGAACTCCCCCGAATGTCGTGCCACCCCCGACATGCCCCCCGACACTCCACCCCTAGCAAAGCCCCAGGACTTACGCACGTCCTGGGGCTTTCGCGCACCGCTGAGCCCATTCAACATAGGCTCGGCACGCGCAGGGGGAGCTTGGGGCAGTTTTTCAGGGAGTACGCGCGTATCTTACGCACGTACCCCTTTGAAAATCTGCCCCATAGGGGTGAAGTTTCAAAATGTACTGCGTGTACAAATTAGCATATACACACGGAAATAACCTCCACTTGCATATTCTGTATTTTATACATTTGAAAATATGCATGCATTTTCACTTTTGTGTGCACATACTTACATGTAAAAAAGGAGTGTTCTAGGAATGTTTCAGGGCAAGGCCAACACTCGTAGAAATTGCAATTTTAAAAGATACTTACATGCTTATTTTTACACCTGCTAATTATCTGGCATAAGTGATATTAAACGTGTTTATTGTGTGATATTGACTGGGGGGGGGGGGGGGTCTGGGTGAACTGGAGGGAGCTCAGGCTGAAGAACCAGGATGGCCTCAATGACCTGGAGGAGGACTGGGAAAACTGGTGAACTAATTAGTAAACTGGTTAATTTTATTTACACACATGTTTTAAAGATGGTCGACTTACGCGAGTAAGTCCTACTTTACTTTTGCGCGTAAAATATGCACATATATATTTTTTAAATAAATACGGAACGTATGTGTGCTCAATGCATTGATCTACGTGGTTTTAATGCATCATATGTATTTGTGCATAAGCCTACAGATGTGCATATGTTATGGGGTAGAGAGACACAGATTTTATAAAATGTGCGAATATCATACATACGGGTTATAAAACACTTGGGGTAGATTTTATAAATTTACGCATGCGCATACTTTTGTTCGTGCATCAGGCGCGAACAAAAGTACGCTGGATTTTATAAGATATGCGTGTAGCCGCGCGTATCTTATAAAATCCGGGGTCGGCGCGCGCAAGGGGGTGCACATTTGTGCAACCTGCGTGCGCTGAGCCCGGAGCGCGCTGCTTGTTCCCTCCGAGGCCGCTCCGATTTCGGAGCGGCCTCGGAGGGAACTTTCCTTCTGCCTCCCCTCACCTTCCCCTCCCTTCCCCTACCTAACCCACCCCCCCGGCCCTATCTAACCCCCCCTACCTTTGTTGGCAGATTTACGCCTGCTGAAAGCAGGCGTAAATCTGCGCGCGCCAGCGGGCTGCTGGCGCACCATCACCCGACCCAGGGGCTGGTCCAGAGGCCTCGACCATGCCCCTGGGTGGCGCCACGCCCATGGTCCCGCCCCAAACCGCCCCCTGACCCCCCGGACACGCCCCGGACACGCCCCTCCCGCCCCTTTTATGAAGCCCCGGGACTTACGCGCGTCCCGGGGCTATGCATGCGCCAGCGGCCTATGCAAAATAGGTGCGCCGGCGCGCGAGTGCCCTGCGCATGTAAATCCGGCCGGATTTACGCGCGCAGGGCTTTTAAAATCCCGCCCCTTGTGTAAATATGCTCGCAGCCATATATAGAAATATAGAAACATAGAAAACGATGGCAGAACTGCATGCATTTGTTTGAAAGTTATCCTCCCCGTTTGCATTTTCAAATCTACTTGCATTCTTTTCCATGGATTATAAGTGCCTGCAGACAAAGCATGCAACCCTTTTCAGTGGATTTCACATTAACCTGAAGGTACATAAAAGAATTTATTTCTGGGGCTGTCTCCACAGGCATATTTCCCCTTACCTGCATATCCCAAGATATGAGTCCTTTCTGTGGGGGTGAAGACAGACCTTCTTGGCCTAGGCAGTGGTATGATTTTTCCTTCTATGTTTGTGCGAGTTTCACTGTTTCTGTGGTGTCGTGCTGCAGGGACAAGATAGGCTGGATGCAATTTCTGGTCGATTTTAAAAAGCCTTGCGCGTGCCGAAACCGGGAGATTTGTGCGTGTCTCCGGCCAGCGCACACCGTGCGGATCTTAAAAAGCTGCCGAGTAGATGCGTATCTCCTGGTAGGCGCACAAATGCATAAGACAAAAATGGGCGGGGCGTGGGCGGAGTCTGGGCGGGACATGGGCGCTTTGGATCCATAAGTAAAAATGTGCACATAAGTACTTATGTGCACAGCATGCGCCGGGGTCCCTACTACATAACTTTACTTCTGCCTTGGAGGAGGTGTAAGTAGAAAAACAAAAACAAAAAAAACCTAGGCTACTCAGCAGGGTTTCAAGGGTCAGGGCAGGTAGGGTAAAAGAAAGGCTAGTTAGGGGGTTAAAGAAATGTTATCATTTAACTGGGAATGGACATTATTTATTATTTTTATATACCAACATTTGATCTCAATTGAGATATCACACCAGTTTACATTCAGGTACTGTAGGTATTTCTCTATCCCCAGAGGGCTTACAATCTAAGGTTTCTGTACCTGAGGCAATGGAAGGTAAAGTGACTTGTCCAAGGTCACAAGGAGTGACAGCAGGATTTGAACCCTGGTCTCCTGGTTCATAGTCCACTGCTTTAACAACTAACCACTAGGCTATTCCTCCTCCCTAGTGCCCTCAGCATGGGTATTTTACAAAATCCCCCCACTTACGCGATAGACGTGGCATTTGCGCTTACCCATATAAAATTGTGCGCGCATGTATGCGCGTCCCACCGATTTTATAACGTGAGCGCATACATGCGCGTATGTTATAAGATGGATGCATCCATGTGCGTGCTGGCAAACACGTGACATGTGCGCCCGCGTGCCAGAATGAAAGCTACCGTCTGGGGGTGTTCACATAAAATTTACTGTGATTTTCCAGAAATAAAATAAATGTCCAATCAGTAGATATTTGTGTCCATTTACAGATGGGTTGTTTTTACACTGGTTTCTTCCCCTGGACTTTCTTAATACCTCTTTCTATGTAGATGTTCTTACTCTCAGGTTCCTGGGATGAGGCTTATCCCTCCTATGCTGAATGCATAAACTGTCCCAGTGGGCCAGAGAAATCCTATGAGTGAGGGAATCCCCATGATCCCGAAAAAACCTTACCTGAGTCCACAAAATTCACTCTTCTTTCCCCAGCTTGTGTCCTGTGTCCCAAGTGTGGAGATCCAGTTGTGGATCTCCAGAGGTCTTGACTTCATTTCTCTGTTACTCATTTCTCCTGACTGTTTCTGGTGTGACCTGTCTGGCGGAAAGGTCTGTACTGCAAAAATAGGCTAATGTAGCCCAGCATCATGGTGAGGAAGGATAAGAACATAAGAACAGGCCATACTGGGTCAGACCAAGGGTCCATCAAGCCCAGCATCCTGTTTCCAACAGTGGCCAATCCAGGCCACAAGAACCTGGCAAGTACCCAAAAAAGGATGGCTCTAATCTCCTCACTAACCAAAAAGACAAAACAATTTTCAAGTTCAAAACACGTCCTGGTAGGTGATGAGTCACTGCTTTACTTCTCTGGCAGGGAGGGTGCACACATCTTCTCAGCCCTGGCCTCCAGATCTGGGGCTTGACCCTAACCAGAGCTGTCAAAGCTTCACCTAAAGCTGCAACCTAAACATTTCCTAAACTCCATGAAAAGTCTTTTTACAAAACTGGAGAAAGTTCCTGGCAGGCAAGGGGGGGTGGGGGGTGCACTGCAGAAGCTTCCCTTCTCAAAAAAAGAAAAATGAGGCAAAGAGAGTCTAACTCAAATTAAGAGCACTACAAAATAGCTCCTTCACTCTCAAGAGCTAACACAAAATGAACACACAACGCACAATTAAACTCTGGAATTTGTTACCAGAGGATGTGGTTAGTGCAGTTAGTATAGCTGTGTTTAAAAAAGGATTGGATATGTTCTTGGAGGAGAAGTCCATTACCTGCTATTAAGTTCACTTAGAGAATAGCCACTGCCATTAGCAATGGTTACATGGAATAGACTTAGTTTTTAGGTACTTGCCAGGTTCTTATGGCCTGGATTGGCCACTGTTGGAAACAGGATGCTGGGCTCGATGGACCCTTGGTCTGACCCAGTATGGCATTTTCTTATGTTCTTATGTTCTTAACACGCTGGACAAGGATCACACCATCACAGACAACCGCAGAAGGAAGGGCTGTGTGGAATAGTCTGTCCCCCTAGCGGTAATTACCAGGGCAAGGATCTAGGGCTATCTGGTGGAGGCCTGATGTTGTGTCTGTGCACCCTTGGGCTGGGCTGGGATTGGTTCTACCAGCAGGCAGGAGCCCTGCAGGTTCTCACTGCCAGCAAGTGGACCCAGATGAAACAGAGACCGGTCTGGAGCTTCAACTTTACCAGCCCACTTTCCCCTTGGGTTGAGACTTTGGATGCAGGGGCAGGAAGGACTTAGGCGAAGGTTTCTGGTGATGACTAAGGTCCTGGTCCGAAGGCAGGCTGTGGTCAGGAGCAGGCGGCGGTCAGGCACAGTGAAAGTCCAGGCAAGGATTGGAAGCATGCAGCAATCAGCCATAGCAAGAGTCCAAGCAAGGGTCAAAACCATCCGAGGGAGAGGAAGCGGGATGGATAGGGCTGAGGCAGGCTGGGCAAGCAAAGGCTGGAACATGCTGGGCAGATGAAGGCTGGAACAGGCTAGGCAGATGATGGCTGGAGCTGGCGGGGCAGATGAAGGCAGGAAACAACACACTACAGGACGTAGCTGGACCTGTTGCTGAGGCAGGATGCATCAGGAGGGCTACCCTTAATTAGGGTGAAGATGTGACATCATCATCAGGGGCCACAATGTCTTTCCCGCCGTAGTCCCTTTAAGAGGCGTGAATTTGGGCGCACGTGCGCCTAAGGGGAGCAGGGGGGAGCAGGAGCTGACGGTGTCCCGCCGCAGGGCACTCTGCAGCCTCCTGCCATGAGAAGAGTTGGCAGACTCCTGTCACGCCGAAGACAGTGGGCGGACGGAGCCTTTCAGCCATGAAGGCAAGGATGGTAGCCCATGGGGGCAGCCCGCGAGCCGTTGAACCCAACACCTCTACAAGCAGATATCAAATGTGATCTTTGTACTTTGGTTGGAGGATAGCTGCTGCAATGACTTGGATAGATGGGAGACACAGTGAAACTAATACTGGGGAGGGGCCTTAGGTAGTCTTAAAGGAAATCCCATAGGTTTTTAGTCTCAGATCCCTAAAATGGCAATGAAAGGTGTGGAGACAGGTTACAAATGAAATGAAAGACCACAAAGTAAGAGGGCCTGCTTATGATTTTACTTTTTGTCCTACTTTTTAAATCATTTAATATTTATAATTATTTATGCACTTTTAATGGATTATTGCTTCCATGATATTTTATTGTAAATCGTTGTGAAGGTTTTACTGATGCAACGGTATATCAAAAACCAATAAACTAGAAACTAGGAGACTGCTTGACTTAAAAAGCCTCTCCCCAAACCAATAGATATAGCCCTGCCTCCAGTCTGCCCATCAAACTCCTAAACAAGCAAATACAAAAAACAACAACAAAAAACTATCACTGACTCTTACCCTATGTGTTACAAAAAGGGAGCTCTGTAGAATAATGGTAGCCAGTAAGAATAATCTCACACACAATATTTTAGGTGGATTTACTAAGCTGCGATAAGGCTATAACACGTGTAAAACAGTGTTTATCGTGCGATAATAGCCATATCTCAGCGATATTGAGCAATATTTGTTATATTGCATGTTTTTTTAAATTATTCTGATCCCTATTAAAATTTGGTGCTTTGCATACATTTACCTGCATACAATTAACCAATGCAGACAAATCGGCTAATACATACTTAATCTCATGCAAATAAAATAATGCAGCTGACAGAAAAAAAAATCTGCCTCGTTATTTTAGCGCATTTGAAGGAGTTGTTATGTTTTCTGAGGACATCATTATGGTAACTCACACCCAGTTCCCCCTTTCCCCAGAGGCCTCTTAAAGTGACAGAAAGCCCCAAAATAATACCCCAACCCCCTTTCCATACCCCTTCCCTTTATAGCAAATTTTCCGCCACTACCAACACCCCCCATCAAATCCCCCCCCCCCCCCAAGCAGCAGACTCCTCCCCCGGACCAAAAGGTCCCTCCTCCCCAAATTACAAGATCATTCCTGGGGTCTAGTAAGACTCCTATCCCCTCCCACCACCCACCTTACATCAAAATAGACCCCCATCCCATCTCCTGGCCTCCCCTTACCATGTGATAGGGGAAATGGATGGTCTGCACCATTTTGAAAGACGGTGTCGACTGGACACAGAGCTAAAGGGGTGCCGGGCCGCCACTGCTCCACCAACAATGCAGCTTTAGGGAGGAGGAGTCTAGGGGTTGGGGTCCAGGGGCCCCTTAGACTACTAGGATCTTATTTATGATGTAAGGTAGGGGTGGTAGGGAGTACCACTAGATTCCAGGGACGATCTTGTATTTTGGAGAAGGCAGAACGTGTGTGTGTGGGGGGGGGGGGGGGGGAGTGGCTCTGCTGCTTGAGGGGATTATTTTGGGTCTTGGTGCCCTTTAAAATATGCAAAGTGGGCTGCCATTGCGTGGTCCCTGCCACGCTATTTTTTACTGCCGAGGTTTTCTGCGATAAAGATTAATACAGTGACACCACTGTGCTATTTTCCTGGGGAGGGGTGAAATATCTCAAGAACGCCCCCTCTCCCTGCGACATTCCATCCTGCTCATGGTAAAATATCATGGCGTCATAAATTTCCCCCTTAGGGAGAAAAAAAATATACCTGTCCTTTCACTTGGAAAACTAATGCAAAGACTGTGGTTAAAGAGGACCTGCACATTTTGCGGGAATGCAGGTAATGTGTCACTTTATTCTCTATATAGTCTGTAATGCACAGGCCTGTGTGTCCATCTGTCTGTGCTTGTCAGTATGTCTATCACTGACTTGAGAAAAACAATGTTTTTGAATATTCTGCTTAATAACCACCTTTCGTGCCCTGCTCCTAAAAGATGAATATCATCTGACATGCAGTTTATTGTTCACATAGAGCAAGAGCTGGAGTGTCTGGGTGCTTATATGAATCATTATTTTCTTGATTTTATTCAACTTCAGACGTTATTTTGAAAATTATAGTAGCTTTTCCAGTGGACATTACAGTGAAGATAAAACATCTAAAGAACAGCTCCTCAGGAGAAAAGAAGTGACATTATCAGCAACCAGGATCATATGATACCTGTAAATCCTCTTATCTGTGACAAATTTATCTTGATGTATTACTCTATTCAGTTGTACAAAAGACTTGAAAAAGTAGCAATGCACAATTGCCCCTCCTTGTTATAACTCACATTAGAAAAGATTAAAAGAAAATCCGAAGCTTTGTCCCTTCTGAAGTCCAGCAATGTGTACACAGTAATCACTGCACTAAGCTAGCAGAGGACTGAGCAAGGGATCATGAGACCTGTGGTCACGATGTGACCTAGGGCAGTGACTCTCAACCCCAGTCCTTGTGACCCAAAGTCAGACCTGGCAGGAAATCCACAATGAATATGCACGAGATTCTGAAGACCAGACTGGCCAGTGGGTTCCGGGGACTGGTGTTGAGAAATGCATCGCTTAACCTCATTATACTTAAGCTTAGATTGCAAGGCCCTTGGAACAAGAAGCTTGTAACCATATGATCTGGCTTGTACAGCACCGTTCATACTGATGGTGTCATATAACTAATAATGATCATTCTGACGGTAGTGAAATTCTGCTGTAGCAAATCATTTCTGAAAAGGAGAAATCGGCTGACCTAATGTGCGAGCAGCAGCTGTGTGCACAAAACCCAGGCTGGATTCCCAGTCACGGCTCCTGCTCCCTGGGCCAGCGGCTGGGGCGGGATGCTGTGGAGGTAGCATTCCCAGTCGTCAGTGGGAGGGGAGAGTCCCAACGAGGGCTTGCTTAAGGTACATTCCTGTCACCTCCCAGAGCAAAATGTGATCTGTGTCCTTCAGCTGGAGGGTTACTGCTGTAAAGACTGGAATAGATGGGAGACACAGTGAAACTAATAGCCTCAGACCCCTTGTCACCAATGGCAGGGAACGGTTACAAATGATGAAATGAACGATCGAGAAGGTTACAAATGGCACTGTATAAATGACGTACAAATGAGACAGGTTACAAATTAAAATGAATGCTCAAGAAGGAGGAGGAGGCTGACTTACTTAACAACCCCCTCTCCCCCAAACAAACAAAAACAGTCCCTGCCCCTCCAAAACAACTCCCCAAAACTCCTAAACAAGAAAAAAAACAAAAACCCCCACCCTTCCTTGGCTCTTAGCCAGTCTGTTACAAAGAAGGAGCACTGTAGTACAATGATACCCAGTAAGAAAAACTTCACATACAATCTTAGGGGGAAAAAATTGCAAAGCCTCTGGTTGGTTACTCTCATTTTACAGGTATGCAGTATTGTCTGTCCATTACAGTTTTTCTAAACCCATGCATACACAATCATTTCAATAGCATGTTTCCCATTTAGGGCCACGTCTGCTAAAGGGTTCTCCTCTCAGAGGGGAATATGGACTGGAAAGCACACTAAAATCAGCTGCACCGATTCTGGTGTACACTTTTTGTCATGTGTAATGGATGATATGCAGAGCATGTGCATGCTATAAGAGAGCATAGCCCTTTGAGAGCATATGCCCTTTATATACCCTTTGGGTTCCCTGAACTGGCCCAAAAATAAAGGGCTTATTAGCCTGGGGGATACCCTCTCCCCAGAAAACACATAGCTACCTTTTCTGGCTAACCGTCAGAAAGATGCCGTCTTTTGTCTACCTGCTCAAACCCCTAATTTTGCCCTATCTGGTATATAACTTTCAGTCACATGCACTTCAAGGTTTGTTATGTGACATAACAAAGCAGTCCCACCTCCAGTCTATCAGCCCTTGTGTTACTTTGGAGAAGCAAGGTCACCCGGCTGGAGACCATCATCTTGGTATAGCAGGAAGTGATCCTGTAGTCTATGGCCTACCCTCCAGGTGATGGTTTTATCCTTTCGCACTGAGGATTGTCTCCAGGAGTCTGTGCCCAGGAAGGAATGGTTAGGATGGCTGTTGTAGTAGGTGATTCGATCATTAGGAATATAGATAGCTGGGTGACTGATAGACATGAAGATCACTTATTTATTTATTTGATTTACATTCCGCCTTTTAGACACTTCATAGCAGATTGCATTCGATACTATAGGTATTTCCCTGTCCCCAGATAGTAACTTGCCTACCTGGGGCAAAGGTAGTGGCCCTCATGTACTACCTAGATAATATTTTAGGGGAGTGTTGGGGAGGAGCCGACTGTTGTGGTACATGTGGGTACCCAATTACATATGTGCAGGAGGGAGGTTCTGAAGGATAAATTTAGGCGCTTAGGTAGGAAACTGAAATCCAGAACCTCCAGGGTTGCATTCTCAGACATGCTTTCATTGGGGGCCAGATTTTTAAACTTACGCGCGGGCGTAGATTTGTGCATGCAACCCGATGCGCACAAATCTATGCCCGATATTATAACATGCGTGCATAGCCGCGCACATGTTATAAAATCTGGGGTCAGCGCGCGCAAGGGAAACTTTCTTTCCGCCCCCCCCACCTTCCCCTCCCTTCCCCTACCTAACACACCCCCCAGCCCTATCTAAACCCCCCCCTGACTTTTGTTGGCAAAGTTGTGCCTGCCTCTGGGCAGGCGTAGGTTGTGCTCGCCGGCCGAGTGCCGGTACGCAAGCCCCCGGCACGACCGTTGTGCCAGAGGCCTCAGTCCCGCCCCGGGCCCTCTCCGCCCCTGCCCCGCCCACTCCACGCCCATTTTTTCAAGCCCCGGGACACACGCACGTCCCGGGGCTTGTATGCGTTGCCGGGTCTATGCAAAATAGGCTCGGCGCGCGCAGGAGTGGGTTTTTGGGGTTACGCGCGTAAAATACACCAGTAATCCTTTGAAAATCCGTCCCTCTATGTGCAGGACCCCAGAGGCAGGCTGAGCTCCAATATGTGGATGAGACAAGGGTACAGAGAAGAGGATTTTAGATTTGTTGGAAACTGGGGGACATTCTGGGGAAGGAGGAGCCTATTTAGACATGATGGGCTCCACCTTAACAAGGGTGGAACCAGACTGCTGGCACTAACTTTCAAAAAGGAGGTAGAGCAGCTTTTAAATTAGAACTAATTAGAATAAATTTGGCATCAACGAATGGAATAGGACTTTCAACAGTTTAATTGCCTTTTGTTCTTAACTAATTCGCTATTGATTTTTATTATGTATTTGTTCTTAATAGTTCTTAAATGATTTATTTTATGTACACCTTAATTTCTTTTGTCTGTAAAGCCTGTTGCTAATTTATTGTTTAATGTAAACCGAGGTGATGTATTTTTTTTACGTGCCGCGGTATATAAAAATCACTAAATAAATAAATAAATAAATAAATAAACATGGGTCAAGCAGTCAGTCGTTCAGCAGCACATGATTCTGAGGGAGATATCTTCAAAGGATACTGGCAAACCAAATAAGTTTATCCTGATAGAGAGGATGTTGAAAAAGCCCTGAAGTATTTAAATACAGACCATATAGATAAAAATGACTTCAAACTGTAGGTATCATCTGATAATAAGCAAGTTGTGGGTACATATCAAAAAAGAAATACAAATAAACCTACTTTAAAATGTACGCATGTAATGCCAGATGTCTGAAAAATAAGACTGGAGTGTTAGCATGCATGGTGCTAAAGGAAAATATTTACATAATAGCCATCTCAGAGATGTAGTGGAAGAAGGATAATGTTAACCAATGGGACATGGTGTTACCAGAATACAAATTATATCAACATGACAAGGCATATAAACTTGGTGGAGGTGTGGTATTACATGTTAAGGATGGTATAGAGTCGAGCAGAATAAACATTCTGCAGAAACAAACAATACTCTGGAATCCTTAAGGACGTAAATTCCAAGATTAAAAGGGAAGAGTAATGTAGTGGGGATATCTTATTGCCTGCCTGGCCGTCGAATAAACAGACTGCAAAATGCTAACAGAGACTAGACTGGCTAGTAAAATGGGCAATACAATAATATTGACTAGGCAAATATCACATCAGGAGATGCAAGGGAGATACAATTCCTAGATGCTATCAATGACTGCTTCATGCACCAGTTGGTCATGGAACCAACAAGAAGAGGAACTACATTATATCTAGGTTTCAATGGAATGCAAGATCTGGTGCTGGATCCACTTGGCAATATTGATCATAATGCAAATACTAATGAAAACTTCTGCAGTAGCATTCAACTATAAGAAGGGAGATTATAATAAAATGAGGACATTTGTCAGAAAAAAACTAAAAGGAGCAATTCCCAAAGTTAAAAACTTGCATGATGCATGAATATTGTTTTAAATTACCATCCTTGAGGCCCAGACAAAATGTATTCCGTGCATTAAAAGATGTCAAAGAAAAGCCAAACAACTACCAGCATGGTTTAATAGAAAGGTGAAAGAGGAAATTAAAGCCAAAAGGGCATCATTCAAAATATGGAAAGCAGACCCAAATGAGGAAAATAAGGAAGAGCATAATCACTAGCAAGTTAGGTATAAAAAAGTAATTAAGCAGGCTAAGAGTGAGTTTGAAAAAAAGCTTGCCAGAGAAGTAAAAAAAAAGTAATAAAAACTTTTTCAAGTTCATTTTATGTCAAAGCCATCTAGATGTTGCAAACTGCAGCAGCCCGGCTACTAACTGGGGCAAAGCCTAAGCTTAAACAACTGCACTGGTTTCCCATTGCTCAGAGAATTAAATTTAAGGGCCTTGTGTTGGTTTTTAAAGCAGTTAGGAAAGAAAGTGCTAGCTACCTGTTGGATCTGAGACTGCCATCAATTCCAAAAAATAACCAAAACATGGAGGCATGCCCAATGTTTCATGTAAAGACAGCATAGTCCAATGTCTCTGTAAATTCCCAATTATTTCTTTGACTTGATTGCTATAATGTAACACACACGTTAGTCCCTCATTACCTCGTTCAGCCTTATACCCCAAAAGAAGGGCTCTGTTGGCAAACAATGCTCTCTTGTAGGCTTTTTTTTTTTTATACAGACCACATTATTTCTGGTTGTGTTTTAAATTCAGACAGCATGGAACAAATCCTCCTCAGACATAAAAATTGACTGATAGGTAAACTAATCTTTAACTTTCTTGGGTGGCAACTGAAATACTGAAAAAATTGATTCCAGTCTGTCTCTTTTCGGTATAATATTGTTGACAACCCTTCCCCATCTCTTACTATAGTTATATCCAGAAAAGCTAAAGAATATGGATGATATTGTAAAGTGAATTTTAGATGGGTACTTTGACTATTGATTCATGCTACAAACCTCTGAAACTATTCACATGATCCTAGTCAGATGAAAAAGATGTCGTCTATATAGTGTCGCTAAATGTGGATATTGTTAAACCACAATGAAGGATACAACACTTTTTCTTCAAAATGAGCTACAAAAAGGCTGGCTATATCAGGGGCAACCATGGCTCCCATCGCAATCCCCTTGATTTGCAAATAATAACTGCCCTCAAACATGAACACATTTTGAAAAAGCACCAACTGTAGTAAAGACATAAAAAAAAGTCTTAGGTACTCGAAGTGGACGTTTTCGTGTCTCCAAAATCTTTTCCATTAATTCGAAAGCTTCCACTTGGGAAATGTTTGTATATAAGGCTTCGACATCTAATGTTGCTAAAATGCAATCCTTAGGAAAAGGTGGAAGAGATTGTAGCAACGCCAACATCTGAGTGGTATCCTGTACAAACGAAGCCGTATGTTGCACAAAGAGCTTCAAAAAATAATCCAAAAAATTAGATAATGGTTCCAAGATGGACCCTCTGCTGGCTACATTTGAACGCCCTGGAGGAGATCTAAGATTCTTGTGGATTTTAGGTAAAGTATATAATACCGGGCACACTGGATGATCTATCTTCAGTGCTCGTATCTCTCTATTTGAGAGAAAACCATCTTTTATACTTAGATCAATAATCTCTCTAATCCGTTTTTGTAGTTCTAAAGTCGGTGCACCCTGGGGGATTGAATGAAGTAATTAATTGGGATTTTCTAATTTGAAAGTGACATCATTTCCTCCGATTGATATAAAAGAGGGAGGTGGAAGCCATGTCTTGTTAAAGTTCATTTGAAGAGTGTGTTGAAATGAAGCTGGTCTTTTTGGGGAGCAGAGTGATATATTGAAGGATGAGAGACTGTATCAGGTTATAGAAAAGCCCCCTGATGCAGATGCAATATCAAAACATGGATCCATGTTGGGGCAGTGATTGAACAGAACATTAAAGCTAAGTTTTGGTTTTTGCTCTCTTTCATAAAATAAGAACAAGATGCTAACATAAGGCTACCCATGAGGGGACCTTCATGATGAGTGGTCGATCTTGTTAGAAAATCCGGCCGCGATTCGCTGCGGCCGGGCCTTCCTACCTGCACCAGCGGGTCTGCGCGGTCTATTTTTGGCCTCGGGGATCGGCTGCGCCGCTCGCTGAGGGCTGCGGGCCGATCACGGGCCCGAATTGATGTTTTTGGGAGCGTCAGGGCATGCCTCCCTCCGGGACGCACTCGTGCGCATCAGTGATGTTATCTGACGTCTTAAAGAGACAGCAGCTGAGGAAACCAGCTCGAGGCATAGAACTTGCATCGGAGCCTATTTTAAAGTATAACCGTCAGCTGTTCCTTTGTCCTGGCAACAGTCTTGGGTGAGTGAGGTTTGCCAGGCTGCTCCAGCTTCATTTTTGAGGCCTATCAGCTTGTTCCAGCTTCGTCCAGATCCAGCTTCAGCTTGTTCCAGCTTTGTCCAGATCCAGCTTCAGCTTGTTCCCGCTTCGTCCAGAGGAATGTAGACTGGTAGGAACTAATTTGGTTTTCTTGCTTGCACCGCCTTCCGCTGACAATTTCTCAGGGGCTCCACCTTTTAGACTTTCTTCATTATGTCACGGAGACAGGGTCCACGAGCTCAACAGTTTTCCAGGAACTTGGACCCGGCGGATTTAAGTGCTCTCCAAGCCATTCCTGATTTGCCCCAGTGCCTTCAGCAGCAACAGATTTGTCTGGATGTATTGTCTGCAACCATAGAACACTTGGCTAACCGGCTAGATTCTACTCCCATGCCGACAACTCCAATAACACCTTCGGTGGCTTCACTGTCTCAAGTTGCTCCAATTCCAACAATACCTCCAGTGGTTTCTTCTTCTCAAGTTGCTCCAATTCATTTGTCTGCTCCACCTAGATATTCCGGAGATCCTAAGCAGTGTTGTGGTTTTTTAAACCACTGCTTTATGCACTTCTCAATACAATCTGCTCAATTTTCCACAGATCAGATTAAGATCACCTTCATTTTGTTATTGTTAGATAGGAAGGCTCTTGCATGGGCCTCCCCCCTGTGGGAGGCCCATGCAAGATTTGGCTTCTTTTATACAAAATTTCAGTCAAGCTTTTGATGAGCCGGGTCAACAGTCTACAGCGTCCTCAGATCTTTTGCACCTTCGGCAGGGTTCCCAATCTTTAATGGATTATGCGGTGGAATTCCATACTTTGGCTTCGGAGCTTGGCTGCGTGAAGACAGTTTACGCAGCATTTTCTTGGAGGGGTTATCATCAAGAATAAAAGATGAACTTGCTGCCCGAGAACTGCCTTTGGAACTAGAATCTCTTATTGATTTGGCAGGACGATCGTCGTATACAACAATGCCTTCGAGAGGTTAAACCAAATCACAAACCAGTTCTTCTAGCACTGGCTTTCTCTCGACCAATAGTCACACCTTCTAGCACTGAATCAGTCTCTAACCATACTGAAGAATCTAGGCTGCTGGGACGTAGTCGCCTTACGCCAGAGGAGAGACAACGTCGTTGTTCCCAAGGTTTGTGCCTTTACTGAGGAGGCAAAGGTCATATTTTGGTCCATTGTTCTGAGAGGCTGGAAAACTCTCGAGCCTAGGAATCAGTGGGGAGATGACCCTAGGCTGCACTAATCCTACTCCCCAGTGCACGGTTCCAGTGACTCTTTTTCATCAGAAAGATTCATTTACAACACAAGCCTTTATAGATTCTGGGGCTGGTGGAAATTTCATTTTGGCTAGCCTTGTTAAGCAATTAGGACTTTCAGTTATTCCCAAGACGCTACCACTCCTTATATCCTCCACCCGAGGGGAATTGTTACCTGGTCAAGTAACTCATGTTACCATCCCTGTGAGGTTTCGTACTGGGATTTTGCATGAAGAAGAAATTTCTTTCTTTTTATTAGAAAAGGCCATACATCCAATGGTCTTAGGCCTTCCGTGGCTTCAAAAACATTCACCATATATTGATTGGGAGACTTTACAATTAGCGGCTTGGGGTCCAGCCTGCCATACATCTTGCCTTCATAATGTACCTCAACCATTGCTCATGCTTGCTACGACTTTTACTGGTCTACCTTCTCAATATGAAGATTTCATAGATGTTTTCTCAAAAGAAAAAGCGGAGACTCTTCCTGAGCATCGACCGTTCGACTGTGCTATTAATCTCCTTCCAGGTAGCACTCCACCTAGAGGTTGGGTATACCCATTATCTTTACCTGAAACTCAAGCTATGTCACATTATGTCCAATAAAATCTTCAATGTGGATTTATTCGTTCCTCTAACTCACCGGCAGAAGCCGGATTTTTCTTTGAGGCAAAAAAAGATGGGACATTAAGACCTTGTATAGATTACAGAGGTCTTAACGCCATTACTTTGAAAGATAGATATCCACTTCCTCTCATTCCAGAGTTATTGGATCGTCTCCAGGAAGCTAAGATCTTTACTAAACTTGATCTCAGAGGAGCATATAATCTAGTGCGAATTAGATCCAGAGATGAGTAGAAGACTGCATTTAACACATGCGACGGACATTACGAATATTTGGTGATGTATTTTGGACTGTGTAATGCTCCAACAGTCTTCCAAAATCTAATGAATGAAATATTTCGAGATCTCCTTAATACTAGTGTGATTGTGTATCTCGATGATGTACTTATCTATTCCAAGGATCTAAGAACTCATCGTACTGCAGTTAGACAAGTTCTACAACGTCTGCGAAACCACCATCTTTATGCAAAATTAGAAAAGTGCTTGTTTGAGCAAACCTCATTACCGTTTTTGGGATTTATAGTTTCTACTGAAGGTTTTCGCATGGATCCAGATAAAGTGGCTTGTATTCGAGACTGGTTCCAACCCCAAAGACTTCGAGCTCTTCAACGGTTCCTTGGGTTTTTCAATGTTTATAGAAACTTTATTCCTAATTATTCTCATTGTGTGGCTCCACTCAGCTTTAACCAAGAAGGGAGCTGATGCACGGAACTGGTCATCTGAGGCAAAGGAGGCCTTTAAAAAATTAAAGCAAGCATTTCTTCAAAAACCTTGTCTTAGGCATCCAGATCCAACATGACCTTTTGTGGTTGAGGTAGATGCTTCTGATGTCGCTGTAGGAGCAGTTCTCAGCCAACATTCTAATACTGGAATGCTTTTACCTTGCTCCTATTTTTCTAGGAAATTTTTACCAGCTGAGAAAAATTATGGTATTGGAGATAAAGAATTGTTGGCAGTCAAGATGGCATTGGAAGAATGGCGACAATAGCTTGAGGGGGCGTTACATCCAATAACTATCTTCACAGACCATAAAAATTTACAATATCTCAGTAAAGCCCAACATTTGAATCCTCGTCAAGCTCGGTGGGCGTTATTTTTTAGTCGTTTCAATTTCACCTTAAGATATTGTCCAGCTATAAAAAACATCAGGGCTGATGCACTTTCAAGAGTTTATGAAACAGATGATACTCCGACTTCTCTACAATATATTGTGGATCCAGCACGAATAATCTTTGCAGCAACACAAACAGTGCCTGTAGGGAAGACTGTAGTTCCCCTTTATCTTAGACAAAAAAGTACTAGCCTGGGCTCATGATTCTCTATCAGCTGGACATCCTGGCATACTACGCACTCTTAAATTATTAAGTCAATACTACTGGTGGCCAACCATAGAAAAAGACACACGATCCTATGTAGATTCTTGCCCAATTTGTGCACAGCAAAAACCTTTACTGGGATACCCTTGGGGTCTTTTGCAAACTTTGCCAGTACCAAAAGCACCCTGGACTCATATATCTACAGATTTTATTGTAGAGTTGGCTCCATCCATTGGTAACCAAGTGATTTTGGTGGTAGTAGATAGATTTTCAAAGATGGCTCACTTCATTCCTCTTCGTAAGTTACCCACAACTCCAGAGCTTGCACAATTGTTCACACAACATATATTTCATTTACATGGATTGTCTCAACATATTACATCCGATCGAGGATCCCAATTCACAAGCAAATACTGGCAAGCTCTTTGTAAAAAATTTGGAGTACAGTTAGATTTTACCACGACATATCATCCCCAGGGTAATGGACAAACTGAGCGAGTCAATCGAACTCTAAAGACGTTCCTTCGCTCTTTTGTCAACTCTAAGCAAGATAACTGGGCGTCATTATTACCGTGGGCAGAATTCTCTCACAATATGCATGTTAATTCAGCTACTAAAAAATCTCCTTTTCAAGTAGTTTTTGGTCGACAACCTATTCCACCACTGCCAAAGCAACTCATTATCTCTTCTCCAGCTGCCCAGCTGTTACGGCTATGGCTGCTGTGCAACCGTCTCACCACCAGGGGTCCCTCTAGAGCTGGCTCCCCTGACAGGCCCAGTCTATCTCCCTTCTCCTCTCTATGTTCTGGGCTTTCCCTTATAACCCTGCCTGACAGTTCCCTCAGTGCTTCGGCATCGAGCTCGCCTGGGCTCCCTGCTCTAGCCTTCCTTGCTTGCTGTGCGTGTGGGGCCTTCTGTCTTGCCTTGCCTTGCCTTGCGCGGCCTTCGGGCCTTCTGTCTTGCCTTGCCTTGCCTTGCGCGGCCTTCGGGCCTTCTACCTTGTCTTGCCTTGCCCTGCCTAGCGTGGCCTTCGGGCCTTCTGTCTTGCCTTGCCTTGCCTTGCCTTGCGCGGCCTTCGGGCCTTCTACCTTGTCTTGCCTAGCCCTGCCTTGCATGGCCTTCGGGCCTTCTACCTTGTCTTGCCTTGCCCTGCCTAGCGTGGCCTTCGGGCCTTCTGTCTTGCCTTGCCTTGCGCGGCCTTCGGGCCTTCTACCTTGTCTTGTCTTGCCTTGCCTTGCCTTGCGTGGCCTTCGGGCCTTCTACCTTGTGCTGTGTATGGTCTTCGGACCTTCTGCCCCACCCTGCCTTGCTTACTGTGCGTGCGGTCCTACGGGCCCTCTGCTCTACTGTCTGTGTGTGTTTGGCCTGCGGGCTCTCTGCCCTGCTTACTGTGTGTGGCCTACTGGCCTTCTGTGTGGGTGTGGCCTATGGGCCTTCTGACCTGCCTTGCCCCGCTTACGGTGTGTGGCCTACGGGCCTTCTGTGTGTGTGTGGCCTACGGGCCTTCTGACCTGCCTTGTCCCGCTTACGGTGTGTGGCCTATGGGCCTTCTGTGTGTGTGTGGCCTACGGGCCTTCTGACCTGCCTTGCCCCGCTTACGGTGTGTGGCCTACGGGCCTTCTGACCTGCCTTGCCCCGCTTACGGTGTCTGGCCTACGGGCCTTCTGTGGGTGTGTGGCCTACGGGCCTTCTGACCTGCCTTGCTCTGCCTCCTGCCCTGACCCAGCCTGAACCTAGACACTGCTATCTGCCGCCTGCCCTGATCCAGCCTGAACCTAGACACTGCTATCTGCCGCCTGCCCTGACCCAGCCTGAACCTAGACACTGCTATCTGCCTCCTGCCCTGACCCAGCCTGGACCCAGACCCTGCTAACTGCCGCCTGCCCTGACTCAGCCTAGACCCAGACACTGCTACTTGCTGTCTGCCCTGACCCAGCCGGGACCCAGACACGGTTTTCAGCCATCCCTGTCTCTCTCCACCTGGAACCACCCTTTTGGGTGGTGTTCACTACCCCTGAACTCAGCCCAAGCGTAACACCAGCTTACATCTCAGCAGCTCCATGTATTATGGAAAGACATTCAAACAAACATTACAAAGGCTAATGATGCTGCTAAAAGAACCACAGACAAACATCGGCATCCAGCTCTTCATTTCTGCATTGGAGATCGAGTATGGTTAAGTACATGTCATATTCGCCTTAGAGTACCTTCTATGCGGTTGGCACCTAAGTACATTGGACCGTACAAGATTTCCGATCGTTTAGGTCCAGTAGCTTATCGTTTACAATTACATTCTATACTTCAAATACATAATTCATTTCATGTATCCTTACTTAAACCACTACTACTTTCTTGGTCACATCGTAAGATGCCAAAAACTCCTAAAGTGGTATCTGAAGAAGATCAAATTTATCAAGTTAAAGAAATTCTAAACATGTGCTGTTGTCTCCGGCGCTGGGAATATCTAATAGCTGGGAAGGCTACGGACCAGAAGAAAACACCTGGGAACCAGCTTCACACATTCTAGATAAATCATTTCTCCAGCAATTCCATCAAGAACATCCACACAAGCCTAAGCCTTTTTTGAGGGGGCATAAGAGGAGAGGTACTGTTAGAAACTTGGCTGCGATTCATCGCGGCCGAGCCTTCCTACCTGCTCTGGTGGGTCTGCGTGGTCTATTTTTGGCCTCGGGGATTGGCCGCGCTGCTCGCTGAGGGCAGCGGGCCGATCTCGGGCCAGAATTGATGTTTTTGGGAGCGTCGGGGCACGCCTCCCTCCAGGACGTGCTCGCGCGCGTCAGTGACGTCATCGGACATCTTAAAGAGATGGCAGCTGAGGAAACAGGCTCGAGGCATAGAACTTGCATCGGAGCCTATTTCAAAGTGTAACCATCAGCTGTTCCTTTGTCCTGGCAACAGTCTTGGGTGAGTGAGGTTTGCCAGGCTGCTCCAGCTTCATTTTTGAGGCCTATCAGCTTGTTCTAGCTTCGTCCAGATCCAGCTTCAGCTTGTTCCAGCTTCGTCCAGATCCAGCTTCAGCTTGTTCCCGCTTCGTCCAGAGGATCATAGACTGGTAGGAACTAATTTTGTTTTCTTGCTTGCACTGCCTTCCGTTGACAATTTCTCAGGGGCTCCACCTTTGAGACTTTCAATGTCACGGGGAAAGGGTCCACGAACTCAACAGATCTGGAGATCTGGTTGAAAATTTTTAAAAGAAAATAGAAAATAAAATTGAGTGTGGAATAATATTGATAAAAAATAAATAAAGTAAAGCTGGACTTATGGAGAATACAGTTTGCGCTAATTACAAACTGTACTCATGAAGGTCCTACAAAGAGATACAACTCATATAATTCATAAAGAAAGATAAAAAATAAAAAAAATAAGGGATAACTGGGGAACAGTTGGTTATTTTTTGGAATTGATGTGATTTCCTCAGATTACTGAGTGTTTGGGCTTACAATTTTTTATCTTGATATGTATCGCCATGTCAACATCGTTCTGCAGACAAGGTGCTATTGGTAGTACCAGGTGTCAAGTAAATTCGTCTTCAGGAATTGTGCTTTCAGGCCTTCTCAGTCATTAGTCCTGTTACGTGGAATGCCTTGCCTAAGGAGCTTCTGGTAATTACGGATATTAAAGGTTTCTGTAAACACCTAAAAGCTCTGCTTTTTTAAGAGGCCTTTGGTTGAATTTTGTAAACAGCTGCTTAATGAAAGTATTAACTCAGACAGTAAAGCATGTTTTTAATTTCATTATTAATAGTTTTGATTTTTATTGTATTTTATTGTTGGTATTGTTTGCTTTGAATTTTATTTATAAGTATTTACGTTCTTCTGTTATCCACTTAGCACAATAAATTTGTTATAAGCGGACTACAAATATTTTAAACAAATAAATAACAAAAAGCCTGTGGGGAAGTCAGTTAAGCCACTAGATGACAGAGGGGGAAATGGGGTGCTCAGAAAAGACAAGGAAATAGCAGAAAAAGTAAATGAATTCTTTACCTCTGTCTTTACTGAGGAGAATGTCGGCGTCATACTCACAGTGGAAACAGTTTTGATGGTGGTGACTGAGGGGCAGATTTTCAAAGGGGTACGCGAGTAAGATATGCATGTACCCCCCGAAAACCTGCCCCAAGCTCCCCCTGCGCGTGCCGAGCCTATGTTGCATAGGCTGCCGGTGCGCGCAAAGCCCTGGGACGCGTGTAAGTCCCGGGGCTTAACTGGGGGGGGGGTGTCGGGGGCGTGTTGCGGCCGGCACATCATCGGGGGTGTTCTGGGGGCGGGGCTGCGGGCATGGTTCCGCCCCGTGGGCATGGCCGCGGCCTCCAGACCAGCCCCTGGACCGGAACATGGCATGCTGGCAGCTGGCCCAGCGTGCACAAGTTACGCCTGCCTCGGGCAGGCGTAACTTTTGGAATAAAGGTGGGGGGGAATTAGTTAGGGCCGGGGGGGGGGGGGGGTGGGTTAGGTAGGGGAAGGGAGGGGAAGGTGGGGGAAGGCGGAATGGAGGCAGGCTGCACGGCTCTGCGCACGCAGGCTGCCGATGTTACGCAGCCTTGCGCTCGCTGACACGGATTTTAAAAGATACGTGCGGCTACGCGCATATCTATTAAAATCCGGCGTACTTTTGTTTGCGCCGGTCGCACGAACAAATGTATGCGTGGGCGTACTTTTTTAAAATCTGCCCCTGAGTGAATAAACAAAATCACTATGAAACTGGAGGATGTAGTAAATCAGATTGGAATCAGATTGACAGACTAAAGAATAACAAATCACCAGGATGGGATGGTAGTTACCCAAATGTTCTGAAGGAACTCAAACATGAAATTGCAGACCTGTTTCTGGTGATTTGCAGCCTATCATTTAAAACAGCCATGGTACCAGAAGTCTGGAGCATAGCTGATATGATACCAATTTTAAAAAGGACTCCAGGGGTGATCTGGGAAACTATAGTGACATCGATGCCAGGCAAAATCATAGAAGCTATTCTTAAAAACAAAATTCTGGTCACATTACCTGTCACTTGGGTATTGAAAGTATCACCCTATAAGTGAACAGAAAATAACACATGGTCGTTTTTGGACATTGGCTCTTTAATGAGGGTTTTGTCATTTCTCCAATAATACTGGCATTTCATATGATGTGGGTTTTTTCATAAAAGGTGTTATATTTTTACCACAGATATATCCAGGTTTTTTCACAAGAATTTGTAGGGAGCATGTGTTCTCTCTCTTAACCTCTTAGCACTTCAGTGCACTAGGAATTTATTACAGCCCCAAACCAGAAATTAAATTTAATGTACCAGAAGCATGGAATTTAATTTCTGGTCATGCTGGTTTAGTACATACCATGGAAGTGACTAGTGATGTCATTACCACATTATACAACTCCTCAGCATATATGAATGTAGCCCCTGTTTGGCCACTAGAGTGCACTAAAGTGTGGTTTATGTGTTAAAACGTGGAATCTTCCAACTTGGAGGGTCCAGTAAAGGACCAGAGGTGTTTTGAAGAATCTTCCTATCTTTTACAACGGGGAATCTTCTAGTTCCGGGTATTCAGAGACAGTTCAGAGGATGTTCAGAGAGAGTTCAGAGAGTGTGTGTGTATTTGAGCCTTGTGATAGGGTGGTTCTTCTCCTAAAGGGGATAGAAAATCTAGGGGTATAAAACTGCTTCCCACGAAGCACAGTGTAGCTTTTGGGAGTTTTTGAGTTGGAGCTGGTGCTTTCACAGGCACTTAGAGAAGACGAGAAAAAAGTGTTGGGAATTGAAGCAAGACAGCAGGAGCTGTGCTGAGGGCGCTAGAAGGACAGCAGCAGGCTGCATTCCTATCTTGGAGCTTCAGTGCAGGGGCAGAGAATCTTTAACTGACTGAAGGAAGGGGAAGAACGTTTTTGGGCCATTTGCAACACTTTGTGAGTAAACTAGGAAAATTAAAAACATAATCTGCAACTGGAGTTGCTGGGACTATAGCAGGCCTGGAACAAAGGAGCAGAGAGCTACCTTGGGAGTGATTTACAATGTATAAGATCTGAAGTTCAAAGATTAAGTGAAGGAATGTTGGACTGAACCATTTTTCCTGCTGTTTCTACTTGTTTTTCCTGTGGACTTTGAATTTTGTTTCTGACTGAACTGGTTATTTTTCCCACATAAACGTTTCCTTTTATTTGGAGCGCCAACTGCTATGTGGACAATGTGTTTTGTTCTTGGAGGTAACCTCTGCCCAGTTGGCATTGCAGGAAAATTTGCCCTCAATCCAACGGACTTATTCCCCACCCTGTTTGAGTGATTCCAGTGCTCTCTGGGGCTGGGAAGGTGACAGTGGTCAAGGGGAGGGAGGGGTGTTACATGAGCCTGCTTTTAGCAATCCTACATATGTGCTAAGCAACACAAGCTTATGTGAGATTTTGTATTTATTTATCTAAAATCTATAGACTGCTTGATCATTATAAGAACATAAGACTTGCCATACTAGGTCAGATGAAAGGTCTATCAAGCCCAGTATCCTGTTTCCAACAATGGCCAAGCCAGGTCACAAGTAGCTGGCAGAATCCTAAGGGGTAGAGAGATTCCAAGCTCCTTATCCCAAGAATAAGCAGTGGATTTCTGCAACTCCATGTTAATGATGGTTTATGGACTTTTCCTCCAGGAACTTGTCCAATCTTTTTTGTAAATGCAGCTACACTAATAGCTTTCACCATATCTTCTGGCAACGAATTCCAGAGCTTAATTATGCGTTGAGTGAAACAATATTTTCTCTTATTATTTTTAAATGCATTACCCAGTAACTTCATTGTGTGTCCCCTGGTCTTTGTACTTTTCGAAAGAGTAAACAACTGATTAACATTTACTCATTCCATTCCGCTCATTATTTTATAGACCGCTATCATATCTCCCATCAGCCATTTCTTCTCCAAGCTGAAGAGTCTTCCATCCCCTTTATCATTTTGGTCACCCTTCTCTGTACTTTTTCTAATTCTGCCATTTCTTTTTTGAGATATTGTGACCAGAACTGTACACAATACTCAGGATGAGGTTGCACCATGGAGCGATACAGAGGCATTGTGATATTCTGTTTTTGTTTTTTTTAATTGAAAATTTTTATTGAGTAACACACAAGATCACTGCCACAATTATATAAGCATGCATATGAATAACAGGCAATGATACAGCTCTACCAGAAAAACTCTCCACGTTTTCTCCCCTTATCACCCCCTCATAATCAGTCCCTCTCCCTTTCCCCCATCATCAGATTTCCAGTGCACATATTGCTGCCACATCCTCTCGCATATGGCGATTTGTTTCCTCTTGATAGCTGTAAGTTTACTCATAATACACCTTATCTAATTTCGAAAGATTCCTTGTATAGAAGGAGTTGCAGCCTGTCTCCAAAAATATGCTATATCTCCTCTAGTTGTCAGGGCACTTGTTGAGAAATATACAAGACAGTCTCAGCCACTCCCATAACTGGTATATGCAGAGAAAAAACAATGGATCCCTAGGTATCTTTTTTCTCATAACACTGGGCAACAAATTTTCACAAAAGTCATGTTACGGAAATTAAATTAGTCAATTCTTATAAATTTCCATGTGCTAAACATTAGAGATGTGAATCGTGTCCTCGATCGTCTTAACGATCGATTTCGGCTGGGAGGGGGAGGGAATCGTATCGTTGCCGTTTGGGTGTTTAGAATATCGTGAAAATCGTTAAAATCGTGAATCGGCACACTAAAACCCCCTAAAACCCCCTAAAACCCACCCCCGACCCTTTAAATTAAATCCCCCACCCCCAAATGCCTTAAATTACCCTAGGATCCAGCGGCGGTCCATAGCTAAATCGGGGTAAGGGGGAGGGTAGGAAACCGGCACACTAAATCCCCCTAAAAACCACCCCCAACCCTTTAAATTAAATCCCCCCCCCAAATGCCTTAAAGTACCCTGGGGTCCAGCGGCGGTCCGAAACGGGCTCCTGCTGTTGAAGCGTGTTGTCTTCAGCCGGCGCCATTTTGCAAAATGGCCGCCGCAAAATGGCGGCGGCCATAGACCAACACGATTCGACCGCAGGAGGTCGCTTCCGGACCCCCGCTGGACTTTGGCAAGTCTTGTGGGGGTCAGGAGGCCCCCCCAAGCTGGCCAAAAGTCTCTGGGGGTCCAGCGGGCGTCCGTGAGCGATCTCCTGCTGCGAATCGTTTTCCGTACGGAAAATGGCGCCGGCAGGAGATCGACTGCAGGAGGTCGTTCAGCGAGGGTTCCAGACCTCCGCTGAACGACCTCCTGCAGTCGATCTCCTGCCGGCGCCATTTTCCATACGGAAAATGGTGCCGGCCATACGCGTATGGCCGGCGCCATTATCCGTACGGAAAACGATTCGCGGCAGGAGATCGCTCACGGACGCCCGCTGGACCCCCAGAGACTTTTGGCCAGCTTGGGGGGGCCTCCTGACCCCCCCAAGACTTGCCAAAAGTCCAGCGGGGGTCCGGAAGCGACCTCCTACAGTCGAATCGTGTTGGTCTATGGCCGCCGCCATTTTGCGGCGGCCATTTTGCAAAATGGCGCCGGCTGAAGACAACACACTTCAACAGCAGGAGCCCGTTTTGGACCACCGCTGGACCCCAGGGTACTTTAAGGCATTTGGGGGGGGATTTAATTTAAAGGGTCGGGGTAGGTTTTAGGGGGATTTAGTGTGCCGGTTTTCCTGCCCTCCCCCTTCCCCCGATTTAATTTAAAGGGTCGGGGGTGGGTTTTAGGGGGATTTAGTGTGCCGGTTTTCCTGCCCTCCCACTTCTCCCGATTTAGCTATGGACCGCCGCTGGACCCCAGGGTAATTTAAGGCATTTGGGGGGGGGGGGTTCGGGAGGGTGGGGGATTTAATTTAAAGGGTCGGGGTGGGTTTTAGGGGGTTTTAGTGTGCCGGTTTTCCTGCCCTCCCGCTTCCCCCGATTTACGATTTTTTGACGATAAATCGGGGGAATTGGTATTGTATCGTGGCCCTAACGATTTTTGACAATTTAAAATATATCGGACGATATTTTAAATCGTCAAAAAACGATTCACATCCCTACTAAACATGAATGTGACTGTGAAAATGAAAAATTGGCTCTAGATACTACAGAGTAGGACCTTTTTAGGTCAGTAACACTTTCATTGTTGCCCAGTGTAATCTGAAAAATCGATCTTATAAGAGAAGACCAATTTTTTGGGCATTCCCACCACACATGGAAGAAAGTTCGCACTAGCTCACATTCTCTCCAGTGCTTATTATTCAGAGCGGGGTAGAAAGAATGCAACCTAACTGGTGTCAAATACCATCAAAATAGTACCTTATAGCTGTTTTCCACAACTGAAGCCGAAATAGAGCTCCTTTTGGTGTGTAGAAAACAGAAATCCCAAATCTTTTCTCCCCGAAACATATTCAGATCCTTTTCCCATGCAGAGATAAGTGAGGGTATACATTTAAGATCCCTATTCAATGAACCATAGATTCTAGATATCCCTCTGGTCACCCATTGTGCCTTGTCACAAAATCCTTCACACCTCCAGTACTTCTCCTTGCTTTATAAGGTGATGTACTTGTAGATGGAAATATTGATCTGCCCGGGAGAGACCCAAACATTGCTTTCAGCGACGAGAAATCAAACACCTGCTTGCCATCCCACATGTGTTCTAACTGATCACAACCCTGCCCCTTCCGGTTCTTTGAAGTAGCATTCATCCATCCCGGTGGAAATTGTTTATTAAAATATATATAAAGATGTTCTAGGAAAATAACACTTGTCCCCCACTAAATATAACTTCCACTGGTCCCAAATGTTTAGTGTTAACTCTATGTTCGGGGATACCGCAGAAGGCAGCATTGAGGGAGCCAGACTAAAACATCTGGTGGTATATCATGTAGCATGGATCGTTCCAGCACCATCACATTTTATCCCCTACTCCCCTTTGCCATTCTAAAACAATTTTTATTTGAGCTGCCACATAGTACCACAATAAACAAGGAACTCCCAGGCCCCCTCTGTTTTTAGGTAGGTACATCACTTTGCTGCTCACTGTCTTCTTTTCCAAATGAAACGAAATAATTTGCGTTGCCAATGAGTAAAACAAGTTTCTGGTATAAATACTGGGAGAGTTTGAAAGAGATAGCTAAGCCTAGGCAAGGTATTCATTTTTATAGCTGCTATTCTACCCAACAACGACAAATCTTCCCTATCCCATCTCTGAAGATCCCCTTCTATTTTTTGCCACAAAGAGTTATAATTCAAGTTAAATAACCCCCTCTAGTGTAGTACCTATTTTTACCCCTAAATATTTCACTTCTGACTTTACTATTTTAAAAGGAAACTTCTTTTTAAGGATTCCCATTTGCTCGTCTGTGAGAGAAACATTCAATAGTTCTGACTTTTCTGCATTTACTTTATAACCTGAGACCCCCGCTAAACTTTACGAATTCCTCCATCAAAGGTGGTAATGAGTCCTCTGGATTTACAACCGTATAAAGCACTAGGGATGTGAATCGTTTTTCAACGATTAAAATTATCGTCCGATAATGTTTATATCGTCTTAAATCGTTATAGAACACGATACAATAGAAATTCTAACGATTTATCGTTAAAAATCGTTAAATCGTGTTAGTGCGCACTAACTCCCCGTTAGTGCGCACTAACTCGATTTAGTGCGCACTAACTGAAAATGATACAAATAAACACTTTCCAGGTCACTGAAGGTCAGTTAGGAATGAATATGTGTTCCTATTGGCTGGCTGCCCTCTTATCTATTGATGTTACCAAGGTTACCACTGAGGTGATGGTTGGGGGGATGGGAAATGGAACTGGAAACTAACGAACACCAACAGAAAATGAAACAAAGTGTTCACACTTCCCAGGTCAGTAAAGGTCACTTAGGAATGAATATGTATGTATGTATTCCTATTGGCTGGCTGTGCTCTTATCTATTGATGTTACCAATATGGTTGGGGGGGATGTGAAATGGAAACAGTTGGAAGCTTGACAAAAAAAGTAATGTAATGATCAGCACTCACGTGACTAGAACTTGTTTGTTTATTATTTTTGTTAGCAGGCACCTGAAATGCTAGTGCATGTTGAATTTGCCAATCACTGTGCATTTTAGAAAGGTGGTCCTGGCTGGAACTGTACACAGTTCAAATATATGTAATTGATTGTTGGTAAGTGTATTTTTTAAGTAGCCACACTGGCACCAGTATGTTTACTTTTCCTCCTACTTAACTCACTAGCTCAGCTTTGTAAGAAGGGCTTCTCTGCTTGTGTGTTGTTTTTGTTTGGTGTGAGGAGAGCAGAAACATCAGATCTTTATTCAATCTACTACAGTCATCTCTTACAGTGCCCTATCCCTATTAATACCAGGAGTGTTGTGATCTTCCTGCACACAGTGCCCTAACCCTGATACCAGTCTGAGACAGCTCCCTCCCTGCATTACTAGTGAGAGGCTGGCTTCACAGACAGGGGGGAGCTGCCTGACCCTCACTCCTGACTTCCCCCATGTCCCAGCTAGTGAATGGTGTGTGGGTGGGGGGGGGGGGGGGGAGGATGGTGAAGTCTGAGACAGCTCCCTCCCTGCATTACTAGTGAGAGGCTGGCTTCACAGACAGGGGGGAGCTGCCTGATCCTCACTCCTGACTTCCCCCATGTCCCAGCTAGTGAATGGTGTGTGGGTGAGGGGGGGGGGAGGATGGTGAAGTCTGAGACAGCTCCCTCCCTGCATTACTAGTGAGAGGCTGGCTTCACAGACAGGGGGGAGCTGCCTGACCCTCACTCCTGACTTCCCCCATGTCCCAGCTAGTGAATGGTGTGTGGGTGAGGGGGGGGGGGGGGAGGATGGTGAAGTCTGAGACAGCTCCCTCCCTGCATTACTAGTGAGAGGCTGGCTTCACAGACAGGGGGGAGCTGCCTGACCCTCACTCCTGACTTCCCCCATGTCCCAGCTAGTGAATGGTGTGTGGGTGAGGGGGGGGGGGGAGGATGGTGAAGTCTGAGACAGCTCCCTCCCTGCATTACTAGTGAGAGGCTGGCTTCACAGACAGGGGGGAGCTGCCTGACCCTCACTCCTGACTTCCCCCATGTCCCAGCTAGTGAATGGTGTGTGGGTGAGGGGGGGGGGGTGGACGGTGAAGTCTGAGACAGCTCCCTCCCTGCATTACTAGTGAGAGGCTGGCTTCACAGACAGGGGGGAGCTGCCTGACCCTCACTCCTGACTTCCCCCATGTCCCAGCTAGTGAATGGTGTGTGGGTGAGGGGGGGGGGAGGATGGTGAAGTCTGAGACAGCTCCCTCCCTGCATTACTAGTGAGAGGCTGGCTTCACAGACAGGGGGAGCTGCCTGACCCTCACTCCTGACTTCCCCCATGTCCCAGCTAGTGAATGGTGTGTGGGTGAGGGGGGGGGGGAGGATGGTGAAGTCTGAGACAGCTCCCTCCCTGCATTACTAGTGAGAGGCTGGCTTCACAGACAGGGGGGAGCTGCCTGACCCTCACTCCTGACTTCCCCCATGTCCCAGCTAGTGAATGGTGTGTGGGTGAGGGGGGGGGGGGAGGATGGTGAAGTCTGAGACAGCTCCCTCCCTGCATTACTAGTGAGAGGCTGGCTTCGCAGACAGGGGGGGGCTGCCTGACCCTCACTCCTGACTTCCCCCATGTCCCAGCTAGTGAATGGTGTGTGGGTGAGGGGGGGGGGGGGGAGGATGGTGAAGTCTGAGACAGCTCCCTCCCTGCATTACTAGTGAGAGGCTGGCTTCACAGACAGGGGGGAGCTGCCTGACCCTCACTCCTGACTTCCCCCATGTCCCAGCTAGTGAATGGTTGTGTGGGGGAGGGGGGGGGGGGGAGGATGGTGAAGTCTGAGACAGCTCCCTCCCTGCATTACTAGTGAGAGGCTGGCTTCACAGACAGGGGGGAGCTGCCTGTCCCTCACTCCTGACTTCCCCCATGTCCCAGCTAGTGAATGGTGTGTGGGTGAGGGGGGGGGGGGTGGATGGTGAAGTCTGAGACAGCTCCCTCCCTGCATTACTAGTGAGAGGCTGGCTTCACAGACAGGGGGGAGCTGCCTGACCCTCACTCCTGACTTCCCCCATGTCCCAGCTAGTGAATGGTGTGTGGGTAAGGGGGGGGGGGGGAGGATGGTGAAGTCTGAGACAGCTCCCTCCCTGCATTACTAGTGAGAGGCTGGCTTCACAGACAGGGGGGAGCTGCCTGACCCTCACTCCTCCGGGGTATTGTGATCTTCCTGCACACAGTGCCCTATCCCTGATACCAAGGGTGTTGTGATCTTCCTGCATGCAGTGCCCTATCCCTATTAATACCAGGAGTGTTGTGATCTTCCTGCATGCAGTGCCCTATCCCTGATATCGGGATGTGTGCAAGAAGATCACAACACCCCCGGTATCAGGAATAGGGCACTGTGTGCAGGAAGATCACAACACCCCCAGTATCAGGAATAGGGCACTGTGTGCAGGAAGATCACAACACCCCTGGTATTAGGGATAGGGCACTGTGTGCAGGAAGATCACAACACTCCTGGTATTAATAGGGATAGGGCACTGTGTGCAGGAAGATCACAATACCCCTGGTATCAGGGTTAGGGCACAAGTTCTAGTCACATTGACTGATCACATTACTTGTTTTGTCAAGCTACCAACTGTTTCCATTTCCCATCCCCCATATACTGTCAGTAGGAAACTTGGTAACATGAATAAATAAGAGGGCAGCCAATAGGAATACATATTCATTCCTAAACTGACCTTAACTGACCTGAAAAGTGTCAAATTGTATCATTTTCAGTTAGTGCGCACTAACTCCCAGTTAGTGCGCACTAACTCCCAGTTAGTGCGCACTAACTCCCAGTTAGTGCGCACTAACTCCCGTTAGTGCGCACTAACTCGAGTTAGTGCGCACTAATCGGAAAAAACGATTTTTAACGATTTTTTAACTAAAAAATCGTGCCTAAGACGATTTTCTTGCCCTGCCACACGATTTCTATCGTTAAGACGATATGGAAAACGATTCACATCCCTATAAAGCACGTCATCCGCAAACATAGACGTCTTGTAATCCTGATCTCCCACCCACAATCCCTGGACTTCGCCTTTCCTGCAAATTCAAGCTGCTAGAATAGAGCGCAAACAATAGTGGACAGCCTTGCCTTGTGCCCCTCTCTATCTGAAACACCTTGGAAAATCCTGTTTACCTTTATACATGCACTGGGAAGAGAATAAAGTTTCTCAATCTATCTAGAGAAGCTCCCACCCAGTCCCACTTTGTCCAGCACAGCAAATAGGTAATCCCAATGAACCATATTGAATGCTTTTTGAGCATCGACAATTAGTACAGCCAATGGAATGTTGTTTTGTTTACCCACTACATTAAATTCATCACCCTCCTCACATTATCGGAGGCCAGCCTTCCCAAAATTAACCCTGTTTGGTCCGGATGAATTAAGGCAGGTGCAGTCCCTCCCAATCTTTTAGCTAAGATTTTTGCCAGAATTTTGAGATCTAAATTTATAAGTAAAATAGGTCTATATGAGCCACTAAGCATAGCATCCCTACCCAGCTTTGCCAATACCTTAATTCCTGCTCTATTAGATTCATTTGCTATGTTGCCACCCATGAGCAAAGTGTTAAAAGCAGCTGCCATTAGAGAGGCAACTATTGAGCTCATCTTCCTATAAAAACCTGCTGAAAAGTCATCCAGTCCTGGGGCCCAATTTAAATTCCCTGATCACCTGTGCTACTTCATATACTGAGATCTCTTTATTTAGGAAATCTTGCTGCACGTCAGATACTATCGGAAGCTCTATATCCTCTCAAAAGTTCACTATGATTTCTGGTTGAATTTTCTTTTGCTTGGAATATAAATCTTGATAAAATTGCACAAAACGTGTAGCTTCTGAATCAAAAATCATTCCCCCTTGTTTGTCTTTAATTTTTAGTATCTAATTATGAGTCTCCCTCATTTTAAATTTCCTTTCCAGAGCCCTACTCGCTTTGTTGCCCCCCTCGCTTTGTGGCCCTTGCCTAATTGGAAAATGATCTCCCCATATCTAAATTCCTTAATTCCAACCTTAACACTTCAAGTTCCAAACCCGTATTCGGGGTGATCAATCTTTGATGTTATATTTCCAATTTGCCAATTTTTTTGCATAAGTTCCAGTCTCCTCCTGTCTTTTCTTTTTTCAGAAAGGATGCCCTGGAAATTAACGCCCGGATTTTAAAAGCCCTGCGCACGTAAAATCCGGTACGCGCACAAGTGACAGGCAGGGGGGTGTGTTCTGGGCAGGGAGGGGCGGGCAAGGACAGTGCAATTGAACGCTGTCCTGAAAACTCATGTGCCAGCAGCCGGCTGGCACATGCAACTTACTTCAGTTCAGGTCCTGAAGTAAGTTGTACAACAACAAAAATAGGAAAATTAGGTAGGGTTTAGGGGCTGAGGAGGAGAGGGGAAGAGGGAGGGAGATTAGGTAGGGCAGGTACGGAAGTTCCTTCCCAGTCCGCCATGCGGAAATTACAAAAATTCCTCCCCTTGTGCGCGCCACCCATATACGCGCACAGATTATAAAATCCGGTATGCATGTGTGCGCGGCCCACGGATTTTATAACGTGCACGCGCCGGCACACGCATGCTATAAGATCAGTGCCTCCATGTGTGCACCGGAAAGCGCACACACATGGACACGCGTGCACACGTTATAAAATCTACCTCTAACTTCCCTCACACTATGGCCTTCAGACAATCCCACACTATTCCCAGGGCCACATCTCCAGTGTCATTTTCCTTAAGGTAATCCTGAAACTCCAGGCACAGGTGATCATAGAATCAGAATCCCCTAAAATACTCTCATTTAATCTCCAAAATTTCTTACCCGTTGACCCCCTACTCCCTTCAATGAGAGCCATATTGCAGAATGGTCTGACCATATGATTGGTACTATTCCCGCTTCTCCTTCTTTATTTAGCAAATTTTTATCAATCAAGAAATAATCTATTTTAGTGACTACCTGATGAGCTTTGGAGAAAAAGTTATAGTTTTGTTCTGTAGCTGCCATTTATCTATCAATCCCCAATTTGCAAGAAACACTTTCAGCCATGATCTATTAAACTTAGAATCATCCTCATGACCACCACTGTTATTTAAATACGGATATCTAGTGAGATTAAAATCACGCCCAATTATGACATTTCCCTCTGCCCACTGTTTGTGATAGAGTCTCAAAAAAAAGGTCCCTGCCCCTTATTGGGACAGTAAAGATTCACTAATGTAAATTCTGCAATATGAATTTTACAATTAAGAACCTTCCCTCTTGATCTCTAATAGTTGATAAGACGTCCAGTAGCACATTTTTAGAGAAAAAAAATTCCCACTCCACTGTATTTATTAGCTGTGGTTGCTGCAGAAAAATATTGTTGAGGAAAATGATGTGAGATCATCAATCTCTCATATTTTTTTCTTTAAGTCAGTTTCCTGATAAAATATTATATCTACATTCATGTGGATTGCATCTTTTAACAGCAATTTCTGCTTAGCACCAGTGTTTAGTCCCTTAACATTCCAGGATAAAATCTTTAATTCTATATTCTCCAGTACTTTTGGCCCAACAGAACACATTGGAAAATCCACCCTTTCTCCCTTTTAAGTATTCCATACTTCAGTTCCCTACTGGCATCCATTCGCCAAATACTGCTCCCAATTTTACTTTCCCACCCATCCAAAATAAGCAGCAGAATTACCTGTCCAGCCCTTTTCCCTTCTTCTTCTCCTACCTTCCCCTCCCCCCTCCCCCCTTCCCCCTCATACTTCTCCAACCAATGCCCTGAGAAATAATGTCACCAGATCGCATAACCACTGATCCTGGCTCACCCTCCCACTCCCCTCCATAGAAGAAACTCCTGATATAAACAACCCTCCTTGAATCGAAATAGTACTTCATATTTAGGTAAAGAGCAACCTCTTAGAAATAACCCCAGCTAGGGCATAATTTAACTGTTAATATAAAGCCACAGAAGTCCCTCTTCACTTTCAATCAGCCATGATCCTCTTCCTTGAAGGCGCCTTACAGGTGGCTTCTTCTCTCGCAGGTGAAAGATCCTCCTGAATGTCTCCGCAGCCCTTTCCCTCCATATTGCACCCGCTGCCATCTGGAACTGTTCCCTCTATGGAGTAGAGGAGAGGAGGAACCAGCAGTGCCATCCATTTTGTGTATCTTTTCTGCATCCTTTACTGGTTTCACTCGAGAGGTTAACCCCTGAATGGTAAATTGTAGGCCAAAGGGAAACAGCCATTTGAAGCGCAGATTTTCTTTCTGAAGTACTAGAAGCATCTCTCTGAAAGTCCTTCTATTCCTTATAGTCATCAGTGACAAATCTTGAAAAATGACCACTTTGTGATCTTTTCATTGAAAGTCTTTTAATTTCCTGGCAGTACTCATAACTTTCTCCTTCACAGAGAATTCTTGAAAGCATACTACTGTATCCCTGGGTACGTTGCCTCTCGGTCTAGCCAGGGCTCTATGAGCTCTGTCTAGTTCATTTTTAGGCATGTTATTTCCTTCTACTTCATTTCCCAGCTGTGCTGTAGAAATGTTGATTACCACATGCGCACAGTCCAAATACTCTGCTTGCTCAGGTATACTTTGAAAGCATAGATTTCCTTTGCGAGACCTATTTTCTAGATCTTTGACCCAGTCCTTTAGTAGGAGATTATCCTCCTTCTCTTGCTGGGTATTCTCCCATACAGCCTCTTGCTCATCTAATCTGGTTTCTGTGGCATCTACACGATCTCCCAGCTCTGCGCATTCCCTCCGTAGGTCAACCACTATTGAGCAAATTCTTTTTTTCAAAGAGCTCATTACATCTCTGAGCTCTTTAAACAGTTCTGGAAGTCTGCTTGAGAGAGTGGCTCAGCTACCTGCTTCTCCAGCGTTGCAGCAAAGACTGCATCATCATCACGGCCTGCCTCCCCGTCGCCATTTTCTCCTTCCATCTCACTCAGTTGGCTCACCAGGTTTTTTTTGCGCCGCCAGATTCGAATGAGAAGTGCTTCAAATTGATCAATTTTTTGTGCATCGCCATCTCAGGACCAAATGGAGTTAAATGCCCAGTTCAGGAGTGGTACATGGCCTGATTGCCAGGATATTGGACAGATTAGGCTGATTGGGTGAACAGCTCAACCTTCAAACAGACATTTCTTCTCGTGATGTCACTTTCTCACTGATATTCTCTGTTTTATTCTTCATTTCTTTCCTAATATTCTCCATTCCTTTCCATCAATTCTTGGTGTTTTATAGTAAAAAAAAAAAATCCATAATCACAGTTAAAACAAAATAATTTAATAACATACTAATTACATAAAAGATAATACCAGTAAAACAAATAGAAGGCTGAAAAGATGGTACCACAATAAATCCAGCCTAGTAGCTATGATGCTGTACATCAATTACCATTACTGCTGACAGAAAGTCCCCCTTGCTCACGAAGAAATTTGAAATCAGCCATATAATAAATAAATAAGCTTTTAAATGCTTTCTAAGTGGACAAGTGCTCTTAAGTTCCTCAGGAAAGGCTTTCCAGAGAAGGGAGCCAGCAACACTAAACAAGTGTTCATGGTACTCAACGAGCCAGACTAGTTTCTGAGAAGGAACATACATAAGCTTTTGGAAAGAAGGGTAGAGAATCTGGCAAGGGCAATAGATTTTCAGTGCAGTATTGAAGCATGGAAGGACATGTCTGAAGATGACGTTAAATATAAGAGTTAATGCTTTGATTTTAATTCTCAACTCAATGGGCAACCAATGGAGATCCATTAAAATAGGAGTGATGTGCTCGCTAATAGGTGCGCTAGAAATCGTACAAGTAGCTGCATTCTGAATCAGCTATAGTGCACACAAAGAAGAACAAGGTATACCAAGCATCAAAGAATTACAGTAGTCCAGAGGTAAGATTATCAATGTTTGGATTATGGATCTTAAGTTGGTGCTATTAAGGAAAGGCTTCAGATTTCTTAATAAGTGAAGCTTCCAGAAGGAACTTTGAACTACATGTTTAATTTGTGGATGTAAGGATAGTGCAGAGTCCAGAAGTACACCTAAGCTCTATGCTTGAAAAGTGACAGGGAATGTAAAATTCATAAATGTCACTGACAAAGAAGTGGCATCAATAGGAAATCAAGTTAGCCAAATTATTTCAGATATGTTCAAGTTAAGCAAAAGTTTGTTATTAGCAAGCCAGTTGTCTTGTTGAGACAAGAAGATATTCTGATTACTGGCTCTTGACAGATGATGTCACTGAAAGAAAAAAAATGGATATTGTCAGCATACATTTTAAAGCCAATTTCCAAGTTAGATAAAATCTGGCAAATGGGAAAAATGTATATATTGAAAAGGACAGTAGAGAGTGCAGATCCCTGAGGTACACCTGATTGCAACATGTGGAGGGCAGAGTTCATAGGCCCCTATAAAAACAATTGATAGTTGCTCTGAAGATAGGAAGAAAACCAATTGAGTACATGCCCATGGTGGAAAGTTAGTCAGTTGAAAATGGAATGGTCTACCATATGAAATGCACATGAGATATCCAACAAAATCAGAAAAGAGTTGGTACCAGAATCAAAGCCTCTGTGAAAAACTTCAAAGTTGAAAATATGAAGGAGCTCAGTATTACAATCAGTCCTAAAACCAAACTGAAATTCACTGAGAAAGCCATTCCTTAATATAGGTGTTGAGATGATTCAGGACAACTTTTTCAATGACTTTGGATAAAAAAGGGAGGGAGGAGATAGGGCAATACTATTATTAATATCCTGAGGATTTAATGTGGGTTTTTTAAGTATTGGATGAATGGAAGTGATTTTAATTGGCCCAGATATAGAGGCTTCAGTTTGTGACATGTTAACTAACTTAATAATGAACTCAGATAATTCAGAATGTAGAACTTTCATTAATGCAGTTGAACAGAGGTTCATAGGACACAAATTGGAATTCATAATTTCAATTATCTCAAGTATTTCAGATGTAAACTGGTACCTTGAGTTAGAAGTGCTAGTACATCCCTGCAGATCTGTTTCACCCCTGATTACATTAAGTCAATATATGTGTTGATCTTTAAAATGTATGTTACATAATCTCATTAAGTCAATGTACTTGTCGATCTATATAATATGTATGTCATGTTGTAAACCATTGTGATCTTCATTTGGAATGACGGTATAAAAATGTAAAAAATAAATAAATAAATAAATGTGAATGTCCTCCACTATGATTCGTTAAAATGCAGAATATTGGTAACACACTGTCAGGAGTCTGAATAACACGAGAATGAGTCTGACTGTCTTTTGAAGACAGTGACGGGAAAACTCTTCACAGGAAATAGCTGATAAACTATTTGAATATCATTTGGAATGAGTTAAAGAATTAACAATGTGAAAGAGTTTGTGAGGTTGCAAAACAGTGGCCTGGATATTTGAAGAGTAGAAAACCCTTTTGGTATTGTCAGTTGTGGATTGGTAAATCAACCTTTATCAAGGTCAACAGTGATTGATGCCATTGATGCACAAGGCACTCTAGCTTTCATTTAGTTATTTTAATGACAGAGGTGTATCAAGGAGTATAGTGACTATAATGATTCTTGACAACTCTAAGAGGAGCCAGAATGTCTAAAGTAGAATCTAACAGTTTGTGCCAGTTTGAAATGGCTTCTTAGCTATTGTGTGCTGAGCCTGGAGACAATTTTGGTAGCCATACAAAGCGTAACTGTATAGTGTCTACATTTGGACGTTTCTGAGAAGAATAGATCAAATGATTTGAAGAGCTGGCCGAGTCTACAAACTTCAGTTGGAATTGAATCAGAAAGTGGTCAGACCACCAGGGACTCTTCTTACATGTAAAATGAAAGTTCTCTTATTAGGCCAGTTGTCCCAATGAAAAACTAAATCTATAGTATGTACAAGGTGATGTGTGGGGGAACTAATAAGTTGTTTCCAACCTAAAGTAGACATTGAATCTAAACAATCTTTGATATGCAAATGAAAGTCCTTAAAGTCAATTTTGAATTTAAGTGATAACTGTGTAAGCTTTAAGTGGTAAGTATTGAAGAAGCTAGATGGACTACAGAGTAGAAAGAGACCCCAACCTGAGGGAAATAGCAACAAAAGTATCCCAAGATGATGTACATTTTCAGTAGGAGATTGAGATAGTATTACCAATTCCCTAGCAACATTAAATAATCCACCTCTATGTTTGTCTGGTTTAGGTTGAGAAAATAATTTATAAAATCAAAGAAGTAAAATAGATTGACTAGCATTACATCAGAAATGAGCACCCAGGTTTCAGTAATGGAGAGTAAATCTGGATTTTATCTTTAAGTAGGTCAACAAGAACAGGTAATTTCTTTTAATAGACTGGTCATTAATTAGCAAAATAGATAGAAATTGAAGGCATGAGGAAGAGAAAACATTACCTCTTGGTAGCAAGACCAAAACCTGGTTCAGTTAGAAACTGAATGTAGAGCATGGTTTTCCCCAAGGACACTGTATCAACCATATCCATGAATCACGGGGATTGACTGGCCATCTATAAGACAAAATTACAAAGTTGAACTCAAACAAAACCAAGCAATGTCAAAGCAACAAATACATTTTGGTAATAATATATAGAAGAACGTTGTGTAATGTAAATTGCCTGTCTCTTGTTTGCTTGGTGATACCTAAAATCCATCTAGGGTGTTTACTCAAGCTTTTTCTATTACTCGTTATCTGGCCAGTGACATCTATAATCTAGCTAGGGTAATCGCTCAGAGGCCAATATTCAAAAAAGTCTAGAAAGGCTAACTTATCTGACAATGTTATCTGTCAGAACAAAATTGGAAGCTGCCGGGATCTCAGGATCCTGTGATCCCAACACAGAAGGGAATTTCTAAAGGCACCTTTAGTGTTGGGTAGGGAAAAGAGGGGCCTTTGATTTTACAGGTTTTCTAACCAGGTAGGGAGGTGGAGGAAAGAGGGGAGGTCAGTGACAACCCATCCAACTTTTCCTTTTTAATGGCGGCTTTTAAAGCGGGGGGGGGGAGGGCTGGTAAGGCACATTTTTTTCACATTTGGTGGGAGAGGGGATTTGGTGGGAGAGGGAGCTGATAGGTCCATGTGCTTCATATTTTTTTAAGACTTGTACCACTTAACCAGCTATATTCTTTTGAATATAGTTGATTAAGCCTTAAGTTATCTGTCAACATAAGGCCGGATAACTTTAGGACTGATCTGAGAGAGGCTTACAGTTATCTGGCTTACTTAGCCAGATGCAGCTGAAAATCAGATAAATTAGCTGGATAACTCAGCCCTGCCCTGGAAAGCCTATTTTTTATATGGATAAATTCTGGCCAAATAATGAATGATCAACTTAAAATTTACATAAAAAGCCAAATCAGTCATATATCAGTGTTCAATCATCATTGTACCATTATTTTATTTTTATATACTGACATTTGATCTCAATTGAGATATCATACTGGTTTACATTCAGGTACTGTAGTTATTTCTCTATCCCCAGAGGGCTTACAATCTAAGTTTTTGTACCTGAGGCAATGGAGGGTAAAGTGACTTGCCCAAGATCACAAGGAGCAACAGCAGGACTTGAACTGTGGTCTCCTGGTTCATAGTCCACTGCTCTAAGACTAGGCTATTCCTCCTCCCTCCTCCCTATTATATTAAGCACTATCATTTTTCACACCTTCTTTGCTTTATATTTACTTATCAGTCCAGAACCACCCAGTGGCGTAGCCTTGGGTGGGCCTGAGTGGGTAATGGCCCACTGAATTTGGGCCCAGGCCCACCCAACTGGAAGAGGCCTGTTGGAGCAAGGCCATTGCAGGATCCCATCCCCATGACAGCGAAGAGGAGGGCTGGAGTTGCAAGGCATCACCGCAATGGCACAAAGGAAGGCTGGACCTGTAATGCCGCCACAGGATCCCATTCCCACGATGGTAGAGGAGGGCCGGAGCTGAAATTCCGTTGCGGGATCCCATCCCCATGGCAACAGATGTAGGACTTTTGCTGTACCTAATGAAAAGACCCTGCGTGTATGTGGGTAAAAATGGAAACTTGAATGTGTGTATGTGTGGGTAAGAATGGGAGCCTGGGTGTGTATGTGGGTTAGAATTGGAGTTTGAATGTGTGTATGTAGGTGAGAAAGGTAGCTTGAATGTGTGTATGTTGGTGAGAATGGGAGCTTGAATGTGTGTATATGGGTGAGAATGGGAGCCTGGTCGTGCGTCTGTGTGTGAACAAGAATGAAAGCCTGGGTGTGGGTCTGTGTGTGCATAAGAATGGGAATCTGAGGGAGGGTGTGAGAGTCAGAGCTTGTGTGTGTGTATGATTGAGTATGTAGAGTGTGAGCTTGTTTGTGTGTGTAGAGAATGTGAGCTTGTGTGTGTGTGGGGGAGAGCATACGAGAGTGAAAGCTTGTGTGTATGAGGGAGTCTGAGAGAGAAAGCATGTGTGTCTGTGAGGGAGGAAGGGAAGAAGACAGTAGAAAAAGTGAGACACTGAAAAGGAATTAGGAAATGAGTGACAAGGGAAAAATGGGAAAAAGAGGGCAGGACCAACTGATTAGAAAAATACAAAGATCAGACAACAAAGGTAAAATATATATATATATTTTGAGATTTTAGCAATTTGAATATGACATCTTTGGGAATGTGCATTTCTTATAGTTTTGGATTTTGCTTCCTTCAGTATTCCACTGTTCAGAGTCTAGTTTCTCAGGCTTTCTATTTTGGTTTTGTCAGCATGTTCTGTTTCTAATTTGTAGTCTCTTATTTTTATATTCTGCAAGGGTCTGTTTCTGTTTTGCCTGTGTGTGACTGAGGTGCAGTATTTCTTCTAGTGTGTAGTTTCTCTGTAGGAATTTGTAGCAGTCCGGCTTGTTCTGTTACTTCGGTAGGTGATGTATTAATGTTCTAGGGCCTGGTGTAGTATTTGCATTGCTGCTTTTTCATAAGGTTGCTGTTATTTGAATCCTGAGAGCCAGTGCTGTGAATGTATGATGTGGCAAGGTTCTAGATGTCTCTTTCTTTGCAGGAATTTGTGTTACTTCACAAAATAGCAGTGGAGGGCTATTTTTTGCTGAGTTGACACCAGAATTTGAATATTTTTTTTCATGTTAGTTGTAATGTGAATTGTCCTAGCTCTGCTCTGCACCTGTTCTTATGATTAATGATATTTTATTGTAGTTATGATGATTTATTGCTTTCTGCATTTTTGTTTCATTACATGATTGATTGGATCTGATTGTTTGTTTCCTTTTTACATGATATACTTGTGCATTTATAAACTGCAATAAATATAAAATAAATTAATACAGATTAATAAGGAATTTTTAATGCTAGTAAGTGCTTGAAATAATTGAGGTAAAATATTTTAAAGTTTCATGTATGATGCATAACAGCTGTTGCAAACTACTTAGAAAGCCATTGTAGGTACAGTATATGGCATTATTTATCAACAAAAATACAACTAGTAGGTCTCTTTCCTGGTCCTTGGAGTTTTGCACCCTAAACACAAGACTCCACACTTTTTTTTCCATTGAATCTTAGCTTGCAAGCATTAGACAACTCTACAAGCTTTTTAAGTTCACTTCTCATTCTGACTACTCCCTCAGGAATGTTCACTCTGTTGTAGATCTTAGTGTAACCTCTGTTCCACACTGGTCCCGGACATAAGGGCACATCTGGGAGTGGTGGGGCCATCCTACACTCCATGACACTCCCAGAGTTCTTCAGACAGGGGGGAAGAGGTGCTTCAAGTCCATTAAGGTTATGACTCCTCTACCTCAGTAATAAAACACATACACCAGGATGGGGTTGTTCCAAAATTAAAAGTTTACTGAGGTACTTGTGAAATGGAAAAAATGCACCCCTTCCTCTGGTAACATCCAGAGCAGAACAAAAATCCAAACAATCACAAAATTACAGTTCACAAGCTTCCAGGGGCTTCCTCTGACTCTTAAATCCCTATCAGGATTCAGGAAAACTCCCAGGAACCTCCCAGGATGTGGAACTCCCTCTTATATACCTGAATCAAGCTGGTGAGTTGAGTTCTTCTTCTGCACTGAACTCTTCTGAATGTGCAGAGCAAATTCCCTGCACCACAATGAGATCCTTTTCACTTCAGTGGTTCTCCACTGAGACTTTCTTCTGACAATTCTTTTTGGTAGAAGTCTCTGCTATCACTCTGCTTGGATGCAGAATCTCTTCCACTGCATAACATACATTTCTCGGAATGTGGACTATTCTTGAGTGTATTTCCACTTCTCTACAAATTCACAAAATCTGCATGATTTCCCATAGAACAAGAAACCTAGGATAGGTTTTCCCTTAGAAAGAATCTTTCCAGAGTTCCTGCTTAGAGCCTCTCACAGCTGCTCCAAGTAGGAGATCCATACCAGAAACGGCCAGAAGGTCCAGAAACTTCTGAGCTCATCAGCTATATTCCATCTCCCAAAACCTTAGATACCTCCCACAGTGTGAACCCTCTCACAGCTGCTCCAAGCAGGCAATCCACACCAGAGACAGCCAGAAGGACACAGAAACTGCTGGGCTTATCAGCTATATTCAGCCTCCCAAATGTTTAGACACTTCCGATAGTCTGAACACTACCACCAGCTTTTTTTCTGACCCTATTTCTGAGTGCCTATGCGGAAACCTGAATCATTAGTAAGGAACAGTTTTAGGACTCCTTTACATTAGTATCATCCACAAAAAGGCAAATTTTTCCTCCTATTCCCTCCACAATCTCATTCACAAAAATGTTGAACTAGTCCCAGCACTAATCCCTAATATACTCAATTAATCTCCTTTCTTTCCTCAGAGTACATTCCATTTACCACTACCCTCAGTTGCCCTTCATTCAATCCGTTTCAATTCAGTCCCCACTTTAGTACCCACCCATAGCTGCACAGTTTATTTATGAGTTTCCCATGCAGGACAGTATCAAATGCTTTGCTGAAATCCAGGTAAACTACATCCCGGGTATGTCCTTCATCTAATCTTCTAGCCATCCAATCAAAGAAATCAATCAGATTTGTTTAAAACAATCTCCCTCTAGTAAAACCATGCTGCCTTGCAACCTGCAAACCACTGGATTCTAAATACTTTGTTATTCCTTCTTTCATTTGACACATCCATTAATTTTCCAACCACTGGGGAAAGACTAACTGGCCTATAGAGTCCAACCTCCTCTTTGTTATCACTTTTGTAAACAGAGGCATCATCTGCCTCTTCCCAGAGGTCCATTGAACACTTCTTTCAATGGATCCAACAGAACTTCTCTGAGCTACCTTAATATTCTAGACCAGGGGTGGCCAATTCTGGTCCTTGAGAGCCACAAACAGGTCAGGATCTCAGGATCTCTGGAATCTTTATGCATGAGAGGGTTTTTCAAGTGCTGACTCCATTGTACGCAAATTTATTTCATGCATAGCTATTGTGAATGTCCTGAAAACCAGGACTGTTAGTGCCAGTGGCGCTTGAGGACCGGAGTTGGCCACCTCTGTTCTAGGATATATTCTGTCTGGCCCCCGTGGCTTTAGTCCACGTTCAGCTTATTAGTTTTCTAATGGTGTGGTATCCATCGCACTCCCATATGCAGATCTGCTAATAATCAGCAGTCCTTCTCCAATGCCTTCTTTGGTAAATACCAAACAGACGAAGAATTAGTTTAAGCATTTCAGTTTTAGCTTGTCCCCCTCCCCATATTTTTCCTTGTTTACTTTCAATCTAAAATTGCATTTCTGACCTTCCTCCTTTCAATGACATACCTAAAAAAAAGTCTTGCCTCCTCACTTTACCTCATTAGTTTTTCTTCTGCTCATATTTTTACATCCTGACTTCTTTCCTGTCTTATTCAGCTTTATCGGGTATTCTTTCCTTTGTTTTTCTTTTTCAGATCCTTTGTACTTCTTCAATGCTAATCATTTTGCTTTACTTTTTCCCCTACCCCTCTGGAAAATCATTGAGGTTTCTTTTTCATCTTACTTTGAATTATTTTCCCCGTCATGAAAATGTGTTGACCTTTAGTATAGTTTCTTTTAGTTTAGCACACTCTTCTTCCCTTCGCCCACCTCCTCCCACCAGAGCAGATGCTGGACAAAATGGCTCCCCGGGCAAGGGTTGCTTTCTTTTCAGGCTCATCTATTCGCTGACTCACAGGCTGACTCAAACAAGCAGTGTGGCATCCCCCCTAGCTTGGCAACCTAGGGGAAGCCCCTGTTTGCCCACCCCTTGCAACGGATTTGCCTTCTACCTTGCCATCACCTCCTTTGCAAAAGTTGGTATTTTTGAAATATTGGACTTTGAGGTTTGACTTCTGTCCACCTTGGGTGCTATATCATACCATATCATCTGATGATCATGTTGCTGCCCTGGTCATCTCTTGGGCATGAGGACGTATAGGGAGGGTCAAGGACAATTCAAGGCCCCGTGACCCTCTCAGGGTCCCCATACAGATGGAAAAATACTTGCTTTTCAAGATTCTTATAGTTTATTCTCTCTTTGTATCTCCTTTGCACACCAGGCCAGGCATATAAAAAACACACTGACTCCAAGAGCTGTTGTTAAAAATGAAAGTCATTTCTTAAAACCGGTAAGCAGGAAAACAAAACCAAAAATCTGGACCACCAGTGTTAATGCTCCAGTATTGTAACTCAAAGTCCAAAATAGCAGAGAAAACAAATTCATTCTCTTTCCAGTCTCTCCACACACCGCCTAAAAAGTAGGCTTTTTGGGGAAGGTACCATTCCTCCCTGGGCCATCCCAGTACCTTTTAGGTAAATAGACCTTCTTCTCTGTTCCTTTCTTTCTCACTTATTTCACTTAGTTGAGCCTCTGGCTGATTTGTTGGGTCAGTCAGCAACCTTTGGGTTTTCCCAAGGCAGGCTGTTTCTTTTTTAAATCTCCTCCAGTACACCCATCCACCAGACTCGAAAGAATTCCCCTTTTTCTTGGGCTTCTCAGACTCATAGCTTCCACAGGAACTCCTCTCACCACAGTTCTGAAACCCAGTCTCTCCTGTCCTGCATTCCTTTCACCTTTCTCCCAGTAAAGCCTGGCCAACCTCTTAGGTCCCAGTCATTTTCCCTGGGCAGGAAAACTTCTACTCCTGTGGAGGGATAAGGCCCATTAGCATTATCCATGGGGAGATGGATACCCTGCAGAACTCCAGATCTTGAAATCCACTTCCCTTCTGCCTACTGCCTTACAATCCCTCCCAATGTGGGATGGTACACCTCCCTAACATACTGATACTACCCTGATATCAGTACAGGGGCAGGGTCCAGTTGAGACCTCAATACTCATTGAGGGCATGCAGACCAGCTGAATCCACTGTCACCATTTTTGTAAGAGGCAGAGCTATTTTTAAAAGAATGACTTGAGGGTTCCATCACAATTGCATTTTCAAATGTATGCATGTTATTTCCCATGGGAAAAATATTTGCAGAAAAAGCAGGAGCAAATGATATCTGCAGATACTTTGTCCCTGGGGCAATTGTCCAAGAGAAAGCATGCTGCAATTTCACTCTGAAAATTGATTCCGAGACCAAAAAAATATCCATGAACTTTGCAACGATACAGATGGCTTAAATTTTTTCACCATATGGACAGTGAAACCAATATTGTATTACTTTAGTCAGAGCAAGTTCTAGTCTAAAAACCCAAGTGCAATTGGGATTTAAACAACTTTTCTGAGATTGCACAGTTGGGAAATAGAGTTTCCAACAGAAATTTTTTTAAGTCTCAATTTTTGGATGAGTAAGAGCCCCAGGAATTTTCTATAGTTGTAAAAACAGAAGCTGAGAATAAGATGCCTCACCTGTTAACTTCTAGCAAATAGCATCCAAGGTACTTGCTTTCCTGAAGAGGATGAACCTGTTGCGCTGGAGGTGGACCCTTGGCCTGGTGCAGGATTGGTACGGCCCTCTGGTCAGACCCAGAGAGCACCTGCTACCAGGAGGCGGAGCACACTGGAAGACAGAGGCTAGCTGGAGCTTCACCAATAGCAATCCGGGCTTTCCGCGGGTTGAGCCCTTGGGTATCTGGACCGCCTGGACTTAGGTGGGCCCCAGAAGGTCTCCCGGAGAGGTAGTGGAGAGGTGTGCCCACCACTAGCAAAGATGAGCGGCTGGTGAGGAATGGATGGACCTGGATCACTGGAGACCTCCGGAAGGAAACAGGAAGTGAAGGTCCTCCAGGCGAGATAGGCAGCGCCTAAAGGTCTAGTCAGAGGTAGGCGCTGGTAGCATCTAAGCAGGCTGGTTTGGTTGTCACAGGAGCAAATAGAGTATCCAAGTGTAGCGCAAGGGTCAAAGCCAGGATATCAGTCCGAGAGAGGACAGCCAAAGCAAGGGTCAGTTCCGAGATCAGTCCGTACATGGTCAAGAGAAGCAGAGGTCAGTTCCAGGCAGCGGTCAATATAGTCAGTAGACAGGCAGTGGTCAGTTCCAGGCAGCGGTCAAAAGTGGTCAGTAGGCAGGCAGTGGTCAGTTCCAGGCAGCTGTAAAACGTAGTCACGCAAGCAGAGGTCAGTACCGTGAATCAGTCCGAGGAGGTACGACAGAGGAGGAACAAAGAGCAGGAATCAGGAGAGATGCTGGAACACAAGGAGGACCATGCGAACACAGGAACGCAGGAGCATTGGAACAAGACAGGAACACAGGAGCACTGGAACACGACAGGAACACAGGAATGCAGGAACACTGGAATGAGACTGGATCAGGCACAGGAACAAGGAACAGCAAACTAGCTACAGCAAAGTGTCGACCCGATTGCCAAGGCGAGGTTCTGGGGCTTTTATGCAGGAACTATGTGTTGTCATCATCGGGTGCTGCGGACCAGTTTCCCATGCTGGGCCCTTTAAAAGGAAGTGCAGTCAGTGCACACACACGCCTGGGGGTGGGACCAAAGCTGTGGAGGATGCTGAGCCCTGGCGTGAGGAACTCTGAGAGTCGGAAGGCCCCTTAGGGCCTGGGGATGCCTGGAAGCGCCATGGACGGTGAGAGCTGGCCGTGGCTGCCAGAGACGAGGAGTCAGAGCTGGTTGAAAGGAGCGTGAGGTGAGCAGGCCTGGTTGCAGCACCAACGTGGCCGGGACACGCAACAGTACCCCCCCTTCTAGGCCTCTCCCTTACCGGCTTGGGCTTGCCTGGATGTTGATGGTGGAAGTCACGGAGGAGATTCTTATCCAGGATGTGGTGAGAGGACTCCCAAGAATTTTCTTCTGGCCCGAAGCCCTCCCACGATAGGAGTTAATTCCAGTGGCCTATACAGTGTCGGATGTCAAGGACATCTCTCACTTGAAGGGTATTTTCAGATTCTGCAGAGTGTTGTGTCAATGGAGGAGGTCTTTGAGAAGGCCATCACAATACTAGGGGCTTGAGCAGAGAGACATGGAAGGTGTTATGGATACCAAGACTCGTCGGTAACTTCAATTGGTATGTGACAGCTCCCACCAATTGTACAACAGGGAATGGTCCCACTTATTTCAGAGCCAGCCTTTGAGAAGGCAAGCGGAGATGAATATGTCTGGTGCTGAGCCAGACTCATTGCCCAGGCAGAAAAACTGGTGCAGCACAGCGATGGGTATCCGTCACGCATTTGGCTCGGTCGGCCGCTTGGCAGAGCCGCCCTTTAACTTGGTCCCAGAGGTGATGAATGGTCTGAACTGTGGGCTGAGCTGCTGGTGAAGGTACGCTGAGTGGAATTGGCAAAGGTAGTCGGGGTTGATGGCCAAAGACCACAGAGAATGGTGAAACCTCTGTAGCGGAGGCGATGTGGGTGTTGTGAGAGAGCTCTGCCCATGGGAGGAGATCGGCCCAATTGTCCTGTTGATCGTTGACATATGATCGAAGGAAGGCTTTGAGGGACCGATTGGTCCTCTTGGCCTGGCCGATAGCTTGTGGATGGTATGCAGAGGTTAAATTCAGGGATATATTGAACTTTTTATAGAGGGACCTCAAGTATTTTGTGGCAAATTGAGGGCCACAATCAGAAACGATCTCTTGTGGAAGTCCATGGAGACGAAAGACATGAGTCAAGAAGAGGCGAGCCAGTTCCAGGGCTGATGGTAGCCCCGGGAAGGGGAAAAAGTGGTCCATTTTAGAGAAACGGTCTATTATGACCCAGATTATAGTATACCCCTTGGAAGGAGGTAATTCCATGATGAAGCCCATAGATATACTAGTCCATGATTCAGTGGGTGCAGGAAGTGATTGAAGAAGCCCCCAGGGATGTCCATTAGAGGGCTTTTGTTGAGTGTATACAGGGCATGAGTTCACAAGGTTTCTGGTGTCTTTGACCATGCTAGCCCACCAATAATGTCAGTGGAGCATTTCGAGGGTTTGGGCTTGGCCGGGATGGCCAGTGAGTTTGGAGTCATGGGCCAAACGGAGTACACGTTCTCTGAGGTGAAGGGCACGACCGTCTTACAGGCTGGTACAGTGGTAGTAACCGCAAGAGAGACACTGGCAGGGTCAATGATGTGTGCTGGGGTCTCAGGAATGTCCTCCGGCTCTAAAGAACGTGAGAGCGCATCTGCACGGAGGTTCTTTGCCACCTGGTGGTAGTGAAGCTCGAAATTAAAGCATGCAAAGAAGAGAGCCCAGCAGGCTTGTCTAGGATTGAGTAGCTGGGCTTCTTTCAAGTGGCCTAGGTTCTTATGGTCAGTAAAAACAGTAAACTGGTGTTGCGCCCCTTCAAGCCAGGGATGCCATTCTTGGAGGGTGAGCTTCACGGCCAAGAGTTTGCGGTCCCCAATAGTATAGTTCCATTCCATGGGCGAGAACTTATGGGAATAAAAGGAGCCCGGAATAAGAGCTTCTTTGGTAGAGTATTGACTAAGGACCGCCCCGGCTCCAATGGTGGATGCATCGACATCTACCGCGAAGGGGCGGCTGGAATCCGGATGCCAGAGACATGGACCAATGCAGAAGGCTTCTTTCAAAGCTTGGAACGTAGACTGTGCCTTAGGACTCCAGACCTGAAGGTCAGTTCCTTTCTTCGTCATGGCTTCGTCATGAGGGGAGTGGCTAGCGTGGAGTAGTCTGTTATAAAGTGATGATAATAATTCATGAATCCCAGGAATCTTTGCAGTGCCCACAATCCCACTGGCTGGGGTGAATCACGGATACCTTGAAGCTTATCTGGATCCATGGTGAACCCTTGACTCAGATAATGTAGCCCAGAAATGGAAGACTGGATTGCTCAAAAAGGCATTTCTCTAGTTTAGTGTAGAGGTAGTGTTCCCTGAGTTGCTGGAGAACGGTTTGGACAAGGGAGTGATGGGAATCCATATCCTTGGAGAAAATTAATACGTTGTCCAGGTACATTACGATGAATGAATATAGAATATAGAATGTCTCGGAAGATCTCATTCATCATTTGCTGGAAGATCGTGGGGGCATTGCATAGCCCGAAGGGCATGATGATGTACTCATAGTGTCCATCCCATGTGTTAAATGCGGTCTTCCATATGTCTTCAGGCAGAATTCGGATTAAGTTATAGGTTCCACGCAGGTCCAACTTTGTGAAGATTTGAGCCCCTTGCAGCCAATCAAAGAGCTCACTGATGAGCGGGAGCGGGTACCGGTCCTTCCGGGTAATGGCGTTCAGACCCCCGAGGTTGATACAGGGTCTCAGACTCCCATCTTTCTTCTTTACGAAAAAGAACCCGACACCTGCCGGGGAGGTAGATGGTCTTATAAAAGTTTTAGCTAAGTTCTCTTTAATATATGCAGACATTGCTTGGGTCTCCGGATGTGACAGATGTGGAGCCAGGTAAGAGTTCTATAGGGCAATTAAACTTCTGGAGTGGGGGCAGGATATCTGCCTTCTATTTGGAGAATACATCTTGGTATTCCATGTAAGGACTAGGAAACCCAGGAAGGGTTGTTGAAGTTAGTACGGGTACGGGCGGAGAGACCTATCATAGACACTGACCTTGACATCGAGGGCCCCACTGGGTCAATTGAAGTGATTGCCAGTTGAAGTGGGGTGAATGTAACTGAAGCCATGGAAGGTCAAGGACTATGGGGTGTACCAACCATTTTAGGATCAAAAGAGTGATCTCCTCTTCATGGAGTGTCTCCATGGTCAGTCGGATAGCCATGGTGATACGGTCAGGAAGAGATTCTCCGTGTATGGAGGCAATGCATAGTGGTATCTCCAACTGTTGAGTAGGTCTCTGTAGGAGAGTGACAATCTCCTCAAAGATGAAGTTCCCACCTTCCCCAGTGTCCATGAGGGCAGTGGTGGCAAAGGAATGTGCCTCCCTAAGGAGGGAGACAGGAAGCAGCAGTTGAAGGCCAGAAACTGTGGCACCCAAGCTTGGGACCCCCACTGGTTCAGGCGTTGGAGTTTCCCGGACGTACCGGACAAGTCTGGAGATGATGTCCAGAACCCCCACAGACCAGACTTTCTTCTTCGGAGGCGTTCCTCAGGAGTAAGGCGACCGCGATTTATTTGCATGGGTTCTTCCGGAGGTTGAGAACTTGCTGGTAGTGCCTTTAACTTTGGGCTCGTAGACTAGGGTGGTCATAGGCGGGAGGTCGGAGAGCCTTTACTTCCCGGTACCATTCCCGGAGACGGTTGTCTATGCACCTGACCAAAGATATAAGTTCTTCCAAGGATGTAGGGATCTCTCGGGCGGTCAATTCATCTTTCAAAATAGGAGATAACCCCTCTAGAGTGCTCGCAGGCAGTCCTCCTGCCATCCCAACTCGGTGGGCAGGATCTGGAACTCCACTGTGTATTCAGAGAGAGAGTGTGATCCCTAGTGGAGATGCAGGAGATGGTGGCCGGCAACCGCCTGTCGGTCTGGGTCCTCAAAGGTGTGTCGGAATGCTGAGATAAATAGTGGAAGCTACTGTTGAAGGGAATCGGAATGTTCCCAAAGCGAGGAGGCCCATGCCAGGGCCTTCCTCTCCAAACGAAAGAGAATGAATGTGATCTTCGTCACTTCATCCGGGAAGAGAGTAGGTTGCAGTGAGAACTGCATGTAGCATTGATTAATAAAACCTCGACAGAGACGAGGATCCCCATTGAAACGGGGAGGAGCTGGGAGGGCCAGCAATGCCCTCGAGGGCGATGAGACAGTGGATGAGCTGTGGGCAAGAGCCCCTGGGTTGGCCAATGTAGATTCCTCGAGTTGAGTATGCAGTCTTTCGACTGAGATGGCCAATGCTTCAATGAATTGCTGTTGCTCCCGGACACATTTCGCCAGACCCAGAATAGCCTGCAAGGCAGAGGATTCCGCCAAGTCCATGGCCTTGGCAACCTGTTGCACTGGAGGTGGACCCTTGGCCTGGTTGTTATGGTTATTGATATTTGGGTGGATCCTTGGACACTGTGGCAGCTGACCACGCCCAAGGGGGGCAGTCCCGTGAGGGACCACGGTGTCAGGCTAGACTCTGGACACACAAACACAGATTTGAATCTTTATTTAAACAGTTTTGGAAACCACCAGAGGTGGCAGTAGTGAGTAGTAGATGTTGAGCCCAGCTGGGCGAGTATCCCACAGGACGCTGGAACAGCAAATCCTCTGCTTGGCTGTGCTGTAGTGGAAAGAGACTGAGAGTTATGAGTACACAGGGAGAAACATACAGAGTCCCAGGTAGAATAGGAGAAGCTCCGAGACAGGGAGAGCAGGCCCTCGAGGAGCGAGTACCTGATCCCTTAGAGAGACTCAGTGGTACTGTACTCACACAGTGATTCCACTAGACGAGAGGTCTGGCACTGGAACAGAGGGCAGGCCCTCGAGGAGTGAGTACCTGATTCCAGGGAAGCAGTACTGTGGAATAGATGGTAGTTGTACTCACAGATGGAAACTGTTAGTGAAGTCTTCCAAGTAGAAAGGGTTGTAGATGCAGGCAGCGACTCAGGGAACATGGGCCCTCGAGGAGCGAGTACTGGTTTCCTGATAGCACCTGAAAGAAGCAGAAAATGCCCCCGAGGAGCGGGTACCCCATTAGCAATAAGAGTTCCAGATAACACTGGAGTGGCAGAGTAGCTTCGATACGGAAAGCAAATCCCATCCATAGTGTTCCGGGTTGCTAACTCGATAGCTAGCAAAAGATGTAGGCTTAAATATCCGGGCAGCGTGACATCATCTCAGGGGGATGCCCCTGAGGTTCGTGCCAATGAGGAAATAAAGATGAGGGCAGTGTGTGCGCGCGCGCCCTATGGTACCGTGGAGAAGCATGGCGGGAAGCAGCACCAAAGCCGATCCTGGGACGCTGGAAAGGACAGTAGACAGATGCCGCGGCAGCCAGTAGTCCAAGGTGAGTGGGAGGAGCCGCAAGAATAGTGAGGTAGGCGTGGCGAAGCTGTCATAGACCGACGGTTGCAACACTGGTGCAACCTTGGTACGGCCCTCTGGTCGGACCCAGAGAGTACCTGCCACCAGGAGGTGGAGCACACTAGGAGACAGAGGCTAGCTGGAGCTTCGCCAATAGCAATCCGGGGTTTCCGCAGGTTGAGCCCTTGGGTACCTGGACCACCTGGACTTAGGTGGGCCTCAGAGAGTCTCCCGGAGAGGTAGCAGAGAGGTGTGCCCACCACTAGCAAAGGTGCGCTATGCTGATGGGAGGAGCAATCAGATAGGAGTAGCAATCTGATGTATTCCATAGGTGGAGTAGCAATCTGTTGTTATAGACTGCTGGAGATAGTAGTGGGTGGATCGTTGGGCTGGTGGCAGATGACCACGCCCCCGGGGGAAGATCCCAAGAGGGACCGCCGGCTAGGCTTAGAATATGGAGACAGACGCACACTAGAACTTTTATTAAACAGATCTTGAAACCGCCAAAGGTGGCAGTAGTGAGCTGAAGTGCCCAGCAGGGCTGAAGTCCCTCAGATACTGGAACATGGATCCCTGGATGGCTGAGCTGTTGAGAAACTGTAGACAGTGAGTAGGCAGAGTATGCAGAGTTCATGAACAGCACTTAGAAGAGAATCAACAGATAGTTAGGGATGAGGGCCCTCGAGGAGCGAGTACCAATTCCTGTCTGTAACCTGAAAAGCAAAGAGAGAGCGAGGCCCCCGAGGAGCGGGTACGTCTGGTAAGTCCGAGGAGGCAGAGTAGCTTAGGCAGAGTAACCTGAGTAAACCTTGTCCTAACCTTTGCTAACTCGGTTTGTTAGCGATATCAGAGATCTTTAAATATCGGAAGCAGATGACGTCATCTCAGGGGGACGCCCCAGAGGTTCGCGCCCTTGCTGGTACTTCACGCAGAGCGTGCATGCGCACGCGCCCTAGGCTTCACGCAACATGTCAGATCTGCAGCGTCGAGCCGGTCCAGGGACGCCGGAGAGAGACGGCAGGGAGACGCCGCGGCAGCCAGCCGTCCTTCAGACCTGGAGGGAGTTGCCACAGAAGTAAAGAGGGCGGAGTGAAGACGTCGGGCAGCGATGGTCGCAACAGATCACTGGAGACCTCTGGAAGGAAACAGGAAGTGAAGGTCCTCCGGGTGAGATAGGCAGCACCTAAAGGTCTAGTCGGAGGTAGGCCACTGGTAGCATCCGAGCAGGCTGGTCTGGTTGTCATAGGAGCAAATAAGAGTATCCGAGTGTAGCGCAAGGGTCAAAGCCAGGGTATCAGTCCGAGAGAGGTCAGCCAAAGCAAGGGTCAGTTCCAAAATCAGTCCGTACGTGGTCAAGAGAAGCAGTGGTGAGTTCCAGGCAGCAGTCAAACATGGTCAGTAGGCAGGCAGTGGTCAGTTCCAAGCAGCGATCAAACGTAGTCAGGCAAGCAGAGGTCAGTACCGTGAATCAATCCGAGGAGGTACGACAGACGAGGAACGAAGAGCAGGAATCAGGAGAGATGCTGGACCACAAGGAGGACCATGGGAACACAGGAGCACTGGAACAAGACAGGAACATAGGAGCACTGGAACACGACAGGAACACAGGAATGAGACTGGATCAGGTACAGGAACAAGGAACAGCAAACTAGCTACACCAAAGTGTCGACCCGATTGCCAAGGCGAGGTTCTGGGGATGGGACCTTGCCTTTTATGCAGGAATTATGTGATGTCATCATCGGGTGCTGCGGACCAGTTTCCCGTGCTGGGCCCTTTAAAAGGAAGTGCGGTCCGCGCGCGCACCTAGGGGCGGGACCGACGCTGAGGATGACGCCAAGCCCCGGCATGAGGAGCGCTGAGAGTCGGAAGGCCCCGACGGGCCTGGGGACGCCTGGGTGCGCCGCGGATTGTGGGAGCTGGCCGCAGCTGCCAGAGATGAGGAGCCGGAGCTGGTGGAAGGGAGCGCGAGGTGAGCAGGCCCGGTTGTGGCACCAATGCGGCCAGGACATGCATCAGAACCCTTTGGAAATCTTAAGTAAAAAAATCTTTCAGATGTAGTTTGGTTTTTAACACATGTTAACATATGAAGAAAAGAGATTGTTAATCATCAGTAGTTGAATACCTAAGAATTTATGCTCTATGAAACCCTCTTGTATTTGCTAATATTATTCTGCATGGTCTTCATCCATTAAATAAATATGTGAGTATGTAGCCAGATTTACAGGGGGGTGTTCTCGCAGCTGAGGAAAAGGGCTGCCATAACCTGGGTTACATACATGCCTACCAAGAAATATCCAAATACCAAATAGCTAGTGATACTCCAGCAGAGCAGGATAAAATGCAGTTCATTCTGGTAACGATGGCTTTGATATAAGCCTATCATGGTGCAACTCATCTACTGCTCCTAAATTAGACTCCATGGTATACATTCTGACATCACACACCAGAGTCTTTGTAATGCTCAGAATGCTTAACTTCCACACCTGCAAATGACATGAAGATGGGCTTTTAACACAATGGAGGAGGTAGCTTGTGATATGTGGACATCGGGGTATAAGCTTGTTGCCTGTTGTGTACAAGCTTTCTGTTCCTTGTTTTCCTTGCATCTAATTTGAATATTTTGCATGTCTTTGGATATTCCAGGTTCTTTTCTGCTTTACCCAGGCTTCTTTTCTCGTTGCCTTGATGTTCCCTTGCCATTGTTTGTGACTGTTCCTTGATGTTCTGCTTCATTGGGATGTTTCAATAGAGAATATAGTTGTGGTGAATAATCACTCAGCAGCCCAGGTTATTTTAATGAGAATGTTATTTGTCAGGAAACCTTCACATCTGTTCCTCAGTCTAATTATATATCACAACTGAGTCATCAGCCAATCGGCTAGCTCCATTTCTCTCCACTTAAAGAGCACTCAGTAAGGATTCAGATAAATTTTAATTCCTGAAGGTCAGAAAATACAATGCATCTAACTTTGGAGTTTTAGATTCATGGGTAAAACTAAGTTTGTCAAAGTTGTTTCATGTGCCTTCTTAGGGAGTAATACATTTTTAATAAAGTTCTTATTATGTGAAAAATAATTGATGCACTTCTTGAGCAGACCAACAAATATTTTTAATGGGACAAGCCTGCTTTAATGGAAGTTCTCAGACCTCGGAAATAGCATTGGCCATTCTGAGGGCCAAAACAAGGTCCAATACTCTTGGTTAACATTTTCCTAAATCATTTTAATACTTTTTGCTCAAGGTTAGTGGAAATGTAGCTAGGAGATTGGTAGGGTGGGGTGGAATGGTTCTAAGACAGTGATGAAGCAGTCCTGGTTAGCAACCTCTACATTTAGGCAATCAATGTGCAGAATTTCTACTAATCTTCAGCTCCAATTGCTATTTGCCACCTAGGAAGCTCAAAATTCTGGTAACCTTCCTATGTTCCTCTTTTCTTAAAATAACTATTCAAGAACTGTAAGTACTTGTAACACATCTGTTGGATTTTCTCTTAGACAAAAGTATAAATTTGGTATATTGCTATGTAATACCCCCTTGACCGCTTATCTCGTGGGACGTTCCTGGGTCTGGGTCCGACCTGGCAGGAGTTCCCCCTAGGGCAGACTCTATCAGTCCTTGCGTTCTTGGTGCCTGGTGCCTCTACCTGGGGAAGAAGGTGTTAGTGGGTGGGATTCCATCCCTTCACTCCAGGAAAACAAATGGGACTGTGAACAAGACTGGCAGTATGTACAAATATATACAGGTTTATTAGGCTATACATGCATATACATTTCTACATGACTATGTACATGGCTAATAGGATGTCAAACAGCACACTTATCTACTCATGGTTAATAGTCTCAGTCTACACAACTATGTATATTTCCACAAGATAGCAATAACATTTAGTATTTGGCAATTTATGGTTATTGACCCCCACAGTATACCACCAAATAGAATAGAAGGGACCTCTTGCATTCCCGCTTATTCAAGTATTATTATTATTATCCCCTGGATGGCCTGGGGGGTCCGCTGTATCTAAACCATCTCCTTTTGCTCTGCTGAAAGGTCAGTGCCAATGCTGGTATTCAATTATTCATGTCCTCCTGGGAGACCTGACTCCATCTCCTGGTCTGTTGCTAGGGTCCACGCCCTCTTGGGAGACCAGACTCCACCTCCTGGACTGCCACTGGGGTCCTCACCATCCTAGGGGACCTGACTCTGCCTCCCAGACTGCTGCTGGGGTCCCCTTGCTCAAGGGGGACCACTCCACCTCTGGATCTGCTGCTGGGGTCCATGCCCTCTTGGGGGACCTGACTCTACCTCCCAGACTGCTGCTGGGGTCCCCTTGCTCAAGGGAGACACTCCACCTCTGGATCTGTCATTGGAGTCCATTCCATCTGGCTCAGTATTTCATTTTGTTTGGTTCAGGGCCAAAAAAATTATTTGTTTTTTCATCTCTTTCAGTCATTTGTTTCTTATTAAAGTCAATTGGGGAAGCAATACATAGAATTTTGGGCTAAAAATTGGGATTTTCTATCCAAGTTTAGTGAAACTTTCAGGCAGGCATCATCAGCAGAGGGAAGAGGACTCCAAGAATCAAGAGTAGAATAAAATAGCACCAAGAGTGACTGTTACAGAGGCCTTGCATACTGTTACAGAAGGGGAGCGCTAGGAGAGCGATCACATCTTGAGGGGATTGTGTGCCCTTGGCCTTGGCACGACCCCAGAGAACTCTAAGGCAGCACCGAGGGTTGGCGAGGCGTGTCCCAGCATGGGTGGAGACGGACGGTCTGACCCTCTGCCGGACCTGCATGCTTCTAGAGCCAACACATGTTGTTGGTTATTGAACAGTCCTCCGACCGTTCCTAGCCCGTTCGGACCTGCCACAAGGAATGACAAGAAGCAGCAGGCCGGACTACGGACGAGGGCAGACAAAGGCTCTAGAACATAGAGACTCTAGACGTAGACGAGGAACTTGGAGGTACAGACGAAGACTCACTTGGGTGCACAGACGAAGACTCATGCAAGGACTTTGGACGAAAGTTCTGCAGCAAGGTACTGCAGGCAAAGGTATTCAGGAGCAAGATCAAGTACTGGATTGAGACTGTGACGCAGCACGCCCTACACAGCTACTACCCATGGGCTGGTCACGGACCACGCTTGAATGCGAAGCAGGCTCTAGACGAGGTGTGGAATAGATGAAAACTGGAACATGGCGAAGATTCGGTAGAAGCCTGTACTAAGGCGCACCCTACACAGCCCATCCTAGGCTGATTGCGGACCACGCTGGAATGGCACAGGTTCAGTCAGAGTCTTTGGCATGGATGGACGCAATGCAAGGAACTCCGAAGACCGGGACGGAAGCAAGGAAGGATTCAAAGACAAATCAGGACTGAAGCAGAACTCTTCTGGAGGCTTGTACTGCACAGGTGAAGATGGCTTTGTACCATGAGTGCCCTACACAGCCACTACCCATGGGCTGGTCATGGACCACGACATGGCACGCCAGGAAAGGAGGCGATGAGGAACCTGGGGTACAGGACATCAGGAACAGGCGAGGAACATCAGGACTGGATCACAGACATCAGGAACAGGCAACGGACATCAGGACTGGATCACGGACATCAAGACGAGACATGGAGCTCCAACGAAGAACGAAGGCCTGATGGAGCGCTGGAAGGCGAGACATCCAGGAGCAAGTAACTCTAATGCAAGGCAAAGCAGAACTGAAAGAGAAGTCCTTTTATAGAGCAGGAAGCAGGCAACTACCTGGGAGGAGTTTAGATGGGCCTCACCCAGCTGGCCCTAAAGAGAAGAGCTGCGGGCCGACCCCTTAGGAAGAAGGGGCGAGGCCCAAACCAGAAAGTCAAGGAGGAAGCAGAGCAGGCCTCAGGTAGGCCCAGAGGGCAACAGCGGCCTCCCAGGCCATGGAGCAAAACCGGGATAGACTGTCCAGGCAAGGCCCCGGCTTCGGTGCGGCCTCCAGAGAAAAGGTGAGAGGCCTCTCATGGCACAGCTACAAGAGGAATCGTAACAGTGACATAAATAGCTCAAGGGACTGTGATTGTTCAAAGCAACTCAAATAGAGGTATCAATACCCAAAGGAACTGTGAGAGGAGCAAAGCAGCACCAAAGTGGTAAGAGCAATCTCAGGCTCCAAAAGAGGGGAAAAGGGCAACAACAACAATGGCATGAAGACCAAAAGGCACCAAAAGATCAGCAAATAGTAATATGAACACCCCAAGGCACCATAAGAAGGGGAAAGTAGCACCAAAAGTTTCAGAAATACCCGAAGGAACTGATAGAAGGTCAGTAACAGTGAAAAAGAGTTCAGATCATGCCAACCCTATCCTTTGATCTTTGCACTGGCTCCCAGAAAGGCCAATTTGAAGTTATGATATTAATTTTTAAATGTTTGCATTGAGCCAAACCACTGTTTGTAGTAAACTTCTCATCTTGTTATGATCCCCAAAGATCACTGCAATCATCATAGCAAGCTCTATCAGTAGTGCCAGGGTTTATGGAGGTATGGTTGACCTGCACAAAAAGAAAATTGTTTTCTTGGCTTTGGTTTGATAATCTCTGTAAACATGATTGTGTAGTTGTTTCTTTGTCTTTGGTCAATTCCTCTATTGCTATTAAAACTACAGGTATCGTGGTGAGGTTGTAATTTTGTACAGGAATTTCTATACCTGAGATATTTTGTCAGCTTTCTGGTACCCATTATTATGTTCCCCTATCTAATGATCTGTGAGATAATTAAACAAGGGTTAGATTTTGATTATAACGTTTCCTGCGACTCCTGGTTTTTTACATTCATCCTAAAATTCATAAATCCGTCATCAACCCCCTAGGATGCCCAATAGTGTTGCCTTTTGGAGCAGTTGTCTATTTTTGTTGGTAACTAAGTTACTACAGCCATTTGTTCGAGATGCTCCTTCATTTGTACATGACTCAGGTCATATGATTACTATTTTGGACACTTTTCATATTCTTGATTCACCAGTATATCTTGTTACTTTAGATATCCCTAACATTCTTCAAACAGAGGTTAATTGCAGTTGTTCAGTTGATCCTTAATCTACTTCTTGTTGACTCCCTGGTCCCTATCCATTTTCTTCTTGCGCTCACTTGCACTGGCCTGACTAAATACTTCTTCTTGTTCCAAGGTCAATTTTTTCCAGTAAATTAATGGCACAGTTATGGGCACAAACATGGCCCTAGATACCATATGCCTCTAAGTATTTGCTTTTTTTTTTCAATTTATACTTTATTGAAAAGTTTTTTATATATTCCACCATAATTTAAAAATAAATAAAAGAAATCTTGTTATACAACATCCAATATCTTTCAAATAAGATTTAACCATAATCTGAAAATGTTGAACAAGAAAATATAACTGGGGGATCACATCATAACTCTTATAACCACACAATAATTCTAATAAGGAGAGAGAGAGTGCAGCAAAGTTTTCTATTGGCCTTACTGTAAGATGTTATTAAACTCTGTTAGCCTCAGATTTGTCTGCAAGAAATGTCTCCAAATGTAAGGGGTCTGAGAATATAAATTTATTTCCTTGAAAATTAATATAACACTTAGAAGGAAACTTTAAATAAAATGTTGCCCCAATCTCTAGAGCTTTACTTTTCAGGGCAAGAAATTGTCTTCGACGGGCCTGTGTAGGCCTCGAGACATCAGGAAATAAGTATACTCTTTGCCCACAAAAGGAGCAATCTTTGTTCCTAAAAAACTTCTCGAACACTTGATCTTTCTCTCTCTCTCTCGAGAAAAAGAAACAAATAAAGTAGTTCTTTTATTTGTAATATCAAGTGATTCCTCCAAAAAGGAGGAAATCCCTGGACTTCTCTCCATTTCTCCATCTTGTGAAGTTCTGGATTGTAAAGGGAAATAGAAAATCTTAGATATAATTGGAATTTTATCAGCTTCATATGAAAGATTTTCTATCAGGAACTTCCTGAACATTTCATACGGTGACAATAACCTCGTAATTGGAAAATTAACCAAGCGCAGATTTTTAATACGCAACATATTTTCCACATTTTCTAGCTCTGAATGCAATGATAAACTATCTACTATATGCATACTTTCAGCATTTTGAATATTTTGTACATTTCCAGTTATGGACTTTATAGCAGTTTCTACCTCTATCAATCTTTTTCCCTGTTCTTCAATCAAACTTTTATTTGCATTTACTAGAGAAGTAAACGATTCATTTACTTGCGAGACATTGGAGTCTAACCTGACTAACATTTTCCACAAGTCTCTCAGCGTAATGTCTGATGGCTCTTTGGGGCTCAGCAGACTTTTACTGGGGGCTCGTGGTGTAGGTCCATCTACAGTTCTAAGCGATATTCCATCAAAATAATTTTCATGGAGAGAACAATCTCCATCTCCCCTACTCACACTTGCTTGGCTGTCCTCGATAGTTCCTTCCACCATAGGAGCTCCTGGAGGTTGCGGAGGTATAGTCGGGCCATTGCCCAGACTCAGGGACACTTCTAAAGTGGCACTTTCGCAGTCCGTTTTTGGCAATATCTTAATATGGGCATCCATCGGTCCGATATTATTTGGAACAGGAGAGGAGGTATAGACTTTCGCCTTATGTTTCCTACCCATATATCCAAAGTCAGTTTTCAAGAAAAAATTTATAAGGCGAGGTCTATCAAAGGCAATCGAAGGCGGTCGAAGCCGGTCAAAGCCGCGCGTGCCGGCGTCAACTGCGCGCCGCTCAGCCGCAGGTTTTCAAGCGTCCCGTGGTCCTGCACTGATGACGTCAGCCGGCTCGTTGCAGCTGTTCCTCCTTCTCACCGGCAATCCCCGAGTTGGCTCTGCAGGTAGGCGAGTCAGGCACTCCTCTCTCCTCTCTCTCGATCCCCATACTGCGCTGCTCAGCCACGGGTTTTCAAGCATCCTGTGGTCCTGCACTGATGACATCAGCTGGCTCGTTGCAGCTGTTCCTCCTTCTCACCAGCAATCCCCGAGTTGGCTCTGCAGGTAGGCGAGTCAGGCACTCTTCTCTCCTCTCTCTCGATCCCCACACTGCGCTGCTCAGCCAGGGTTTTCAAGCATCCTGCGGTCCTGCACTGATGACATCAGCTGGCTCGTTGCAGCTGTTCCTCCTTCTCACCGGCAATCCCCGAGTTGGCTCTGCAGGTAGGCGAGTCAGGCACTCCTCTCTCCTCTCTCTCGATCCCCCTAAGTATTTGCTTTTGAGTCACAATGGGTATATCCCTCATCGTTTTGGTCATCTATAACTGTCTAGCGTTGCTATATCATGGACATTTTTTGATCTGGAATGGGACTGACATCAATTCTTTATGTTCCTTGATTACTCGCTTGTACCTTTTTCAAGCCATGACTCATGTAGTCGCGGTTGGGCCTATGATTTTATCATTGTCTCTTTCAGTTATTGTACACCCGCCTTCGCATAAACAGTTGCCCCTGCTATTCTCATCAGACTGTAACACCTCCAGGGTGGTTTATGTGATTATCTGCCCTTGCGCTTTTTTGTATGTAGTAAAACTCTACATGGGATAAAAACCAGAATCCTTGAAGACTGTAGTAATGTCAGATTTGCTCATTCTGAGGCTCCCCTTGTTTCACACTCATTGGAGCTTCATCATTCTGAATTGGATCTCCAATTGTAGGTTATTGAATGCTGCTCAACACGTTCACATAGTTGGAACTTTGCACTCCATCTTGTCCATTGTGAGCAATGTTGGATATTTACCTTGAACTCTTTACATCAAGATGATCTCAATCGAGAACTTTTATAGTTGCCATGCTTCTAACTTTATTTTTGTGGTTTCAATATGTCTGTATTATTCTTGGCTAAGTTGTTTCTATAGGGTTCTAAATTGATTTAAATCCACTCTGGGTAGTTGGCTAGGTACCTAAAAGCTGCTCTGTTTTACTATATGAGTCATATTTACTGTTGCTTTGATGTCTTGTCTTATTTGCTGTCTTTCTTTTAACATGTTATTTCTTTTACTTTTTAGATGTTTATGATCCTCCTTTGAAACAACATCATGTGAAACATGACTCATGTCAGGGGCTATTCTGTTTGTTGAATAGTTTTCTTGTGGATCTATCTAAGAGCGATGTGCCTATTACTGAGATTTTCTTGACTATTTAACCCTTATGGAGTTATCAGGACCGATATTCAACCAGCAGATAGCTGGATACGTAGGATTTATCCAGCTAGCTAGTGGCTGCTGAATATCCGCTTAAGTTCAGCAGCCGCTAGGTAGCAGGATAAAAGGTGGGCGGGCAGTGCATGGACAAGTGTGGCTCTACTTGGCTGGATAATTTATCTTCAAAGATATCCGGGTATGTAGCTGGTAATCTGACCACACAAGACCAAATAACTTTAGAACTAAAAGGCCATATTCAAATGTTAGGATTAAAGTTATCTGGCTAGAAGTAGCACTCTACCCCCCACTGGCTAAGAAACAGCCCCATCCAATTCCTAGAGATTATTTATTTACTCAGAAATAATAGCGCTGCTGGGCCTCCAGTACTCACCCTCCCTCCCGACTAAGGATGCCAATTTATCGCAACTTCTCCACCACAAACACTCCCCCAGGCTGATATCCTCCCCCAGAAGACCTCCGACCCATCTGGTTTCTGAGTATGACCTCTTTGCTGGGATCGCTGTGCAATGCAATTCCTGCGCTTCCAGTGTTACTCTGATAATAACGCTGGAAGCGTGAATTTACACTATACAGTACGCTTCCAGCGTTATTGCCAGAGTAACCACTAGAGGCTGCCAAGATCACATTGCACAATGATCCCAGCAAAGAAGGAGCCCAAATTAGGTACTGGTTAAGTGAGAGGGCTTCTTGTGGAATGTATCAGCCTGGGGGGGGGGGGGGGAGGGCAGGTGTTTGGGGGAAGAAATTGCAATAAACTGGCATCCTTAGAGGGGAGGACGATTTGAGGTCCAGCCCGGTGCGCTATTATATCTGAGTTAAAAAATCATTTCAAAGGGATGGGGAAGGGGGGTATTCTTGACCGGGGGGGGGGGGGCATTTCCACTTGTGGTGGTGGGGAGTGGCAATTGGGCTGGGAGGCCTGCAACTGTTTTTTGGGGGTTTATTTTTACAGGAGTGCTACTTACCCAGATAGCTTTGAAGATATCTGGATAAGTAGCTAATTATCCAGGCGCATGAGACTGGATTACTTTAGAACTGGTTTGAAGCAGGTCTAAAGTTATCCCTCTAATCTAGCCAGATAAACCTGATATTTAGCTAAGCTAACTGGATAACTCAACTCGCCCTGGAAAACCCCCAAAATGCACCTTTTGTATCTGGCTAAATTAGAGCTGGATAACTACTTATTCAGCTATTATTTAACCAGATAACTGGCTGAAAATTCTAAATTTGCCATTTATATGGATAATTTTTGAGTTATCCTTCTAAATGGCCTTTGAATATGGGCCTCTTAGTTTATAATGATGTATTTTTAATTGTATTGTATGTACAGCCAACCATGCAGCATCAGAGGGGGAGCCCACTCTTCAGGGCTGCCTTCAACATCAAAGGGAGGATACCCCCAACTACCCAGAGCACCATTTAGCCTGCTGATAGATCTGCCTGGGACAAATCTAGTTCCCAAAGAGCGAGATCATTGAATGCACTCAAGAACTCATGACTAGGTTAATTCTGATGGATCATAGTATCCGAGATTCACAGCAGCCTTCCAGTTACTGGAAAAAAAAAACTTTCCTGTTCCCAGCAATCCCTTTTCTAGTCCTTGCCTTTGGAAGGGACAGGCAAGATGGGTGCCCACTTAGGGTGCAGGGCCAGAAGGACACCAGCATGCCATGCCTCTAGAAGTAAGGAACTTAGCTTCTGTGCAGCTACTCCTAAGTGGCATCATTGGAAGGGTATCAGCCAAAGTTTCCTCATTTGTTTCTCCTTGCTTTTGTCAGTGTCCTCTAATGACTCAGAGGCAAAGCAGCAACCTCCAAGATATCTAGGCCTCTGACTCAAAAATCATCAGTGGCCAGCCCTAACAGTAGGATAATTTGGCATCAGAAAATTTAGCATTAGGTGCTGATGTGACATACACTGACAGGCTTTACCCGCTAAGCTCTGAGTTTCCATTTCCACTCAGCTAATGGTCTCCCTTCTCTCTCCTTTTTTTTCTTCCATTTCAACCCAGCAATCATTGGGGCTCATCCTTTAAAACAGTAGGATAAAGCAGTGGGTTCTCAACCTTTTTTTGTGTCATGGCACACCTGGTACTGGGCTCACTTCATCATGGCACACCAGCACCTTCCCTATCCCCATCCCCCTGTCATGATCATTCTATTTTCTTCCTCCCCCCCCCAACCCCTGGCATAATCACCTTCTCTTCACTCGCCTCCTCTCACCCCCACCCTCTGCATCATCACCTTTTCTCTTTCCTCTCTCCCATCTCCCACCCACTCAAATCATCACTAGCTTTTTCCTCTCTCTTCCCTCTCCCTTCACCCCACTGCAATCTGTTAGACTGTTTGTATTTTTAGTCAGTCAATAAGGTAGCAGTAGGTAGTGGGTTTATTTTTAAAAGTCTGCAGAACTGAGTGTCCTCTAGACTTTTAAAGAGCTGAGTGTTTGTATTTAATACTAACTGAGTGCTTGTATTGAAAAAAAACAAACCACCAAAAAAAAAACAAACCTCAAAAAGTAGCCAGAAGCTAGAAATAAGCTAGGAGCAGTATATACCAAAGTAAAAAAGTTGAATAGTTCAGCTCAGTTACTAACCTTGGAAAGGTGTTGAGGTAGTGTGATTGCGTTTGAATAGGGACCAACATTTGTTAATCAAGGGAGCAGTGAGTCACTCAGGCTGACTAACTGAAGTTAGACTAAGAAGTAAGATGGGAGAATTAGAATGTATAGCAGTGAATGATGACATAGACTTAATTGGCATCTCAGAGACATGGTGGAAAGAGGATAACCAATGGGACAGTGCTATACCAGGGTACAAATTATATCGCAGTGACAGAGAGGAGCACTCGGGAGGAGGTGTGGCACTTTATGTCCGGGATGGCATAGAGTCCAACAGGATAAACATCCTGAATGAGACTAAATACAAAATTGAATCTTTATGGGTAGAAATCCCTTGTGTGTCAGGGAAGACTATAGTGATAGGGGTATACTACCGTCCACCTGGTCAAGATGGTGAGATGGACAGTGAAATGCTAAGAGAAATTAGGGAAGCTAACCAAATTGGTAGTGCAGTAATAATGGGAGACTTCAATTACCCCAATATAGACTGGGTAAATGTATCATCGGGTCACGCTAGAGAGATAACGTTCCTGGATGGAATAAATGATAGCTTTATGGAGCAATTGGTTCAGGAACCGACGAGAGAGGGAGCAATTTTAGATCTAATTCTCAGTGGAGCACAGGACTTGGTGAGAGAGGTAATGGTGGTGGGGCCGCTTGGCAATAGTGATCATAATATGATCAAATTTGATTTAATGACTGGAAAAGGAACAGTGTGCAAATCCAAGGCTCTCGTGCTAAACTTTCAAAAGGGAAACTTTGATAAAATGAGAAAAATTGTTAGAAAAAAACTGAAAGGAGCAGCTACAAAAGTAAAAAATGTCCAAGAGGAGTGGTCATTGTTAAAAAATACCATTCTAGAAGCACAGTCCAGATGTATTCCACACATTAAGAAAGGTGGAAAGAAGGCAAAACGATTACCGGCATGGTTAAAAGGGGAGGTGAAAGAAGCTATTTTAGCCAAAAGATCTTCATTCAAAAATTGGAAGAAGGATCCAACAGAAGAAAATAGGATAAAGCATAAACATTGGCAACTTAAATGTAAGACATTGATAAGACAGGCTAAGAGAGAATTTGAAAAGAAGTTGGCTGTAGAGGCAAAAACTCACAGTAAAAACGTTTTGTTTTTTTTTAATTCTTTATTTATTGTTTCAGAATAAAATACAACAAATAACATGTATACTTAGCAATATCATAATGACTTGTACATTAAAATCATCCGTTGTACCTGAAGACTGGAGGATAGCAAATGTAACCCCAATATTTAAAAAGGGCTCCAGGGGCGATCCGGGAAACTACAGACCGGTTAGCCTGACTTCAGTGCCAGGAAAAATAGTGGAAAGTGTTCTAAACATCAAAATCACAGAACATATAGAAAGACATGGTTTAATGGAACAAAGTCAGCATGGCTTTACCCAGGGCAAGTCTTGCCTCACAAATCTGCTTCACTTTTTTGAAGGAGTTAATAAACATGTGGATAAAGGTGAACCAGTAGATATAGTATACTTGGATTTTCAGAAGGCGTTTGACAAAGTTCCTCATGAGAGGCTTCTAGGAAAAGTAAAAAGTCATGGGATAGGTGGCGATGTACTTTCGTGGATTGCAAACTGGCTAAAAGACAGGAAACAGAGAGTAGGATTAAATGGGCAATTTTCTCAGTGGACGGGAGTAGACAGTGGAGTGCCTCAGGGATCTGTATTGGGACCCTTACTTTTCAATATATTTATAAATGATCTGGAAAGAAATACGACGAGTGAGATAATCAAATTTGCAGATGACACAAAATTGTTCAGAGTAGTTAAATCACAAGCAGATTGTGATAAATTGCAGGAAGACCTTGTGAGACTGGAAAACTGGGCATCCAAATGGCAGATGAAATTTAATGTGGATAAGTGCAAGGTGATGCATATAGGGAAAAATAACCCATGCTATAATTACACAATGTTGGGTTCCATATTAGGTGCTACAACCCAAGAAAGAGATCTAGGTGTCATAGTGGATAACACATTGAAATTGTCGGCACAGTGTGCTGCGGCAGTCAAAAAAGCAAACAGAATGTTGGGAATTATTAGAAAGGGAATGGTGAATAAAATGGAAAATGTCATAATGCCTCTGTTTCGCTCCATGGTGAGACCGCACCTTGAATACTGTGTACAATTCTGGTCGCCGCATCTCAAAAAAGATATAATTGCGATGGAGAAGGTACAGAGAAGGGCTACCAAAATGATAAGGGGAATGGAACAACTCCCCTATGAGGAAAGACTAAAGAGGTTAGGACTTTTCAGCTTGGAGAAGAGACGACTGAGGGGGGATATGATAGAGGTGTTTAAAATCATGAGAGGTCTAGAACGGGTAGATGTGAATCGGTTATTTACTCTTTCGGATAGTAGAAAGACTAGGGGGCACTCCATGAAGTTAGCATGGGGCACATTTAAAACTAATAGGAGAAAGTTCTTTTTTACTCAACGCACAATTAAACTCTGGAATTTGTTGCCAGAGGATGTGGTTAGTGCAGTTAGTATAGCTGTGTTTAAAAAAGGATTGGATAAGTTCTTGGAGGAGAAGTCCATTACCTGCTATTAAGTTCACTTAGAGAATAGCCACTGCCATTAGCAATGGTTACATGGAATAGACTTAGTTTTTGGGTACTTGCCAGGTTCTTATGGCCTGGATTGGCCTCTGTTGGAAACAGGATGCTGGGCTTGATGGACCCTTGGTCTGACCCAGTATGGCATGTTCTTATGTTCTTAGGTTCTTAATCCTTGTTTTCTCTCTACCACCCTTGGTAACATCACCTTTTCTTTCCTTCCTCTCCACCCCTTGCAATCAGCATCTTCTCTTCCCTTTTCTCTCCCCTCTACCCCCTGCATCATCATCTTCTCTTTCCTTTTCTCTCACCTTACCCCCAGGTATTATCACCTTCCCCCTTCTTTCTCCTTCCACCCCCAATGGAATCATCACCATCTCCATCACCTTTCCTTTCCTACTTTCTCCTTCTAGCCCGCCCCTCTCCATCAACCTCTCTCCTACCCTCTCCCCTCCTTGGCATCAGTTCTTTCCCTTTCCTTCCCTGTTCCCCAACATCCCCAGCTTCCTAGAAAATTCAGCTGCCTCTTTCAGCAGCACTTACTTGTTGCTGCTTCTTTCTTCTATGCCTGTTTCCCTCTGTAATCGGAACTGCATGGGGCCAGCAGACTACAGGGTCCCTCATGCCGATTCAATTGCAGAGGAGAGCCAGCAGAGGGGGAAAACAGAAGCAGCAACAGATTCACGCTGCTCTCTGACTCCCCCTGCTGGCAGAAGGATATCCTGCGGGCCAGCCGTTGGGGAAAGAGAAACAAGGCTGTCACTGCACACCAGAGCTACACCGCTTGGGAAACTTTGGGATAAAGGACAAACGGAGAAATGGATAAGCATTTTTTTCTTTCTTTCACTCTACAGAACAACTCTGAGGACAGGGAATATGAAACAAGGCAAGGGAGAGCCAAATAAGTTCACACATGTTCTCTTTGTCCTACAGCAGTGTGCTCTGCTCATCCATGCAGTTGTGCAGATGGCATTTTGCGGTTAAACTTATTCTCATAGGAGGCCATGGAGTGACCGAACCGAAGCACTGGACAGTCCCTCTGGTACTGAGCTTTCCCCAGAGTGGAGGAGAACCAGATGATACGGAGCTACAACTCTAGTATGTCATTAATATTTGTAAGTGCCTAATTACATGATTAGATATTACCCCCTGTATCTGTATATTCTATTATTACATTGTGGAAAGGAAAGGACTCTAAAACAGATTTATGCATTTTCTCAAAGGATAAGCGTGTTTTTCATATATTGTATGCCTATCCTTTTTACGTTAAAGAGCATGTATACACATACTTTCTGTGTTATTAGGCACTACTACCTCATAAATAACATTTTAGTTATCATTAAATGAAAGGAAAGCATCATTTAACACAGTGGATGCATGCGTGTACAAACAGTGGCATGACAGAATCTTGGTATTATATTAATGTACCACATAACTTCACAATCACATATCACAGCTGTTATGGTTTTGTAGTAAATTGTGAACCCCGGGCCGAGGTGAGAGATGTCTCCGCCCACAGGGAGGAGCCCTGTGAACCTCACTGTCAGTAGGCGTGGTCTCAGAGATGTAGGACACCGCTGTGAGAGAGACTTTGTTAGAGAGAAAAGATAAGGCATAACCCGAGGAGCGGGAAATGTAATAAACACAGTTCTTGAGCAACAAGATATATCCAAGGTGGTACTGCAGATGAGAAGGTCCGGTAGTGGCCCACAGCGCGGGGTACACCAGGAGATTCCTGCAGGCTGGTGATGATACCTCAGATGTGCAGATCCGGTAGTGGCCCGCAGCACGGGGTATGCCGAGGATGACTGTACTGTAGGTGATGAGGTACATGAGGTTTGAGAGACAGGAACCAAGCAGAGGATATTGAGTAGCTGCAGCAATACCCTGAAGCTCAGGATATGTAGAAGTGATGATGCTGAAGAACGGTAGTGGCCCGAGGCACGGGGTACACCGTGAAAACTTAGCAATGTTGGTATCGTAGGAAACTGAAGAAGGTACTCGCACCAGGAAGTTCCAGGAGAGAAACCCGAAGAGCGGATCCAGTGAAGTCCAAGGCAGGAAGGCCCTCCGAGAAGCAGATAGCCAAGACGTGGAAGGGCTCCCGTGGAGCAGTTACCCACAGCGTCCCAATGCCACTAGGAGATACTGGAACAGGAGATCCAAACATGGAGCGGATTTAACAACGAGAGAATTGCTTGCTAACTCGTCATAGCAGCGGACCTGTCAGCTTAAGTATACCAGCTGGTTGACGTCATCGGGAGGGGACGCCCCTGAGGTTCCCGCCATGACATATACAAAAGGAGGCCTGCGCGCGTGTGCTCCTAGGTGATTCCAGAAATAAGATGGCGATCGGCAGCGCCTACGCCATCCGGGGGATGCCGGGGAGGTTGGCGTCGGTTGGCGGAGGCTGCCATTCTTCCCATGATTGACGTACAAGGAAAAAAGAGGTGAGCATGAGAGGTCACAGCTGTCTGTAACCAACGAGCACAACAACAGCTTCCCGTAACACTTCAAAAACAAGCGTGTATGGAATACAAAAGCATAATACAGCTGAAGAGGAAAAATGTGCAAGGCTCAGGGACAGGAACAGTAACAACCATGCAACACAAAGCAACTGCACATACTCGCCATGACACAAATGCATAACACTTTTTAGTATAATCACACATAGCCACAATGTAATTACCCTTGCACAACAAAACCAAATGTAATCCACACATGCAGTATGTTCACACCCATACATCTTAAGACGACTCCATGCCACACATTTTGTTCAATAATCCCACAACCACAAACGTGAAATAAAACAAAACACTGTGCTAGAAGTTATTTACACGATTTTATTTCATTCATTAAATCAGTGACTCATTGCTTCATCACTGGAGTTAGTCATTCGCAAATCATTAAAAACAGCACCAGATCATCTGCTTGGGCTCGATTCAGGTCTGCAAATTCTCTCCACTTAGAGCAGAGGGAATCCTGAAAGTGGGAGTCATCGGCCAAAAAATATGGAAATCTCCAGGGACGCAGTGACTAGTTATTAGTGGGCCCCGACAGGTCAATCCAGACAGGTACATGGTCTGAGATTATGATTTCATCAATTCCTGATTTGATGGCTTGTTGTATTTCTTTATTATAAAATTAAAGTCATGTATTGTTATTCCCTGCAGAAGACTCAGAGGTAGATCTTCAAAAAATACACGCATGCGTTCTTTTGTTCGCACCACTGGCGCGAACAAAAGTACACCAGATTTTATAAGATACGCGCGCAGTTGCGCGTATCTTATAAAATCCGGGGTCAGCGTGCGCAAGGCTGCGCAAAATTGGCAGCCTGCGTACGCCGAGCCGCGCAGCCTGCCTCCGTTCCCTCCGAGGCCGCTCTGAAATCGGAGCGGCCTCGGAGGGAACTTTCCTTCCGCGTCCCCCCACCTTCCCCTCCCTTCCCCTATCTACCCCACCCCCCAGCCCTACCTAAATCCCCCCCCCTACCTTTGTTGGGCAAGTTACGAACAAAAGTACGTGATCGCGTATTTTTTAAAGATCTACCCCCATGTGTATTACAATATGGAAAATGAAACAAGCACTTCCGCTTCTTCTGCAAAATGTCCTCTCCTGCCCATTCCCCATCCCTCTCCCTCCCTCCACTGCTATGAAGGTGCAATTTATGGCTCTTAACCCTGAGCTTATAGAGCAATAGAGTTTAATATCTGACTTTGTGCTCTGTGTGGTAGGGCAATATGTAAGGCATCCATTTTTCCATAGTCTTCTGTTTTACATGAAAGGATGTAGAATGTTGACTTATCAATAGTTCCATGGTCATCATATTGCGTATGCTGTTCTTCCATTGAATCAACAATGACATTTCTGACTATCTCCACACTCTCAGTACTGCTGCCGTTACTAAAAGAAAGATTTTATTTAACCACAGTCTACATTTAAATGTTGCTGTAAATATCCCAAAGAGAGATACCAATGGAGAATAAGGCACCTGGAGATCAAGAATTCAACCCACATACTGATGTACTCGATGTACTTTCTTCCAGAAGGATTGAATGAGTTTACAATGCCATAGTGAGTGACCTAAATGAGCCACTGCTTGCTGGCATTTAATACATAGATCATTATCGGTAAATTTAGCTAGACATGCTTAATGCTGTGAAATATACATTCTATATAATATTTTATATCTTCTTTCTCTCATAAGTACATTGCATGTAATTTTACAAGTATCAGTAAAACTCAAGAAAATCTGGCAAGGGAAACTGTGTCTGCAATTCTTGTGTCCACTTGCCCCATGCATTATCTAGGGTCCATTTGTTGAACTTACCTGCAATACATTTGTAAAAAAAAGAAATTGAATGCCAACTTGGGTCCTCTATTTCCAACCATTCTAGTAAGAATTTCCAGCGAGGGTCAAGTAGGCCTGCCATGTCCAATGTCTGTACATAATGACAGACTTGATAATAATAGAACAAATCTGACAATGATCAGTTGTAGCGATTACTCAATTCTGGAAAAGGTATTAAGATCTTGTCTGCTTTGTACAGTTGAGCAAGGAATTTTAGACCTTTTGCGGTCCAGGCCAGAAATCAAGAGGACCCCTGACCTGGTATAAATTTGGCCTTCTCTGTTAATGGGAGAAAAGGGGAAAATTTGACATTCTGAGAAGCATGGGACAAGAGCCATCTTCATGTTTTACGAAGAGGAGATACAAAAATTGCAAATTGTACATGTTTTGATATGAATATGGAATGTGCATGAAGTACATAAAGCAAAGAAAGTGGGGCCGCCAGAGCATCTTTCAGTAGAATATCTGAGTAATAATTGGTATTTAATAGCCAATCCCCTATGTAGCATAGATTTATTGCATGGTTATATAATTGTAGATTAGGAAATCCCAAACCTCCTTTCTGAAAGGGCTTTGCCATGATCCCCAATGCCAGTCTCGGTTGCTTGCCGCCTCATAAGAAATAACTAAATACCCTATGAAGTTTTTTGATCGTGGCTCTGGAGAGATAAATAGGAACTTCTCCCATATATGTGATGGGGCAATATTTTCATTATTAGCGAATGAATGCAGCTCAACAAAGAAAGAGATAGGTGGCACCATGCTGAAAGAGATCTCTCTGTTTTTTGTTGTAATGTACCGATATTAATCATGTATAGGCATGCAAGATCATCTGGTATCCATATTCCCAAATACTTTATTTGATTACCCGCCCATTTAAGGGGAAAGCAATCCCCCCATACTGTTATGTCCCATGAACCTATGGCCATAGCTTCCGATTTATCTAGGTTTAATTTAAAGCCTGCCCGGTGCCCATAGGTTGCTATCTCCTCCAGTGCAGCCTGCAGGGAATGTACTGGGTCAGTAATATACAGCAGAAGGTCATCTGCAAATGCTACCATCTTGAAAGTGGTCCTACCAATATTTATATCCTGGATGTCCTGGGAGAGGTGACAAGGGACACCCTTGGTGTGTGCCCCACAACAGGGTAAAAAAATTTGAAAATTCCCCATTTACTGGTATGGTTACTTGTGGTGTGGAATAAAGAGCTTGTAAAAATGAAATAAAACACCCCCAAAATCTGTATTTTCGTAGGGCTTCAAAAAGAAATGTCCAACTAACCCTATCAAAGGTTTTTTCTGCATCAAAACTAATGAGGAGAGAGTTTAATTGCCTTTTGAGAGAAAAGTCTACTGATGCTAGCACCCGCCTGACATTTACCACGGCCTGTCTACCTTTAACGAACTCCACGAGCCAGGATGATAAGCTGTGGTAAAAATGTGGACAGAGTGTCTACCATAATTTTGGCCAGGGTTTCACATCACAATTTAGGAGTGAGTTCAGCCTATAGGATCCCATCAGTGTGGGATATCGGCCTGGTTTTGGGAGGACACAAATAATTGCCTTACCTGTTCTCCACTCCTCTGATGAGCCGGTCGATAATCTAATGAAAAAACTAGTTAGGGGTATATTGATTCCATCTGGTATGATCTTATAGAACTCATTGGGTAAGCCGTCTGGTCCAGGGCATTTTCCCAGAGCTAAACTCTTAATTGCTAATGTAATTTCTGAGGTTGTGATAGAAGCATTTAATCGCTTAAGATTATCCTCCGTGACTTGAGGTAGTGGAATCGATGCTAAGTAGTTTTGAATGGCACTGATGTCAGTGCTTTCAGAGCTATATAGTTTCTGGTAATATCTTTAAAAGATGTTTCCAATCTCTTGGGAAGAATGCTGGAGCGAGCCCTTGCTGCCCTTCAAAGCCAAGATATGATTATTTCCCCCCCAAGATTTAATGAAATTGGCCAAGAGCTTCCAAGCTCTGTTCCCATATTGAAACAATTTAAATTTAAAGTATAATTGACTTTTCTTGGTTTTTTGATTTATTAGCTCGTTAAGTGTACTCTGGGATTTGAAGAATTGTGTTCTGTTAGTGGGCCTGTTGCATTGTTTTTCTAGGTGTAGAATGGCACTGGCTACCTCTCTCTTTTTCTTTGCAGCATATGCTATCACATCCCCACACATTACTGCTTTTGCAGTCTCTCAGAATAAAATGGGTTGGTCCTGATGTCTTTCATTAAAATGAGCATATTCTCGCCATTTGTCTTGCAGATGTGTATGGAATGCAGTGTCATAGTGAAGATGCATGGGGAATTTCCATCTCTGATTCATCCCCAGGGAGGATACCCCTGATATGTCAAAACATACCAGCACATGATCCGATACGGCCATGGGCCTTATCTCAGCCCTGCTCACTCGAGAGAATAAAGTGTTGCTAATTAACAGATAATCAAGTTGAGATTTTGACCCATATGCTCTCGATATATGGGTGTAGTCCTTATCCAATGGATGAAGGACCCTCCAAACATTGAATAAATCCAAGCTGTTACATAGAAATGGTAGTCCTCTAGAAGTGACCCTGCACGCAGGAATTCTAGGGGGCTGTCGGTCGTTTAAATTATCCAAGACCATGTTAAAATCCCCCCCAATGATCGTAGGTAGGTGTGAATAAGTCAATAGGATATTTAAAATTTTAGTGGAAAAGGAGTGAGAGTAGGTGTTCGGTGCATATACATTCCCCAGTAGAAACTGTTTGCCAAATAGCGCAGTCACCACAAATAGATATCTGCCCCCCCCCCCCCCCCCCGGATCTACGACAGAGTGTTTTATTTCACAGATTAGAGTCTTATAGAATAAGATCACCACACCAGACCTGCATTGGGAGGAAGAGGCAGAAAGCAATTTTCCCAACCATTATTTCTGCAGTTTCTGGTGTTCCGCTTCAGTGAGCTTGGTTTCCTGCAGGAACTCAATATCTGCTCGCGATCTTCGCATGGCCTGTAATATTTTATACCTTTTGGTGACCGAGCCAATTCCGCAAACATTCCAAGTGAGACACCTGATACCAACCATGGAATTTATGGAAGGAACAAATACATTTGGAAGAATAAAAACAACATATCTGAGCTGGTGACGGGTCTCCCAGCCTAGACCCGCCCCCTTCTTTATATAGAGAGAAAAGAAGATACAGCATATCTCCATACCACTTATGCATATTACATTGTGCCCTATCAGGGTGTGGCTTGATGATGAGACTACTGAGACATTTCAAACCTTGATCATCAAATATGATCCTTATGTGCACCTCATTAGCAGACAAACCCTCCCCCCAAAAGACTCCCAATATTTATGGCATTTAGCAGAATGTAAAAAAAAAAAGAAACCTTCGCTCACAATACCAGCCAACTCAGCCAGGATTAGCCAAATTGAGAAAGCTATCTTACCCACCCCCCAGTCCTACCTAAATCCCCCCTACCTTTGCTGTCAAAGCTACGCCTGCCCAAGGCAGGTGTAACTTGTGTGCGCCGGCCAGCTGCCGGCGCGCGAAGTGCCAGAGGACTCGGGACCGCTCCTGGACTGCCCCCGGACCGCTCCCGGACTGCCGCTTTTTCAAAGCCCCAGGACATACCCGTGTCCCGGGGCTTGCGCACGTCGCCGAGTCTATGCAAAATAGGCTCGGCGCGCCCAGAGGGGGATTTAAAGGGTTACGCGCATAACCCTTTGAAAATCTACCCCACAGTGATTTGAAAATGCAATCACTCCATGTACTTTCCGCCCTCTGGCCTAACCTTATCCATTTTCACCTGCATGCAAATGTTTTAGCATTACCCCAGAATTACATATAGAAACATAGAAATGATGGCAGAAGAAGACCAAACGGCCCATCCAGTCTGCCCAGCAAGCTTTCACAGTTATTTTTCTTATACTTATCTGTTACTCTGCCCTCTGAGGTCAGGGCCCTTATTTACAACTTTTTGGTTCTAATTTCCTTCCACCCCTGCTACTGAGTCTATATCTTTTAAGTGATATCCAAAAAGTGAGGTTCTGCAATGCCACAAACTTCATTCTGAATGTTCAATTGATCAATTTAAAACCATGAAAGGTCTAGAACGGGTTAATGTGAATCGGTTATTTACTCTTTCAGATAATAGAAAGACTAGGGGGCACTCCATGAAGTTAGCATGGGGCACATTTAAAACTAATTGGAGAAAGTTCTTTTGCACTCAACGCACAATTAAACTGTGGAATTTGTTGCCAGAGGATGTGGTTAGTGCAGTTAGTGTAGCTGTGTTTAAAAAAGGATTGGATAAGTTCTTGGAGGAGAAGTCCATTACCTGCTATTAATTAAGTTGACTTAGAAAATAGCCACTGCTATTACTAGAAACAGTAACATGGAATAGACTTAGTTTTTGGGTACTTGACAGGTTCTTATGGCCTGGATTGGCCACTGTTGGAAACAGGATGCTGGGCTTGAAGGAGCCTTGGTCTGACCGACTATGGCAGGGGTCGGGAACCTTTTTGGCTGAGAGAGCCATGAACGCCACATATTTTAAAATGTAATTCCGTGACAGCCATCTAACTACAACACCCCACCCTCCTGACTCCCCCAAGACTTACCAAATTAATTTACTACAACCCCCTACTCTCTTGACGCCCCCAAGACCTGCCAAATTAATTTACTATAACCCCCCATCCTCCTAACCCCCCCCCCCCCCCACAAGACCTGCCAAAAGTCCCTGGTGATCCAGCAGGGGTCCAGGGCTCGCAGACAAATCTTTAATAAAAAAGTAAAAATCTAACAAAACCCCCCACCCTCCTGACGCCCCCCAAGACCTCCAAAATTATTTTACTACAACCCCCCACCCTCCTGACACCCCCCAAGACCTCCAAAATTAATTTACTACAACCCCCACCCTCCTGACCCCCCCAAGACCTGCCAAAAGTCCTTGGTGGTTCAGCGGGGGTCCGGGAGCGATCTCCTGGACTTGGGCTGTCGGCTGCCAGTAGTCAAAATGGCGCCGATGGCCCTTTGCCCTCACTATGTCACTGGGGTCAACCAATGGCGGCGGTAGCCCCTGTGACATAGTGAGGGCAAAAGGCCGTCGACGCCATTTTGATTACTGGCAGCCGACGGCCCTTTGCCCTTACTATGTCAGAGGGGCTACCGCCGCCATTGGTCGACCCCAGTGACATAGTGAGGGCAAAGGGCCGTTGGCGCCATTTTGACTACTGGCAGCTGACAGCCGAAGTCCAGGAGATTGCTCCCGGACCACTCCTGGACCCCAGCTGAACCACCAGGGACTTTTGGCAGGTCTTGGGGGGGGGGGGGGTCAGGAGGGTGGGGGTTGTAGTAAATTAAGTTTGGAGGTCTTGGGGGGCGTCATGAGGGTGGGGGATTTTGTCTTTTTTATTAAAGATTTGTCTGCGAGCCAGATGCAACCATCAAAAGAGCCATATCTGGCTCCCGAGCCATAGGTTCCTGACATGTTCTTATGATCACAACACTAAAGAAATGTCAATGACATCCTTTTTTTTTTCGCACACACTTGAACCAATTTTGGCATAATAGATGGACAGGAACATAGGTGGGTGCCTAAAATTGTATTTTGTGTTTTCGTAATAGGAATGAAAAGGTATAATAAAGCTTTGTTATTATGATGTTTTTTTCTGGAAGTCAAAGGTCTTTGCAGAAAATTACCAAAAGTAAATGGAAGACAAAAGGAAGCAAAATTAAATGACAAATGAAGGACTAGAATGAGAATTAAAAAACTAAAGGAAAGGAAAATAAAAAGGGGAGTGGGAGGATTAATTCAAACATATGGTCACTACTTAATTAATCTTTATTTTTTGGAATGAATTTTAATAGGAGTAAATTAAAGTGACCAATGCATTTTATACCACAACAGAGAGAGAATAATCCCAGGCAGGTTGGTTTTGTTTTTTTTTTTTTCCCTGGGAATATTTCACAAGCCTAGAAAACAAGTCATAAATGCCATTTGTCAGAAATGAGCTAAAACGTACAAATGAGACAGATGTTTCCATCCTTCTTTTTGCTGTAAGTCAGGCAGCCTGTGCTAATATGGCATGTCATCATCCTGGGGGCTGCAAATGCAAAAGTAAATGCGCAGCTAGGCAGCTGTTTTTAAACGATGTGTGATTTATATTGGGACACAGGGGAGATGAATCCCACACTTATTTTTATTCTGCGGCAAGAGTCCAAAACACCGTACCTTCATGAGGTAAACAGAGAACTTGAAAGCATCCAGAAAGAGCAGGTTTTTCTGTTTCCCTCTGTCAGATCATAAGCTGCATGCATCTCAGAAAATGAGGCACAAAATTGCCAGGACCCCGTGTCTTCTGGAGGACTTGTCAACTAGCTGGAAACTTGGCTACCCAGAGAGAGCCGAATGCGATCAGATGGGGGCCAGCTGTCCATTTGTGCAGGCTCACCGAAACCAAATGCTGCTTTTAACCAGGGAGCAGGTAATCTCAGGATTACCTGCCTCCTAGAAGCAAGTAAGGTGCTTCATCAATCCAACTAATCAGTAATATTCCCTCTGAGGCGAATCTCAAGACCTGTGCGGGGGTGCATGTGTGCCGTGCGTTTGCTGGTGCGTGCACATGAATGCAGCGATTTTATAACATACGAGCATATAGACATAGGCGCGCGTGTTATAAAATCGGCTACATGCTCGGACATGTGCGCAGGATTCTATATTGACGCACGCATGTGTACGCAAAAGACACCTTTAGCGTGTAAGTGGGGGGAATTTTAGTAGCTACACGCGCCGACACAATAGCCCTTTTTCCCAGTTCACTACCAGGTTGCCCCAGAAAAAGAGAGGGCTTCCTAATCCCCCTAGATAACTTGCCTTTCTTTTACCCTATTAGCCCCAACCGTTAAAATCCCGCTGACTAGCCTATTTTTTTTTGTTACATGACTTACATAGAAACATAGAAATGACGGCAGAAGAAGACCAAACAGCCCATCCAATCTGCTCAGCAAGCTATGCACTTTTTTTTTCCCTCTTGTTCCGCTTGGCTCTTAGTACCTTTTACTTCTATTTCCCTTCCACCCCACCATTAATATAGAGAGCAGTGTTGGAACTACATCTAATTGAATATGTAGCTTAGTTAGGGGTGGTAACCGCCTCAATAAGCAAGCTACACCCATGCTTTTGTTTACTCGACTATGTAATTCAGTCCTTGTTGATTGTTGTCTATATATAGATCCTCTTTTCTACATTGCCCCTGCCGTTGAAGCAGAGAGCTATGCTGGATATGCGTTGAAAGTGAAGTATCAGACTTTCTCCCCTGCCGTTGAAGCAGAGAGCTATGCTGGCTATGCGTTGAAAGTGAAATAACAGACTTTCTCCCCTGCCGTTGAAGCAGAGAGCTATGCTGGCTATGCGTTGAAAGTGAAGTAACAGACTTTCTCCCCTGCCGTTGAAGCAGAGAGCTATGCTGGCTATGCGTTGAAAGTGAAGTATCAGACTTTCTCCCCTGCCGTTGGAGCAGAGAGCTATGCTGGATATGCATTGAAAGTGGAGTAACAGACTTTCTCCCCTGCCGTTGAAGCAGAGAGCTATGCTGGATATGTGTTGAAAGTGAAGTATCAGACATTCTCCCCTGCCATTGAAGCAGAGAGCTATGCTGGATATGCGTTGAAGTGAAGTATCAGATTTTCTCCCCTGCCGTTGAAGCAGAGAGCTATGTTAGATATGCATTGAAAGTAAAGTATCAGGCTTATTTGGTTTGGGGGTAGTAACCGCCGTAACATGCAAGCTATACCCCGCTTTTTTGTGAATGCAAATCCTTTTTTTTTTTCCACATTTCCTCTTACCATTGAAGCTTAGAGCAATGTTGGAGTCGCATTAACTGTGTGTATGTATGTTGAATAAGGGTATTATTTCCAGGTAGTAGCCTTCATTCCCGCGAGCCACCCCCTCTTCATTCACGTCCTATAGACTTGATGGATCCACAGTGTTTATCCCACGCCCCTTTGAAGTCCTTCACAGTTCTGGTCTTCACCACTTCCTCCGGAAGGGCATTCCAGGCATCCACCACCCTCTCCGTGAAGATCCATAGCAGAAGTAAAATTACGCGGTAGGGGATAATACTTACGCACTGACTTCATTTTACAGACTCGGTCAACCCATGACCCGCCCATAACCTGCCCCTTTTTTGCTTTCTATAATTTATGCACTTAAGGCCGGATTTTCAAAACCCAGCGCATGTGAAAACCGGGAGATATGCACGTGGCTGGGCTGCACACGTACTGCGGGGATTTTCAAATGCTCGCGGCCCCACGCGTATCTCCCAGTATGAGCAGAAGTATGGGTTTGGGGGAAAGGGGCGGGGCCTGGGTGTGGTGTGGGCAGGACATAGATGGGTCGGGACAGCGCCATTAAGCACTGTCCCGCTGAAGTGCGCGCAGGCAGCCGACCGGCCCGTGCAACCTGCTACTACTCCAGAGAGCAGGTAAGTTATAAAACAAACAAAAAAATTGGTTAGTTAGCAGGGTTTTAGGGGTTGGGATTAGTAGGTGAAAAGGAAGACAGGTTAGGTAGGGGGTTTAGGAAGTTCCCTCCCAGACCACTCCTTTACTGGAGCGGACTGGAAGGGAACAGGGAATAGGTCCTATCATGTCGCCATGTACACGTTGTAAAATCCCCCTGTGATTTGGCACTCGCGTGCACATGCATGCGGCGATATAAAATCGTGCGTGCATGTGCGCGCAGGTAGCGGGTTTTATAACATACGTGCGTTGATGCGTGCATGTTATTAAAAAATGGTGCATCCATGTGCACGTGCCAGGAACCACGCACAGGTTTAAAAGTTACCGTCCCTGTGGAAGATTCATGCGTACCCACGCCGGTTTTAAAATCTGTGTGGCTTGACCCACACCCAGTCGCACACGTATCTCCCAGCTTTGGCACGCGTAGGGGTTTTAAAATCAACCAGTCTGTTCTTGTACCTCACGGTTCACCTGTATGGTTTAGCTGTTAAGAAGTAATGACACTCTATGAATCGTGGAGGAAAATTTCTCAAAGCGATTTACCAAGGTTAACTGGCCTGTCTGGTAATCACCCTCATTCAAAAGGCCTGATTCACGTAGGAGTGTGTTGCGGTTCTGGCCGCGAGCACCGCGGCCAGGCCCTTACCTCCGGGCTCCCGGTCCTGCTCCCGCTTTCAGAGGGCTGGTTTGCGGCCTGTTTGGCGGCGTCCTCGCTGGGGCTGCGCCGCTGTGAGTTCTCCCATGGATGCCCGGCTCCTAGGCACGTGGGCGCGCCACTTGGGCGCTTTTCTAGGCCGTTTCCCGCCAGTGCTGACTCCGCCCAAATTCTGATGTCAGACGCCGCGGCCTTAATAAGCCGGCCGCGGCCATCCAGCCTTTGCCTTGCAACCGGTTAGCCTCCTGGTTCCCTGTTGCATTGTGCCCTGGAGCAACTCGCCCTGTTTCGTCGCTCCGTTCCTGCTACAGTACCTGCTTGGTTCCTGCCTGCTACAGTTCCTGCCTGGTTCCAGTACCTGAGTCTTGCTACAGTTCCTGCCTGGTTCCAGTACCCGAGTCTTGTTACAGTTCCTGCCTGATTCCAATACCCGAGTCTTGCTACAGTTCCTGCCTGGTTCCAGTACCTGAGTCTTGCTATAGTTCCTGTCTGGTTCCAGAACCTGAACCCAATTACAGTATTGCTACTGTCCTATCTGGTTCCAGTTACCTGACCTGACCCACTACCCGCCTAAGTCCCAGCGGCTGGGCCCCTATGGGCTCCTCCCAGGGGGGCTTCGGCTTCCAAGGGTGAAGCCACCTAAGTCCCAGCGGTTGGGCTCCTACGGGCTCCTCCCGGGGGAGCACCAGCTTCCAGGGTGAAGAGCATCTACGTCCTGCCTGAACATCTGCCTCCTGGCCTGCTGTTCATTAGAGACATTGAACACAAAGGAAGGCGATCTATAATAGCCGTCAGGATGAAAAAAGGGGATAGATGCCAAAAGTCTTATAAATTCCTTTATTGAAGTGGAGACACAAGGGTAGCCCGACTCTGGCCGAGTTTCGCAGTCCGAAAACGGCTGCCTCAGGGGCTAAAACATAAATAAATAATTATTTAAATAAATAATTATAAAAGTAAATAATCATATAAATGTGTTAAAACATGATAATAAATAATTAAAAAAATATAACATGATATCAAAAGAAGACACTAAATAGTTATTAAAACAACACTTGAACAACTTGTAAAAACAACTACGAAAACTCACGGTTAACACAAATGTATTGATCGAATGGAATAAAATTTATACAAAAGATAGTATTACCTTACATATATTCTCTTGTATTCACAATTTGGATTCAAGTGAATTGAGTATGGAGGGTCATATAAATCACTATGGGCCTCATTTTCCAAGGAGTTACCACGTGCGATAAATTTGCAAATTGTGATAACAGCTGTTATTGTGATTTGTGAATGCAAATTTCTAATTTGGTATTCAGGGGGGTGGAGCTGGGGCAGAGCATATGTAAAGTGGGACACAGTTATCATGTGCGGCGAGAGAGAGAGCCTTCCTATAATGCCTATGCCCTAGACAAGTATTTGTATCCCTATGGGAGGGCCACCTAGTAACTCGAGGTGGGGATTAGGTATGAGCGTAGGGGGTTGCGGGCCACTTTCGCATTCAACATGAGACCTACGGAAAGAACAGTGGTCTCTAGTGAAGATTTGCTGGCCGTCGGAGTGAGGACACTCACTCCAAGAAGAGATTTGGGCAACGTTCTCTCAACCTAGCTTGATGGACACTCTACCTGGGCAACAACAAGCTAGGTTGAGAGAACGTTGCCCAAATCTCTTCTTGGAGTGAGTGTCCTCACTCCGACGGCCAGCAAATCTTCACTAGAGACCACTGTTCTTTCCGTAGGTCTCATGTTGAATGCGAAAGTGGCCCGCAACCCCCTACGCTCATACCTAATCCCCACCTCGAGTTACTAGGTGGCCCTCCCATAGGGATACAAATACTTGTCTAGGGCATAGGTGTTATAGGAAGTCAGTCTCTCTCTCTCTCTCTCTCTCTCTCTCTCTCTCTCTCTCTCTCTCTCTCTCTCTCTCTCTGTGATATTGGAAAATATGGCTTTTGAATATCAACCTCAACACTTTTATGTGACAAAATCAAATTAATTGATCTGTTTTCCCATTGTGAGGGAAAGTATTTCACTTGACACTTTCACAGCTCTCTTCGCAAGGACACTTTTTCTTTGATGAATAGCAGATAACAAATACAAATTTACTTCTGCTTATAACTCTTCAGAAATATTTTGCCAGTCTTCCACACATTGAAGATTAAGACAGGAAATAGGTTTGTCTCACCGAACTGAAAGGGTGCTCTTGGGCTCCTTTCCACTCAGTAACTTCCAACAGGAGGCTACTATTTCTTGCTGACCAATGGAGACACTTTGGGTTCTTCTGCTGTTTCCCATGAGAGCACAAACAGGATGATTTTTTAATTTAGATCTCACTTGGAGTCTACTTAAAATAGTAGCATCTGGCTGATTCATTACTCTGGTGATTTCAAGCCACATAATTTCCCTGTTCTCCTTTGAAAAGTGGATATAAGGTCCACAGGTATAAATATGACCATGCTCTTTGCAACACTGGCTCCAGAAAATTGCATCTTTAATGATTACTGTTAAGGATGTATGTTCATTGGAAACAAATGTGTTAAACAGGACAAATGAGCCTATATTTAGTTTGTTTCAAATAAACTGAATGTTGAGATCTTGGTAGAAGTGTGGATCCTTGACCTGTGCTGGAGTTGACGCTACCTGGGAGGAAGGCCTACCCGGGTCCCCAGCGACAGGAGGCAAGGCCGGCGGAAGGCAGGAGCCATCTGGAGCTTCACAATACCAATCCCGTTGCCTGCGGGTTGAGCCTTTGGATGCCGGGACCGACTGGGCTTAGGTGGGCCCCTGTGGAGATGCGGGAAATAGAGGAGACTGGTTCTGGCAGGAGGAAATCAGGCAACGTGAGGTCCAGTCCAAAGGTTGGTGGCAGGTGGCAATCAGACAACATGAGGTCCAGTCGAATGGTCGGTGGCAGGCGGCAATCAGGCAACGTGAGGTCCAGTCCAAAGGTTGGTGGCAGGTGGCAATCAGACAACATGAGGTCCAGTCGAATGGTCGGTAGCAGGCGGCAATCAGGCAACGTGAGGTCCAGTCCAAAGTTTGGTGGCAGGTGGCAATCAGGCAACATGAGGTCCAGTTGAATGGTCGGTGGCAGGCGGCAATCAGGCAACGTGAGGTCCAGTCCAATGGTCAATCCAAGGAATTCGTCCGGAGGGAGAAGGAGAAGGCTGGGAACTGGAACGAGCAAAGGAAGGCAGGAACAGGAACAGGAACAGGACCAGGACCACGATGAGGAGCTGGGACAGGCGGGCAGAAGGAGACAGGAACCAAAGGCAAACAGCAGGAGCCAATGAAGCAGCAGCGAGAGGCAGCTATGAGACCTGTTGCCAAGTTGTCCATCCTGGATTGCTGCAGGAAATATATAGGAAAGAGGCCCAACGTGAGCAGGAGGGGCCAGCGGCATCTCCCTGCTGCGGGCCCTTTAAATTTGTGTGGGGGATGCGTGCATGCGCCTAGGGGGCGGGGCCGAGATGGCCGACGCCAGCGATGTCCCTGCTTGGAAGGAAGATGCTGCGGTCCCGGCGGCACGAGAGGAGCGCGGGCCCTGCTGTGGCTTCGGTGCGGCAAGGGAGCGACGGGGTATTGTTTTGGAGCCGGTAGGCTTAAAACTGAAAAACAACAATTTTTGTTTTAATTTATTTTCAGCAAATAGTGCATACTATTGGCAATAATCATTCTCATTCTTGCACAGTTCCTTCCAAGAGTTAATGGAACTGACTTCTCAGAGTAAATGGTCCTAGGATTCCCCTATTCCTCTGGGTCAGTCCTTGGTACCTGTATACCAAAGGCAAAGATGTACTCTGTTCTTGTTCGGTCTTCCTTTGTGTGCCTTAAAGGTACTCTCCTTTTTAAACTCCTCTTGCTCTTATTACATATCTGGATGGTACTATATCCTCTGACTCCCAAAAATGATCCCTGCCATCTGGATGGCTCCTGGTACAAGAACTGGATTAGTTCAGGTAAATCATCCTTTCTCTCACAAAATCTCCAATCAGGTTCAATGTGGTTTCCAGACCCTGCTTTGGCAAACACACCCCAAAAGACAAAAGACAAAAAAGGAAAAAGAAAATAGGAAGTGGAATCATCAACCCTACTTCTCAACCCCTTTCCTATTTTCCAAATTTGAAACTAGAGTCTATATAACCTGTAGATCAGGGTTGTCCAAATCTGATCCTCAAGGTGATATCCTGAAAACTGAGCTGGTTTTCAGGATATCACCAATGAGTATGCATTAGATAGATTTGCATACAATTGAGGAAGTGTGTGTGCAAATTTAGCTCATGCATATTCATTAAGGATATCCTATAAACCAGACTGGTTTGCAGCTCTCAAATATTGGAGTTGGACACCACTGCTGTAGATCATGGGTCTGCAGCTCCTGCCCATTCAGAGTAACACCTTGCTGCCTGTGTGCTCTCTCCACTGACGCTCCAAAAAACTACCACTCTCTAGTATTTTCTTTGGGTCAGGATCTAAAAACCCTAGAATGTACCACGTAGCACATAGTCGGGCCGATACAGTAAAGTCCACGGGAGAGCAGGCGAACGCCCGCTCTCCTGGCGCGCACACAGGCCACTCTCCTGCGCGCGTGATTCTCTATTCAAATGAGGCTCGGCGGTAAAAACAGGCAAAAGGAGGTGCTAGGGACACTAGTGCGTCCCTAGCACCTCCTTTTGGACCGGAGCAGCGGCTGTCAGCGGGTTTGACAGCCGATGCTCAATTTTGCCAGTGTCGGTTCTCGAGCCCGCTGACAGCCATGGTCTCGGAACCCGGACGCCGGCAAAATTGAGCGTCCGGTTATCGACCCGACAGCCGCGGGCCAACTTCAAATTTTTTTTTTTTTTTGGAAACTTTCGGGACCTCCGACTTAATATCGCCATGATATGTTGCGGTCTCAGCCACCGCTGCGCCGCCTGAGCCCTTACCTTCCCTCCTGGGTCCGGGGCCTTGCCGCGATCCACGCGATTCGGGGTCGGCCAGGCCGCGTGGTAATGGCCTCCCCGCGTGTGAGACGCCGTCAGCTCCGCGGGACTCCTCCCCCTCGGGGGAACGCGCGCGCGCGAGGGCTGGGTTTTTCACGGTCCAGCACCCGGATGTGCTGAACCGCCCCCCCGAGTGACGTCAGCTACAGCGGGCTATTTAAACCGGCGTCAGTCCCCAGGAAGTTGCCTTGCAACGTGGTCACCTTGTGAAGAGTTGCCGTTCCTGGATTCCCTGTTCCTGCTTGCCAGTACCAGTGTTTCTGCGTTCCTTGCCTGTCTGCCCGTGACCCGGATTGGACCTGACTTTGCCTCTGTCTGCTGCCTGCCTGTGACCCAGATTGGACCTGACTTTGCCTCTGTCTGCTGCCTGCCTGTGACCCGGATTGGACCTGACCTTGCCTCTGTCTGCTGCCTGCCCGTGACCCGGATTGGACCTGACCTTGCCTCTGTCTGCTGCCTGCCTGTGACCCGGATTGGCCCTGACCTTGCCCTTGCCTGCTGCCTGCCCGGACCCCGGACTGTCTTCTCGTTTTGACTCCTGCTGCCTGCCTAGACACCGGATCGACTACCCGTGACTTTCGCTCCTACTTCGACCTCGGACTGAATCTTCTAGCCAGCAGTTCACCTAAGTCCCAGCGGTCCGGGTCCCTACGGGCTCCTCCCGGGGGGACCTCGGACTTCCAGGGCGAAGACACCTAAGCCCTAGCGACCCGGGCGCCAACGGCTCCTCCGGGGGCGTTTCGGGTTTCCAGGTGAAGATCAGTCCTTGCCTGGCGGTCTGCCTCCCGACTGTCCTCAACGGTCGGCCCAAGGATCCACCCTTTAATCCCAACAGTTTGCAAGGCCATGGATCCGGCAGACCTCGCCGGTCTACAAGCCATTCCTGGTTTGGCCCAACGCTTAGTTCAACAACAGCAGGTGTTGGACTCCCTGGCAGCAACAGTGGAGCGGTTGGCTGCGCGTATGGATGTCGATCCACCTGCTCCTGCTCCGATACCTGTACCCGCACCTGTACCCGTGGTAACCCTCCAGTCGCCTACGCAGCTTCCAGCTCCATCTCGATACTCCGGGGACTCCAAGGCATGCCGCGGATTTTTAAACCAATGTTACGTGCGCTTTGCATTGCTCCCGAATCAGTTTCCTACGGATGGCACCAAGGTGGCGTACATTTTCTCGCTTTTGGACGGACGCGCTTTGAATTGGGCATCTCCTATGTGGGAAAATAGTGATTCGGCACTAACCGATTTAAATCGCTTCGTGGAGGAGTTCAAGGCGGCTTTTGATGAACCTGCACGGCAGACTTCCGCGACGTCTGAGTTGCTTCAGCTCCGACAAGGAACACGGTCCCTTGCAGATTACGCCTTGGAATTCCGCATGTTGGCCCAGGAGATAGGCTGGCAAGATAATGCTCTGCGAGGCGTTTTCTTGGAGGGCCTGGCGGGCCGTATTAAGGACGAGCTGGCGGCTCGCGACCTGCCGGAGAACCTTAACTCTCTCATCGAACTGGCGGGCCGAATTGATCGGCGTCTGCAGCAGAGAGCTAAGGAGGGGCGCCCTTTTCGTCGATTGGCCTCGGTGTCTTCTAGGCCCACGAACTCGGCTTCTCGAGGAGCTTCCACTGCTCCCCATGGGCTGGTCACGGACCATGATGGTGGCATGCCAGGAAAGGTGAACAGAATAGGAACCTGGGAACTGGACGAAGAGCTGAAGATGAGATGGACGGAATCAGGACCGGAACATCGGACATCAGGATATCAGGATATGGAACATCAGGACAACTGGACATCTGGAACATCAGGAACAAGGAACAAACGACGATGGAGCTCCGATGAGGGACGAGACCAGGAACATCAAGACAAAGGGAACCAGGAACCTGAAGAACATGGAATGAAGGTCCATCAAGACAAAGGAAGACCACGGAGAACCTGGACCAGAAGGAAGACCACAGACGCTGTGAAGACCAGATCTGATGGCCCAGAGTGACTGAAGCAAGGCCCTTTTATAGGGCTGGTCCAGGCGAGGATGGATGACAACATTGGTGAGGGCCGCAGGTCTTTTCCCACCGCTGATCCTTTAAAAGAAGAGTAGAGGCGCGCGCCCGCGCCTATGGAGGAATCCAGGAAGCAGGAGCCTGTGGCAGTGTCCATGCCGCGTGGGAGGCCAGGCAGGCAGCGGCGTCAGCAACTGCACCCCTTGCTGCGAAGAGGAAACAGGCAGCGGTGACTTGTTGCTGCGAAGAGGAACTCCCGGCGGCGGCAGGTAAGGGATTGCCTGTGGCTAGGCCCGCAGGCAGAATCCCAACAATCAGTGTGGTTGATGAAGGGATTCCTATCACTTCAATCACTTCCTGGTCAGTCGCAGGGGTCAGTAACAATTGCAGGGGTCAGTAACAGAAACACTGACCCCTGCACCATCCTCACCACTCCCCAGAAAATGAATGAGGGAGCTCGAAATGCTGCTCCAAGGGAGATCATACTTCCAACATTGCCAATTCAGTCCTCTCAAGCCTCTAATGAGAGAAGGGCTTCTTCACTGACCAAATCTCTACCTTCTCTTCCAATATTTTCTGATCCTTTTTAAGGGGAAAGATATCTGCCCAGGCAGGTTCCTTGGAGGCAGTCAGTCCTTGAAAATAGCCAGGTGCAGTTCCTGGATCTTAAGAGAAGACATGATGAATGTTTTTAGGTTCATTAAATCCAACAAAGGGGGATATTATAAAAGCCATTTACATGGATAAAACAGGGATTTATGGTTTTCAATCCAATTAAAGTAATAGCTTGCTACAAAATTGCCCAGGGTTTCTGTGATATAAGTATGATTGAAATGCTATTTTGCGCGTACATTAATCTGCAATAACCAAAGGCATCCTTGGGGCACAGAATCTGGGTGGGGTTTGCGTTTACATGCATACTTTTCCATTTTGAAAAACATGCAGGTAAAATTTTCAGAAAAATCTGTATACTCCAAATAGCAGGTGTGTAATTTATGTGGGTACTTTCTGTGGGATAATCTTCGAAGGGAACTTGCGCTTGTAAGCTCCCTCTGAAATATAGTGTAATTTATGTACGTAATTTCTGCATAAGTCAGCTGCGATGTTACAAAATTACCCTTTTTAGCAAATGTTCCTGAGAATCTGAATGGGGCACATGGGTCTTTTTTTTTTTCCCTTCCATCATCTACCATGTTACTGTGACTCAGCAGGTTCAACATGTCGTCGCATAGTGTTGCACACATAAGCTGTAAGAGGCTACCGCTACATCCGCATGTCAAATGTGTAGATAACATTCAACTGTCCAATGGCAAATGCGGAAGCATCATCTGATGCACGGGGAGCCTTAAGCAGCAGTTTTCCTGCAGACCACTGCATAGCGAGAGCTTGCACAGAATCAGTGCCAGTGCAGTTGTGCTCTCCATCACCTACTGCAGTCTCCTAGGGAACAAGATGCCTCAGGTTCAGGAAGGATTATGAGAAACACAGAAATACCGAAACACAGAGTATGACAGCAGTTAAGGGCCATGAAGCCCATCCAGACTACCCAGTTTGCTTCCTTTCGCAATGCCATAAACCATTCGTTGATCAGGCTTTCTGTTTATTTCTTCATAGCTAGGTCTCCTCTGTGCGAATCCCTTTTATCACCTTATTGTGCAGGCAGCTATGAGGATGATTTATACGGTGCCCTGCTGATGCTGATCTGCCCAGAAGCTATCAGGAAATCCCTTAATAGTCTTAAGGATATTACTATAGGATGGAGGACATTTATAATGCTCCTGAGAAGTATTTAAAAAAAAATTTGTTAGACTATTTGCTTGATGTTCAGTAAGACAATATTGTCACTGCATATTAATGCTACAATTTATATGAACTTGAATTACATTGCATAAAGTTTACATTTAGAGGGTAATTTTGAAACAGCCTGCACAGCAGTAAAGTCTGCATGCATGAATGTACATTGTGCATGCAGATTTTAACAAGTATTTTCAACGTGAACTTGCACGTGTAAGTTAGCTTTGAAAATCCTTGGATGAGTGACCAAGGAAGTGCACACATTCGCTAGCGTAAAGTCACATCTCTCCTCGGAGTGCGTAATTTATCCGCATGCACTTATGCACAGGGAGGGTATCTTTCAAATCTATTCGCGGTCCTGGATTTATGTGCCTTAGTGGATGTGTGGAGATTTATCCTAGGGTTTTATAAACCATGCAGTGGGTAGCTGCACAGTTTAGAAAACACAACGTGGTTCAACTCTGAAAGTACACGCGTTATGTTTCAGTGCACACGAAAATTTGCAGTGCATTGAGCGTGCTTGCCTTCTCTCTCGCCGCGCAGTTTATGAAATATTTGCATAAGTTTCTGCAGGTCCCCTTACGTGTACAAATGGTGTACCGCACACGGTTTTGAAAGCTGAGCTATGTGATGCTACTTATGCATTGAAACATTTTTGTTTTCTCATTTTTGTCTTTCAGTCAGGGTCCGAACCATAAGCTGAAGAGAGCCTTAGTAGTTTATTTGCTCCCTCCCTGGTGCAGGCACGGGAACGCCAAATCATTATCAATGTAGGCCCTTTCCGTTGGGAAATATTTTGTGTGAAGCTTTTTTGAATCGGACTATTTAGCTGTTATTCTTAGACTGATTGTCCCACACAGGACACCAAGGACCACCTTTATATTTAAGGGCTTCTGCTGTTCAATCTTTCTTTACTGACATCAAGGGGGGAAGGGGGGGGAGGGGAAAGGGGGGGGAGGGGAAACAGACTTCTCTTTAAGGCCTTGAGTGTTGTTAAGACGGTCTTTTCAATACAGCAGTGATAATGATGCTGGAAGCTAACTGTGATTCCCAAGTTAACTTTACTGAGAATTAAATGAAAGCTGATGAAAGTTTTCATTTACAATCTCTTATTCAGTACAGTCTCTTTACAGTGTTAGTCTTTCTTTCCAATAAATCTGTGACTTTATAATCTAAGTTAATTTGTTCTTGTGTTATAGATCCTTTCCAATTTTAGAGACAGTTGTGAAGCTGCCTCCCAAGATTTGGTGAATTGGGTTCCTAAATTCAATTTAAGTGTAACAAATTGAAGCCCCAAATCTCACACCTTTATGCAGATGTACTGAAATCACCTCTTACCTCTTATCCATTCTCCTCAATGTCCTGGATTTTACCTGAGGGGGTACTTGCTCACTCTGCTCTTCAGTTTCCAGATGATATCATAGTAGTTTGCACCAGATAAGAGCCTCTTCTCCTCCCAGGAATGAATGGAGATTAATTCCATTAGGGCCTTCCAAAGGCCAACGAATCTATTGGGTTAGAATCCCATTCCCTTTTATATGTAAAGCGCTGAATCCCTGGATCCTGGAACTTTTGGCTTTGCTTCTCTTTGAGAATGAGCGGCTCCCACGAGCGGCTACGAGAGCCTGCACATTCTGTACCTGCTAACTCTGCAGATCACCACGTGGGGGTGAAACAACATGCATACGGCTGAAAGTCACTTGGATCTATACACACCCCTGCCTCCTGAGGCAAAAGACTGCATGAGATTGGAATCAGCCGGGCAGGAGGCAGCAGTTCTCTCCTGCCCCTTCCACCGAAAACTGAGAATGATGGGGTGGGAGGGGGTGGTGATAGGAGACACCTGAAGAGATCCAGGTTTCTACTTGAGGGTGAATGACTGAATCTTCTTCCTCAAGTCCCCGCCCCTAGGATTTTAGCTGACGATGAGTGCTCTTCAGTGTGCATCTCTGAATAGGGCTCAAGCTGAGTCGAACTACCATTGCAGGAATGGCGTGCCTCTAGTTGGAGTTCTGAAAGCAAATCTTTGCAATATTGTAAATTAGCCTAGGCAAAATGAAGTGTTTATTACCAAATGCCTTATAGAGCCTTATAATTTAGAGGCTGCTCTCATATTTGTTCATTACAAACTTCTTTATGTCGAAAAACAGAGCAATCACATTTTCTTTGGTGAGCACTAAGTGTGACGGGACTCACCGGGCAGCATTTTATTTCCCGACACATTCCCAGACAATACATGGCAAATGCATGGGTGGCCTAGTGGTTATAAAATGATTTTTAAAGACCCCCCCACAAGGGACTTCGGATGGATTCAGCCTCCTTTTCCATACTCAAGAAAAGTATTGAAGGTGACATCACAGCTCTTACCCACTCCCCGAAAAACTGTTCTGTATATGTGGTGTGATGCATGCTAGCAGTCATCTCAGTTAAGAGGACTTTAAGTAACATTAGCACCAAAAATGTTTTGTTGAATATTTAAATAATTTAGCTGCCTTGGAGTTAGCTGCCTTGGATTTTTTCTTCTCTTCTTAAGGAAACCTGTACATGGGGTACACTATGCAGTGTAGGCCATAGAAATGTCTTCAGCACACCTTTTGGAAGTTGCTGCACTGGTCCAATCCATTTTTCATATTAGGGAGTGACCCCCTAGTGTTTGGTAGGAGTTTTTGAGTAGGGATTTTTGAGAAAAGGAAATGTTTACCTCCTTTCCCCCTGCATTAGACATGTAGGCTGAATACTTTGCCGTTCACTTTGAGAGTAGCTGCTAGCCCTCTGCATGGGGCACACAGGACATTCATCTTTGGCTCACACAGATGACTTTCCTTATAATACCGATACACCCTTGTCTCTCTATATTAATGCAAAATACATCTAAGACAAGGTATCAATTTCTGCTCACTAAATACAACAATACTCACTTAATTCTTACAATACATCTTTTATTAATTTATCTTTTTTTTCAACCATATAAATACCACATTGAATGGTGATCCTTAAATTTTCTAATATTTTAAAACTCACAATCATTCATTCATCTCAATTCATACCACACACCAATCATACACCCCTCAAGCCTATCAACCAATAATCCCCAACCCCTTTAAACATGAAACATCAATATCAGTTCGCCCAGGTTCTAAGTCAGGCCATTAGTAAGGATGGTAGGGATGCGAGGCACTACAGTTCACATTCCTTAAGGACTGGGGTGGCGACATCGGCAGCTGAAGCAGGTTTACCAGCAGCCGGGATTCAAAGTATAGAGCGATGGAAGACCAATGCCTTCCGGTCGTACATCCGGGCGGGAGGAGGGAGACAGTAGGGTGTCGAGAAAAAGGGAGGGGGGAGGAGTTGCAAGCTCACTAACCAGTGTGTCTTCTGTTTCAGAGCTTTTGGGGATAAAGCGTGTGACCGGATGTGCCTGATCGTGGGCCATTCGTTTATCCATAGAGCGCAGAGAAGAGCGTTGAAATGCCCGTATGGGGAGCACCTGGACCTGGAGCGAGTGGGATGGCAGTTGGCATGGTTCAGTCAGCGTGGCATGCATTGGGATGATCTCTTGCCTTTTATACAGGAGAGTATAGAGATGTGGGGAATGCCGAATATTTTGCTCATACATCTAGGGGGAAACGATATAGGATCTAAAACGTGCTGAGACCTACTCATGTGCATGAAAAAAAGATCTAGCTCAAGTTATGATCCGATGGCCATGGGTGCGGGTAGGCTGGTCGGACATTATAGTCCAGTTAAGGAATAAGGATGAGGTGATTTGGAACTCGGGGGTTAAGAAATTAAATCGGCAGATAGGCAAGTGGATGGGGTGGGAAGGGGGATTTTGGGTCAGACATTCCTGGTCTTGGGCGGTAGAAGCGGGATTGTTCAGCAGGGAAGGGGTCCATCTGTCAGAAGAGGGGATGGACTTGTTTAATAACTCCCTGCAGGAGGGGATGGAGAGGGAAATTAGCAAATGGTAAGAGGCTGCAGTGGGGGAACAAGTCGACATAAGTCGGCTTGTCAGTGGCGGAAAGCCCAAGCCCATGTTATGTTGGAATGATGGGGTGGGTGGGTGGGGGGAATTGGTGTTGGGGGAGGGGGAGCGTCTCGTGTAGTTGGGGAGGGCTACTACACGGGATGGGTGGAGAACCACGGGGCTAAGGTTCACGGTAGAGCTTGCTCTCGCTGGTTCGAGGCGGAGCAAGCGGGTAGGGACAGCTCTCCACCACTGGGGGCAAGGTGGTGGAGGACAAAAGGGAAGGGGGGGGAAAAGGGGGTATTGGGGAGGGGCATGTTTGTTATAGTTAAAATTGATTGTAAGGGCTCGGGTTAGTTAATAAACTGCGGCCTAATTTAAAGCCAAAACTTTTGTTGCGTGTTCATTGGGGGGCCTGGGACTGCAAAGGGAGCGCAAGTATTTCCCTCCCCATGTTAAAGGTAAATAAATATAAAACAGACACGACATGGCACAGCACAACTTTGCATCTCTGATTGTGTCAACTAGTGACATGAATTAACTAAAATTCATATAAATAAGTTAAAATGCAAGGCAATCATTAAAAACAAATAGCGTCACACAGCACAACTTAGAGCACCCCCACTGAGGTTGAAAGAAATGAGTCAGCACTCAGCCCCAGTATCAGGTGGGAGGCTCCTCACTGTGGAACTGACCCAGATGGGGGGGAGGGGGAGGGAGGGAATTTGCTAAATTATTTTTAAAACATACAATATGCAAAAAAGAGCAATATCTGAGAAAGACAACCAGAACAAGAGAAAAACTGTCAACAAAGAGGCAAGTTCTATTTTGAGGATTATAAGCAGTATTACTGCTATAATATAAACAACGCCATGCCCTTAGATTTAAGATTACAAAGAGACAGCAAAACCTTTAGAAAAGGTTTAAAAACCTGGCTCTTTAAACAAGCTTTTCAGAAAGAGAAGGGAGAATAGAAACCAGGGACGAGCAAAGCACAAACAATAAAACACCCACACACACTGCTGTATTCACTAAATGTGTAGTTTTTAAAAGACAGTCCAAATTTTAAAGTTAATTCTGTAATCAAAATTGAGATAGAGAGACCTGGACAAGATTCATTACATTTAACATTTAATATTGATCACTAACTATGTTACCGAACCTTATGGCACTTTTGTAATCGGACAAATTGCAGCATTATAACTTTTATGTGCCTTAATGTAAACCGTTGTGACGGTCCCCACCAAACGACGGTATAGAAAAGATTTTAAATAAATAAATAAATAAATAAATAAACTAGAATATATCTTGTATATAACTTGTTTACTAGTCTGTGTGTTTCTTAAACACACAAGATAATTTACTTTGAAGCATCATTAATTTGTATATCAATAAAACAAAAATCTAACTACATGGGAATGCATCATTATAGTGTCTTACTCTTTACTATCAACAACTCATTTAATCATCTTAAAGATCTAATGATGTAAAGATGTAAAGAAGATTGGAATGCTCTCTTTAGACACATTGAATATTTAGAAAATAACTCGTGACACTTAAACATTTGCGGCTTTTGAATTTCCCCAAAGGTTTACGGATAATACCATATGTGACCCTGAAGAGATATTTTTAGGAAGTTCTAGGAATTACAATTGAGCAAATGCCATCTGTGAATACCTGTTATTTCCTTCCTAAAAGGACTTTCTGGATTTTCACAAAATTTTGAAGCTCAAGCTAATTTGACTAATTTCCTTGCAAATTCTACATTGGAAGTTTTTGATCTGAGTATTCTCTTGGTTTCCTTCATTTTCTCTGTAGACCCGAGTAATGTAATGCATAATTACTATAGAAAGTTCTCTTCTCAATTCTGTGGTCAATTTGTTAGGATTTTTCCCAATCTTGCTCAAGCCACTCAGTATAAGAGGAAAGGTTTTTTTATCCTTAAGGCAGGAAACTGTATCTTTAGGTTTTTCTTTCATACTCCATTACCCTGTACATGTGGCAGTGAATGCTTTATTTTTTCCTGCCTGAGCAATTGAAATCTTTTTTGGAGGCTCAAAGACCAGTAACCTCTTCCCAGGGCTCACCAACTAACATCGGGGTTAATGTATATATAAACTGCTTCTTGTATAGCTATGCTAAAGCTGTTTCTTTTATTATTGTTATTTCTTGTATTTTGATTCTCCCATGATTTTTTTTCCTCCTTTAATGTTTTTTTTTTTTACTGCTTGGACTTGGAGGATTACATTTATTTGGTTTCTATTGAAGTTTTGTATTTCCTTTATGATTTAGTTTGTTATCAATGCTGGAATCCATATATTTATGTGACAAAGAATTATCTTTGTTCATATATTGAAACATTTAAAAAGAAAGAAAAAATAGAAAAAGACAGAGCTCCTCCTGGAATCAGTGTAGTTTCTGGCCATGAAGATGTACAACTGACATGATTTTTATTGCTTGTCAGCTGTAGGAGAAATGTCAGGAGCAAATAAACCTCACCATGTGTTTGTTTGTTTTTTACCTCATGTAAGCTTTCAACTTTGTCAGCCGAGTACTGTAGATTTCTACCAAAATTCATTGCCAATCTTCATCTGCTTGATTACAGTATGTGAGCAGCAGTTCTCTGTAATGGATCTATCACATATGTCTTTGAGGTTAATATGAGAGTTCAACAAGGCTGCATCATCACTCCAACACTCTTCCTGGTATTTCTTTCTGTAACACTACATCTGAGCACTGACAATTCAGAGTGCAGCTAAACTACTGAGTGCATGGTAACTGTTTAACATAGGGATGAAATACGGGTGCTCGATTAACTGCCCCCAGTACCCCAATGAAAACTCAACACTGTTTGGCTTTAAAATTGGCCGCAGTTTATTACCAACATATCCAGCATAGCCCTCTGCTTCAACGGCAGGGGAGGAAATTTTGACAATTCACGCATATCCAGCATAGCCCTCTGCTTCAATGGCAGGGGAGGAAATTTTGACACTTCACGCATATCCAGCATAGCCCTCTGCTTCAACGGCAGGGGAGCAAGACTGATACTTCACTTTCAATGCATAGCCAGCATGGCTCTCTGCTTCAACGGCAGGGGGGAATGAAGAAAGGTGGATCTATATTCAGGCAACAATCAACAAGGGCTGAATTACATAGTCTGAATAAACAGATAAGCATGGGTGTAGCTTGCTTATTGCGGTGGTTAATACCCCTAACTAAATTAAGCTATGTCACTTAGATGCAGGTCCAACACTGCTCTCTACATTAATGGCGGGGGTGGAAGGGAAATAGAATAAAAAAAGCTTACTAAGAGCCAAGAGAAACAGATAAGTATGTGAGAGAAAAAAGTGCGAAAGCTTGCTGGGCAGACTGGATGGGCCGTTTGGTCTTCTTCTGCCGTCATTTCTATGTTTCTATAACCCGAGCCCTAACAATAACAAGAACTATTAACCCCCCTCTCCAGCCCCCCTTCCCCCATTTCTCTACCACCTTAACCCCAATGGTGGAGTCGCCCCCTCCCCCCTTCTCCCGCCTGCTCCACCTCGTACCAGTGAGAGCAAGCTCAACCATGACCCTTGGCCCCACGGTTCTGCGGTCATCCCATGTAGCAGCCCCCCCCAACTACACGGGGCACCCCCCCTTTACCCCAACCCAATTCTCCCTTTAACAGCAAACATGAACTGGGCTCGGGTTTACCACCACAAAACAACCGACTTACAGGCCGATACAGTAAGGAGCGGTAGGAAGAGCTGCGTTAGTGTCGGGCGCACCTGCGTTTGCTGCACGCACAGTCCAGCTCACCTACAGCTCGAGACTGTATTTAAATAGCTTGCAAATGCAAGCCGAGTCCAAGAAGCGTCCATGAAGCGTTAGGCCCGCGCAACCCATTTTACTGTATAGGTGCTTTATACAGCGCCTATACAGTATCCTGGGTGGGCTGATACCTGTCATTTCAAATGTCATTTCAAATGACATTTGAAATGACAGGCACCAGGAAGTGGATCCAAACTGTAAGCAAAGAAAACCTAAAAACCTAAAATCCCCTCCTCCCGAAGCGACTCGACATGTAAAATATGTGAATAAGTGTAACCAACTTACTGTTTGTTTCTTTTTCAGGGAAGTGTACACCGTGACGTCATGCGCTTCGCTGGCTAGAGTGCCCAAATTGACGGGCGCTCAAGCCAATGAAAGCACATGAATGCGCGTACGTCATGGCGTACTTCACGCACGCCCGTTCATGTGCTTTCATTGGCTTGAGTGCCCGTGCACTACGGGCGTGCGTTCGTCCGTCTTCACCGGTGGGGGCCGCTGGAAGCCGCTTTTGCCACCGGCTGCCCCCTCCGGAGGACGGCAGAGAAGGCTGAAAGGGCTGAAAAAGAAACAAAAGTAAGTTGGTTACACTTATTCACATATTTTACATGTCGAGTCGCTTCGAGAGGAGGGGATTTTAAGTTTTACATATTTTACATGTCCAGTCGCTTCGGGAGGAGGGGATTTTAGGTTTTACATATTTTACATGTCCGGTTGCTTCAGAAGGAGGGGATTTTAGGTTTTTGGGTTTTCTTTTGGGGGAAAGTTTGCCATCTACCCTTACCCCTGCCTCTAACGCAGGGGTAGGGGTAGGCAGTAAATTAGCAGGTTAAACGCGCGGCTAAACTGCAGGTTAAAAAGGCGATAGTCGGGGTGCGCGTTACTGAATGGGGGGGGGAATACCTAATCCGATCGTTTACATCTCATATACATGCCACAGGCGGAAGGGGTTACTCGTTGATTTAAAGAGGCGGTAAGAATGGGTTAAAGGGGATAGTGAATCGCGGGTTGGACTAACGTGGCCAAATTGTGAGTAGAAGGCGGGTTAGAAGCAGCGTAACTGCGGCCGCACTTTACTGTATTGACCTGTTAGTCGGTTTGTTTCCCCCACTGTGGCCCAACTATCTGCTCCTGATTACTACACTAAACCATTTACCATTTCTCAATTTCTTTTTCTAATCCTTCCTGTAACATGTTATTAAATAAGTCCATGCCGATCTCCGACAAATGTATGCCATCCCCGCTGAAGAGGCCCGCCTCGCACTGCCATGACCACGGATGCCTTATCCAAAACCCCCCTCCCAACCCATCCATTTTCCCATTTGACGGTTCAATTTCTTTACCCCTGTATTGCATATTGTCTCATCTTTATTCTTTAAACAAATTATAATATCCAACCATCCGATTCGTATATGGGGCCATCTAATCATCACCTGAGCGAGGTCTTTTTTGATACATGTGAGCAGAGCTCGGCATGTCCTTGACCCAATATCATTTCCCGCTAAGTGTATCACTAATATGTTTGGGGTTCCCCACATATCAATTCGGTCTTGGAGGAAGGACCGCAACTCATCCCATTGCATGCCTCTCCGGCTGAACCAAGCTAACTTCCATCCTCTCCGTTCCAACTCCAGATGTTCTCTATATGGACGTTTCAAGGCCCGACGTTGCGTTCTATGAATAAATGAATGGCCCACGATCCAGGCACATCCTATCCCATGCATGCATCCCCTGCTCTCTGAAATAAGAAGACCAATGATTAACATGGATTCTCAGCCAGTACCTTCCCCCCCCTCTGCCCTTGACCCTACCACCCCCCTTTCCTTCACCTATCTAATTGCCTTTGCTTTGGTGCCTAATATATCCCTTAAATGCTTTAGACTTCCACCTGCCTATTCTTTAAATCCCCTCCTCATCCATGCCTGCTTCCGCTGCTGATGTCGCCACGCCAAACCGAAATGAGTGCGAACTGTAACATCTGTGGTCTCTGCCTGCCTTCTGAACCACATACCGCAGCACCCGAGAAAACTGATATTGCTTGAGAACCGATCCATTGGCATGCACTAAAAAAGGCCCTCCCATAACCGGACGCACACGTAAATAAAACCTGGCTGTTCGTACTGGGCATACTACCCAATCTTCTGCCTGCACTAAGCGTATAAAGGCACCCTTCCCTGCTTGATCCGTCTTGGATTTATGTACAATGTTATACTTTCCTTAGACACTCGCACGCAACTAGCATCCATACCGTGGCCCTGCGCACTGTTGCTAGATTTGGCAATTAACTCGCTAACCCGCATTGCACCAAAAAAAGCCCACAAAAACTCTACCCAAAACAAAGCTACTTCAAACTCGGACCAACAAACTTGAGGCAAGTGAATAGAAAATTCCACTAAATCCCCGTATCTAATTGGCAACCTTTTATCCGGCTGCCCACCTAAACCTCTTTTCCAACCTCCCAACACCCTCCTTAACCGAAAACTGCGCATCGGATTACACCCGCCTGTTATCTTCTGAAAAAAGGCATATCCTGCTAATTGTGCAGTAACCGTACCAACTGAAACCCCTTCCCTTTTTGCCTTTAACACAAAACCGACTAATAAATCATCTGTGACCGGTCCACTTTCCCATCCCATGTAGTGCAAATAGTCTAACACAGCCTCGTTGCCTCTGGCATAGGTCTTCCACGTGTTAGGGGCAACCGAGCTCTGTATTAACACCCTTTGTTCATCTTCAAAAGTCATCGACTGGAGTCCACCCGTTCTCCTTGAACTCTTCCAACCTTGCATAAAAGGAAAGTATAAACCATGTCCAGCTTACCTGAACAAACCCTTGACCCCCTCTCTTCCCAGCCCTCCGGGTTCCTGCTCACCCCCTCCCCTTCTTTTTTTTTTTTTTTTTATTACCCCTCAAGATTCATCCTTACCTGATCTACCTGGCAACCCCCTCCCAATTCAACCACAACCCAACCCTTCCCCTGGTAACATTTTGGCTTTTATTTATTTATTTATTTTTTAATGTCGTGCCTGTCTGCTGCACTTTGGAATATCCCTGCAAACATTTCATGCTCGGATGGGCGCCGTTGCAAGTCCCGCATGTGTGCCTAAACTTGCAGTCGGGAAATAAGCATGTGGCTCTATTATACCGCCAGCATACATCTTTATGGGAGCCCGTACCTTTGATTTCTTTAGTCCCTTGCCTGCCTTTAGCTTTGCATTTATCCCCCCCTGATATGCTACCCTGTCCCGTTGCTCCACCCTCCACCCCCACTCTAACCCCTACTGCCTCTTTCCCTTGCCTGGCACCTTTGTTAGTCATCTGAGTCAACCATAAGTTAATGTCCTGAGTACCCCAGGACATAAACTTATTGCCTGCCATTTTTTCCCTGAATTTCTCATCATAGTTGAGCCATGCCCAACCTTCATAATCTTTAAACGCCCCAAAAATGCTGTCACCATAGGACAACAGTGCCCCTCAGGCTGATAATGCCCCACCATGCTAGCTAATCGGAAGAAACCTCTAACCCAATTCACTATATTCTTCGACACCTTGATACTGGGCTCCGTAGCTCTCTTTTTCTTGTTTCCCTTCTTCTTCCTTTCTTTCCCGCCCCTTCTGCCTTCTAGTAATTGAAAAATATTAACATATCTCCGCTTCCTTATTCTATTCTGCAAACTTCCTGGAACTCCTTCCCACAGTTCCGTGAGTGAAGCTAATCTGGGTATCCCATGTCCTGTGAGGGTCCTACCTCTCTACGACGGAATACTCTGCTCTCTGCGCTGGCGTCAGACTCGGACCCTGAATCCGAGCTACTATCTATACTGGAACTATCTGAAGTAGACCACGCTCTCTTACTCCTCCTTTTTTGCCCTTTAATTAACTTACTTGCGTGCCCTTTACCTGCTCCTTGTCTGGGCCCCATGGTAATATCCATTCCTCTGTATCCTGCTGCCTGGGTCCTTTCACCGGGCTTCCCTGCTCTGTAGTCACCTTCTGCCTGCCAACTGCTCCACGCTTCTCTCTGTGAGGTCCGTAGAACATTCCGCTCCTCATCTTCTGAAACGACAAACATACTGACCTCAGCACCCATCCTATCCTCACTAGTTGTGCCTCTCGCATGCATCGTGCTCCCTGCCCACTTTTCTTGTGGGAATGATTCCCTACCCCTCCCCTCGGCATTCCAACCTGCAAACCCCACTCTCGGCACTTGTCGTGACTTCTCCTTCATCCTTGCAGTCCCCCGTGACCAACCCCCGAAATCCCCTTTCCTCGCCATGTGCTCCTTATCCCGAGCTCCCGTACCCTCAAGACTTAATCCACCCTCACCCGCAACGAACCTGGGGCCCCTGCCGCACTCACCACAGGACTGGACCTCCGTCACTCCTGCCCGCTCTCTCCCTCTGTGCGCCCGACCGCCGTCATCTTCCGGACCCCTACTCCGTCCTCCTCTCCCTCCTGCATAATCCTGTCATTCCTCATCCAGCCTGGGTAGCCTGCACCGTGTTCCGAAAGAGCTGGGTCCCCGCCTTCCTGATCTTCGGTAGCTGGCGTGCTCCATTCACCTCCATATCTCCTCACCCCTCAGGGCTACCATAGAGTGGCACTTTGGCCCCTCACAAGCCATCTGGGCTGCTGTAGCAAACTCGGCGACCTCCCCCCGCGCATCGCCACGCACCGAAGCAACCTGACTAACCGCCACTGCCGCCATTTTGTCTGGGGATTCCAAATCTCAACCCGACACATACAGTGACAAATCAAGCTGACCTGTAGTGCCTGAGGGGGTCTCGTCCTCCCCAGCCTCCCTCACATAGCTGCTCTCCACTTCGGGGCCACTCTCCCCTGAGTCCCCTTCGAAACTGAGGCCTGTATTGGTGCTCGCCACTGGGAGAGGTTGTACGGCCTCAACCTTCATCTCAACCCTTTGTTGTAAGGCTCTGACCGTCGCACCTCGACCCCTCTTCTTGCCCATCGCTCGACTGGGGCCTGCCCTGCCTCCCTTATCTCCACCTCTCCGCATTATATGAACAAACCCGACAAACGAGTGGGAACAGCAAAATGGTTATCTCCTTCTCCTTTCCACTTCTGATATCTTCCTACCCTACATCACCCCCTCTGCCCATTCACCTTGCGCAAATCTAACCGTTGACCCCCCCTTTCTGTGACTCTTCCCCTCCTAATCCCCTTCTGTTTCCTGCCTGCTCCTTAACCCTTCCTTTCCTCTTCTCTATCTCTCTTAACTTCCCATCTCACGCGGTTTTCCCCATGTTATAATCGCAACTCAGTAAGGCCCTCACTGCTTTTTCTTAATCTCAGCTGACTCCATTCCAGAACCAACACTACCCCAGCTTCCTTCACTGAACTTCAGTATGCTGATAAAGCTGTGGAGTATGTCTCATCAGAAGTAGATCTCCAAATATTCATTAACATCTTTACTGAGATATGTGAGAAAATCAGACTGGCACTTAACATCCAAGAGATTTAGGTCTTCCATGAGCAAGTCTCAATATTTTATTTATATATACCAACATTCAATCTCAATTGACATATCACACCAGTTTACATTCAGGTACTGTAGGTTTTGCACCTGAGGCAATGGAGGGTAAAGTGACTTGCCCAAGGTCACAATGAGCAACAGCAGGACTTGAACCCTGGTCTCCTGGTTCATAGTCCACTGCTCTAACCACTAGGCTATTCCTCCTCCACAGCTCTGGCAATTCAGATTCACAGTGTGACTCTAAAGCATATTGTTCCTTTCCATACCTTAGAAGCCATGTCTTAGAATGACTGATATTGCCAAATAAATCTAACATCATTTCATATGTGCAAGTGCAGCTTTTGGTTACCTGTGGAAACATGTGCTTGATAATCATGACACCAATTCCAAAACCAAGCTCATGATTTCTATAGCAGCTAGAATTCCTACCCTTCTGTATGAAACTGAGATGTGGAGAGCATGTATGAGTCACCTCAAGAAAGTGGAGAAGTACAACTAATGCACAACTATTGAGGCAAATATGATCATCTGATGCCAACTTGGCTGTGTTGGCTATGTTCATCTATGTGTGTGACTCCCAACTTCTGAAACAAGTTTTATTCTCACTGATTAATCATTTGATAATTCAGAGGAATTGAAGCAAATTGACAAATTAAAGAAGAACAAATCACCAGAATCATATGGTATTCTCCCTAGGGTTTTGAAAGAACTCAAATATGAAATTTCAGACCTGTTTCTAGTAATCTGTAACCTATCGTTAAAAACATTCACAGTCCCTGAAAACTGAATGATGGCCAATGTTATTCCAGATTTTAAAAAAAGTTCCAGCATGATCCAGGAAACTATAGGTGGGCATGACATTGGTGTTGGGTATAATGGTAGAAGCTATTCTTAAAAACAAAATTACTGGCTAATAGATAGACATGGCTTAATGGGGAAGAGCCAACATAGATTTAGCAAATGGAATTCTTACCCACTTATTAGATTTTTTTTAAGGTGTTAATAAGCACATGGATAAGAGTGAGCAGATCAATATAGTGTATTCGGATTTTCAGAAATCATGGGATAGAATGCAATGTCCTATAGTAGATGAGTAACTATCAGGAAACAGAGGGTAGGACTAATAATAATCAGTTTTTCCAAAGGGCAAAGTTAGAGTGCCCTAGGTACTGGGACAGGTGCTATTTAACATTAATATAATTATTTGGAAAATGGAGCAATGAGATAATCAGATTTACAGATGACTCAATTATTCAAAGTTGTTAAAACATGAGTGGATTGTGAGGAACTACATTGTGAGATTGGGGGACTGGGCATCTAAATAGCAGATTAAATTTAATGTGCACAAGTGCAAAGTGAAGCACATAGAGCAAATAATCCTAATTATAGATAAACAATGCTGGGTTCTATATTAGGAGTCATAGCCTAGGAAAAGGACTTTGGAGTCCTTGTGCACAATGCATTGAAATCAGCAGCTCAGTGTGCAGCAGTGTTCAAAAAAGCAAATAGAATGCTAAAAAATGATCAGAAAGGGGAGGAAGTGATGACACCCAGCTAGTATGGACGAATGAGAACCGAGCTCCTATCTCACTTCCAGCAATCTGCTGCAATCATGCGACCACCATCTCAGATCTCAGGTTTTCTCCTTCACTGGTGCTGCAGACATACCCTGAGATGGCGCTGAGAAAACAAAACAGACCTCAAACTCTTCTCCTTTGCTAGCAGAGAGGTAATAAGTGCAGTGGGCCAGACTGCACAGCTATGGCGTGTTCCATGATCCCGATAGGGCCGCCGGGGGGGGGGGGGGGGGTGGATTTCACCAGCGTATCTTCGCAGGGTAAATTTTGCTGCTGGCTCGCGAGCTAAGAAGGCTTGATATGTTGTCCATTAGATTGGAGTTTGGAGCACTTGTAGTCGAAGTGCAGGCAGATGTCTCAGCTCTTGGGCATCGTGTGGAAGATACTGAAGCATGCCTGGATGAGCAGGCCATGGACCTCGTGTCTCAGCAGAAAGAGGGGCTTGTGATGTCGGCCACATTGCAGGATCTGGAGGACAAACTTAGACCTTGAAAATAGGTCCCGGCAGGTAAACATCTGCTTCAAAGGGATGCAGTAATTCCCTGAGTTTGCAGACTGCTTTCGCACAGTTGTTAGCATTTGCTCAGCCATACTGGAAGTCTGCCGAGGATGCTGCACAGGCACCTGAGATAAAATTGGAATGAGCCCACAGGGCCTTGGTGATCCCGAGAAGTAATCTACCGAGGGACATTGTGTCCTTCTTCCACAGCTTTGTCATTAAGGAAAAGGTGGCCCAGATAGCAAGAAAAGCAGGGCACATTCTGTGGAAAGGGAAAAAAGTAGAGGTGTTTCAAGACCTATCTGTTATCACTAGCAGAAAGAGAAGGGAGTTCCGTGGTATTTTCACTACCATGCAGAAAGCAGATATTAAATATTACTGGCTATTTCCCTTTGGCTTGTAATTTTCTGTTCAAGGCAAGTCCACTAAAGTTAAGACTGTGGCAGCAGCTCAAGCGTTTTTGCAGGAAATGGACCTTAATGTGGCTGAAGACCTGTTGGTTGCCCAGCCGTCCATTCAGGCTAAGCGGAGGGAAGACCAGGTCCACAGGCAGAGAGAGTACCAGGTTCTGGATGTAGACTATGGCGGCACCTGGAATAGCGAATGGATGAAGAATCAGCTTTTGGGACTTCCTGCATTTCACTACTTTATTCGCTCACCTTCTTTTCTCAGAGGGTTGTCCTTACAGTTCTTTCTTATTGTGACCTTCTGAATGTGTGGGGCTGGCGTTCTTGCAAAGATGTAACGTTTTGTGATTTGGAGTTGGAGGGAGAGCTACTATACCTGGATTTGGTCATTCTTCTACAGAGAGGTATCTACCCAGTTGGGGGTTCAGATTATTTGGGGAAGATGGGCTGGGGGTGACCCGGGGACTGGGATGGGTGGGGGGGGGGGGTATTCTTTGTTTATCTTAGCTGTTGACTATTATTCTCTTGCGTGTATGTGTGATAATGCATTGGGATGCTCTTGATTTTCAGAGGGCACTATGGGGATGATCAATATAGTCTCAATCAAAATGAAGGGCCTGAATTCAGGGGGGACAAGGAAACTTCTGTTTAAGGAAGCAGAAGCTTTACAGATCAATATAATGTTTTGTCAGGAAACTCACCTTAAGGCATGGCACTGTGCCCTCATGTCTTCCAGAAAATTTCCTCTACAGTATTTTCCTGCTGCCTCTAAGGGGAACAGATATGGTGGGGTGGGTATCTTGTTTGCACATAATTTACTTGTAGATGTGAAAGCTGTGCTTCAGGATAGGTTGGGGAGATTTTTATTCCTGAAAGTTTTAATTCACGGGAAATTGTTTATGCTGATTAACATCTACACCTCTAATACTGGTCAGGGCTCCTATTTAGATGCTCTATCCACCACGCTGTCTAGTTGGGTTGAAGGGCACATCATAATGGGCAGTGACTTCAATCTGATGTGGTATCCCTATAGATAACTCTGGAGGGGGGCATGATAATACTAGTTCACAGAGACATAAGTTGCAGGAATTAATGGCTGAGTGGGATTTAGTGGATGCGTGGCGACTATGTAATCCTATGATGAGGGACTACACTTTTTATTCCAAACCTCACAAGTCCTGTTCAGAATAGACTATTTTTTATTGGCTAAAGGGCTAGGAGGGAAGGTCAAACAGACAACTATTGGCAATATAACCTGGTCTGATCATGCTCCGGTGTGCTTAGGCCTGCAGGTGGGTAGAGAGTTATTTAGAAGAATGTTTTGGCGGCTCAATGAAGACTTGGTTGTGGATAAGTCCTTCATTACTGAACTTCTTGATGCCATAGCAGACTATTTAAATCTTAATGAGATGGGGATGTTAGTTCTGCAGTAGTCTGGGAAAGGCTAAAGGTAGTGATAAGCGGTAAGCTGATCTCTAAGGCCACTTTTTTACAGAGGGAGAAGGGTAAAGCCAAGGCCAGCTAATGGCTGACTGGGGAAACTGGAGATTAAGCATAAGAGGTGAGGTGACAATGCTACTCTATCTAAACTTGAAGCCGCCCGCCAAGAATTAAAAGCTTTAGACATCGCTGAGATAGCATATAATTTGGAACAGATGAAGCAGAAATTCTTCGAATTTGGCAATAAGGCCAGCTGATTATTGGCTAGATATCTAAAGGAGCATCAATTGCTTAACCAGATTCTTAAAGTTAAGAATAGAGAGGGAACTTTTATTTATGACAGTACACAAATCTCTAATAGATTTGCCCAATTTTATGTTGAGCTCTATTCGTCAGACTCCACCATTAAAGAAGAGGACATAGTGGCTTACCTGAATGATCTATCTCTACCCTGTCTGCTCAAGGAGGCTAGGGCCCATTTGAATGCTATGATTCTGGAAGAGGAGGTTTTAGAAGTGATATCAGAGCTGAAGGTGCAGAAGGTCTCAGGACTTGATGGATACACGGCCCAGTTCTATAAATCCTGTAAATAGACATTGGTCAGACCCATCATGGCCATGTTTAATTTCTAGAAACAACACACCTAGAGGACATAACCTAGAGGACATAACGTGGAATAGACCTCAATGGCAACTAGCTAGGTAGCTAGTGATTGTGTATCGCAATGGCATAAGGGTGTTCTTCTCTCTTGGAGATCGTTGAAAGGAGACCGTTGAAAGGTTTAGAGGAGTGCGGGTGAAAAGACACTGTGAAGTGTTTGCTTTTTAATCGGATATTTAAACGCAACAAGTCATGAAATACACAGGAAGCAGCGTGTGGTGAAGGAATAGCATGCTGGATATATCTATGGTGAATGGTTTTAAGAAGCCGGGGTGATGCAATGCAGGATCCTATCGATGTGCGGTGATAGTGATGAAGTCAAAGATTACAAGGAAGAGAAGTTGATGAACATAGAGTATTAGAAGCATAATATATATTATATTTCCATATGAAGAAGGGTTTGTGCTTGTGATTATAAAGACTCCCTGAGGAAGCCCGTCATAACGGGCGAAACGAGATCTTCGTTGGATATTTATATGCAAGCAGTTAGGGTGGTGGACGGTATCATAGATATTATTGTAAAATCATGAAGTAGTGGTACCACACGATATAAAAATTATAATGTGGAGATGAAAGTAGGTAGCATCAATTCACACACTCTAATTAATATTCAATTGTGAGAATATATGTTTGATAGATTTATTTCATATTTGGAATTGTTGGTTGTTTTATTATGAGGGTATGATTGGGTATGGATGTACAGTGTGGATGTAGGGTAATGAATGTATGATGGATTTTAGGAGTTAAGAGACCGCTTAGATAGGTGACCTGATGTATTAGGAGAGGTTTAAAAAATTGTTTTGTATTAACATATCGAATAAAAAGCTTGTTTGAATACAATTATTTAATATATGTCCTCTAGGTGTGTTGTTTCTATATATTAAAGATAGAGGGACTGCATGATCATTGTTTACATGTTTAATTTCTTGCTTGAAAGTGGTCAAATACCACAGGGTTCAAATGTAGCTGGAATCACTTTCATTGCTAAGGGGGGATGATATTCCACGTTATGTGGATCCTATAGACCCATCTCTCTGATAAACCTTGACTTAAAGATCTGCGCTAAGGTGTTACCGTGTAGGCTGGGCCTGGTAGCTCCTCTACTTATTCATGGGAATCAATCTGGTTTTGTCCCCGGTAGATTAGGGTCTGATAACATCCATAGGGTTCTTAACATACGGCCGGATTTGGAACTGGTTCTGTTCAATATCTTTGTGAGCGACATTGCGGAAGGGATACAACAAAATAAAACAATGAGATAATCACATAAAATACATCAGTCAATAAAATAATAATAAAATAATAATACAATCACCAACTACTGAGTTACTGAACTTCACTATCATGAGCCAAGTTCTTAGCTTCTTATGGAACTTCAGAATGTCCCATTTCTTCCTTTGAATTTTAAAAAAGAAAATTCCATACTAACTTCATATAATCACTGATCACTAAAAGCCACTGTCATAAGCCAGGTTTTTCAGTTCTTATGGAACTTCAACATTTCCTTTTCTTCCTTTAGATTAAAAGGGAGGGAGTTCCATAGGGTAGGAATCCCTGTTGTATATGACTTGTTTTTTAATCACTTCTGGCGAAAAGCCTTGACACTTGGAGCTCTAGAAAGTGATTTTTTGTCGAGCTATTATGCTCAAAAAATGTGAAACAAGGTATCACTACTCCTTAGCAAAGTGATCATAATGTAATAGAATTTGACACAATTACTAGAGGGCGAATACTAGGAAAACGACTGCAGCATCATTTAACTATAAAAAGGGAGTTAATGATAAAATGCATTTGTTAGAAAGAAACTGAAAGGAGCAATATAGAAGGTTAAAAATTTGCAGGAGGCATGGACACTGTTTAAAATTACCATCCTTGAGGCCCAGACAAAATGTATTTCGGGCATTAAAAAAAGGCTGAAGGAAAACCAAACGACTGCCAATATGATTTAATAGTGAGATGACAGGCAATTAAAGTCAAAAGGGCATCATTCAAAAAAATGAAAAGCAGACCCAAATGATGAAAGAAGGGAAGAGCACAAGCAGTGGCAAGTTAGATGTACAAAAGTAATTAAGCAGGCTAAGAGATAATTTGAAAAGAAGCTTGCCATAGAGGTAAAACAAGTAATAAAAATGTTTTCATAGAAACATAGAAAAACATAGAAATGACGACAGAAAAGGATCAACGGTCCATCCAGTCTGCTTAGCAAGCTTATGGTAGCATCAAAAGTATCAGGCTTATTGGTTAAGGGTATTAACAGCCGCATCAGCAACATACCCCCATGCTTATTTGTTTTCCCAGACCTTAAACTTTAGTGTCCTTATTGGTTTCTATCTGAATCTGATTTCACTTTTTTTCTTTTCCACCTACCATTAAAGCAGTGATCGAAAATATGACAGCTGGGCTTCAATGCCAAGAAGTGCAGAGTCATGCATCTGGGGTGTGGTGATCCAAAAGAGCTGCATGTGATGGGGGGTGAAGGGCTGCTTTGCAAGGAGCAAGAGAGGGACCTTGGGGTGATAGTGTCTAGCAATCTGAAGACAGCAAAGCAATGTGACATGGTGATAGCTAAAGCCAGAAGAATGCTGGGCTGCATAGAGAGAGGAATAGCCAGTAAGAAAAAGGAGATGATAATGCCCTTGTACAAGTTCTTGGTAAGGCCTCACCTGAAGTATTGTGTTCAGTTCTGGAGACCGTATCTCAAAAGGGATAGAGACAGGATGGAGGCGGTCCAGAGAAGGGAGACAAAAATGGTGGGGGGCCTCCATCAAATGACTTACGAGGAGAGGTTGAATGACCTAAATATTTATATCCTGGAGGAGAGGAGGTGCAAGGGAGATATGATACAGACCTTCAGAGACCTGAAAGGTTTTAATGATGCACAATCAACAAACCTTCTCAGATGAAATGCAATTAGTAGAACTAGGGATCACGAAATGAAACTCCAGGGACAATGACTCATAACCAACGTCAGGAAATATTTCTTCATGGAGAGGATGGTAGATGTCTTGAATGCCCTTCCAGAGGAGGTGGTGAAGACAAAAACAGTGAAAGATTTTAAAGGGGCATGGGATAACACTGTGGATCCCTAAAAACTAAAGGATGGAATTGAAGAAAAAAGTGCATGGGGGAACCTGCTGGTATGGTGGTTACTACCCTTAACCAATAATCCTTCATACTTTTGATACAATCCCAATATTGCTCTCCGCTCCAATATTGCTCTCTGCTTTAATGGTAGGTGGAAAAGAAAAAAAGTGAAATCAGATTCAGATAGAAACCAATAAGGACACTAAAGTTTAAGGTCTGGGAAAACAAATAAGCATGGGGGTATGTTGCTGATGCGGCTGCTAATACCCTTAACCAATAAGCCTGATACTTTTGATGCTACCATAAGCTTGCTAAGCAGACTGGATGGACCGTTGATTCTTTTCTGCCGTCATTTCTATGTTTTTCTATGTTTCTATGAAAACGCTTTTATTACTTGTTTTACCTCTATGGCAAGCTTCTTTTCAAATTATCTCTTAGCCTGCTTAATTACTTTTGTACATCTAACTTGCCACTGCTTGTGCTCTTCCCTTCTTTCATCATTTGGGTCTGCTTTTCATTTTTTTGAATGATGAATTGCCTGTCATCTCACTATTAAATCATATTGGCAGTCGTTTGGTTTTTCTTCAGCCTTTTTTTAATGCCCGAAATACATTTTGTCTGGGCTTCAAGGATGGTAATTTTAAACAGTGTCCATGCCTCCTGCAAAATTTTAACCTTCTATATTGCTCCTTTCAGTTTCTTTCTAACAAATGCATTTTATCATTAACTTCCTTTTTATAGTTAAATGCTGCTGCAGTCATTTTCCTTAGTATTTGCATTCTAGTAATTGTGTCAAATTGTATTACATTATGATCACTTTGCTAAGGAGTAGTGGTACCTTGTTTCAAATTTTTTGAGCATAATAGCTTGACAAAAAATCACTTTCTAGAGCTCCAAGTGTCAAGGCTTTTCGCCAGAAGTGATTAAAAAACAAGTCATATACAACAGGGATTCCTACCCTATGGAACTCCCTCCCTTTTAATCTAAAGGAAGAAAAGGAAATGTTGAAGTTCCATAAGAACTGAAAAACCTGGCTTATGACAGTGGCTTTTAGTGATCAGTGATTATATGAAGTTAGTATGGAATTTTCTTTTTTTAAATTCAAAGGAAGAAATGGGACATTCTGAAGTTCCATAAGAAGCTAAGAACTTGGCTCATGATAGTGAAGTTCAGTGACTCAGTAGTTGGTGATTGTATTATTATTTTATTATTATTTTATTGACTGATGTATTTTATGTGATTATCTCATTGTTTTATTTTGTTGTCAATCACTTTGGAAGATTTGATCTGGAAAGTGATTAATAAATAATTTTAAATAAAATAAATAAGCATACAAGCTAATGCTGGATAATCTGGCAGTGGCCAGAAGAGAAGATGAAAGAAGAGCCATTTAGGAGGAGTGGAAATCTCTTGTTGGTGTGTAGGAGGAGAACATTTGTAAGAGGTACTCATGTGCTTCCTTATTCATGCATTTGTAGACGAAGCAGAGAATTTTGAAAGTTATCCTACTTTTGAATAGAAGCCAGTGTAGTTGATTTTATGTAGGCTTTGGCTCCTACCAAAATCCTAGCCGCAGTACTTTGAAGGATCTGGAGACGATTCATATTATATTACGTGAGGCCATTAAATGGGGAGTTCCAGTAGTCAATTCAGCTAGTGATTACTGCATAGATCACCATAGTGAGGTTGTGCTTATTGAAGTAGTTGTGCAGTTGGCGGATCTGGCACCTGCAAATATAGGAAGTCCTTACCACCTTCATAATGTGAGTTTCCATGGTGAGGCTTTGGTCGAGCTGAGCCCCTATACTTCAAACTGATTCCTTACGCTGTAACAGGATGCCTGACAATCAAGATAATGATCATATTTACATGGGAACTTAAAAAAAAAAAAAAAAAAAGCTCCTAACTGAAGTACCTGGAGCCTCAATGAACAAAAACTGACTTCATTTTTTCTGAGTGGCCTTGGCTACATCAGGAAAAACCCTGACTTTCATTTACAGAGATAACTCTTCCCAGTGCCTATAAAAAGAGTTTAATCGGCCAGTCTCTGTCAGGCCCCAACACCAGGGTTACTAGTAAAACTGATAGACTTGCCAGAATTCTATCTGCTTCCAAACAAATTGGTAAATCAAGGCAATCTTCAGCTATTAGAGGCAGTTTAGTCCAAGGGCCTTCAGTCTATTTCTTCCAAAATGGAGGCAGATATACATCCTTGAAACCAGGGGAATAGACTGTGCTGGGTCTTTTAGGATTTCTGTCAAATATCTTTTAATCATCTCCAAAGCAGGCACCATGGGCAATTTTGGAAAATGTATAAACTGCAAGTTGTGGCATCTCACCAAGCTTCCCAGATTCTCCAGTTTGGTGCACAGGAATGTATTGCTCTTAACAACAGCCACCCGAAACCCATTTACCTTCCCAAATATTGCTAAGACTAGGGGACACTTCCTGAAACTAACAAATAGCAGATTTAAAACAAACTGGAAGAAATTCTTTGTTGCTTAGCACACAATCAAACTGAGGAATCTGTTGCCAGAGGACGTAGTCGACTAGCATGATGGGGTGCAAAAGAAATTTGGACAGTTCCTGGAGGAAAAGTCCATAAACCAGATAGACTTGGGAAAGCCATCACTCATCCCTGGTAATGAGCAACAAGGATTGGATATACCAGTGGTTCAAAACTTGGGTGCCTTCGGATCAGATCAGGTGCTCCATGGAAAAGTCACCATTGCCTGATGCTCACATCCAGACCAGAATGTGGGCTCTGCTCTCAGCACCTCACAGCAACAAGAGACATGATGGCTTTTAAACTTGAACGAACACCTTTCAGAGAACATGTGCAATCATGCATGCCTCTTCTTTTTAGCTACAGTATAAGCCCCAGAGTGTGGTAATTAATGAGCAGCATACAGGGCACAGATAGCTGGGACCCACTTTGTGCAGCACACACATTGCACACAGCACCTCTTCATCTTGGAGTCCTTCATGCCTCTGTATTATCCCCAGGCTACATGAGATAGGGGAAGTGTGCACTGAGCAAGCACTGGATGCGACTCATTTTGAGTGTTGAGAGCAGAAGCTCTCAAGAGTCCGCCAAGGTAAGTAACCAAGCCGACTGCCTGCACCATACCGAAGGCTCCCTTCTCCTGCATTTGGACATAGAGGGAGCTGGTTTTATATCAATTGTAGACAATCTCCTGATTGGTCACCCACAATTCTGGGTAGAAATAGGAAAGACACTTATGGGTGGGCCCGATATTTTGCCCACTCTTGAATTGAACCTGCCTCTGCTCTGTCTGTTAACATTACCCAAAAGAATGCCGAGCATGCATTTCCTGTATGGCAGTCCTACCGAAATTCATTTAAACCCTTTTTTTTTTTTTTTTTTTTTTAAATTGCTGTGTTCTTAAGGAAGGATCAGAGCATTGCTGGAAAACACACAACACAGCACACAGCCAAGACTGCAGAATAATGTCATCCCTAGACAAGAGCTTCTGCATGTTAGCAAACATGTACGCCTGTTCACACACAGTCGCCATTTCCTCTGCCCTCTGCAAGAACAGCGATTCAACATCTGTTCTTTTAAGGCTATTTGCACTGGGGAAGGCAATGTGTTTTGCCATAAATTTAGACCATTAATTTGTATGTGCTCTTTGTTTATTTAAGACACAGGACAAAAGGGGCAGCTGCTGAAACATTTGGCTGTGCCGAAGGGCAGCGGGGCACGAGGTGCTGGGAGCTCTGTGCAGGAGCAGCTTGAGTGGGTTTCTGCAGCTACAGGACACAACTTCGTGGCAAGGCCTTGCCAAGTCATGTGGCCTTCAGCTCTACAGCATTTCCTCAACCCTTTTAATTACCTGTTCCTGATTTTTTTTTTTTTTTTTTTTTTAAACAAAACACGGCCAGGTTTGAGGAAAATGCTGGTGGGTAAATTAGCCACCCTAAATTCTAAATGCAACCTGACACACAAAATCCAGGCAATTATTCTTTTTTTTTTTTTCCCCCTTAAATATACATTCATTTGAGTGCTGCCTCTGGCCAGCGAGGATGCCACGCCGCCAAGCAACAAAATGCCAATATGACCTATATAATTAGACGTTTATAAACAGAAGCACAATAATGCCCTGTAAATTGATTGTTAACAGCATTTAAAGCTCTTAAATTGGCCATTAAGTGCAGAATAATTTATAGGGGTATTATTGTTATTATGAAGCATTGCAGTGGTTTTATTTTTCATCATAAACCTAATGGACTCAGGCAAATTAGGTGCGTTTAAGAAGGTCCATGTGTTGCCTGTTGCTGCTAACTTCTAAGCAATTTAGCACAGCCGTAGCAGGCTAAGGGTGGGGGAGGGGGGGAAGGTATGGTCATTTTGAAATCTAAGTTTCACGGCCAAAAAGCATGAATGGTTAGGGAATGTGGGAGGAACCACTCCCCCCCCCCCCAACCCCTTAAATCCTTTAAGACACTCTACATCTATGTTTATACTAGCTTAGGATAATATTAGCAAACCTGTTTCTTATTTTTATAGCACTTTATTAGATGGGGGTCGTGAAAGAGTCCCCTGTAAGAAAGCGGAATAAATTAAGCATGCCCCTCCATGAAAACTGCAATGGATGAGCCAAAGATTTAGCCTAGTTTCATTTTAATTAAAAAAAAAAAAGATATTTCTGACCAGCTAACAAGTTCTAAATAATCTTAGCTTAGCTCCTCCAGCTGAAAGAAGGTGGTTTATTCAAAAGATAGGTGGCATACAGGCTATGTGCCTCCTTTACAAGTCAGGAAACTGTGGCAAATGCATCATAGAAAACCCAAATTTGCATAGCCATATCACTTTTGATGAGGCTCTTTCATGTGGGACATGTGTACATTTTTATTCTAATCCACAGTTTAGTTTGTGAGACAGCATACTAAGTGGCCTACTAGTGGGTAGAGCAACGTGCAGAGACACCAGGGCTCAAATCCAACCTCATCCATGACATTTCTTGTGACCTTAGGCAAGTCACTTTATCTCCTATTTCCTAAGGTATCCACTTACAATCAAGTCTGTTCAGCCGAATGCATGGTTTTAGCCGCACTTAAACACACATTTTGTGAGCGTAAACCACTGCTGATGCAGAAAGGCGTTTTTACGCTCACAAAATGTGCATTCTAAAATGGGAGATCTGCTTACTTAGTGCCCTCGCGTGGAAATCCCACGCGAACGAGGGCATGAAGCAGTAGTCCCCCATGCAGAGAGGTGCGCTGGGTTAGCTCTACTTTTCTTAGCACTGGAAATTTTACTCCCGGTCAGAGTTGGAGTAAAGTTTCCAGTGAGAGGGGAGAAAGAGGATCCCCAGAGGGGATGAAGGCGGACAGACACCGATAGCAGGAGTCAGGACACTGCTGGAACAGAGCGAAGCAGAGCAGAGAAGGGGTATGAAAAAGAAAAGTGTCCGTGGAGGGCGAGAGATAAAATAAAGCAACTCCTATCCAGTGGACTCTTTAAACCAATTGAGAAGTCAGAGAAGAGCAAAGGAGGCACCGAGCTGCTGCAGCTTCTCCTTGCTGGTGGGATCCTCTTATTTACGAACGAATGGGCATGCCAGAGCTTTCTTCCGCCTGTCCCTCCTCTGCTCTTATAGTACCCAGATTTAAAATGTGTGCTTTCAGCCTGTGATGAATGCCCATTTTCCAGACTGCGCCCTTTTTATAATTCCCCATGCAACAGCATACCATTAGCTTGCTACAAAGGGAGTCAAACATTTTGTTTTTTAATCTGTGTATTAAGAAATTGTGCATTGGATTTCAATGCACAGTTTTACCGTAATACGCAGATTATTGCATTGTCTGTTAGATCGTAATTCCCCTGAGGCAGGAACTTCTTTTGCCTGAGTTCCTAATAATGCTGTAAACCACATTGAGCATTATCTAGTAAGGCAGGCTAACACTTGAAAAGTAAGTTTATTTGGAGGAGTAATGGCCTAGTTCCTTAACTTCATTGAGGATGTGCCTTCATGGGAGCCCATGAGTACATTTTTTTTAATTCTAATCCACATTTTGCCCCATGCATACAGAGTGGCCTTGTGGTTAGCGCAATTGACTGAGAGACACGGAAACCAATGTTCAAATCCCACTTCCTTCACTGATTCTCCTTGTGATGTTGGATAAGTAACATTCACTCTTGTTGCCTCAGGTACCCACTCAGACTGTAAGGTCTTTGAAGGAGGGATTTTCTGTGCCTGAATTCTAATAATGCTGTAAGCTATATTATTGGAAAGATGGGCAAAAAATTCAAATATTCCTATTTCTGGTCTTTTTTATACATGGCATGTACAAAGAAAAGGGGACACACAATTTGGAAGCCAACGCTGTCCGATGTGTACTTCTAGAGGAGACAAGAGAGTGTGTGTTTTCTCGGTGGAGGCCCCCACGCTTTGAAACTCGCTCTCTCAAGAGTTACGTTTGATGGGTTGCAGCAAGGGTTTACCAAAAACCTTCTTCTGTAGGATCCCATAAGTGCTGTAGGATGCTTTGGAGCTGACAGTCTATGCTTTGGGTAGTTTCTCATGTTATGTTGTTTTTCTCCATTGATTTTATTATGAATGTTTTTTCTGTTTATAAATGTGAAAAATAAATAAAGATATTTTCTTGCTTTATCAAAGCCTGCTTCTTTGAGGGTTGGTGAGGCGTTGGAGGAGAGAGGAGTTTTTGGAGTGAGAAGATAATAGAATTTGATTTCCTGAGTGCTTTTTCTTGTCTTTCCTTGTTTTCCTAGTGTAATTACCTTTTCATTGTCTGTGATCTTTGTGAGTGAAAGAAGTGTGTGTTTGTTCTGTTTATCTTGTCTTTCCATCCTTTTTACTTAGGGGCTGATGCAATAAATTTGCATAGAAAGCGGGCGCTGAACAGTCAGCGCCCACTTTCTTAATGCGCCCCAGGCACCATGCAATGTTTAAATTAGGGGTTCACGTTAGCAAAGAGGCACTAGGGTTGCTTGCATGCTCCTAGTGCCTCCTTGCTAACGAGAACCTGATTGGAGTTGGCGGTCCGCCGGTTAGGAAAACCGACGCCGAGTTTATTGGCGTCGGTTTTCCTAAATGCCTCACAGCCAGGGGGATCAGGAAAAGGACATTTGTCATTCGAGCGTCTGTTTCCTTCACCCGACTGCTAGTGGGGTTTTTTTTTCTATTTTTTAACTCTATTTAATTTTGGTTTTTCTCCTACTTAATATTGCAATGATATTAAGTACAAGGCAGTACAGAATAGCAAATTTTTCTGCTTTTCTGTACTGGTTTAAGGAGTGCGTCCTAGACGCACATTTTTTTTTTTTTTGCATCTGGAGTGAATGCTAATAGCCACAATCACATGCATTTGCATGTGATTAGCGCTATTAGACTCACTCCGCATCAGATGTGTATTGAATAGGCGCTAATCCCCTTATTGCATTAGCGCCTATTCAACCCGTGTCCGACTGTGTGTTATACAGTGCGCTCGGCTGAGTGCACTGTATTGCATTGGCCCCTTAGAGTGTGAAAAGCTAGAGGAAAGGATGGCAAGCGACATGGGAGTGAGTGGGCGTGAGAGACATGTGAACAGGAGGGACAGGATAAACGGGTAGGATGGGAGCAGGTCAGGGGGGAGGAGGAGTGCTGGAGTGCTAGCAGGGCCAGAGGTAACAGGGAGGTGCAGGATAGAGATAGAGTGTGGGAGGGACGGAGGAGGTGAAGGGAAGGCAGGAGAGAGAAAAGAGTGAAGGGAAGACAGGAGAAGGCCAAACAATGGGGGTGGGGGTGGAAGGGAGAGGAGACTGCTTAATGAGGGAACAGAAGGGGCGGAGGAAGATCAGATTGATGGGAACGAGTTGGAGAGACAGGAAGGAAGGGATCTGGAGCCCCCCCCCCCCCCCCCCCGAAGAGGCAATCCAGTCAGATGGCAGAGGCACCAAGCACAGGCAGCAGCTGCGGGCCCAGAAGGGCAAAAATGGCATGGTAATTGAGGGAGACCTGGCAAACTATGACCAGCTCTTCAGGTTGCAGGCAGCAAGACCTCCAAGGGAACCAAGGCTATGATCTGCAGCAAGATTGCCCACAGGATGGAGGGAGATGAAGACGAGAGCAGATGGTCCACAGATTTTGCAATCTCAAGGCTAGCCTAAAGAACAAAATCACCCGCATAAACAAGAATGAAAGGGAGACCGGAGGACGAGCCCCTTGCCCCCTAATCCCGATAGAAATGGAGCAGCGCCTCAGAGATAAACTGGGACCAGATGTGTTGAAGAGAGAGGCACTGGATTTGGACTCAGCAGATGAAGAGGTGGAGGGTAAGTCTTAGGGAGGGTTCATGGTAAATAATAAGATGTTCACCGTTCAGATTAGAAAAGTGAATACCTTCTTTTATGCATCAAGTCTAAAGTGTGATTCATTTCATTCATAAGTTCTTCTAATTCCTTTCACAGGACTTAGCACCTGGCAGGACAAACAGGAGGCAATGGAGCAGGAGGTACAGCCTCAGCAAGAAGGATGGGCCCAGAAAAAGCCACAGCCAGAAGAGCAGGAGGAAGACAATGAAGATCTGGATCCGGCAGATCTGCCATTTGTGAAACTGATGCCAGATCTGACATGCGAGAAGAACATGCAAACAGTGCCAACCACCACCACCACCACCACACGTGCTGCATGTGCAGGAGGGGGACAGCCAGGCTGCGGAAGGAGCAGACAGGGCAGGTGCACAGTCCCACCAGCTCAGCTAGAAACACAGCCACCCCCACAGCTACCAGATGACACCATGGCCGCCAGCATTCAGGAAGATCCTACGTCTGCAAGGCAGCACACTCCACCGGGAGCTAAGACGCCTTTGATGGGAAATGCAATTGATGCACCAGGCCTAGCAGCAGCAAACACGCTTTTACAGGGGCTTAACACTCTAACAGTCTCTGTAAACAATTGAAATGCAAACCAGACTACTGTCCTCAACAATTTGAACACCATCAATCTGTGTTTACATGAATTTTGGGATGGATTAGGCACAGGAGGTAGAGTGATGGTGTACAAGGGGCAGTAGTGAAGAGATTTGATTGAGGAGATTGTAATGTTGTCTTGTGATTTTCATGATGCTGTGTCTGGGAAATTGCACTGTGACCCACAATGTATATTTGGCTGAGAATGGCTATGTAACTTGCTCTGAGCTTTGTTGGGGATGGGCATGTAAAGAAATGAAACTAAACAGAACAAATAAATAACTGGGGAAAGAGCATAAAGGGGAAGAAAGAAGATAGCTGATGAAAAGAAGACCCGCCCCAGAAACCATTAGAAAAGATCAAACGCTCATGGAGGGACTTTCTGGAAAGAAACAGAGAGATAGGTGGTAAATTCCCCAATGGGTGTAAAAATAAATTACAAAGAAAAAAACATTTTCTGGTAGAGGACATTAGAGGACACTCTCAAAGGAGAGGTGATAGCCAACCCCCCCCCCCCCCCAAAAAAAAAACAACCCTGCAAAAGCACTAAGCTTCATAAAATGCTCCCATAGAATATGGAACGGTGGCAGCCTTTTCAGATTATTTAGGCCAGTCTAGATCGGAAGTCAGTACATTCAGCTCAGAGACCTCCCGAAGCCTCAGACATGGGACATTCAAATTGGAGTGATTTGAGTTTGGAGAGGGGGGAGGGGATGATGGTATGTAAGGATTTTCTAAACAGGCCATTCCTCCTACGTGGGCAGATTTTCTTTTTGTGAGGTTCACAAGGAATATCTAGAATTTTCCCTTCTACTTCTTTTATTCAGGAAAGATATTCACCATAAGATATTCACCTTCCTGCCAAACAAAAAAAAAATTGGGTGACTGAAGTCTTTAGTTTTTTTGTGATGTGATTGGTTAATTGGATTCTTGGTAAGTCTTTAATTATAATTATATAATTATGCATGGTGTAAAGAATAGATAGATTATTATATATAACCCAGATGGAGATGATCTTGGGATTTTTGCCATCAGTGAACATGTGACTACAAATACAAGCACAGAGAGCAAGAAAGACAGAATGTTTTTGTGTATATGTATATCTATATTGATTCTATATATACCTATATCAATACACATACAGAGAGAGAGAGAGGATCAATATGTGCATGCCTATCAATATCTATCTACATCTCTCTATATAGGTATGTCTCTGTTTATTCCTATATAGATAGATAGATATAACAGTCACAGCTTTAGTTTTTGATCTTCAAATTAAGAAGTAAAACAATTTTGTGAGCTCTTTGCTCTAATTGATATTCAGAGCCCTTGAGACTTACCACAACTGTGATCCTGTTGCTCTTTGCTGCAGGAGCTGTGTTCACACACAGTTTAAGATGTTTACAGAACCTGTCAAATAAATTGCAATCTTGAACAAAGCTGAGGAATCCTATTTTAGGTCTATAATTGTTTTAGCATCATAGTTAAGCAGGTGTGTTTTCTATATGGTATATATACACAGTATTTTCCCCCTGTGGGAAATGAATTTTTAACATTTATATATACATAGGAAGGATTTCAATAGTGCTTGTAAGCTAGTATGTATTCATATAAGTTTGTGCACACATAGTTACACCTGTATTTTTTTTTATAAACTGCATAGCTCTGCCCACACAGTTTATAATTCACGTATCTTTGCCGCCAAACTAATGTGCCATTTCTATTGCTGGCAACATGGAAGGACATTGGGAAAATGGCTCCCAAGGCGAGAGAGCTCAACTTCATGGGGAAGAACATGGTACTTTTGAGCCATCTTATCGTGGTAGATGAGGGGCTGGCTGTTCCACATCTCTATCGTGTGGGAAAACCTCCAAAAGATGTCCCAGATATGTCTGGCCATCTGCCACCTGTTCTACTGTGGTGCCTCTTTCCCCCAAGACGTAAGAGCCTTCAAGGAAGTAGACTCAGGAGCAGCTCTGTGTAGACAGGGAAAAGATGGGTGCTGGTGGCAACTAAGTGGGCAGCATGTAGGCTCTTCTATCCAAGATGGTGGAGTAAATAAAAGGTAAACAAAAACGCTGTCTGAGTTAAGGAACAATCTGGCAGGTGGTCACACTCTGGTAGGTAGTTAGAAGATATCCTTAGCAGAAGGCATATTATAACTAGAGGTGCAAAATGGTCCTTTTCTGCCGACATCTACTATGTTACTGTATAACTATGGTAACTGAAAGGGTTATGGGTGCATGGAATGGGCTGGTAAGAGAAATGGTAACTGAGATACCAAAACAACAAGAAAAGGCTCTCAGCAACTGAGGTTTAGGCTATGCCCCTGATAAGAAATAGCACACACTGTGTAGGAGTTATGGTCTGCACTCATTCCATATGTTATCTTTCTATGTTTCCAGATTGATGGCCTCAAGAAAAAGGCCCAGCACCTGAAGAAGCATGAATGAGGCCAACTAGCGCAGCTGCATGACAGCCAGGAGTGGGACAGACGTCACCAAAATTACATCTGAGAGGTTTCACAATTGTGTCTGTGTGTGCAGGACGAACAGAGGAATGAACACCCCCAAGGCGCCGTGAGAAAGGAAAAGCGGTACCAACAGAGCCTGGAAACCCAGAGCAATCATTTCCCCAATGTACTATGGAGGCAGGAACACCCAAAGGCATTATGAGAGGGGCAAAACATCATAAACAGTGAGTAGAAGCCAGAGGGAACTCAGGAGGAGGTTCATAACTGTCCAGACATAGATTCTTTAACACATCAATGGGGGAAGGGGTCAGGGAGCTGGGGAGTCAGGTTTGGAGATTGACTTCCCCTTTGCTGTGCCTTTTCTTATGCTTGTAGTGGGAGTCATGGTTTCCATTCCCAGTGTGCCAGTCTCACATATTCAAGCACATTGCTCAAGTCTAAGGATTGGAAGTGTGAACTGAATCATAACAAATTTTCATATTCCCACTGACATCTTTTGCTTCTATGACTAACTTGCTCTACTGGGAGAAGGGAGAAATCATAGTAACATAGTAACGACGGCAGATAAAGACCAACAATTTGCTTATGCTAGTAACTGCTATTCCATGCAGGTTACCCCCATGCGTTCCATTAAGGGTAGTAACTGCTGTTTTGTGCAGGTTACCCCATATAGAAATGTTATGTCATTGTTGCGCCTGGTGGCTCGCCACACTTACCTCTGCATTCCCCGATGTCGGAGAAACCCTCAAGTGGAGCAGGAGCGCCGAACACAGCCTTCCTCCTGCTTGCTCAGCTGCCATTGTAATCTCCCCAACTCCAACAGGCTGCTTCTCTAGGCACGCGCGCACCCTATCCTGCCCTTCTTAAAGGGCCAGTGGCTTGAAACGGCTGCCTGGCACCCATCGATGACATCACTACCCCAGGACTATTTCAGGTCAGCTCCAGCTTCCAGTCCTTGCCTTGACAATGCCTTCCTGTCCTCGATTCTTGGATCTTGTTTTCCGTGGTTCCTGAGTCCATGCCTCCTGGCTGTGGTTGCCTTCTCTGGTTGTCCTTGGATTTCCTCCTCTATGGTCAGTTCCTCTCGTTTGCCTTCAGTGTTTTCATATTCCTGAGGTCCTCATTCCCCTCCTCTTCATCTGCCTTTTGGATTGATCATCTGGCTTTGACTCTGTCTGGATTCCGACCTTACTTCTCACCGCCTGCCTCAACCACTGCTTGAACTCCGACCTTGCATTGTGCTGCCTGCCTCTGACCATGGCCTGTATGCCAACATTGATCTGTTCCCCTGGATTTAATCACCACTTGACCCCTGGTTGTCCCTCCACTAACCCTTCAGCATGTTGACCCACAGTGTTCCTGTCTGCCTGGACTTCCACCACTGCAGAGGCCCCCACTTAAGTCCAGCCAGCCCCGGCACCCGAGGGCTCAACCTAAGGGGAACGTGGGCTGGTATTGGTGAAGCTCCAGTTGGGCCTCTGCTTCCACCAACTCTACCTGTCAACAGTGGGGACCTGTGGGGCTCCTCTCCACAGGTAGCGCCAACTCCCCCTCGGCCCAAGGGTCCATCACCACAACAGATTGCCAAGGCCATGGACCCGGCAGAGGTCTACGCTCTTCAGGTTATTCCTAAAGTTAGCAGGCCCAGAAGATTAAGGAACAGCAATGCTTTCTCGAACCTCTAATGACCTCTATGGAGCGTCTCAGCACCTCAAAGATCTTAAAAACTTTAAACAGAATTATTTATATGTCTGACAGACACATTCTATGAAGAAAACATAATGCATCTTCAGAAAAGATTCTACAATGCCAATTACACTCCTGAAGCGCCAAAACCAAAAGCTAGATAAATTAAGTACGTTTTAAGCTGCTTTCTAAAAGTCTTGGTGCAGGTTGTTAAATGCAATTGTTCAGGTAAGGCTGGGAGAGGGCTTTTGGCTATCTTTTTTCTTTAGCCCAGATTGTAGTACGCTACTAGTGCAATCCAGGCCAGCACGTTTAGCGTTACCATGTGAAGAATGCTGAAAGCGCTAGGCCAGATCGTGGTAGCAATGTACTGTGATCCAGGCTGAAGATACAAATAACCGGGAGGATTAGGGAATGGGGGTGGCAGGGGAAGGGAGGGACTCACAGGAGGACTGAGTCACTGAAATTGAACCGGGGAGTGGGCAAGAAGAGGTGGGAGCCCGGCCCTGCTCCCCTCCCACTTTGAGATTAAATACTATTAGATGGATTTGTGGGGGAGGCATAGCTTGGCAGGGGCCATGATTTATCACTTGGGTGGTTTTGCAGTGGTTCAGGCTACTAGGCATGTGATGGCCTTTTATTTTATTTTTTTTAAATAAGCAGCATCATTTAACCAGCTATATTCTTTTGAATACAGCTGGTTAAGGCCACAAGAGGCTGGATAACATTAGGCTTGCTTTCACCCGTATTTTGAGTTAGCCAATTAACTTATTTACTCTCTCCAAACATTGAGGTTAGCTGTATAAGTTATTTGGCTAATTTAACCCCACCCCAGAATGCCCCTAAAATGCTTACTTATTTGGCTAGATTTTAGCAGGATAATGACTTAAAAGTTAGCTAGGTAGGTGCCAGAAATATTCAAAACTCAGTATTTAGCCACATAACTTACAGGAATTTAATATTTCCTGTCATCTTCTGATCCATCCATCAAATCCTCCTCCCTTCTTCCCTTTCACCCTATCATTTTGCCTTTTATGATTAATTTTTTGAAACCCCACTAGTTTATATTGCCTGGTAATTTCATCTATTGCTCATTTGAATTCTGATCTGAAGAAGAGAACATTAGCCCTCGAAAGCTAGTCAAGAAACGTATTAAGTTAGTCCAATAAAGAGTTATCACCTTATTTATTTTTTTTTTATTATTTGTTAACTCAAATGGACTAACACAGCAGCAAAATGACTTCATCCATAAAAAGGTTTGGGCATTTTCGGAGGCACTATCCATTCATTTCGGAAACAATGAATCAAAACAAAAATGGACTCAATCATGGTGTTTTCCCATTTATTTCAAATTAATGCACACCTCTACTCTGCCCAAGACTGTTTGTTGCTCTAGTTCTCACCCCAGCAAGTTATCCAGCTAAATGCTGACTTTTGAATATTTCCCCCACTTATCCAGCTTAACTTTAGCCGGATTTCTCAGTATCCAGCTAAAGTTTAGCTGGACAACTTAGGGGTGCTCCAGGGGTGTTTCTGGAAGGAGTTAGGTTAGCTGGTTAAGTTAGCCAACTAACTCTGGTTATAGTATAGAGTTTCCTAAAGTTAGCTGGATAAACTTCTCGGGCTATCTGTAAGATAGCTGTCTATATTTAATAGTCTTCTACGCTACTGAATATTCCTCCAAAGTTAGCCAGATAAGTCTATCCGGCTAACTTTGCAATCTTGCCAGTGACTGAATATGGACCTCTCAATGGTCTCTGCTTTCCAACACATTTTCTCCACTCCTATAAGATTAGATAACCATTACCACAGCCATTAAGGAAATGGAGCCAGCTTCCCAAACCTAATGTCACTTCAGCACCACCATTTCTAGAGAAAATCAGACAGGGTAGAATTGAATTGAATGGACTAGGTAAGTGGGAGCTTTGGAAGTCCTTGGCTCCCAGCTCTGGTAAGTTTTGGAAAGGAAGATGGTCAGAGGGGCACGGCTAGGCCCAGTGGGGTAGGCCCGGGCACTGCTGTGGGAGAAAGGATTAGAGGGGCCTGGGGAGGCCCTGGCTGGGCCTGGTCTAGGCATGGAGGCTTTTGTTGGGCTGGGAGAGGAGCTGTAGGGCCTCCAGGGGGCCTTTTTGTGACTAATCTTACACACACACAAACTAAAATTCCCCCAAATTTTCATCAGCTATCTTCAGTTAGTTAAAATGCTTTCATGATCCCATGTATGGCATTTGAAACTAAGAGGCTTTCATGCTCCAGGAGTGGGGAGGCCTAATCCAAGGCTTTCCTGATAAGCAGGCTTAGTATCAGTCCCAATGAGGTACAACAATAAAGTATACCATTAAATTAAAACCAATAAAAAAATGTGGTATATAACACAGATTTTTTTATTTGCGTATAGGTACATATCTATTGTATACTTTTATTAAATTGAACTACTTTACAAACATAGCAATGGTTACATGGAATAGACTTAGTTTTTGGGTACTTGCCAGGTTCTTATGGCCTGGATTGGCCACTGTTGGAAACAGGATGCTGGGCTTGATGGACCCTTGGTCTGACCCAGTATGGCATTTTCTTATGTTCTTCTTATGTTCTTAACATGAGGTAAAGAGCAAAAGTGAGAAACTGGTATGCTCAAAAGTATGCACTGCTCTTAGGCAGAAAGGAAACATGGAGACTACGACCCAATGACCTTTAGCTCATCAATGCAGACCAATTCTCTTTCCTAAATAACTTATTAATCTTCACCGCAAAAATTAAAATAGACCAGCCAGAAGAGAAATTCCCAATAATATTATAATTGACTTCCCATTTATAGAAATAAATCACTCATAACTACTTCCCTGCCAATAGATCCCCCCCCCCCCCCCAGTCTTTGGCTCAGTGGGGGGTGCTTGCAAGCTTTCTCTACAAGTGACAGTGGATGCAAGGTCCCTCCACCCCCCCCCCCCTAGCATTTGCCTGCCTCCTCCCACCCCCTAGATCCTCTGTCCTTCCTCCAGGACTGGATTTCCTAATAGGTACACTGGGCCTGTGCCTAGGGTGATCCATTTGTGATAACCCTTTGGGATTATCACAATATAGCCCTAGTCGTAAACTCTGTGAGCTAAGATAGGAAAGGTAATGGAGAGAGGGGTGCACCATTTAGAACAGCTCCTCCACTCAGGTTGCTGGAATGGCCAGCCCCCTCCTGTATATAAAAGCAGTGTGCCGCATGTCACAGTGTGGCATTTTGCTTAGAAGTTACCTAGAGTAAGAGTGTTTTCTTGAGTTGCTCCCCTGCTTGGATTTTGGGTTTCCCAGCCTGGGCCAATACCCTGGTGGGAAGGGGATCAGTACTAGTCCCACACTTTGATTGAGACTTTTGCCCTTTTGAAGACTCCTTCTTGTGAGAGCTCTGGTACCCCTGGCTGGAGAATTTTGGGATATCCACCAGCTGGGTTAAATTAGGGGATAGGGAAAAAACTCCACTGCTCTCCAGTCTTCACAGAGGGGGCTGCATCAGAAGGGACCCACTGCAGGAGGATTCTAGAGTTTCTATCAGGCCGATGCAATACCATGCGTTCAGGCTAGCGCACAGTTAACCTGCGGTTGGACGCGCGACCATAACCGCTTACGCAATAAGGAGATACGTGTGTCCAAACCAGAGTGTAGCTAATTGCACTCCTCACATGTAAATGCCATATTGATGAGACTATTAGCTAGTACTCCCTTATGTACAAAATAAACATGCACTCAACGTGCATATTTTTACTCTCAAAAATTAGCGCCAACCCCAGGCGTTAAGTCTTGAGGAACCCCAAATGTTTACAGAAAAGCAGAAAATGCTGCTTTTCTGTGGTTCCTCCAATTTAATATCGTGGCAGTATTAAGTCAGAGGAAGCACAGAAAGCAGCAACATGAAAAAAAAAATGTCTTGCTGGCAGTCAGGTTAGGAAAATGGACGCTCAATTTTACTGGCGTCCATTTTCCTAACCCATGCACAGTCATTTCTCCTGGGAGTCCGATGCCATGGACACACTAGGGATGCACAATTTATCCCTAACGCGTCCTTTTTAGCACGGTGGCTCATTTGCCTATTGCATCGAGGGCCCAGGAGAGGTGATTGAGAGGGTGTTAAAAAAAAAGGGTGTCCAGTTTAGATGCACGTTTTTAGCATGTCGACTTGTATGTTTTTGTGAAGATTTTTTCTAATTTCTCAGGGGGAAGTTTGTGCCCACCCTTCCAACCTGAAGAGGAAACATCTGTAGAGAGATGCTGTGCTGCCTGCTACTGGACTTTCCCTAAGAAAAATCCCATTGTGACAACTGAAGAGGAGAACTGTGAGTAAGACCTACAATTCTATTCTGAGGACACCCAACCGGAGTCTTCACTCTGGGAAAGAGACACTTTGGGGAGACTGTGCAAAGGCTGTAGTCTGTTTATGCCAACTGGAATCATCAACAACTAAACAGTCACCTAAGCCATCTTGGGCCTAGAAGGTTTTAATCCTCCCCCTGTTCCGGGGCCTTGGATGGTGTCGCAATTGAAAAAAGTTGAAGGATTGGCCCCAGACCCTTGTGTTCCCCTGCCCTCCTGGCCCCTAAGCTGGAGAGAGGGTTACCCAATTTTGGGGGAGGCAAAGATCTTGCCTTCTTCTGCCTGGACCTCTAATCTTGCCACCCCATATTCTCCCTTGATCTGACCGAATTCCTTCCAGCTTTTCCCCTGGAGAGCTCAGGGCTTCCCTCTATTTTCACTGCAAGGCTAGCGGGAATCCCCAGGCCCCACTAGCTGAGGAAATGGAAAGGAGCCAGTAGCGAAGCTGCAAAGTGACAGGGATCCCCAGGCCCCACTAGTGGAAGAAGAGAGGAAGGGGCTGGACCAAAGCTGTGAGGGAACCCCAGGACCTGCTGTCAGCAGAGGAAAGGAAGGGGACCTGGACTGGAGCTGCGAGGCCAGTGGGGGTCCCCAGACAGGGATGGCAGAAGAAGGGAGGGAAGGGCCAGGCCTGTGTGGCCAGCTGAGCTTTTCAGGCCCTGCCAACAGAACAGAAGAGGAGCCAGAACCAAAACTGTCGGATCCTCCAGCGAAGGATGAGAGGAGAGGGCTGGGTCCAAAGCTGGCAAACAAAGAGGGAGCAAGTGCTGGGAGGAGGATTGAAGTCAAAGGTTGTAGGGGGAGAGATTGAGGCCAAGGGTCGGGGAAGTTTCTGGGGAAGGATTAAGGCCAAAGGGGGGTAGTTTGAGGGACAGGGGTTAAGGCAAAAAGTGTGTGTGTGGGGGGGGGGGGGATTTGAGGCCAAAGGGAGAGTCAGAGGTCAGCTTGGGCGGGGGGAGGCAGTAGGAAACAACAGTGCCTAGAGGCAGCAAAAGCAGAAATCTGTCCCTTTCCCTTCTTGTTCTCCAGTGGCCTGTGGTCCTGCTTTCTTCCAGTTCCCTGGTTGGCTCTGTTGCTAAAGATTCTTGCCCATCGTCTTCTGGCTGTAGCTGGGTTGAACCCTGCTGGCCCCCCCCCCCTTCCCTAACATCTAAGCCAACTCCATTCCTGCAGCAGTGCCACAGACCCCCTCTTCTTCATCTTTGGCTTTCCCCTCAGTTCTTCAGAACCAGGAATCCTCTTTTTCTTCTCCCAGACTTTCTTAAAGTCTGTCACTGTTTCTGTCTCCACCTGCTAGTTTAAAGTGTAATATTGTGGCCAAGGCAGACATGAAAATACAATCCAGACTCCTCATATTAAAACGCCAGCTTTTGTTTTGCTTGAAGCTGGCACTCTACTTTATTAACCACCTACATTTCTATGCCAACTGTAGACTGTAGGGTACAAATGCTTCCGCTTGGATTCCTCCCTTAACTTCTAAGAGTGTTTGGATATGTTCAAAGTTTTAATGCAGAATATAGTGAATGACATCACACTGATTTCCTTCTAGTGCTTTATCTGTCAAATTCGGAAAACCCAGGGGCTGCTAAAACATTATGTCACACGTATTACAGAAGAAGAGAGAATTTAAAGTTGGCTGTCTTTTCATGACAGGTTGATCCAATCCTCGTTTTACCTCATTGCAGCTCTGATTTCCCTACTGACTTCCGTAAGAAAAGCAAAGACTATTTTAGATTGGACTGAGCTGCTCCCACCTGGAGGTGGGGCCAGTCATTAATTCATTCATATTTGGCGGGGAGGGGCCATATTTAGCCACTAACTGGCTTACAAAATTAGCCATATATACCTATCCGGCTAACTTTGTCAGGATATTCAGTGTCATGGAGGCGACTCTGAATATACTTGACTTATAAAGATAGCAGGATAACTTTATCCAGTTATCTTTAGGACTACTCTATTGCACGACCAAAATTAGCCTGATAAGTTATCTGGTATTATTTAACTCTGAATAGTAACTTAATAACATGTATTTATTTATTTACAAATTTTTATATCCTGTCATTCAGTGGGTTCCATCATATCGGTTTACCACATTTACATAAAAGTTTCTAATCCAGTTTCAATTCCTAAATTCATACATAAGAATGCTACAATAAAAGAAGAAATAATAAAATATATATAAAATATTAATTGCAAATAAAACGTACCCAAAATATAATAATAATTAAATGAAATATGAGCAGGAGTTAATATCGGAAGTGAAAAGTAAAAAGGTCATGTATACAACTAATAAAACATTTCAATTTCTGTATAATAATAAATTATATATAATAATAAATGACAGCAGATAAAGACCCAACTGGCCCATGCAGTCTGCCCAGCAAGTTCTTAAGGGTGTAACTGCCACTCCATGCTGGTTACCCCCATGCCTTCTGTTTAAGATTGTAACTGCTGCTCTGTGCCAGTTATCTTATGCAGATGTGTTACATCAAAGGTTACCACAGGTAACTAGGTTTCTTCATTTCCATTCTGTAGCCAGTAGGGATCCTCCGTAGCTATCTCGGGCCCATTTGAATTCTGTCAATGTTCTCGTCTTCACCATCGATTTCAGGAGGGTATTCCATGCATCCGCAACCCTTTCTGTGAAGAAATATTTTCTGATATTGGTCCTGAGTTTCCTCCTTCTTTGAGTTTCATATCATGACCCCTAGTTTTAAAGGTTCAATTCATGTGTATCATTAATACCTTTCAGGTATATTTAGGTTTTTAAGTCTCATCTCATATGACTTTCGATGCAAACCCCCACACTATTTTGGTTGTTTTTCTCTGGACCGCTTCAATCCTTTCTCTATCCTTTTTGAGACAGGGTTGCCAGAACTGAACACAGTACTCCAGGTGAGGCCTCACTTGTACAGGGGCATTATCACCTCCTTTTTCTTATGAATAACTGTGGCCACAGTCACCACCTTGTCACATTGCTTCATCACCTTCAGATCATCAGACCCTATTATCATGAGATCTTTCGCTCAGTCCATGAATATCTGTCCTTCATCTCCTATCATGTATTGCTCCTTTGGATTGCTGCACCCCAAATGCATGACTCTGCACTTCCTGGCATTGAATCCCAGCTGCCAAACCTTCAATCGCTCTTTGAGTTTTCTTAGATCACTTCTCATTCTCTCTATTTCTTCAGCTATGTCCACTCTGTTGCAGATCTTACTTAGCATCGTCCACAAAAAAACCCCAAAAAACCTTTTCCTTCTAACCCATCCACAATTTTATACACAAAGTTATTTAACAGAATCTATCCCAGACTGATCCTTAAGATAAAACATGTATCACTTCTATCTCCTCAGTACCACTACTCACTGTCATCTGTCAACCAATTTGTAATCCATTCCACTACCTTGGGACCAACTCTCGGGTTTCTCATATCATTCTTGAGCCTCCTTTGCAGGATTGTATCAAAGGTTTTGCTGAAATCCAGGTAGATCACATTACGTGCTAATCCTTGATCTAATTCTGTTGTCACCCAATCAAAAAACTCAATCAGATTCATTTAACATGAACTTCCTTTGGTAAAACCAGCAACCTTTTGGAATGGAGATAGTTCACTATCCTTTTCTTCAGCAGAGTAACCATTAATTTTCCACCATCAAAGAAAGGCTAACCAGCCTGTAGTTTGCAGCCTCCTGCCTGCTATCACCATGAGAAGCAGGACCAGTTGTGTATCACCACTCCTGTCTCAAAGATTGTATTAAACAGGTCCTTCAACGCACCCACCAGTACTTAGTATCTTGGTATGTATCTCATCGGGCCTCATAACCATGTCCACTTTCAGTTTTGATAGTTCCTTCCAAACGTTCTCTTCTGTAAATGGGGTGGTATCTACCCTATCCTCATTAATACTCTTGCCAACCAGCAGAGGTCCTTTTCCAAGTTCTTCTTCAGTGAACACAGAACTGAAGTATTTGTTTAATATTTCTGCTGATTCCTCATCTTTCTCCATTTTGTCTCATTCCTGGATGATGTCTCTTTAGAAGAAGTTTATCTTTATACAAGGTTTCTTGCTCCTGCATATGTGGCTAATCTTACACCATTTAAAAAGACCTGGATGGGGGGGAGGCAAGATGGCCACTACCCAGGAAGCACGCTGAAAGTTGCTCTCCGTTTGTCTCCCTTTTCCTTTGATATTATTACCTTATTATGCCTCATACAAAAAGGAAGGTGAAGATTAGAGACAATATTGTCTCTTCTCCTGTACAGGCAGGTCATTAGCCACGGATTGATAACTTTTTTGCGGCTTCACCGTTGACCCCGCTGGGAGATGCAGCCCCTGAGAAATCCAACTTAGAGGGGGAGTTGGCTTCTCTGGCTGAAGGAATCTCTTTAAGCCCTGGTACACCTATTCCACCCTCCCCACCGCTTGCCAGATCATCTTCTCGGCAAGTTCCCCACCCCTTGCATTTAGAGTTGGGGGAGAGAGAAATATCGGCGGAAGATCCTGAACAGGAGGCCCCGGAGAGAGAAGGGGGCGGCGTTTCCTGTTATAATCACCGAGAGTCCTGGCCAGACCTCGGTGCGTACCGACACAGTTGGAGTCTCAGGAATCAGGGAGGGTGTTGCTGACCCTTTTGGAGCAGGAGATTATGAATCCTCTGACAAACCTGCCATGATTACTATGGACTCTTTATGGTCTGCATTAGTATCTTTGGAGTCTGTGATAACCACACTGACAAAAATAAATCAACGTTTATTGTCTACTGATAGTAATGTAAAGAAGTCTGGTGAGATAAACAAACACTCATCTGTTCAGCTAACAGCTGTAGAGAATATACAACAAGGACTGGTTCAGTCGGAGTTTATTCATGCAAAAAAACTTGAGAATATGGAAAATGTTATAAAAGCGTTGAATTTGCGGATTATTAACTTTCCTTATGTTAAACAGATAACACCTCTTGAAATGTTTAAATCATATCTTACTCAAATTTTGGGTTTTCCTGTGGACTCTTTACCTGTGATTTCAAGAATTTATTATTTGCCGATGATTGAGTGAGATAGGGAACAACTTGACGATCAACAGATAGAATAATCTTTAAACCTTTCGGATGTATTAGAGCTTTCTATTGATACAGAATTGAAGAAGAGGTCTACTTTATTGGTATTGTTTACATTTGTGTCAGATAAGAATGCTGCATTAAGATTTTTCTTGCGTAAATGTTCCATGTTGTTTCATGGCCAAAAAGTGTGGATCTACCCAGATCTTGCAAGGGTTACTCAAATGCGTAGAAAACAATTTCTTGAAATGAGAGTGGAAATTTTGGCTAGAGGAGCAAAAATAATGTTGAGATATTCATGTAAATGTTTAATGTATTTCTCTGGAAGTAAGTATGTGTTTTATAAACCTTAGCAGCTACGTGTATTTCTCGAATCACGTTCCTGATAGTCTCCAATAGGGATAGATGCAATCATTATATGAGGAAGTAAACAGGGGTTTTTGAATTCTTATTTCTTTAAATTACCTAGAAACTGCTTGATTTTCCTTGTCTCTCCCCCCCCCCCCCTATTTCCTTAACAGGAGCTTCTGATATTTAAAATAATAAGAATGTTACCTATTACAGTATTTCATGATTATTGTAGTGCTCCATATTTCTGTGCAAGAGAATTCTTGTGTATTTGTTATAAGCTTGACAATAATAAAATAAAAACATAAATAAATAAATAGACCTAGATGTATTTTTGAAAGTCTGAAACTGCTGGTGTCTCACAGCTGGCAGAGAGGGCATTAATTTCAATTCATAGAAGCCTTGATGACTGACACTGCTGCTGACAAGTTTCAAACTTGTGTGAATTCAAACCCTTTTGTATCTGTTTTACCATGTACCCAATATGTGTGCACATATCTGCTGATGTTGATGGCATTTTAACATATAAAAGCTCATATACTTGGAAAAACAAGGACTTTCTCACGAAATATAAGAAAAGATGGCTGCACTATTTCAGTTCAATAAAAAAGTGACATTTCACAGTTAAGTTTGTAATATATATCTTAACTTGATAAATTGTTGATTTATATACTTGGTACACTTTTTACTTGTATATTTATTTAGATATTGTTTAAAAACAATGTGAATATTTTTGGATAAAAAAAATTGACTTTTTGCATATAAGAGGTGTGAATCTTTATTCAAAACTTTGCAAATCTGCCACATAGTCACAGAATTTTTAAAAATCTGCCTTAGAATTTGCTAACTCTTGCCGCAGAATCTTGAAAAATCTGCTTATAGGTGTTAAGGAAATAAAAAAAAACCCCCAAAACAGATTCAACAACCGAGCTATAACAGCAGCTAAAAGAGGAAAAAAAAACAATAGGTAAAGAAATATAAAAAACAGATACCACCATATAACAGCTGCTATATAAAGGGAAAATAAATACAGGGCAAAAGTCATATTTGGCTAATTTAACTCTGCATCAGAATGCCCCTGGAACACCTCTAAGTTATTTGCATAAGTACTCAAAATATTCAAAAGTCAGCATTTAGCTGTATAACTCATATGTTATCTGGCTAAATGCCTTTGACTATGGGCATTTTGGTTTCCTTCAAAAGGTAACAGGAAGAACAGCAGGATTACAGTGCAGTAGGGTAAATCTAGGAAAAATGGAGCCAGTTGGCAACCCTAGTAGAATTTTTATGAACAGATTGGTTCTCCAATATTTATTTTTTATTTATTTATAATTCAAATTTGATTACTTGCTACACATAGGCAGAATGGGGAAGGGACCTGCAGGATCCATGGTCCCCCCAAAATTCAGGCAACCACCAATGATCTTTCCTTCTCTCCTTCTCCTAACTGAGCAAACTTAGAGGGTCAAGAACTTTAAAGTATTCTCCACAATGATTCCAAGATGCTTTTTCTGGGTGGCGATGCCTAATGTTGCGCCGGAGGTAGATCCTTGGGCCTAGGTGGGGTTGACGCAACCCATAGGTAGGGACCTATGGGTCCCCACTGTCGACAGGTGGAGTGGGCTGATGGACAGAGGCCGCTGGAGCTTCACCAATACCAGCCCTCGTTCCCCACGGGTTGAGCCTTTGGGTGCCGGAGCCGGCTGGACTTAGGTGGGCCTCTGTATGTAGTCAATGTAGAGATCGGGTTCAACCCAGAGACAGCAGGTGAGAGATGGTACAGTCTTACACTGGACAAAGTAGTGTCCTGGAGACTCGGGTGCCAAAGGAACAGAGGCAGACAAGGGGTGCCCGAGCAAGAGAGGCGTCGAGAAACAGGCTTGAGTCACCGCTGGCGGCAATCCGGAGGCAGTGGCAAGCAAGGCTGAGGTCTGATCATGGAGATGGTCAAGCGTAGTGAGGCGAAGCAGAGGTCTGGGTCTGGAGATAGGCAATAGCGTAGTGAGGCAAAGCAGAGGTCTGGGCTTGGAGAGAGTCAATGGCATGGTCAGGCGAAGCAAAGTCAAAGTCCGTGTAGGCAATCCAAGGTATGGAATAAGACAGGAACAAGGAGACAGGAACCAGGAACAAACGAGGTACAGGAACGCAGGAGTGACCTTCATTGTTTGCCTGTTAAATACAGGGCTCAGCATAAAGTTCTAATGCTAATTCATAAAACCCTCTACAATGAAAAGATAGAATGGTTAACCTCAACATTACATTTTCATAGCTCATCAAGAATTACAAGATCAGCAGGTACAGGGATGTTTCCCATACCCTCTCCTAAAATTGCTCATTTGAATAATGTGAGAGAAAGGGCTATTTCCATTACCGGGCCCCAGCTGTGGAACTCTCTAGCACAGGAACTAAGGATGGAATCGGACATTAAAATATTTTAAAAGGGTATTAAAACATGGCTATTCAAACAAGCCTTCCAAGAGTTTTAACCTAAGGATTATATACCCCCTTTAATATAAATATTTAGTTAATATTATTATCTCTGCTCTTACTGTTCTGCTTCTTTAACTGTTTAAATTTTATGATTAATTAATTTACTATTGTATTTGTTTTTATTAGCTTATTATGAAACTTTGTATTTACTTCTCTTCATTTAATTTTGGAAATGCAAATATTTTTAAATGAATATTTTTAACTAATATAAACCGATGTGATATGTTCTCATGAAACTTCGGAATATAAAAATTAGTAATAATAATAATCTCTAGGAGGCAACGAGTACCAGCGAGGAGACCTGTTGCAAAGGCAAAGCAAAGGAGTGGAGCCTGCGCTTAAATATTGAAGCTCCGTTGATATCATCAGCCGGGGCCATGGCTAGGTCCCTACTTAAACATCAGTGATGTGCCTGTGCGTGGCCAGGGAGGAGCGCGGCACTGAGTAGCAGCGTCTCTCTGTGGGCCATGCAGATAGGCCCGACGAGAAGCAATTGACGTGGTGGCTGGACCGAGAATGCCAAGGACTACAGCTGGGCTGGAGGCACTGAGGGAGGCCTGAGGATGAAGCTTATGGCCCACCACCACCAGTGAGGAGGAACCAGGAGCTGGAGTCACTGTAGAAAGGTGAGGGGGCCGTGCCACTGGTTTGCCGTGGAGCACACGCATAACAGTACCCCCCCCTTTATGCCCCCTCCCTTGGAGGTCAGGGTTTGCTTGGATAGGCACGATGAAAGTTCAGGAGGAGGGTTTTGTCCAGGATGTTTCAAGCTGGTTCCCATGAATTTTCTTCGGGTCTATAACCCTCCCAAGAAAAAAGAGGTATTCCCACTGGAGGCCCCTACGGCGGATGTCGAGGACTTCATGTACCTTGTAGGTCGTATCAGTCTCAGCCACCAAAGGAGGTGGTTCAGGAGCCTTTCGAGAAGGCCAGGACAAGACCATTGGTTTTAAGAGAGATATGTGAAATGTATTCCCAGCGTAGGAGGCAGCCGAAGCTGGTATGTAACTGGTCCAATCTGTCAGGTGCCCGTAAAAGGTCCAATGTACCTTGGAGCGAAACTTTGAGAGGGTATTTTGAGTTGGATATACCGAGTGCTCAATCAGACTTTCTGGGCAGGGAGGAATTCAGGGGCCAAGCGTCGGTGACTGTCAGCAGTTCTCTTGGCCCGGGAAGTGGCTTGATGTAAGCGAAGGTTCATCTGTTCCCATAAAGTCTTAAGGGCATCTCCAGTAGCCTGTGCTGCAGGGGAAGGTACTGACAATGATATGGGTAGTGGTGCTTGTGGTTGCTTTCCATAGATGATGGAGAACAGAGATGTGCCTGTAGCTGCGGTGCTGTGGGAGTTGTGAGAAAACTCCGCCCAGGGAAGACGTTCAGACCCATTGTCTTGGCAGTCATTAATGTAAGCGCGCAGGAAGGCCTTTAAGGAGCGATTCATTCACTCAGCTTGTCCATTGGGTTGAGGGTGGTAAGCAGTTGTTAGACTGATGTTAATGCCGAATTTTTGGCAGAAAGCGCACCAATATCTAGCAACGAATTGTGGACCTCTATCAGAGGCAATGTCCATGGGTAGGCCATGCAATCTGAAGATGTGACAGAAGAATAGACGTGCCAGTTCAGGAGCAGATGGTAGGCCTGGTAGAGGGACAAAATGGGCCATTTTTGAAAATCAGTCTATGGTTACCCATATAATGTTATGACCTGTGGTTCCCAGTTCCTGTCTTCCTTGATCCTGCCCTGTCTATGTGTTGGACTGACTCTCTGGATTTCGACTCTGCTAGGCCTGACTACTCTTCAGCCTATCTCCAGCCCCGGACCTCTGCTATGCCTGACTACTCTTCAGCTTATCTCCAGCCCCAGACCTCTGCTACGCCTGACTATTCTTCAGCTTATCTCCAGCCCCGGACCTCTGCTACGCCTGACTATGCCTGCCTTCTCTGTGTTGACCACTGCCTCAATTGACTACGCCTGCCTTCTCAGTGCCCTAACCATTGCCTTGATTGACTATACCTGCCTTCTCGGTGCCCTGGCCATTGCCTTGATTGACTACGCTACAAACTTCTCCATGTCCAGGATTCTACATTGCTTGCCACGACCTCCACCTGCCGCTGGCCCTGATCCAAGCTTGTCAGTGATGCCTTCTCTAGCCTATTCCCTGGATGTGGACTTACAAGGCTCCAGCCTTTTTTTGCTTGAGCGCCTCCAGTTACTCTCTGTTCCATTGGTGTCTGAGTTCCTGTACCAAACCCATTCCAGCGTAGGACGATGCCACCTATCGACTGCTGTCTCTGGGCTGAACTTCTTCTCTTCTCAAACCAACCTCTAGTCCCACCTAAGTCCTGCCAGTCCTGGCACCCAAAGGCTCAACCTGCGGGGAACGAGAGCTGGTATAGGTGAAGCTCCAGCGGCCTCTACCTTCAGCCCATTCCACCTGTCGACAGTGGGGACCTGTAGGTCCCTACCTACGGGTTGCATCAACCCCAACTCGGGCCAAGGGTCCACCTCTGGTTGCAAAAGCCAGAACTCGGTGGAGCCATGTGCCCTCTAGGCCATTCCAGGCCTGGCCTCCAAGGTACAAGAATAGCAGCAATTCCTTCAGGCACTGGCATCCTTCATGGATCGTCTACATGCCTGGCCTGATGCCCTTACAAATATTCTGGTTCCTCTTCCGGCTCCTCCTCATCCACAGCCACCTCCATCGAATCCTCGAGCCTTGAAGGCACTTCCAGCGCCCCCATGCTTCAACGGCGACTCCAGACTCTGCAGAGGGTTCATTAACCAATGCTAAATGCAATTTGCTCTGCAGCCCTCAGTCTTCCAGGATGAGTTGACTAAAGTCACGTTCATCCTATCCCGCCTTGAAGGAAAAGCGCTGGCCTGGGCTTCTCCCTTGTGGGAACGCTCGGATTCCTTGTTGAAGGAATTCTCAGTTTGTGGCTGTATTCAGATGAACCTTTGATGATCCAGGGCGACATGCCATGTCAAGCATCAGTTTACTACACTTTCATCTAGGACAAAGAAGTCTTTTTGATTATACCATTGAGTTTCGGACTTTGGTTACTGAGCTTGCTTGGCAGGAAGACTGTCTCCGAGCTATCTACCTGAATGGACTCTACCCGCAGCTGAAAGATGAGCTGGCTGCACGGGAGCTCCCTTCCTCTTTGGAAGACCTTATAGATTTGGCAGGCTGAATCGACCATCATCTTCAAGAGCATCACCGGGAGAGTCGGATGCCCAAGAAGCCTTTGCAGGTTCTTTCCTGTTCACCACCTACTACCAACCTTGCTCTCGGCAGTGATACTGGAGTGGTCAAGACAGAGGAACCCATGCAGTTGAGTCATGGGCGGCTGACACCAGAAGAGCGCCTCCAGCGGAGACAAACCGGTCTGTGTCTGTATTGCGGAGCACCTGGCCACCATCTACAGACTTGCCCTATCTGTCCTGGAAACTCCTTGACCCGAGTTCAGTAGGGGTCCTGAACTTGGGTGCATCTTCTCTGGCCCCTCAGTTATCTGTTCCTATTACTTTGATCTGGGACTCCCGGTCCTTCCTGGTACTTGCTCTGGTAGATTCTGGAGCAGGAGGTAATTTTATTCTTAAGGACCTTGTTCAGCTTTTGGACATAAAGACCCGCTCACTTGATATATCACTATGCATAGCTTCTATCTATGGAGAGCAGTTACCGGCCAAATTTCCTTGACTATGGAACCTGTCCAGTTACGCACTGGGGCTTTAGACATCGAGGAACTTGAACTACTAGTGTTGGATAAATCCATCCATCCTGTAGTGCTTGGACTTCCTTGGCTACAGAAGCACTTTCCTCAATTCAACTGGGCTTCATTACAACTGATGGAGTGGGGTCCCGCCTGCCACCAGTCTTGCCTCCAGAAAGTGATACCATATCCTGTGGTCCCTCTGGCTACTATGTCCTCTGGCATATCTGCTCCATATGCGGCATTTGAGGACATGTTCTCTAAACAAAAGGCTGACCTCCTTCCACCTCTCAGAAGGTTTGACTGTCCAATCGACCATCTTCCAGGAACCATGCCTCCTCGTGGACACAACTATCCTCTGTCATTGCCCGAGACAAAGGCAATGACAGAATATATTCAGGAGAATCTTGCAAAGGGATTCATTTGCCCGTCTATGTCTCCCGCGGGAGCGGGATTCTTTTTTGTGACCAAGAAAGATGGGTCACTTAGGCTGTGTATTGACTACCCTGGCCTAAATGCCAGCATCATTAAGGATAAATACCCCTTGCCATTGATTTCCAAATTATTTGATCGTCTCCAGGGGGCCTCCATATTCACGAAGCTGGATTTACGGGGAGCATATAACTTGGTGAGAATCCATCCTGACAACATTTGGAAAACTGCCTTTAACACCCGAGATGGGCACTACGAATACTTTGTGATGCCCTTTGGCCTCTGTATCGCACCCGCAGTATTCCAACAAATGATGAACGAAATCTTCAGAGACCTACTGTACACCAAAGTTGTGGCCTATCTGGACGATATCCTCACCTTTTCCAAAGACCTTGATACTCATCATGCCGACATCTGAACTGTTCTCCAACGCCTTCGTAAAAAACATCTGTTTGCGAAGTTGGACAAATACCTATTTGAGAGATCCAGTTTACCTTTCCTGGGGTATATAATTTCTCGGCAAGGCTTCTCTATGGATCCAGCCAAATTAAAGGGAATCCGGGATTGGCCACAGCCAGTGGGCCTCAAAGTGCTCCAGCGATTCTTAGGATTCCTCAACTACTATCGTCACTTCATTCCACACTATTCTATCCTGGCTGCTCCATTGACCGCCTGCCTTGACCCGTAAAGGCCAAGACACACGAAATTGGCTGCCTGAGGCCATTGCCACTTTTCATCGTCTGAAGGAAGCCTTCCAGAAAGGATCCTGTCTGTAGCATCCTGACAAGACACGCCCATTCGTATTCGAAGTTGATGCCTCCGCCATTGGGGCTGGGGCTGTTCTGAGTCAACATACCGCCTCTGGTACCATAGTTCCTTGTTCCTTTCACTCCCATAAATTTTCATCTACAGAGCAAAATTACAGCATCGGGGATCGTGAGCTGCTCATCATAAAATTGGCTTTCGAAGAGTGGTGCCCGTGGCTAGAGGGCACACAACACAAATTTACTGTGTTCACCGGTCATAAGAATCTGGAGCATTTGAGTCAAGCACAACGTCTCAATGCCTGTCAAGCTCGATGGGCCTTGTTCTTCTCTAAATTCAATTTCAAACTTTGCTATCGCCCAGCCGACAAGAACCTCCTGGTAGATGCCCTATCACGATCCTTCGAGCCCGAAGATACTCCGGAAGAGCCGACTTATTCGGCTTGTATTTGTTTGTCTACAACTCATCCAGTTCCTGCTGGAAAAATGGTCGTGCCCTGATGGCTCCGAGAAAAAGTTCTCCGCTGGGCACATAATTCTAAATTTGCTGGTCCCCCAGGACGAGCACAAACCGTGGCACTGCTCCAACTGTTCTTTTGGTGGCCTACTTTGGTCTTTTGGTCTCAGACGGGAAAGCGTATGTCGAATCCTGTAACGTATGTGCACAGCAAAAACCCCTGGTCGGGCGACCTTGGGGTCTTTTACAACCACTTCCAGCACCCGAAGAACCGTGGACTCACTTGTCTACGGATTTCATCGTGGATCTGCCACCTTCTAAGGGTCACACTGTTATATGGGTCACCATAGACCGATTTTCAAAAATGGCCATTTTCGTACCTCTATCGGGCCTACCATCAGCTCCAGAACTAGCACGATTATTTTTACATCATATCTTCAGACTACACGGCTTACCCTTGGACATTGCTTCAGATCAAGGTCCTCAGTCGGAAGTTCGGCATAAACATTAGCCTCAGAACCGCCTATCACCCCCAAGCCAACGGGCAAGCTGAGTGGATGAATTGCTCCTTGAAGGCCTTCTGCACGCTTATATCAATAACCAACAAGATAATTGGTCAGACCTCTTGTCCTGGGCAGAGTTTTCACACAACTCTCACATCGCCACTACTACTGGAACGTCTCCATTTTCAGTCGTCTATGGGAAAGAAGCACAACCACCATTACCCATACCTCTATCAATACCTATCCCCTGCGACACAGGCTACTGCAGATGCCCTTAAAACGCTATGGGAGCAGATAAATCTACGCTTCCGTCAGGCCGCCTCCTGGACCAAGAGAACTGCCGACAGTCGTTGGCACTCGGCTCCTGAATTCCTCCCTGGCCAGAAAGTCTGGTTAAGTACTCGATACATCCGACTTCGAATTCCGTCTCAGAGATTTGCTCCTGCATACATCGGTCCTTTCACTGTTACCCGACGCATTGGACCTGTTACATACCGGCTTCGGCTGCCTCCTACGCTGGGAATACATAATACATTCCATGTATCACTCATGAAGCCCGTGATCTTATCCTGGCCTGCCTGGAAAGCCCCTGAGCCACCTCTTTTGGTGGCATAAACCGATACGACGTACAAAGTCCATGAAGTCCTAGACATCCGCCATAGGGGACGCTGGTGGGAGTACCTCCTCTCCTGGAAAGGATATGGACCCAAAGAGAATTCATGGGAACCAGCTCGAAACATCCTGGATAAGATCCTCCTCTCAAATTACCATCATGGGCATCCGGATAAATCCCGACCTCCAAGAGGGGAGCATAAGGGGGGGGGGGGGTACTGGTATGCATGCCTCCCATGGCAGACCCACGGCACAGCCCTCTCAGCTTCTCATGCGGACTCCAGCTGCTGGTTCCTCTTCGCTGGTGGCAGTGGGCCACCAGCTCTGACCTCGGGTTGCCTCCGCTGCCTCCGGCTCTGCCATGGTCCCCAGTGTTGCCAGCCAAGATGTCCTTGCTCATCAGGCCTCTCCACGTGGCCCACAGAGAGATGCCACCATCGGCACTGCGCCCCTCCCTAGGTGCTGCGTATCACTAGTTCTTTTAAAGGGCCCACGGCGGGATCCTGGCCACGGCCCCGGATGCTGACGTCAGACTCTTCAGTGTATAAAAGCTCAGGCCTTGCTCCATAGCATTGCCTTTGCAACAGGTCTCCGAGTACTCGTTGCCGATAGAGAATCCTCTCTACTTCGTGTTCCTGATTCCTGTGGTTCCTGGTTAGTCTTCCTTGTTCCTGTCTCATCTATGTGTTGGACTGACTCTTTGGATTTCAACTCTGCTTTGTTTGACTACTCTTCAGCCTATCTCCAACCCCAGCTCTCCGCTACACCTGACTACTCTTGCCTTCTCCATGCCCTGACCATTGCCTTGCTTGACTACGCCTGGCTTCTCCATGCCCTGACCACTGCCTTGATCGACTACGCTACAGACCTTTCTGTGTCTATACGCTGCTTTCCACGACTTCCACTTCCCGCCGGCTCTGATCCTAGCCTGTCAGTGATGCCTCCTCTTGCCTATCCTCTGGATGTGAAATTTCAAGGCTTAAGCCTTCCTTTGCTTGAGCGCCTCCAGTTATGCCATCTACCGGCTGCTGTCTCTGGGCTGAACCACTTCTCGTTACTCACCAACCTCGAGGCCCACCTAAGTCCTGCCATCCATGGCACCCAAAGGCTCAACCCAAGGGGAATGAGGGCTGGTATAGGTGAAGTTCCAGTGGCCTGTAGCTTCAGCCCACTCCACCTGCTGAAGGTGGGGACCAGTAGGTCCCTACTTATGGGTTGTGTCAACCCCACCTCGGCCCAAGGATCCACCTCCGACGCAACACAGAGAGGTTAGTGGATGCATGGAACAGCCTCCCATTGGAAGTGTGGAGACAAAAAAACAGTATCTGAATTCAAGAAAGCATGGGATAAATACAAAGAATCTCTGAGGGAGTGATGGGAATTGTAAGGTTAGATAAATTAGATGTATAGGCAGAGTATATGTGCCATATGCTCTTTTTCTACCATCATGTTTCTTTGTTTCATTCGTTTATATTTCCTATTTAAGTCTGTAGTCCATGTAAACGTGCTGCTGTGAAATTGGTAACCATAGCTCCCGAGCAATGCCTGTCTGAATGTAGCCTAGGTGGGAGAAGAAGGCAAATAGACAGGAAGCAGAACCAATCAAGGTGAAGCATTTCTTTTAACTAGCCTGTAGCTTGCATCTGAATCAAATGATGCTGACTTCCTCCCATTGAAAGGTCTGAGCATGTGCAAAGAAACTTCATTGTTTCTGTTGGATTTTACAGGGAGATATTGTCTTTCTGCAAGCTGTAGAGTGAATGAAAATGTTTTAAAAAAGACAGAGAGAGAGGAATTTAGCTTTGGCAAAGAGCTTTTTGTTATCTTCATTGCTGCAATCACAGTGTTCTTGTTGTGTGAGAGAGACAGAGATGGTGCATTCTCTTTGTTCACTGGAGCAGGGCAGTGGAGAAGCAGTGATTTTTTTTGCCCCTATCTGACTCTGCACAGTACATTACCTATAGTGCAAATCACAGAGAGGAGAGCAGCCTTGCTAGCCTTGTCAGTTTCTTCTTTGATAGGTTTTTGTTTGTGCAAAAGGAGTCAGTCAGCAGTGCACACACATACTCTTGATTGTGTGTATGTGTGACAAACACTTAGTATTAGAGTGGTACTAGTGAATAGTAAAGTACATTAATAAACTATACTGAAATATCAAAAAACCCAGTAGTCACTTCCAATTCCAACATGCCACTGCTAGCAAAGGGGAGAGGAGGGAATGACAGTGGGCAGAAGAATGGCAGAGGGCATTGCTTCATAGCCAGTCCAGCCTCTCAGAAGCACAAGCAGTAGTAGAGTGAGAAAAAAGGGAATTCTGCCCCTAAACTTAAAATATACTTTTTTAGGTGCATAAAGCCAAGCGTGGAAGCTAGCTTAAGCTATACGAAATTAAAATTAGGCAAGTATTTGTCACTGTCATCTGTTCCTCTCATTCTTGCTTTGGAGCACAGAAAAAAGGCGGGAGTGTTATCTGAGGCTGGCAATAGAAAGGCAAGGGTAAGGATAGGGGCAGCAGAACTCCAATACCCCCAAATCAGCAGCATGCTCCTCCTTGGTTACTGCTTCTGAGATAATGGAGGCAATATTTGCAAAAATTGATTCATAAGAAGAATCATGTCCTGGATTTCATGAACCACATGATATTGAACAGTTAATGGATGAAGAGAATTTGGAGCCTCTAGTCATTAGCATCAGCCTCCAGTGAGGAGATGCAGGAGGCAGATGATACTGATAGGGATCAGATTATACTACAGGAAAGAAGACCAACTCCAAGCCTGAACTACCAGCCCCTTCCCTAAATGATGCCATATGGAAACTACATCAAGCTTCCAATAGGGATTTCCTCTGACTTCTTCCTGTACCAATTTGGTTAGTGATCTTTGTCCCTCATGTGGAGTCTTGGGGTGGTCTTGCTACTGTGGATGGTTGCTTTGTACTGGTATGGTGATTTGGGGTCTTCATGCCACTTTCTGCTTCATTGGTGCTTCATTACCCCTTCATGGTGCCTTGAGCTATTCATGCCACACTTGATGCTGCTTTGACACTCTCATACTACCTTGAGGGATTCATACTACTGTTCTTGGTGCCCTTTTCATCAATTTAGTGGCCATGAATTTTGCTGAAGTTAATCACATTGGGACAGCCCAGTGGTACAGTCCACTTCTACCACCAGGTAAGTATATGCTGCAAAGTCCTATGCAGTGGCCCCACAATGTCTACTCCCACCTAGCTAAATTCTGTCCCAGTTATGGGCAGTGGGATCAAAGGGATTTGAGGATCTCTTTTAGTGGACATGAGCTGACATTTGGAGCTTATAGCACATTTATCCCACACTTGGCAGTATATGCTGGCCCAGAAAAAATAAGGCAGTGATAGGGACAAGGTATTCATCTTTAGTATTCAAATTAAACCTGTTGTGAGAGCTGGTTTCTATAAGTTGCTCGGTATGCGTAACTTATAGCCTTTACTGTCTTCGGCTGATTTTTGTATTGTTGTGCAGGTGATAATTCTACCATTATTGGATTACTGAAATTCCCTATATATTGGACTTCTTGCTCTATCTCTCCAAGCTTTCCAGATGTTGCAAAACTCAGCAACTAGGCATATTATTGGGCATCTAATGAGAGATCTTATAGCTATTGGTCGTGTCAAGATATACTTACAATATCTTAATGTTTATTAATGTTATACCTTAAATTGCTCTCACTTGATTCATTGCCATGGGCTAATGCTCTTCTCCAGCTCTATAATCCCTCTCAAATTCTCTGTTCTTCGCAGAGAGGATTGCTAGACATTCCTTCAGTTTGCCAGGCTTGATTTACAGAAATAAGGGAGCGGACTTTTTCTGTTGCTACTTCAACTCTCTGGAATTCTATTCCTCAAGAACTGTGGCTGATGAATTTTACTAGGATACTTAAATAAATGCTGAAGACATCGCTTTGGGCTGGCATTTGAGTGATTATGAACGTGAGTTTGGAACTGCTTGATTACTCTCTGAATTTGTTGTTGGTTTTGTTCGTGTCATTTGGATGTGAATTATATATTTATTGTATATTCTACAATAAATAAATATGATAGAGATCTATAAAATAATGAATGGAGTGGAATGAGTAAACACAAATTGGTTGTTTATTCTTTCAAAAAGTACTAGGGAACACTCAGTGAAGATACTATATAATACATTTAAAACAAATAGGAGAAAATATATTTTTACTCAATGCAGAATTAAACTCTGGAATTTATTGCCGGAGGATGTGGGATCCTGCCAAGAATTTGTCTCCTGGATTGGCCATTGTTGGAAACAGGATACTGTGCTTGATGGACCTTTGGTCTGATCCAGTATGGCAAGTCTTATGTTCTTATGTTTTTAAGCCATTCTTTGCTTCAAAATAAAGATGTAATGTTTTATTAACACATTTCCCCCTCCCATATTGACAGGTGATCATATATTCAAACCAAGCAAGGATCTCCCTTCCATTCCATGCAGAAATCAGGGAAGTGCTCATCTATATCAAGGCTCAGCAGAGCTTTTTGCACTGAGGTGGTATCCAGTAGTCTCCACATGAGTTCAGCCCTTGTGTCCCTACTACAAGAGGCCCCTCCCTGGTCCCATTATGACTGAAGATGTGTGGCACCTTGTGGCTCATGATGCTTGTGCAGATGTCACTTCTGTATGTACATTCAGCCACTAAAGAGGGAAAATACTTTACCCAGGTCTGCTCCACCTCGATTTGCCCCCAACCCCTTTTCTTAGTCACCAGTTCCACCTGAGCCTTTTAACAGTTGCTCAAAGCCACCAATCCTGGCCCAAAACCATGGAGTAAAAGAGCCCTACTGCTTTGTCCATTCTAAATTGCATTATTCAGGCCCCCACACCAACTTATACCAGGGCACTGGAATAAATCTGTACATCCCCATAGACACATCTTATTTATTTATTTGTTTAGTGATTATATTTCTGAATTACTTTACTGCTAAAACTCAAGGCAATGCACAAATTCTAACATACACAATCTAAAATAATACACAAATAAATTTAAATAAAAAACAATCTACTTACTATGATTTTTTTGTCATTCCATCTCTGCAATTCTGCTATGATACTTTTAAAACCTATTTTAAAACCTGACTGACTGCTTCCTAAGTCTATCTGTCTCAGAGCCTGGGCTCTACCCCTCAATAGTTACCATAATTAGTGAGATACCTGGTTATTATTCCCTGACCAAAATAGGTCTCAAAGGAGCACTCTTGTTTCCATTGACCCAGATGTCAAAAACAGGAGTCCCACCCAAGCGTGGGCTGCATAATTACTCATAGGTAAAGAATCTGGGTCAAAGTGTTGAAGACTACGGGGACTTCTGGTCAGTGCAATTTCCACCAATTCATTCCTTGGTCTTCAGGCCCCCCCCACCCCCCTTTGTCTGATAAAATTCATCTGGACCAGTTTCTCTGGGGCATATTGATAAGCTCCAGGTCTAAAAACTGCTCTGCCAGTTTTACAGCTTGATCAAGCCTATTCACTGACTGTTGTCAGATCCACTCTGGGGGTCCCCATGATAGAGCTTCCAAAAACTGCTTGAGAACCACCACCTCAGTGATGGTGCTCCATGGGATACAAGCACTTCCAGTAAGATTCCTTCAATTGCTGACCTTTAGCAAGCACCCTGGCATAAGATGGGCCATCTAAAACCACCTGTAATACAATTCTGAAGTAATTCCAAGAAGGTTCAAAATTTCCCATTTTACCCTGGTGTAAACTCTTGTGTCAACTTGCAGTAAGGCACAATAAGCTATTTGTGCCTCTAAGGTCAAAACGGGGTCAGATGAATCACTTATTGGCCTCTCAGTAATCTAAAAGACTCAGCCATATGTTTGAAGATATGAGAAACAGCTCTACATCTTCTGGCCCTAGCTTCTTTAGCTTATATTCTGTGCTTAAATATGCTCTCCTACTGCTAGCCTCTAAGTCTAATATAGGCAAGCCCATCATGACTTGTAGTAGCTGTCGAATGAGCTTCTGTTGGTCTTTCAGCTGCAGTTGGACTAGTTGGGGCTGGAGCTGATACTGGGTCTTTTTTTGAACATACTGCTGTTCAGCCATGCATTTCACAAGTTACTTGACTCCATTCTGCACCTTTATAGAAGAGAGAGAGAGAGAGAAACTCCTATCCATTCATATCTCTCAATCTTGAAGCATCATCCCTCCAGTCCTTCTGGTGAGATGTCAGGAGTGTCATTAGCTCAGGGCACACGAGAGCCATGCTCAGCAGTGCCCAGAGTCTCATTGGCTCCTGTATGTATTTCACCGGCTTTTGGCTTATAAGGGGGATAAAAAAGAGCCAGATCTGGCCTTGAGTCACAGAGGGGCGGATTTTAAAAGGCGCGTGAATAGCCTACTTTTGTTTGCGCTCCAGGCGCAAACAAAAGTACGCTGGATTTTAGTAGATACGCGCGGAGCCGCGCGTATCTGCTAAAAACCTGGATCGGCGCGCGCAAGGCTATGGATTTTGTATAGCCGGCGCGCGCCGAGCCGCGCAGCCTACCCCCGTTCCCTCCAAGGCCGCTCTGAAATCGGAGCGGCCTCGGAGGGAACTTTCCTTTGCCCTCCCCTCACCTTCCCCTACCTAACCCACCCGCCCGGCCCTGTCTAAACCCCCCCTTACCTTTGTCGGGGGATTTACGCCTCCCGGAGGGAGGCGTAAATCCGCGCACCAGCGGGCCTCCTGCGCGCCGGACCGCGACCTGGGGGTGGGTACGGAGGGCGCGGCCACGCCCCCGGACCGCCCCGGGCCGTAGCCACGCCCCCGTACCCGCCCCCAAAACGCTGCCGACACGCCCCCGAAACGCCGCGACGACCGGGCCCGCCCCCTGACACGCCCCCCTCGGAGAACCCCGGGACTTACGCGAGTCCCGGGGCTCTGCGCGCGCCGGGAGGCCTATGTAAAATAGGCTTCCCAGCGCGCAGGGCCCTGCTCGCGTAAATCCGCCCGGTTTTGGGCGGATTTACGCGAGCAGGGCTCTGAAAATCCGCCCCAGAGTGAGTCTGTTATTTATAGCCAAGTAAGCTGGGAAAGTTTACTCTTTTCCAGCCAGCCAGACCTGTAAAACTGCTCCAGAGGACTTGGACTGATCCTCGCGGGATCATAAAGGATCAATAGAGATATACCAGGATTCCCAACAAGAAGAAGGCTGTAACATGTGCTGTAGACTCTGTAATGAGGAAGACTGGTAACCCTGTACATCATTTGGTAGAAGATGTAATATATGTAAAAGCTATTGAAATATTCTTACCCAGACTGGACTGATAGTGAGTACTGTGAACCTGCTGTTATACGGTTATGTTCAAGTTAACAGATGTGAAGAGAACCTATTACCTTTTATGTTATGAATAAACCGTGCACTGAATGAGAAGATATCTGTGCTTCATGTCATGTAGCTAGCAACCTGACAGGAGGGAAGTGAGGTGCTAGCCACTGAAACATCAAGGGTAGGGGTAGCCAACTCCAGTCTTCAACAGCCACAAACAGGCCTGGTTTTCAGAATATTCACAATGAATATGAATGAGATAGATTTCCATGCATTGCCTCCATTGTATGCAAATCTATCTCATGCATATTCACTATGCATATCCTGAAAATCAGGCCTGTTTGTGGCTTTTGAGGACTGGAGTTGGCCAACCCTAATCTAGGGTTTGTTGTTCAATTCTGACTTTCTCACCATCATTCGAGCCATCATTTTTCCACACCTAGATTACTGTAACAGTTTGTTTCTAGGTTTACCTAAATCTTCATTACAACCACTACAGTTACTACTTAATTCTGCTGCTCACCTAGTTTCTAATTCAAAACAACATGAACATATTACACCTGTTCTGTCTCATTTAAAATAGCTATCAATTCCCGAAAGTGTTCGATATAAAATTGCAATGACAGTCTACAAACTTCTCAGTCCAGACTCTCCTCCTTGGACCAATGCTTTGCTTCGAATTTATCAACCAACCTGGCAATTAAGATCTTCATAACGAGGCTTACTTGACATCTCTTCTGTGAGGCATGCCCATTTGTCTTCAGCTTGAGAAACTGATTTTTCTGTAGCTGCCCCTTCTATCTGGAATTCCTTACCTTTTGAGATTCGGACACAAGAAAACAAAGAAATTCAGATCTGCTTTAAAAAACTTCCTCCTACAATGTGCCTAAGGTGTTTACTATATATCTGATGACTGCAGTGTTATGTTACATTATGTCTTGATAACATCTGTATTTTATATTTGTTGAATTTGTTTTAAATTTGTGTATGTTCCATTGTATATCGCCTAGGCCAAAAAATTGTGTGTTAGGCAATTAATAAATTTTAATAAATGAAAATAAAAAATGAAAGGGTATGGACAAAGTATATGCTGAACTACTACTACTCCACCCACCTCCTTTCCAACATGATCACCCTCCTACCAGCAGAAGGAAAGCAGTTACAGTGCTGGCTTTACTACTATAAAATCTGAATCATGGAGGACCCTGTAGTCTTTCAGGACTAGGCATATGCGGCCAAACTTCATAGTGTAACTGGCAGAGGTGGAAGCAGGTAAAAAGCACTGATGCTGCTTTCCTCCTGCTGTTAGAAAGGTGGATCTTGTGGTCCGGTGTGATGCAGAAAAAATCACACAGGAAAGCAGGAAAAAAAGGGAGAGTGAAGAAGAGAAAAGGAGGAAGGGGGAGGAGAATAGGGACAGAAAGTAAAAATTGAGGCTAAGGAGCAAATAAATTGGGGGAGAGTAGGTAAAAGGGCGGGGGATGAGAGCAAGGGAAGAAGGAGGGGTGAGATGGCAAACAAGGGGGCAGAGGTGTAAGAGCAAGGGATCTTCAGGAAGTGTGAGGAAGGGGGAGCTGGATGGTGAGAGAGAACAGTTGAGATAACAAGTGAAGAGGGCTGGAGGGGTGAGAGAGTGAGCAAAAGGAGGGGCTGAAAGTGAGCAAGAGGGGCAGGGGTTTTGAGATAGCAAACAAGGAAGATTGGATGGGTAAACGTGAACAAGGGAGGTAAGGTGGGATGGAGAGGGAGCATGTAAAGAGAGGGAGAAAGTGACAGAAGAACAAATCTAATATGGAACCACATTATTTGATCAGGATTGGAAGATTGGGTAGAGGCAGGCCAGATCACCCATCACATTAAATTTAAATGAACCAAAATGATCTTTTTAAAGTTCTGTGGAGCACAGGACTTGGTGAGAGAAGTAACGGTGGTGGGGCCGCTTGGCAATAGTGATCAAAATATGATCAAATTTGATTTAATGACTGGAAAAGGAACAGTGTGCAAATCCAAGGCTCTCGTGCTAAACTTTCAAAAGGGAAACTTTGATAAAATGAGAAAAATTGTTAGAAAAAAACTGAAAGGAGCAGCTACAAAAGTAAAAAATGTCCAAGAGGCGTGGTCATTGTTAAAAAATACCATTCTAGAAGCAAAGTCCAGATGTATTCCACATATTAAGAAAGGTGGAAAGAAGGCAAAACGATTACCAGCATGGTTAAAAGGGGAGGTGAAAGAGGGTATTTTAGCCAAAAGATCTTCATTCAAAAATTGGAAGGAGGATCCAACAGAAGAAAATAGGATAAAGCATAAACATTGGCAAGTTAAATGTAAGACATTGATAAGACAGGCTAAGAGAGAATTTGAAAAGAAGTTGGCTGTAGAGGCAAAAACTCACAGTAAAAACTTTTTAAAATATATCCGAAGCAGAAAGCCTGTGAGAGAGTCAGTTGGACCGTTAGATGATCGAGGGGTTAAAGGGGCACTTAGAGAAGATAAGGCCATCGCGGAAAGATTAAATGATTTCTTTGCTTCGGTGTTTACTGAAGAGGATGTTGGGGAGGTACCCGTAATGGAGAAGGTTTTCATGGGTAATGATTCAGATGGACTGAATCAAATCACGGTGAACCTAGAAGATGTGGTAGGCCTGATTGACAAACTGAAGAGTAGTAAATCACCTGGACCGGATGGTATATACCCCAGAGTTCTGAAGGAAATAAAAAATGAAATTTCAGACCTATTGGTAAAAATTTTTAACTTATCATTAAAATCATCCATTGTACCTGAAGACTGGAGGATAGCAAATGTAACCCCAATATTTAAAAAGGGCTCCAGGGGCGATCCGGGAAACTACAGACCGGTTAGCCTGACTTCAGTGCCAGGAAAAATAGTGGAAAGTGTTCTAAACATCAAAATCACAGAACATATAGAAAGACATGGTTTAATGGAACAAAGTCAGCATGGCTTTACCCAGGGCAAGTCTTGCCTCACAAATCTGCTTCACTTTTTTGAAGGAGTTAATAAACATGTGGATAAAGGTGAACTGGTAGATATAGTATACTTGGATTTTCAGAAGGCGTTTGACAAAGTTCCTCATGAGAGGCTTCTAGGAAAAGTAAAAAGTCATGGGATAGGTGGCGATGTCCTTTCGTGGATTGCAAACTGGCTAAAAGACAGGAAACAGAGAGTAGGATTAAATGGGCAATTTTCTCATTGGAAGGGAGTGGACAGTGGAGTGCCTCAGGGATCTGTATTGGGACCCTTACTGTTCAATATATTTATAAATGATCTGGAAAGAAATACGACGAGTGAGATAATCAAATTTGCAGATGACACAAAATTGTTCAGAGTATTTAAATCACAAGCAGATTGTGATAAATTGCAGGAAGACCTTGTGAGACTGGAAAATTGGGCATCCAAATGGCAGATGAAATTTAATGTGGATAAGTGCAAGGTGATGCATATAGGGAAAAATAACCCATGCTATAATTACACAATGTTGGGTTCCATATTGGGTGCTACAACCCAAGAAAGAGATCTAGGTGTCATAGTGGATAACACATTGAAATCTTCGGTGCAGTGTGCTGCGGCAGTCAAAAAAGCAAACAGAATGTTGGGAATTATTAGAAAAGGAATGGTGAATAAAACGGAAAATGTCATAATGTCTCTGTATTGCTCCATGGTGAGACCGCACCTTGAATACTGTGTACAATTCTGGTCGCCGCATCTCAAAAAAGATATAATTGCGATGGAGAAGGTACAGAGAAGGGCTACCAAAATGATAAGGGGAATGGAACAGCTCCCCTATGAGGAAAGACTAAAGAGGTTAGGACTTTTCAGCTTGGAGAAGAAACGACTGAGGGGGGATATGATAGAGATGTTTAAAATCATGAGAGGTCTAGAACGGGTAGATGTGAATCGGTTACTTACTGTTTCGGATAGTAGAAAGACTAGGGGGCACTCCATGAAGTTAGCATGGGGCACATTTAAAACTAATCGGAGAAAGTTCTTTTTTACTCAACGCACAATTAAACTCTGGAATTTGTTGCCAGAGGATGTGGTTAGTGCAGTTAGTATAGCTGTGTTTAAAAAAGGATTGGATAAGTTCTTGGAGGAGAAGTCCATTACCTGCTATTAAGTTCACTTAGAGAATAGCCACTGCCATTAGCAATGGTTACATGGAATAGACTTAGTTTTTGGGTACTTGCCAGGTTCTTATGGCCTGGATTGGCCACTGTTGGAAACAGGATGCTGGGCTTGATGGACCCTTGGTCTGACCCAGTATGGCATTTTCTTATCTTATCTTATAATTAAACTTTGAGATTTTTAAACAGCCTTTCCAAATAATGTCCAAGGCAACTCAGATACATTCAGTTACTCTCTAAGATTTAAATGGGTACCTGAGAAAACAGGACATAAAGTGATTAAGAAGTGTCAGTGGGGAAAGTGGGATTCAAACCCTGGTTTCCCGCCCATTGGGCACATTTATTTTAAACAGGGCCACATTATTGGAGCCAGGGGTTGAAGAAGGGGGGTCCTCTTTAGAATTCTAAGAGCAGGGGGGGGGGGAAGGGGGGAGCAGTTATGGTGATAAGTATTGCCCACAGTGAGAGGACCAAAGCAGCAACCATAAATGATCTGGAAAGGGGTACGAGTGAGGTGATGAAATTTGCGGATGACACAAAATTATGCAGAGTAGTTAAATCTCAAGAGGACTGTGATAAAGTGCAGGAGGACCTTGTCAGGCTGCAAGATTGGGCATCCAAATGGCAGATGAAATTTAATGTGGACAAGTGCAAGTTGTTGCATATAGGGAAAAATAACCCTTGCTAAAGTTACACAACGTTAGGATCCATATTAGGAGCTACCACCCAGGAAAGAGATCTGGGCGTCATAGTGGATAAGAAATTGAAATTGTCGGCTTAGTGTGTTGTGCCGGTCAAAAAAGCAAACAGAATGTTAGGAATTATTAGGAAGGGAATGGCGAATAAAACGGAAAATGTCATAATGCCTCTTTATCGCTCCTCGGTGAGACCGTACCTTGAATACTGTGTACAATTCTGGTCACCGCATCTCAAAAAAGATAAGAGTTGTACTGGAGAAAGTACAAAGAAGGGTGACCAAAATAATAAAGGGGATGGAACAACTTCCCTATCAGGAAAGGCTAAAGAGATTAGGGCTGCTATTCAGCTTGGAGAAGAGAGGCTGAGAGGAAATACGTGTTACGACTGGGCTCCGGTCAGGAGTCGTGAACACCACCCAGAAGGGTGGCTCCAGGTTGAGAGAGACAAGAATGGCTAGAACAGAGTCTGGGTCCAGGCTGGGTCAGGGCAGGCGGCAAGTAGCAGTGTCTGGGTCCAGGCTGGGTCAGGGCAGGCGGCAAGTAGCAGTGTCTGGGTCCAGGCTGGGTCAGGGCAGGCGGCAAGTAGCAGTGTCTGGGTCCAGGCTGGGTCAGGGCAGGCGGCAAGTAGCAGTGTTTAGGTCCAGGCTAGGTCAGGGCAGGCGGCAAGTAGCAGTGTCTGGGTCCAGGCTGGGTCAGGGCAGGCGGCAAGTGGCAGGGTCTGGGTCCAGGCTGGGTCAGGGCAGGCGGCAGATAGCAGTGTCTAGGTTCAGGCTGGGTCAGGGCACAGTAAGCAGGACAAGGCAGGTCAGAAGGCCCGTAGGCCACACACACACACAGAAGGCCCGTAGGCCACACACCGTAAGCGGGACAAGGCAGGTCAGGAGGCCCGTAGGCCACACACACACAGAAGGCCGTAGGCCACACACTGTAAGCAGAGCAAGGCAGGTCAGAAGGCCCGTAGGCCACACATGCACAGAAGGCCCGTAGGCCACACACCGTAAGCGGGGCAAGGCAGGTCAGAAGGCCCGTAGGCCTCACATACACAGAAGGCCCGTAGGCCACACACCGTAAGCGGGGCAAGGCAGGTCAGAAGGCCCGTAGGCCAGGTATGAAAAGCAAGGAAGAAGGCCCGAAGGCCGAGCAAGGCAAGACAAGGAAAGGCCCGAAGGCCGCGCAAGGCAAGGAAAGGCCTGAAGGCCGCGCAGGGCAAGGCAAGGAAAGGCCCGAAGGCCGCGCAGGGCAAGGCAAGGAAAGGCCCGAAGGCCGCGCAGGGCAAGGCAAGGAAAGGCCCGAAGGCCGCGCAGGGCAAGGCAGGCTAGAGCAGGGAGCCCAGGTGAGCTCGATGCCGAAGCCCCGAGGGAACTGTCAGGCAGGGTTATAAGGGCAAACCCAGAACATAGAGTGGACAGAGGAGATGGACTGGGCCTGTCAGGAGAGCCAGCACTAGAGGGACCCCTGGTGGTGAGGCGGTTGCACTGCAGCCAAAACTGTAACAATACGATAGAGGTCTACAAAATCATGAAAGGACTTGAACAGGTAAATGTGAATTGGTTACTTACTCTTTTGGATAATACAGGGACTAGGGGGCACTCCATGAAGTTAGCAAGTAGCACATTTAAAACAAATCAGAGAAAATTCTTGTTCACTCAATGCATAAATAAGCTTTGGAATTAATTGCCAGAGGATATGGTTACGGCAGTTAATGTAATTGGGTTTAAAAAAGGTTTGGATAAGTGTTATGATTCTGCTTGCGGCTTCAGCCGCGAGCTGCCTCTCACCTCACACCAGCCGCTGCCAACTTTGCCTTTCCTTCATGGCCCAGAGGCCACTGTCGGTGCTGCTCTCCCCATGGCCCGGAGGCCACCGTCGCCGTTGCTCTTCTCGCAGCTCGGAGGCCACCGTCATCTCCACTTTCTTCACGGCCTGGATGCCGCCGATCACCCCTCTCTCGCAGTGGGAGCACTGCCACCGGTTTCCTCTTCGCGGACTAGATGCCACTGCTGACACCATTGCTGCTGACCTGGCCCTGGCCCTGGCGGCCGCACTTCTCTACTGTATTTAAAGGGCCCGCGGTGGGAAAAGTCCTGCGGCCCTGTTGGATGACATCAGCCCCTCGTCCCCTCTTCAGCCCTATAAAAGGGCTCTTTGCCAGATCCTTGTCATCTTCACAAGGAGCTTTCTGCTCCTGGATGCTTCATTCCTGTCCTTCCATCCAGGAGGCTCCAAGGTCCATCTTCACTCCTTCAAGGTCTTCTGTTCTTCGTGATAGCTACCTTGTCTTCGTCCTGTGTCCCCGATCTCTCGAAGAATCCTGTATCTTAGTCCAGATGTTCCAGTCTCTTCGGTTCCTGTCTCCGGATGTTCCAGTCTCTTCGATTCCTGTCTCCGGATGTTCCAATCTCTTTGGTCCCTGCATCCAGTTGTTCCTGATTCTCCAGTTCCTGGCTCTGGGAGTTCCAGCCTTGTCTCTTCCCACCGGGTCCAGTCTGCAGATGACCATCCTGTGAGTTAAGCCTAAATCTGTATCTTATCTAGTGTCCTGTTCCTGGTCATTATAGCCCTGTTCCAGTTTGATCCTTCTACAAACACTGCCCAGATTCCTCTTTCTTCCTGAGCTTCTGTCCTGTGCTTGCCCCACTCACTGCATGGCACGCTTCCAGTCTCTTCAGGTTGTGTAAGGCACGTAGTGGGACAGTGTGGTCCACGACCAGCCCATGGGGGGCTGTGTAGGGCACCCTGAGGGACAGTGCTTGCCTAAGTCTCCAAGTGCCTATGTTTTGTCCTTGTTCCAGAGTCATCTGTCCTTGACCTCTGTCCGTCCTGTCACACCTGTCATTCCTAGGCGGCAGGTTCAAAAGGGCTATTGAGTGGCCTTAGGGCTACCCCAGAGACCAGCATTGTGTTGCTGGGTCTCTCCCGGTGCATTCAGGTTCGGCAGAGGTCAGAGTGCTCCGAGTCTTCAGCCTGTCCGTCCATGCTCGGATACGCCTCGCCTGCCATGGCGCATGCCCTGGGTTCTCCTCTGGGCTCGTGTTGTGGTCCAAAGGCACACACTTGCCTGAACAAGCGACCGCTCTCCTGTGCTCGCAACAATAAGTTCCTAGAGGAGAAGTCCATAAACTGCTATTAATCAATAAGGAATAGTAGCTTGGGATTTATTTAATGCTTGGGTACTTGCCAGGTACTTGTGACTTGGGTTGGCCACTGTTGTAAACAGGATGCTGGGCTTGATGTACCCTTGGTCTGACCCAGTCTGGCATAATCTTATGTTATGTTATACCAATAAAAAGACTAGTTCAACCCAATTAATAAATAGAACATCAAATAATTGAAAACTCATATAAAAATGTTCCAAACACCCATAAAATATTTCAAAACAGACACATCAAATAATACCCAATAATTAAAACTACTAAGGATTTTAAAAAATTCCCTACTCTTCATTCCTGGAACTTTTAATTTCCAGATTGTCATGGATTAGCAGGCATAGAGGAATAGGAGGTTATTGCACACATATGAACGCACTTTCTCTCATCCACACACATATACACATGCTCTCCCTCATCCACATACACGTGCTCTTACCCACAAACTCGTTTTCCCTCACCCACCCATATTCATATGCTCTCTCTCTCACCCCTACACATAATGTGCTCTTACCCACTCACATACACACATATACACATGCACTCACTCTCACTAACTTCCTCACATACACATACGTATGCACTGTCACTGACTCCCTGACACACACACACACGTGCACGCATTCTCACTGGCTCCCTCACATACATACACAACACACAAGCTTTCATTCATTCTCACACACACACTCACACAAAGGCAGGCGGATGCTGGGTCCACGCCGCTCTCCCTACACTGCCTTTGAGAAGGACATCACTGCCAGCCGCCAACACCCAGGTCGACATCATAAATAAAGGTCCGCTACGTCAAGTCATTGTTGATGAGATAATGGGGCAAACTGAATAGGAGGAGGGCTGGAAAAAGTCTATCATCGGTCTGGGCTTGGTCCAAGGGCCGTAGTTTGCCCACCCCTGCTCTAGACCTCCTTGCAGACCATCTGCTCAACTTCTACAAGTAAAAGGAAGAAGGGTGGTAGTGGTGATGGTGGTGGTGGGTATTAGAAGGCTAGGCTGATTCCAGATGAGGCGTCCCATATGCCAACCCAGCACAACTCCTCTCATGCCTAGCCTTCAGGATCTAGGCACTGAACTGCCACTCAGCCTGCCTTCGTCTCACTGCAGGTGGTGTCTCTGCTCCTTCTTTCTGTCTGGTACAGCTCAGTCTTTTCCACTCCCAGTCTCCTTCCCTCACCCCATTCCTATTAAAGGTCAGACATTAAAGGCAAGAGTCAATTCACATACGCACAAAATCAAACTCCTCAAGGACGACAAAGGTGCCACCTCTGAGTGGAGCACTTTTCGGAATCAGACCATTGCATCAATGACCTTATGATCAGGATAATTATAGGAATATTTTAAACAACCCAGAAACACAAGACTTTTGTAGTTAAAATGATCAGACCTGAGAAAAAAAAGGATTCGACAAAGTTAGGTTTCTTGCCACATTATGAGCAATAACATTTTACTGCCTGTCCCCTTCTGATCACCCATCCATACACCGCCCCTTCCCCTTATCATTGAAATGCCTTTTATGATTCACTTATATTTCCTGGTAATGTCATCTTCGTTCATTCTATACTGGCTTGAGGAAGAGAAATCTAGTCAAAGAAATGCATTTAGTCCAATAAAGATGTGTCACTGTCACCTAATATATATGTTTGTTGTTTTTATGTGTTAACCTTTATTTCTGTCCTTCCTGCTAGTCCATCTGCTCCTCGCAACCTTCTAGATTTTTCAGGTTTTAGGGTGCAATCAGTCTGAATCTTGTTCCCTTCCTCTCTTGAAGCCCCATCCAGGGACACCATGTTTTTCCTTTCTATCTTAATTTCTTTTTTTTTTTCTAAACTTTATTGCCTTGCCTGGCTATTGTGGCAGCTGTCCAGCCAGCTGCCTCTGGTTTTAGGACCTATGTTTGCAGGAGGGTATGTATACCTTGATAGAGAACCGCTATTTTGAATTGTTAATAAAGTAACCCTTTTTGCCACAGAAGCAGCCGGCCCTTCCTCTAATCCTACGCCCCATAACCTTCTGGAATCTGCTGATCAGTGAATGTTAATGAAACTGAACAGAAATTTCAGAAAAAAGTCAACAGACTTGATATGAACTAGTAACCAAATTAAACTAGATCTGACCGGGTTGGAAACCATATGAGGTACCATCGGTCTTGCTCTTGCATTTGTACTTCTTTGTATATGACAACACAAGACAGAGTGATAAAGTATGCCATACCCCATAAGGAATAATTCAGCACTTGGTCAGATATGATCACATGGCAGCGTGGGAAGTTTCACACCACTGAAAATGTCAAATCTGTTTTTCTGAATCCTTTTTTTTTTTTTTTGCTTTGTTTTTTTTTCTTCTTCTCTGATGTACAGCAGACAGCTGCCAGTCCTACATGGGCTGTCTGTGATGGACTGGCTGTGAGAGTATTTAGAAAATCTCACTGTTCAGCCTTGCAACTTTAATACATGTATGTTGGAATCAATGTTACAATTCTTATTTTGTCAGGGGGAGATGGGAAGGTGAGACTCCTACTTTTCTCAATTAATGGAGCTCATGAGGAGGTCTTTGTTGGCAAGAAATTTCCTCTTAAATTTCTACTACATCTCAGATATCAGTAAGCCGGATTTCAGACAGCCTGGTTTTTGGATGGATGCCTGCTGGGCCAAAATAAATAAATAAAAAGATAAAAGAAGGCCAGTTACTGAATGGGTAGGCTGCTGCTTCCTTTGCATTTCAGTGAGTAAATGCATATGTTTACCATTATTATCAGTGTAATTATTAACAACAATAATATTACTAAAACTGCTATATGTTATAATAATAAAAACAGAAAAATGCTTAGAGAACTTGGCTCATGACATCACTTTCCTTTCACTGGAAAAATCCATGCAACTGAAAAATTATACACGTATTATATATATATTATATAAATTCATCTCTCTCCAGTCCTGTCATTATGCCACTTCCTCCTCCCCCAGCTTTTAACAGACGCAGCCTCCAGTGAAATAATCCAAGCTGTGTTCAAGAAGTTGGCAATTGAGCCCAATTAAATGTGGTTTTACTGTATTCTGGCATTTGCATACTGAGTTTGCCAAGAAGTACTTGCTTACAGAAAAAAAAAAAAAAAAGGGTAAAAAAGCCTGTTCTAAGGCAGACGCAGCCTGGCTGGTGCTATGAATCACAGAACTTTAACGGCTAAATAAAGAAGTCAATGACTTTATTTTTTTTATGTCACTCAGTGAAAATAAGAAAGCATTCATTTTTACATCACATATTACTCATCATACGTTCACAATATACAGCTTAAAACACTTTTCTTCATACATTTTTCTATAAGCATTTGATTAACCTTTAACTACAATTGCTTAATCAATAGCATTTTTAAATATAAGAAAAGATTTCAAAGGAATAAAGCCCTTAATTTATTGTAACCACTACTTTTTTATATTGCAAGGGATTTTCTTTTCAATAAATACAAACTTGCTTTTACAGGGCTCTCTATACAACAGGCCTTTCCCTACCCCCAATTCTATTTCAGATGCAGATTCATTCAAAAAAAAGAGACCTGTCCCTTATAGGGAAGGTGTAGGCTAAGAATTGTTATCACCCCTAAGCATCTGTTGTTATAAACTCTCTCTACTCAATTTTTTTTACTTAATTTTTGCATTTGTTTCATTAATTTCTTTTTGTTTAGTTCAGGAAATATACACCCACTTCACCATGCTGTGTGCCATTCTCCAGAACCGTGCCGTAGTTGTGGACATCTGTGCCTCATCAGACTGTAGCAGCTGCACTAATAGGACAAGACTGCCACACTATGATTGCCCAGAAGATGCCTGCTTAATTATTACAAGTTGTTTTTTTTTTTTCATTTTAGCTGGCACTGAAATTATAAATTTACCTAACAAATTGTGCTTCAGTGTAATATATTAGGAATAAATGTACTTATTTAAGGCCAACATAATTCTAGAGAGAGAGTGTGAATATCCTTGGTGCAGAAAGAAGTTAGCTGGGGAGTCCTTGGGGATGATCCTAGTGCTAAGCCATTCGGTGTTTCTGTTCTAATTTTCCCCAGCATAAGATAGTTAAGCTGATAATGATTGTAACTTTTATTTTTATTTTCTCTGGGGAATCATTTGGATTTCATAGAGATAGAAGGACTTGGCTGGTTGTGTAGTTGCAGACAGAGAATGAGCAGTAAATTATCCAGACAGGTAGTGAAAGCAGCAAGTAGCATTTCTCAGTCTCAGAGAGAACAGTGTCAGTGGGGTTTTTTTTTTTCCAGCTTGTTTTATGGGGAAGTACTGCTGTTGTGTGAGCGCAGCTTCAGGACACAATAATCAACGGTGATCTTCTGTCAGATCATGCTGGGTCTTCCACCCGGAAAGTTTTTAAACTTGCTTTCTTTTCACTATTGGGATAAAAGCAGGAAGTGGAGGCTGTGGCTGGACCTGACTGGGTATCTTTTTTTTTATTTAAAAAGAAATAATAAAAAATCACCACTGTGCATAATAGTGAAGAGGTGATTAGCATTGTGCCTGGAGGGATTATCCCAAATAACACCAATCATTCTTGATTTTTTTTTTCTTTCCACTCTGTTCTGGATAAAAATGAGACACACACACACACACACTAAAAATAGTGCCAATTTTCCACATTGTTTTCCCATTTAAAATATATAGAGACACATTTTTGGAACATAGTAAACAAAGAATAGAATTGCAGACTGCAAGGCCCGTCTAGTCTGCTTCTTCCTGCTGAAATTACATTGACCCTACTTCATCTCCAACTTCACTCCTTCTGCCCCACCAACAAGGAGCTAACGTTTGATAAATCTACTCCCTGAGACTGCCAGCAGTTACAGAGGTAGGCAGGCATTTAGTAATTACTTAATCTACTTAACTAACAAACAGGTCGATACAGTAACGTTGAGTTAAAGATTCCCCGTCTGTAACGTGCTGGGAGCACACAATACAGACGAGTAAGGCCATCCAGCGATACAGTCTCCAGTTTCACGCGTCCTTAGCGCTTCCTAAACCCTTTTCTAAACCCTTTCCGCACCCAGCATGTAAATGAACGAAAAAGCTGTATAATGAAGGAATTAGCTATTCCCCTGCGATACTGTAACGGGCGCTGATATTATCTCCTCCGTAACCCGCTGTTCTGCCGCGGCCTTAACCTGCTAGTTTACCGCCTCCCCCTAGTAGGTGTTAGTGTAGTGTAGTGTAGTGTAAAAACATTGCTTACCCGCCCTGGTCCCGTCCGGTCTCCTGCAGCCCCGTCCGGTCCCCTCCTCCCGAAGCAAAAAAAAAAAACAAACGAAAAAGTAGCAAGGCTCGGGCCTGCTACGGTAAGTGTAAAAAGTGTAAAAAGTGTAAAAAACAAAAAACCTGTGTGTTATATAAAAAAAAAAACAATTTTAAATACCTGTCGGAGGGCCGTGGGTCCAGGCGGCCGGTGGGCGGCGGGCAGCCATCAGCGGCATCCGGTAGTCCCTTCTCCCTTCCTCCCGATTTCGCACGGGCATTCATCCAGGCAGAGGGAGTCAACGGCGAACGACCTCCGGCTCCCCCTGCCTGGATGAGCGCCAAAATCGCACGGGCGGGTCGGCAGCGGGGGGGGGGGGGCGGCAGCAGGATCCGGGAGCGTCGGGTAGGCAGCAGCAGCAGGATCCAGGGGCGGCAGCGAGATCCGGGGAGCGAGTAGCGGCAGCGTGTTCGATCGGGCAGGCAGGTAGGTGGCAAAAAAAAGATGGCCGCCTGCACGGGAAAAGCGTGCAATTGGCCGCTGAAGACGTGACGTCACGACGTTTGGCGTCACGGGGTGTGACGTCACGTCTTCAGCGGCCAATTGCAGCTTTCCCCCGTGCAGGCGGCCATCTTTTTTTCCACCTACCTGCCCGATCGAACACGCTGCCGCTACTCGCCCCCCGGATCTCGCTGCCACTGCCGCCCCTGGATCCTGCTGCTGCTGCCCCCCGGACCTTGCTGCTGCCTACCCGCCGCTCCCGGATCCTGCTGCCGCCCCCCCCCCCCCCCCCCCCCCCCCGCTGCCGCCCAGCCCGTGCGATTTTGGCGCTCATCCAGGCAGGGGGAGCCGGAGGTCGTTCGCCGTCGGCTCCCTCTGCCTGGATGAATGCCCGTGCGAAATCGGGAGAAGGGACTACCGGATGCCGCTGATGGCTGCCCGCCGCCCACCGGCCGCCTGGACCCACGGCCCTCCGACAGGTATTTAAAATTTTTTTATTTTTTTTATATAACACACAGGTTTTTTGTTTTTTACACTTTTTTACACTTCCTGGTGCCTGTCATTTCAAATGTCATTTGAAATGACAGGTACCAGCGCACCCAGGTTACTGTATAGGCGCTGTTACAGCGCCTATACAGTAAAATGGGTTGCGCGGGCATAACCCTTCCCTAACGCTTCACAGCCGCGGCATGCATTTGCATGCGATTAGAAGAGAGAATCAGGCGTTAGGTCAGGAGAACTGTGCGTGCGGGGAGGAAGTGTGCGCCTGACACTGCCACACTGTTTTTACCGCGGCCTTACTGTATCGAGCCGAAATACTTTAAAATGTTCCCAGAAGGATGGCATTAGAAGAGGAGGGACTGGCATGGTAAGAGTCAACTTCCAAAACAAGCAATAATTACTGGTAAAATAAGAAGCAGCCGCAGCAGCCACAAAGCAAAAACAATCATATTTTGGGAAAAACAAGGGCTCGTATTTGAAGTTAGTCCTACTGTAATGTTAAAATAAAAACAGCAAATACTTCAGCCAGCCTGGTGGCTCAATTGCAGAAGGAACTGAGTACAATTCCTGACTCAGGTCTTCCAATCCTTGGGATGCAGCAAAGGCAACATTGTTCACAGCCCTGGTGGGGAGCTGCATGAATTGCTAGTTATCATGCACTGGCGACCCACGCGCCCCCCCCCCCCCCCAGTGGCCAGATTTAGGGCCCATGATTGCAGGGTCCTGGAAGGAGGTTTGGAGCATGCACCCTCCACCCACCCTCCTCGCCCAAGGACTGTCACTTCAATGACCGGACTAAAGTCAGGAGGAGATATGATGATTGTAACTCAGCTACGGAACTCTGGTTAGACTCAACCAAGAAAATAGCCAATGAAATAAACCCCATCAAAACAATAACTATCAAAGAAACAAAACAAAATAACCACTGGCATAATGCAAAAATAAAAGATGCAAAAAGAAAGCTCAGAAAATTTGAAAAAAAACTGGAGAAAACACAAAACAATTGAAAACCTAACCAAATTCAGGAAACATCTAGTCTCCTACAAACAACTGATCCTTAATACTAAAAAAGAATAAAATAGAAAAGTTTGCCAATAACCTAAGAACCTTATTCTCCATAGTAACAAATCTCACAAATGACAAACAAGAATCACCTCAAAGTCTTCTGAATCAAAATGCAATGAATTAGCTAAAATTTTTAGTGACAAAATATTAAACCAACCTTCAAATTGGCTACAGCAGCCATGACATGTCCTCTGTGACCTCATCAAAGCATATTCCTACTGGTGTCCTCCCCCCAGGACTCAACCTTGTCTGCTGTCCTGTTTAACATCTACCATACTCCATAGAAGCATAGAAATGATGGCAGACAAGGATCAAACAGTCCATCCAGTCTGCCCTCCAAGCTTATGGTAGTATCTGGGAAACTGATAAGTATTGGGGTGACTTGTAGGGCCCTTGTTAGTTGCTTCTTGCCGTTGAAGCAGAGAGCAATGTTAGAGTTGCATCAAAAGGATCAGGCTTATTGGTTAAGTGTAGTAACCACCTCATCAGCAAGTTATTATCCCCATTCACTCTATTCTTCATTTCCATCCTCTAGCCTTTAGGGATCCACAGTGTTTATCTCATGCCCATTTGAAATCTTTCACTGTTTTTGTCTTCATATTCCTCCAGAAGGGCATTACAGGCATCCATCACCCTCTCCATGAAGAAATATTTCCTGACGTGCTTTGGAGTCATCCTGCCTGGAGTTTCAATTTGTGACCCCTAATTCTACTGATTTCTTTTTAACAGAAAATGTTTGTCGATTGTACATCATTAAAACATTTCAGGTATCTGAAGGTCTGTATCATAGCTCCCCTGTATCTCCTCTCCTCCAGGGTATACATATTTAGGTCTTTAGCCTCTCCTCATAAGTCATTTGATGGAGAACCCCCACCATTTTGGTCACCCTTCTCTGGACCTCCTCCATCCTGTCTCCAGTACTCCAGATGAGGCCTCACCAAGAACTTGTACAAGGGAATCATCATCTTTTTCTTACTGGTTATTCCTCTCTCGATGCAGCCCAACATTCTTCTGGCTTTAGCTATTAACTTGCTCCCCTGTCTTCAGATCGCTAGCCACTATCACCCCAAGGTCCTCCTCTTACTCCATGCACAACAGCCCTTCACCCCCCATCACATACAGCTCTTTTGGATTACCGCACCTCAGATACATGACTCTGCTCTTCATGGCATTGAATCCCAGTTGCCATATCTTCGACCACTGTTCAAGCTTCCTTAAATCACTTCTCATTCTCTCTACTTCTTCCCACGTGTCTACTCTGGTGCAGATCTTAGTATCATCTACAAATAGGCAAACTTTACCTTCTATCCCTTCCACAATGTCACTCACAAAGATATTGAACAGAACCAGTCCTAACACTGATTCTTGTGGCATACCACTTAACACTGTTCTCTCTTCAGCGTAGGTTCCATTTAACATTACATGCTGTCTTCCATCCATCAACCAGTTTGTAATCTATGCCACCACCTTGGTGCTCACTCCCAAGCTTCTAATTTTATTCACAAGTCTCATATGTGGGACCATATCAAAAGCTTTGCTGAAATCCAAGTAGATCACATTGAGCGCTCTTCCTTGATCCAATGCTTTAGTCACCCAATAAAAAAACTCCACTGTTAACTCCTTGCTGGGCTAGAGGTTTATTATAAGTTATATGGAGATGACATCCAGTTTTTTGTACAAGTATCTTCTGCACGGTCTACTACCTTTGGGCTTATTTCTATTTATCTACCATTAAGCAGTGGCTACACTGTAACAAATTTACCCTTACTGTTATAAAAACAGAGGTCATCATGTTCAGTAGATTTCCTCCAACAGATGTGCGCTGCAATTAAGTTTGAGGATCATATACCACCAATATTCAGCCAGATTTGGGATCTTGGAATAATCCTTGATTCTGATCTCTCTATGCGCTCTCATATCAAATCAGTTGTAAGAACATACTCAGCCAAATTACATGTGCGCTGTTGATTAAAACCCTTGCTTGATCCATATGGTTTTCATACAGTACTTCAAGTGCTTGTCCTGACTGATATTGACTCACCTTGCATGTGTCTCAGTTTGCTGTTAGAGCCCTTCAAATAGTCCAGAACCCTGCTGCTTGCATACTAACTGAAGGCTCACGTTACCTCTGTCCTCTGCTTCCTCTACTGGGTTTCTGTACAAGGGAGGGTTAAATTTAAGCTCATTATGCTCATTCACAAACTGTTAAATAATACCCTTTCCTCATGCGTCATAATGGTTCTCCAGTTCTACAATCTTATATGCACACTGAGGTCCGCCCATTGCGGTTTACTGGAGGCATCCTTGCTTCGATGGGCCTGCCTGGTTAAAACCCACAACCGGGCAGTTTCCATTGCTGGTCCCCTTTGTTGAAATACCTTGCCCAAACAGCTATGATCCATGACTGAAATCCAAACATTCAAGAAGGTACTAAAAAAATTCTGTTTCAATGTGCCTTTGAAACTGATCATTAGGCCCTAGAAGCATGATTCACTGTCCTCAGGCACTTTTAGTAACCTTTCATATATATATTCCCCACTGCAAACACTGAAGCATGCAATCTACAAATCTTTTAAAATAAGTAAATAAAGAATATATATTCTCATGTTGGCTGTAGAGTGTAGTGTCTTAGAAACAACTGTGGATAGCACAGGCTATTGGCAAAAGAAGATCAAAATCAGTCTTCTATGGTGCTGTGACAAAACTAGTTTTCTTTGATCTAGGGAACATTTGTTTTGTCTTTAAAAAAAACAAAAACCTGCTTAGTTGCACTAGCAAAAGGAGTATTAACCTCCACAGCTGTTTCTGCGTTTCACTGTCTTGCTTAGGAGCACACATACATGCCAGGGTTTATTGTCTTCCTGTATGCACAACTGTCTCATAATAGCGACATAGCTAAACCCACCCCCAAAAAAACAACACTGCACCTAGCATAGCAGTATTGCACAACCAGTGCTCTACCATGCTGTTACAAATCTACTTATTCACTCCAAAACCTTTGCTCATTGAAAGCCACCATTGAGGCTCTGTTGGGATTTCTCCATTGGTAAGGGGCTGTCATATTTTAATCTCTGAGCTTTGATTTGAAAGTGGTTTTATTATTTTTGCAATTGGTTTGGAATCCCACCCTTTATGTTCAATTGCTTTGCCTTAGTTACTCGCCCAGTCCATCCACCTATTCACTCCACTAGTGCTCTGCCTCGCTGTTATCTATCGACCTTCTGATAAATACCCCTCCTCCTCTCTCACTTTGCTCTGTGTGAGTCAGTGTGACAATGTACTAATTCTCATGTGTGCAACTCCTGCCCTAAATAGAACTTACTTATTCTCTTGGTGTACGTAGTTGCTCCGCAAGCATGATCAGTTCAGGTACTATACTTTGTGGGGGAAAAAGTCACTTGCCTGGACATCTGTCTGTATATACAAACACTATAACATTAAAAGCCATGACCCACTAGTGATCTATTTCAATAAATGCCATCAGGTCACTGGCATCAAGAGGTAAATGAGGCAATGAGAGAGGCAGAGGAAAAGCTCTAGCTCCAGAGAGACCTGGGGCCACCTCAAGTAGTAAGAGTGAGGATAGGAGGCAGCAGGTGACCTCCAACCAAGTTCAGAGTAGAGAGGCAGGATTGACTGAAGAGGTGGAACAGTTGCCACCTACTCCTATCTCTACTGTTAGTATGGTGCAGGGTCAGACGTAGTGGGCTTTTACAGCAGGGTCAGACACAGTTCAGGGATGTGCAGGGTCAGACATAGTGGACATTTACAGCAGGGTCAGATATAGTGCAGGGACGTGCAGGGTCAGACATAGTGGGCGTTTACAGCATTGGTGAGTGTACATTTTGCAGGGTTTCTTGCCACCTTTGGTGGGAGCCTTGTACGCTCAAGTTGTGTGATGGTCTCTGACTGGATTTGAGGACTGTGTTTTTTTGAAAGCGTTTGTGATTTCAAGTTTACTTAGGGGATGGCCTCTGCTATTACTGGCATCAGTTGCATGGGATCTTCTTGGTGTTTGGGTATTTGCCAGGTTCTTGTGGCCTGGTTTGGCCTCTGTTGGAAACAGGATGCTGGGCTTGATGGACCCTTGGTCTGACCCAGCATGGCAATTTCTTATGTTCTTAAACTAGCATTAAGGGGGAGTGGGGGGAGCTATTAGGCAAAACGAGCCTGTGAATCCACATTGTTGACAGCTGGGAGCAGAGGTGGTAGAAAGGACTATCGTAGAAGAAATCCAAGAGACACCACAACTTAGGCTGAATTCAATAGACAAAACTGAACAAACTCATTGCAAATAATTATAGAAAAAGGGTTTTTTGGAAGATGGCTTATAGAGATAGATATAAAGAAATATATTCTAGCCTTTCAAAAATAACCATCCAACTTTAAAAACTCCAAAAACGTAGATAGGAAAATTTCAGAACTCCAACAGACATCCAGATAGAAATTTACTGGGCTTTTTATCATTGGTTATTAAAAAAAAACAAACAAAAAAAACCCCTTCAAAACGTATTAAAATATTTTTCTAAATTTTTAGTGTTTTTAAATTTGGACGGCTTCCTCTGCCGAATTTCCATATGAGTGGTAGATGGACGGAGTGCACACCTACACCAAACCAATGGCTACACATTTTGGCCACAGCGCTTTGCTAAAGAGTTGCCAGGTACCATTCTTGCTGCTGCCCTGCAATGCTCCTGCTTATAGCGGGGTGTTTCTCTCCTAGCTTAAAAAAAAAAACCCCAAACAAAAAACCTTCCCTCACCTGCCCCTCCCTGGCTGTCTTGGATTTTGAAACATTGCTGCTACTGCCTGAACTGCTTTTCATCCCCTACTTGTCTTTTGATTCAGGACCTTGCTGTTTTGACGGCCTGCTCCTGCTTCCCTGCCTTTTTCTAGCATCGGGCAGCACCTTGATCCTTCCCTCTGTACCTGGTGTTTCGGAGGCCAAGCCTTTTGTTCTCTTACCCTTCACCTCATTCTTATGAGGAGCTGATGCCAGGGTACTTGCTGCCATTTCCTCGCTTTATGCTTTGGAGGAGTCGTGCCACTTATCTCTACACCCTCCGACTTAATATCATAGCAATATTAAGTTGGAGGCCCCAAAGATATATTTAAAAAAAAAAGCTGCCTGCAGCCCACAGGTTGGAAAACGGTCGCTCAATTTTGCTGGCGTCCGTTTTCTGAACCCGTGGCTGTCAGTGGGTTCGACAACCAAACGCCGGTAAAATTAAACGTAGGCTGTCAAACCCACTGACAGCCGCCGCTTCTGTCAAAAGGAGGCGCTAGGGACACGCTAGTGTCCCTAGCGCCTCCTTTTTACCGCAGGCCCTAAATTTGCATACCTGGGATTCCCGAATCGCATGCCTGGGAGAGTGGCCTGGGTGTGCGTTGGGAGAGCGGGCGCTCGCCGGCTCTCCCACGAAGTTTTCTGTATCGGCCCGATTGTTAGTGCTGCTTTGCTCCTGTCACAGTGCCTTGGGCTGTTCTGCCACTGGTGGTGCCACTTTTCCCCCACTCTTGCTCTCTGGAGTGCTGTTCATGCCCACCTCCATGTTTCATTAAAATTGGATAGAAAACACCAATGTTAAGAGCCCAAAATAGGCTGCATTGCTTTCGCCCTCAACTTTAATGGAGACAAATGACGTAAAGTAATAAAATAAACAAATGAACTTTGAAACAAACAAAAATGGCAACCAAAGAATGAACCAAACCTTTTTTCTGTGCACATCCCTAGAATTATTATTATTATTTTTAGATTTGCCTTCCTTTCAGTGGCAGGGAGAATGGAAGAACTACAAAATAATTTATGGTAAAAAAAAAAAAAAAAAAGTGCTTTAAGTCAAGTCCAGGAATCTGTGTGATCAAAACCCAGTCCTAGTCTCCAACCAGCCCGCACCAGTGAGGGGCAATCGATGTGGTTTTTGTGCACCATGATAAGGACAAGCAACTTCACATCAGCATTGTTCGCTAATGAAAAAGAGCAAGTGTCATCGTTTAAACAATCGCACATGTTGAACAATTACACTGGAGGTTATTTGACTCTCTTCCAACTATAGATGCACTTCAATCATGTTTAATTGCTCTACACCGAGCAGGGCTGCAATCTTGCTGTCAGTTTTGATTAAAATATTTTTCTCAGCTAGACGTTTACCTTACATAGTATGCAGATATAATTACATCATTCTTTCCCTTCAGCTTCATATAAACTGCACTTGGATTATCTACACGTAAAACATTAACAAGAGAATTACAAATTCACTTACCACTGAATCCACAAAACAAACCTGTAGGAGGTAATTTTCAAAGGACTGATGCATGTAAATGTAACATACTATTATAGCAATTTTCAAAAGCCATTTACGTGCATAAAGTGCACTTACACTTGTATAACCTATGGACAATTCAAAAGCCATGGGTAAAGTATTCTAAAACCATGAGCCCCGCAAATTCAGATTTATCCAGCTAAGTAGTGGCACTTAGCTGGAAGAGTCTGAAAAGCACTATTTGCTCTTCTCAGCAGCACTTTTTGGACTTATTGGGGTATGTAAGATAGTGTAAAATCCAATTTTATGTAAATCCCCTATATTGTATTCAGTTTTGTACAGAGGGCACCCAAATTATTGTTTTGTCCCAGGACCTTCCTCCTGCTCCTCTGAGGCTTCCAGTTCAATTGAAACCAGCCCTTCCTGGGACTACACCACAATGAACCTTCATTCTCAGTTTTCTAGGGATTTGTTCCTGCATTCAACCTATTCTATCTAGACCAGCCATCATAGCGATAGCCTCCTAGCTGAGAGGCATAGACCATGGGCCCCTTGAGAATCTAACCCAACTGCACCCTTGAGCTAATAATCATTAGGTGCACAGTGGCTGGGACTCTCTGCTCAGAGAATGAGACGTGAGGCTTGAAAACTGAGCCCAGGTCTCCTGGGAATGCAGGATTTCAGAATACTGTCAAAGATGGCAGTACTTTAAAACACTTCACGTGACCATTGCTACAAAATAAATTTATCACAACTCACTATAGCAAAACCCCAATTATGGGGCATGCATGGGGAATAGTCCATGCCAGTTAGTTGAATGTGCTGGTTTTTCTGACAACTTTTCACTCAAGCACTTCTCATGAAAGAAAAACTAAGCCCATATTTTTGGCAAATATATATATAGTATTTATTGAAATCCAACAATTAATAGTACACTCACTCATTGTGCACCCCCCCAAGCATACCATTGTATTGTTTCAGCATCAATATCAATATCTGATGATGATAGTGCTGAAATGCCTTGACCCTTGACACAAGCTTGAGAAATTTTCTGAAGCAACTTGCATTCAGCTACAGCTACTGTCATTCTCTCTTTTAGCCCCACACCTCATGGGTGACCTCACTCCTAATGCCGGTGCCATCCTGCATAAAAGGATCCGGAGGCAACGAGCCATACCCTTTGTGCTCCCCTGCGTGCCTATATTCAAGTAGATCTAAACTGGGGTAGTAGTAAGTTAGTTGCTTGGGGCTCTCGTTTCCTTTTTGATGGGGGGGGGGGGGGGGGGGGATTATGTCCATGCAAGCTCGGTGGGAGTTACGGTAACTAACAATGTGCTTACAGACTTCAGCCTCAGGAGGAGGGGGGGGGGGGGGGGTCGGGGACACTACATTTCTACCTCAGAGGATCAATGCTGCTGTGCATGGCCCCTAACAGGGAATATGTCTGGGTTAGCTAGAACTCAACAGCGACTGGCCAGTCCGATTTTACCAAGGGGAAAACAATCTTATCCTAATCCATTGCTCCTCTTTACTACCTTTCCCGGTGATTTATAGGAAAAGTAGATATGCTTGTACAAATGATAAGACTATAGGACACCGGGGGGGGGGGGGGGGGGGGGGGGGGGAGTGGGATAGCTAGTTTATTGGTAGTAGAAAGGTTACCATGGAGACTACAATTTAAACATCTCTTGCTGATTGCCAAATCAGTGAACAACTAGTATGTTATTTCATCAGATTTTATATGACACTCCAAGCCACATTAGCAGGTGAATTTTCAAACACTGCGCTTGTAAAAACTAGCACTTGCCCATATGAAATAGCATATACGTGAGTATAAGCTATTTTTAAAACCCCCACATGAACGTGTCAATCAGAGTTAGCGAGTAAATTTGCAGGTGTAAAAAAAAAAAAAAAAAAAAAGGGGCAGGCCAGAGGCTTTCTGGGGAGGAGTCAACATGTAAGTGCGTAAGTTGCTATTTTACAACCTGCCAAAGTGACGCGCATAAGTCTTTTACTTGTGTATATTTATCTGGTGTAAGTGATCATAATCATATTAACATGGGGAAGAAAGACATTGCGCTCAGGAACTGCCCTGTACCCCCCCAATAAATACTCAACATCCTGTTGGCTTTAAAGTAGGCCACAGTTTAATAATCAACTAACCCGAGCCCTTACAGCAGCTTTAACAATGAATACCCCTCCCCCAAAAGCCCTCCTCCCCCCACCCTTTCCTTGACTTCCACCACCTTAAGCCCCAATGGTGGAGTTACCCTCCCCCTTTTCCACCTGCTCCGCCTCGTACCAGCAAGAGCGAGCTCTACCGTGACCCTTAGCCCCACAGTTCTCCTGTCCTCCCGAGTAGCAGCCCCCCCCCTCCCCCAACTACACAGGGCACTCCCCCTCCTCCAACCAACCAACTCCCCCACCCCATCATTACAACATAACAATGTGCTCGGGTTTACCATCACAAACAAGCCGGGTATCGGCTTGTTCCCCCACTGCGGCCCTTAATGCCTGCTACCTATCTCCTTCTCTAAGCCCTCCTGTAGCGCTTTATTGAAGAGATCCATCCCTAGCTCTGAGAGATGGACTCCGTCCCTGATAAATAAGCCTGCTTCCACTTGCCATGCCCATGGCTGTCTTACCCAAAAACCTCCCTCCCAAACCATCCACTTCCCCATCTATCTGTTTAGTTTCTTGACACCTGTGTTCCAGATTGTGTCCTCTTTGTTCTTCAAGCAGACAATAATGTCTGACCACCCTATCTTCACCTGTGGCCACCGGACCATGATCTGCGCCAAGTCCTTTATGCAGGTCAACAGGGTTAGACACGTTTTGGATCCTACATCATTGCCCCCTAAGTGAATCAAAAGAATATCTGGGATACCCCACATTTCAATCCTTTCAGTGAGAAAAGGCAGCAGCCCGTCCCACTGCATGCCTCGTCGGCTAAACCAGGCCAACTGCCATCCCAATCGCTCCAGTTCCAAGTCCTCCCCATATGGACATTTCAAGGCTCTTCTTTGGGCTCTTTGTATAAATGCATGGCCCATGATCCACGCACATCAGTTCCCGCACCACCACCCCAAACATTCTGAAATGAAAAACAATACGCGTTAGTGAAATCATTCCTTTTTACCCCCTCCACCCATCCCCCAATTCAGTCTCCCTCCCCCATTCGAATGTATTCTCAAAATGCCCTGGATTTCCATCTTCCGATGTTTTTAATTCCTTCATCAAGCAGCTCGGCTTCCGCCACTGATGTCGCCGCCCCAATCCTGAAGGAAATTTAAGCTGTACCGTTGAGCATCCCTGCCGTCCAAACTAACAGTTTCTGGACAGAAACTCTACATAACACCTGCGCGAACTGGTATGTGGTCAGCGCCAAACCATCTGCCTGTACCAGGAAAGAACCATTGACAGCCGGCCGTATCCGTGAATATAACTATGCTGTGTTTACCAGGCAGACCACTGCGTCCACAGCTGGTAAAAATGTGATAAAAATACCTTTCCCTAACTGATCCGTTTTTGATTTTGGAAGGAACAGAGTTACCTACTGCTCTTTAATCCAAATGCAATGCTGCATAATTCTTTTATCTCTTGTACTCCTACTGGACTGAGCTATTAGCTCGCCGACTCTCACGGCTCCAAAGAAGGCCCATGAAAAAGCCACTCGATATAGCACAACTTCAAACCCCGACCAGCAGACCTGCGTTAACAGTACTGCAAACCGCTTTAAGTCATAATATCTGATGGGCAGCCTGTGATCACTATGTCTGCCTACTCTTTTTTGCCAGCCCCCCAACACCTTCTGCAACCGAAAACTGTGGGTGGGGTATCCCCATCCCTTCAAATTTTGAAAAAATGTGAAACCCGCCAATTGCGCCCTAATGATGGCGACTGAATAACCAGCTTGCTTTGCCCACAGCACAAAACCCACCAACCAGTGTTCCAGCACTGCTCCCCCGGCCCACCCCCAATACTGCAGATAGTTCACTAAAGCTGCATTTCCTTTTAGGTACGTCTTCCATGTGCTTGGGGCAACTGAGTCCCTTATCGCCCATTCGTCTGCGCAATTTCTGTCCAGAAACTGATCACCTTCCGTCCTGCGACTGGAAACCCTGCAATCTTGCATAAAGAAATCATCAGATGCCTACCTCCTTGCTAGAATTAAAATAGACAAAAAAAAAAATATCTCCCTGTACCTCTGTTGTCCCCCCTTTCCCCATCCCATCCCGTATCCCTGATGCCGTACTAAGGTTTCGTACTCTTCATTATTGGTTTGGCAGTAACCTGTGAGCATTTTGAGCTAGGGTGTGCGCCGTTACACGCTGTGCAAGCATGCCTAAACTTACACTCGGGAAACAGGCAAGTGGCCCTATTGAATCTCCAGCAAACATCGCTGTTTGCCGTGCCCACCTTTGAATCTCGAACCATCTGGCTACCACTCCCAGTCCTACTTGCCATCCCTCCTGTTAGTCCCACTGGTCCTCCTGATGCCCCAACCCCTAACTTTCCTTGCCTGGCACCTTTGTTAGTCATCTGTGTGAGCCAAAGGTTAATGTCCTGCATAGCCTAGGACATAAATCTATTACCTGCCATCTTTTCCTGGAATCGTTCATCATAATTGAGCCAAGCCCAACCTTCATCGTCCCTGAATGCTCCCAAAATGCTATCACAGTAGGCTAGTAAAGCACCATGCGGTTCCGGCCTGTAATGCCCTACTACACTAGCTAAACGAAGGAAGCATCTCACCCCGTTTAGGATGTTCTTAGGTACTTTTGCCCCTGGCTCCCTCTCGCTCTTGCGGCCCTGTGTTGCCTCTTACCACCCCCCTCCTACCATCCAGTAGCTGAAAAATGTTAACGTATCTACACCGCTTGATTCTGTTACATTTTTTCCTGGCACCCCTTCCCACAATTCCGTTAGGGATGCCAAAGCTGGGTGACCTATGTCTTGATCTGGCCCTTAGCCACTCGCTCTCTCCAACCTGGCTTTGGTACTGGAGTCCGTAGAGGACTCAGTCGAGGAACTGCTATCAGGGGAACTTGATGAAGTATCGCGCTTGCGCTTAGCTTTGCCTTTCTTCATTTTCATCAACTCTTTACCTTTATCCGCTCCGAGAATCCTGTTCCTGGCAGCTTCCCCTCCAGCTCTTTTTTGTCAACCTGGCAGCAGCTTTTCAATTTCAGTGTATCCCGTTTGCCTCCCCCGTCACTCATCACCTCTTGACGTACCAGGATACTCTCCTTCCATGGAACCTGAAACAAAGAGACTGGCTGCAGTGTCCGTTCCTGAGACCCTTTGCTGCCCTTCCCCATACTGTCCTGAACTCTGTCTTCTTTCACCTTCCAGTACCCCATAAAATTCTCTGCCCGCTGTTTCTATTCACTTCCAGCCTCTGCCCCACTGCCATGGAAGTCCCTCTTCCACCCGTAGCCCATGCCTGCAATCCCCAAAACCCCAAGCTCCTGCAAAGTGACTGGTGGGCTGAACCTGAATGCTCTGCCCCCTTCCCTTTCCCTCTGCATGCGTCCAAACTCACCGCACACATGTTCTATCTCAGCTCCCGGGCGGGCGTCTCCGCTGCTGTATATCTTCTCCGCTCCTTCCCTGCCACTACTCCGTCCTCATCCTTCGGGTCTCAGTGCTCCCGTAGCCTCCCTGCTGTTGCTCTCTCCTCCCTCTGCTGATGCTGGCAATACATCTCGCTGGTGCTCCGGTTCCACGCTGCTCCTCCAACCTCGACAGTCTTAGCATCCCTTGACCATTGAGTCTCCTCCAGCTGCTTTTCATGGGACCGATCACTGGGCCCTGTCGATCCCGTGCTTCCCCCTGTCCCACTAGGCCCGGGAATCGCTGAATCTGGCCCTGCCGGCGGCTCACTTTCCGACTCAGAGGCATGAATAGACAGGTCTAGGGAAAGGACTGCCCTATCGTCTGGCACCTGGGTGGTATCCAGACCCTCCCCCATACCGGCTTCAGGGCCGCTTTCCCCTGAACTAGCCGCATACCTTACTTCTTTCGACGCTCCGGGTGTGGGAGGGGGCGGGCTGTCTCTGACCCCCATTGGCCTAACAAGTCGCACCGCCACCGCGCCCTGTTTCTGAATTGCTCTCCTGGTGGTTCGAGACCTACTCCCTCTGTCACCGCTCTTCTTCATGGTTGCCGCCACAAAATTTTATATAAAAATAAACCCTTGTTTTGCCGGCTCTTGAGGACACAAAATTTGAGTGCTCCTTTCTCCCTTCTCTCTGCAACTGCTGCCTGTCTGCCCTGACATCATGTAACTGCACCAAAGCTTCGTATTTGAATTTCTTGCGGCTTCCTGCTCCCCCCCCCCTCCCTATCTCGCTCTTCCCGCCTTGCCTACCTAACCTTCCCCTCCCCCGTTCCCTCTAACAGGCATTCCTTCGCGCACTTTTCCCGTGTTACAGCCACCGTGCTGTAAACTCAGCATGGCTTGCTTTTATTTAAGACTTTTTATATACAGTCTTTAGCAAATAAATTTGAACATAAACGGTTTACAGCATTGAGCATAAAATAATAAATACTAAACTTTCATAAAGTGAAAGTAAAATAGAATAATAAAAGTATGAATAAAGTTGCATATCAATATTGCTAATATCCTTGTGCAAAAAGATATTAAAATAAAATTAACTTTAAGTTTAATAAACTTGAAAGATTGAAAAAAATAGAAAGAATAAAAATCATAGCAGGTACAACATAGTAAATAAAGGGAAAACTGCCTAGTTTTTTATTCAATGGTTCTAAACGCTTCTCTAAAGAGGTATGTTTTTAATGATTTTTTTAAATCCTTATGTTTGGAAGGGCATTCCATTGTATATTAAAAGTGAAAATAAGGAACTTTAGGTTGAAGAACCAGAAGGCTCTTCCTGACTTATAGTTGGACTGGGAAACCGCAACCTGGTAGACTAATTGGTAAAAACTTGTAGAGATGTGCATTGTTCTTTAAGTTCATTGCGGGCTTCATTTTCAGGCCCCCGCGGAAAACTTTGGTTTTCCTGCGGTTCGGGTTAGTGCGCATTAATGTTTTAAAGTTAGCACGCACTAACTCCTGTTAGTGCTCGCTAACCCGAAATACAAATTTTTCTGAAATTTCAGAAATATTTTTTTTAGGCATCGTAGCCCTCGAACCATGCCGAATTAGACAATTTCATTGAAATTGGCAAAAACTAATGCACATCTCTAAAAACTGGTTATTTCATTGCTGTTCATATATTAGAAAATCCCCTGAGATATGCATGTAAAAGCCGACTTACTGGGGCATAAATGTCTAAATTGGAAGTACAAATACACATTTATATCCTTTCTGCCCACTTATTCAGCTGAGCAACACCCTTACCACTACTTAAAACTTTTTTAAGACTGATCCTGCTATCTACATACCCAGATAAGTCCTAAAAGCACTGCTTAGAACAGGTAGAGCTTTTCAGACTTATCCAGCTAAGTGCCACTACTTAGCTGGATAAATCTGAACTTGTGTGGGGGTCATGGTTTTTACATATGTGAGCATTTGTGCATGCATATGTACTTGTATTTTATAATCTGCACATATCTTATCTATGCAGGTTATAAAATACAATAGCAACTTTGCGTGTGCCTATATACACATGTAAATGGACGCATGCGAACAGTTTTGAAAGTTATCCTCTTACCTTTTATTACTGAACTTTTATCTGCAACATGTTGAGCTGGTGATTTTCAATCAAATGCTTCCCTTAAGACAGCGGGGGCCACAGGCTTAGTCCTCGAGGGATACAACCTAGTCAGGTTTTAAGGAATGCCACAATAAATAGGCATAAGATCTGTTTGCATGCATTGCCTACACTGACAAATACTCACTGTGGAAATTCTGAAAATCCGATTGGGCAGCCCTCGAGGACCAAAATTGGGGCCCCATTGCCTTAAGTTACACAAGTTGTTGCTCTTCAAGGGAGGGTAAAATAGGAGCAACTTTGCTCTATCAAAATGTTATGACAGGTAGTGGTTATTAAGTTAGGGGGAAAGGCTGATGTGCACGGAGCAGGAGAGGGACCTTGGGGTGATAGTGTCTAATGATGTGTCTAATGATGTGAAGACAGCGAAACAATGTGACAAGGCGATAGCAAAAGCCAGAAGAATGCTGGGCTGCCTAGAGAGAGGAATATCGAGTAAGAAAAGGGAAGTGATTATTCCCTTGTACAGGTCCTTGGTGAGGCCTCACCTGGAGTACTGTGTTCAGTTCTGGAGACCGTATCTACAAAAAGACAAAGACAAGATGGAAGTGGTACAGAGAAGGGCGACCAGGAAGGTGGAGGATCTTCATCGGATGACGTACGAGGAGAGATTGAAGAATCTAAATATGTACACCCTGGAGGAAAGGAGGAGCAGAGGTGATATGATACAGACTTTCAGATACTTGAAAGGTTTTAATGATCCAAAAACGACAAACCTTTTCTGTAGGAAAAAAATCAGCAGAACCAGGGGTCACGATTTGAGGCTCCAGGGAGGAAGATTCAGAACCAATGTCAGGAAGTATTTCTTCACGGAGAGGGTGGTGGATGCCTGGAATGCCCTTCCGGAGGAAGTGGTCAAGACCAGAACTGTGAAAGACTTCAAAGGGACGTGGGATAAACACTGTGGATCCATAAAGACAAGAGGCCGCCAATGAAGAGTGGGTGACTCACCAGAATGATGGCTACTGCCTGGACACAATACCCTTATTCAATAAACATACACATGCTTACTGTGACTCCAACATCGCTCTAAGCTTCAACAGCAAGAGGAAATGGAAAAAAGGATTTGCACTCACAAAGAGGGGAGTAGCTGGCTTGTTACGGCAGTTACTACCCCAAACCAAATATGCCTGATACTTCACTTTCAATGCATATACAGCATAGCTCTCTGCTTCAACGGCAGGGGAGAAGAATAACTGATACTTCACACATCCAGCAGAGCTCTCTGCTTCAACGGCAAGGGAGAAGAAAAAAGGGTTCGCACTCACAAAGCGGGGAGTAGCTGGCTTGTTACGGCGGTTACTACCCCAAACCAAATGTGCCTGATACTTCACTTTCCATGCATATCCAGCATGGCTCTCTACTTCAACTGCATGGGAGAAAGACTGATACATCACGCATTTCCAGCATAAGCTCTCTGCTTCAACAGCAGGGGAAAAAACAAAACAAAACTGATGCTTCACGCATATCCTGCATAGCTTCAACAACAGGGGTGAAGAAAAAAAGGATTTGAAATCACAAAACGGGGAGTAGCTGGCTTGTTACGGCGGTTACTACCCCAAACCAAATGTGCCTGATACTTCACTTTCAATGCATATCCAGCATGGCTCTCTGCTTCAACGGCAGGGGAGAAAAAAAACTGATACTTCAAGCATATCCAGCATAGCTCTCTGCTTCAATGGCAGGGGAGAAAAAAACTGATACTTCACGCATATCCAGCATAGCTCCCTGCTTCAACGGCAGGGGAGAAGAAAAAAAACAACCAACAAGGGCTGTACAACATAGTCTAGGTAAAACAAATAAGCATGGGTGTAGCTTGCTTATTGCGGCGGTTACTACCCCTACTACCCCTAACTAATCAAGCTAGATATTTCACTTGGATGCAGCTCCATCACTGCTCTCTACATTAATGGTGGGGGTGGAAGGGGAATAGAACAAAGAACTAAGAGAAACAGATAAGTATGAGAGAAAAAATGTGTGAAGCTTGCTGGGCAGACTGGATGGGCCATTCGGTCTTCTTCTGCCGTCATTTCTATATTTCTATGTTTCATTATATAGTGGGCTCAGTGTGCCTTTTACTAGGGGGTAGAGAAGGAGTTGGAATTCAGGTATTTTATTCTTCTACCAAGTTCCCGCACATTCAACAAACCCAGCAGAGGAACCTTTCAATTTCATTTCAGAAGTCTCCCTATGGTTCAAAGCTCATTTTAAGTGATTTTAATAGCCCTTATCAGTCAGATTCTCATACTTTGTGTAATAGTTGAGAAGAGATCTGTTCTTTGTTTGATTTTATTTATATGGCGCACCATCCTTAGTTCTGGATAGCTAACAGATAAAACATTCATAAGAATTCAGACATCACATTACATAACAATCTTCTACCACAAATAAATCTGCTTGCAGTCATTCAGCCTCACACAGATGGTAGATTTTACAACACATCAAGCAGGCAACATGCTAGATCTGATATTTGTCTGTTATACTGAAGGGAAAAGATTTCAGGTGGGAGGGGATTTGTGTCATAGTCAAGCCATTATGTAAACCACTTCTAGGTCTGGGTTCAGGGATATTCAAAGAAAAGATCATGTAAGAAGAAAGTAATAGGGTCAATATTCAGCAGCATTTAGCCTAGGCAACAGGGTCAGGCCCTGGCCTTGATGATGGGACCTGACCTTGGGTCAGGCCCCATTGTCAGGTCTGGGACTTGGCTAAAGGACCTAGCCTCAACCCAGACCCTCTGCATCAGGCCTGGGCCTCTGATGGGTCCCTGGTGTCTAATCTGGTTCTTAGCGATGGGACCTGGCCTCGGACCTAGGCCCTAGTCCTCAGCCATCGGACCCAGCCTTGTGCTAGGCCCTGAGCCCGAGGCCTAGGCCTGACACCAATTCAGATGAATCGGATGGTCTCTCTCTTTAGCAGGAAGTGACAGAGCGACTGCAAAAACATGTCTGAAATATGGTAGGAAAATTCCAAAGCATAGCCATCTCTGAAAATATCTATGACCAACTGGTTCAAGGTGATTTGCAGTTATTTCTAGTAAACAAATGTCAGGTGACTTCCTTTGTGAACTTCCTGGGATAGGTTCACCATACCTTCATGGGAAATTATGTGAGGCACCGGAGCTGCTACCACCACTTTTCAGCTTATCTCCCTGAAAAGGCTGGCCCATGAAATAGTCTACTATGCTGAAACACGGAAGCTCTTTTTATTTTAAGACACAAGCAATCAGTAGCAGGGAGGGTTATACCATAAAAAAACAAATATAATATTTACAATAGCATATAGAACACAAAATATTACATTTTAAATAAAGGAATAACACGAAACTTGATATAGTAAGTGTAAGATAGTTTATTACAAAAATAAAATTCAGGCCCAGACTATACAAGTAAACATCTCCATTACCTGTAACCCCCCCCCCCCCCAAAATAGCTCTCCAATTTATCCTTAACAGCAAAAGATATCCTTTCCATTACCTCAATCTCTGCTACTACAGATCTTCAGTAATTAAGATGCAGAGTAGACTTCCAGAAATATTGCAATGGTAACTCGAGTTGCATGAGTAAAAGCGTAATGAGTAATTTAACATTTATTTTTATTTATAAAATTTATGAATTGTTTTCCAGGTTTTACAGTAAAATATTCCAAAAGCGATGTACAGTAAAATGAAAAAAATACAAAAATAAAATAGGATACCCCAATTATACAATAAAATAGCTAAAAACGTTACCCTAACAAAGAAATATACCTCTACAATTAACTTAAAATTAATTCAAGGGAAAAAATGTGTTTATGGAACCTTCACACCTCGAGGTATTCTTGAAGGATAAAAGTGAAGAAGATTTGAATGTAATTTTACCAGCAGGAGAATAGGTCAACAAGTAAATAATTGGCAGCAATCTCTCTGATTTAGTATTGGTATAATTTGTATAGTATTCGGTTCCCACTATTTGTATTTAGTGTGATGGAAGTGTTTATGGTTTGGAATGGAGTATTATTCTTTATTTGTGATATTAAACTGTCCACTAAATTTTTCCTGATTATGCACAGAAATGTGAAAATTGTAATTCATATTTGAAAATGTTCAATAAAGATTAAATTATTAAAAAAAAAATTAAAACAAAACAATTTATTGCTAAGCCAATCTATTCCTTTATTAATTATAACTCAAGAGATCAGCCACCAGGTTTTTAAACTTATGGCAAAACTGTATTACAGTCTTCTCTGTTCTATAAAAGGTAGATCATTCTATAACTTTGGTATAGTAATAACAAAAAATGATCTATTTTGTAATCTTGTACAATGAAAAATCTTTGGAGGTGGAATTTGGAACTGATGGCAATATTGTGAACTCCGACTTCTGGCTGATGATTTTAAAATGAAGCATCTGAGCCATGTGAGGGCGGCCAATCTCATGAAAGATTTTAAACACAAGAACAAGCACTTTAAATTTGCATCGTAACCTTATGGGTAACCAATGTAGTTTCGTTAAAAGAGGAACTGCAGATTCAGGTCTAGAATGATCCATAACAATCCTTGCTGTCATGTTTTAGACCATTTGGAGCCTTCTAGTTAAAATACCTGGAAGGCCCCAATATACAGCATTACAGTAATCGAGAACTGCAAGCACCAAAGGAAACACCACTGATTTCAACGCAGTAAAAGTTAAGAATGGTTGTAATTGCCACACGAGTCTTAGACGTCCATATGCTGTTCTTAAAACTGTACTAACCTGATTTTCCAAAGTCCAGCTAGAATCTAACTTAACTCTCAAGGACCTGACCTCCAAAGCAGTCGTCGGATTTCCATCAATAGAGATTTTTTCTAAATAACCACCAATCTGTAAAATTTATTTTTTGGGGGGAATTCAAAATTAAACTACTCTCTTTAACCATCTAATTGCAATCATGCACTTTTTCAGTTGTGTGCTAGTGATCATTAAATCATGCTCAATGGGTACAAAAATGTGTATATCATCGGCATAGATGAAAAGGGAAAATCCAAATGATCGAATAATATTGCCCAAAGGTGCTAAGTAAATGTTAAACAACAAAAGTGAAAGGAAGGAACCCTGAGGAACTCCACAACATAGGCCACCTGTTTCTGAGATAGATCCTTGAAAAGAAATGCTGTGTCCTATTTCATAAAAAGCTGGGGAAATGCATCTAAAAAAATGTATCAGCCAATCCCGACTGGCAATGGGTGATCAGTATATCAAGATCATCTAAGTCAAATGCACTTGATAAATCAATAAGGACCAATACTAAATGGCATTCCAATTTATTTATTGGTTTTATATACCATCGTTCGGTATTCTATCACAACAGTTAAAATATAAAACAAAACAAAATATGATACAGATGAAATAAATTATAAAATCAAATACAATAATTCAGTAAAAACAGGTTAATAGAATAAGATCATTAATTATAAAATTAAATAAAATTAAAATAGAGAATAAGATAAGAATTGGACAGATAAAAGCCTCACTAGTATTAATGCTTTTCTCATCAAAATTTGCTTCCTAGTTGTTGAATCTCCTCAGTGCCAATAATTTAAATCTCCTCAGTGCTATTTTATTCTTGCTCCTTATCCTGATATGCTATCGTAAATAGCCAGGTTTTTAATTTTTTTTTTAAGCTTTTAAAATTACTTTGTAATTGTAGTTCAGCTGGTAATGAATTTCATACTTTCGGGCCTGCTATCGATATTGCCCTGGCTCTAACCTCATTTAAGTGTGCTGTGCGTATTGATGGAATCGTTAATAACCCCTTATTTGATGAACTGTTACGTTGAGGTGTATGTAAGTGGATTGCTGCGTTTAACCATTCTATTTGTTCTCCATATATTGTTTTATGTAAAAGGCAAAGTATCTTGTAATCGATAAGATATTTTACGAGTAACCAATGTTATGGTATTAATATTGGAGTTGTGTGGTCAAACATTTTAGCCCCTGTTAATATTCTTGCAGCCGCATTCTGAAGTATTTGTAATGGTTGTTGTGTGTTATTAGGAAGTCTGAGCAATAAAGAATTACAGTAGTCAATATTTGAAAATATTAAAAGTTGGAGCACTGGACGAAAGTCATCTTGAGTTGAGAGGTTTCAGTCATCTAAGTTAATAATTTAAAATATCCTTCTCATAATTTTGTATCATGTTTTTTCATGTTCAGCTTGCTGTCGATTATAATCGAGAGATCCCCATTTCCCCCAATATCCAGACCTCCGCAATCCCTAGGAAATTGTAAAGTGAATATCTTAATACAGGGAACTTTCCTCTGCCAAAAGAAAAGAGGATATCACTCCCTTAAAATCTTTAAAAGCCTGCTGTGGAACATTACAAGGCCAGTGCTGAAAGAGGTAGAAAGGAGAGGCGGTGCAGGAGAGTCTGGCACCGCCGAATATAACACAGGGGAAAAAACGTGTGGTGGCAAGGTGAAAGGCCAGGGCTGGGGAGGGCAGGGTGCGTGGGAAAGGGCCTACGCAGGAAAAGGGAGGGAGGATGCAGCAATTGTATTGCTGCCTTCCCTTTGGCTTGCTGCGGCGCCTGACCATGAAGCAGCCGGTGGCATGGTCATTCTGTCAAGGCAGGCGGCAGCAACGGTGGTGTTCTTGGCAGGTTGGAAGCGGAATCGGGTTTAAAAAAAAAAAAGAAGGGAAAATTCAATCAATCGGACAGCGATGCCGTTGGGAGGGAAAATATTATTAAAAAAAACAAATAAAGCCGAGGCAGTGGAATTTCGGGCCTGCAGATTGGCATGGGATGGCTGGAGAGGTGTCGAGCGGTGACTATGCACGGCTTCGCCAGGCTCAGGTGTGTAGGATGCCGTGCTGGAGGATGCGCTTGGAGCCGGGGGGGGGGGGGGGGGGGGGACGACTACGACTGGACTGCTCCGGACACGCCAGGAGATGTGTCGCTGGATCAGGCAAGTTTCCTGGCGTGCGCCTCCCCCACGCTGTGCCCTGCAAGTGGGGTGGGGGGGGGGGGGGGGGGGGGAGATGGCTGTTCGTGGGCCAGAGGCAGCATCCGCCCTAGCAACTGGGCATCCGGGGTGGGTTTAGGGTAACTTTCCCTCAGTGCCCTTCTAGTGTGGGGGGTAATTTTACGTTCGACTAGTTTCCCACCTGCTGCGACGTACCCCCTCGGTGGCGGGCCATTCGTCACAGTGTGGCCTGGCGCAAGCATGGAGGCATGCCTTAAAAAAAAAAAAGAATTGTGCGAAACCAGGATGACCGGCGGTGGTGGCAGAGGGCGTTGCATGGAGGAGATGGAGTGTTGGGAGCCGGGGGGGGGGGGGGGGGGCAGGTGGTTGTCTGTTGCGACAAAGGGCAGGGTGCCCACAGGGAAGGGGAAGTTTGTGATCACCATGGCGGGGGGCAGTGGGCTGGTTGCGAGAAGGATGGAGGACTGGATGGGCTTGGCAAGGGGTCGGAGTGAGCCTGGGCCGTGGGATAGTGTGGCGCAGAGAGAAGGCAGCGAGTTCTGCAGGCCACCTGGGAGAGATCGGGGGATGGTACGGGAGGCAGCGTGGGGGCCGTGGTGGCCAGAGCTCGAGCGCCTGGTGTTGCATGGACGGGGGAAAAGGGAGGACGGGCAGGAGAGTGGATAGAAGGGGCGGGGTCAGCTACAAGGACGGTGAGCCGGAGTTAGGTTGGCCAGGGAAAGGGGAGGGTTCTGCGGCTTGTGCCTGTGTTTCCCCACAGGAGTGGCGGAGAAGGAGTACCAGGCTTGTCCAGACCGGAGGCTCGGTGGGAGCAGATGCACGTACGCCTTGACAAGCATTGAACAAAGCGGATCTGTCGCGAGGGGCGGAGAGAACAACTCCAGGGGCGGCAGTTTCCATTTGAAGTTGCAAGTGAGTATTCTGTGAGGGGAGATGAGGGTTGCGCATGGGGGCAATAAGAGGAGGTCAAGCACTTGTGGAGCAGGGTCGGATTCGAGTTCGGCATCGACTGCTTCAGCACCATAAAGGGAGTCCACAGTTGAGGACATAGGGGAGGTGAGGGCTGGGATAGGATAAGGCCAACCGGCATTAGCATTGTGGAGGATTGGCAGGAAGAGGGCTCAGGTTAGTGTTGAAGGAGGATTTGCCCAAGGATAAATGTCCATATTTTCAATAGTGGCCGACACAGGGGCAGGCAGGCAGAGGAAGAAGGGGGGAGTATGGAGGGTCCTACAGTTTCCAAGATATGTTACATAAGGTGGGTGGTTTCTTCGATGGGTTCGGTGGTAGGGTAGTGGCAGCACACGTAGTATGGCGCGCGGGGGCGGCAGGGGACAAGATTTTAGGAGGGTTTAAGGATTGCGGAGGTTAGGCTGGACCAATTTCGATGTGCAGTGGCAGGATAAGATGGCGGGGAATCGCCATATGTAATGGGGACGGAGAACTTCATTCTGGGTGTCTCACAGATGTATAATAGGAGTGCGAAAGCAGGAAGAGAGCAGGGAAGCGGCTAATGGAAAAGGGAGCGGGAGCGCAAGCTCCACTCGAGGTGCAGGGATTAATAGCAAGCCAGGAACTGATATGCAGGGAGCGGCAGGGGGTCAGGCTGTGTGCAGGAGAGTCTTTCAGGTTGTGTCTCTCTTCCAGCTTGTAAGTGGGCACAATTACGTAGGGGGGGTTTCACAATGGGGTGTTAGGATATAGTAAGGGGGTCTGAGGAGTGTGGAGAGGGAGTGTTGCATAAAATCAGTGGATCAGTTACGGGGCGTAGTGCAGGCCCAAGTGGACGCAGAGTGGAGATGGGAGAGTTGCAGGGCCGTGTGGCGGAGCTGCCGTGGTGGTGACTGCATCTCTTGATGGTGTAAGCATCCCAAAAAACAGAAGCCCCAGGTGACTACGGGCTATTTCTTCAAGTGAAACTGTAGGTAAAGAGATGAATTGCATGGTTTAGTTCAGGAGGAAGGCAGGGCGAACACGGATCTTGCAAGAAAGGCAGTTGTTGACAGGGTTGCTTTTCGCCTGCAGGGCAACGGTGATAGGGAGGGCGTTTTTTTGGATGATATTAGCGGTGACGGTGGGTTTTGGGGCAGGCAACAATCTATTGGAATTACCCAAAAATTAGGGGGAATCACGGGTCTGGGAGGTTTTTTTTTTTTTTTTTAACTATAATTCTTCAATGGAGTTGATGATACAGGAAGGTGAGATCACTGGGGAATGGAAGTTCTTTTTGGAGACAGTGGGCTCCTCAGCTCTAGGTACTCATTTTACAGGTCAATGGCGAATGAAACCGCGCAGAGGGGGAGCGGGTGGTTAGCTAGCGGACCTAACCTCTTCAGGGACCTTAGGTAAATGAAATGTATTGAAAAATTGTTTAATCCCATTATCCATTGAGAGTCCAGGTTCCCTAGCCAACAGTTCAAAGTTCATTAAGGATATGAGTCGGGGAGTGAACTAGGATACCTGAGGGTCCTTTGATAATACTGATAGAAGTTGGCCTAATCAAACCAACAGCATGCCAGGTTTATTCTCTTTTTTGTAATATTTTTGTTTACCAAAACCCAATGTTTTCTCAATCAATAAAGTTTGTAATTTAGCAAGCTCATTCTTGGCAAACTGCAAAGCTTTATATGTTTTTGGCGAAGAGTCTAGTTTGTGCCTACTTTAAGTTCTCAATATTATGAATTGACTCCTTTTGTTTAACCAGGAATTGTTTTTTTCTTATGACTGGTGAAGGAATTTCTCACCCCTCAAAACAACTCTTAAGGTTTCCCAACGTAATCTAGGATCATAATCTGCTACAAGATATTTTTGAAATTCACCTATGGAACTTAATGCATTCAGAAAAACTAGAGCTTTAAAGGAGGGATAGGTTAAGATACCTTCTATTTTGAGACCCCTCTTTAGGTAGCAGTGCAACTGTATGTGTGATGGGATGATTAGACAGATAAGAAGCCAATATATATCACAGTCTACAACCTTCTGTAAAATGGTCTGACTACATAAAAAAAAAAATCTATCCTACTATATGTATAATATCTAAGGAAATAAGTATAATCATGGCTACTTAGGAATCATTCCCTCTGTATACCTTTGAGAACGTATAGTTGCATTGTGTTCTATAGAGCTGCTGGAAGAGGGAAAGTATATCCGAATGGTGTAACATGTCTAAGGAATAGGTTCATCATTTTGCTGTATCACAAAAATAGCACCTGCGATTAAAAAAAAAAAAAAAGGGGGTGGCTTGGTTAGAACAGTTTTCCTGGTACTGCATAGGGATTTTATCACTCCACATTATTTTCACATCGCTTGGGGAGGGAGAGAGACTGACTCTGTAGACGCTCACCAAAAAGTTAACTAGTTATACCTCTGTAAGAGGGGGCACTAGTAACTCAGGGTGAGGTTTGAGGGGTGAGTGATTTGGGGGGCAGTTTTGCATGCAGTGTCATACGTACAAAATAGTACAGTTATCAGTGAAGATTTAATGTGATCTGGAGAGATGAAAGGTAAAAGAGCAGCAGATTTTTACACTTTACTCTATGTACCTTGATTGCAGCTGGGTAGAGAGAGAGAAGTGTAAAATTCTACTTTTCAACCCTCCAAATCACTGATGGTAACTGTGCTGTTCGTATGTATGACTGTGCATATAAAATTGCCCCCCAGAACCCATCCCACCCCAAGTTCATAATGCCCCCTCTTACAGTGGTTTAGAAGTTCAATTATAAGTGACCCTCCTCAGAGGCTCTCTCTCTCCCCCTCTCCTCTCCTGAAATGGGATTTGCGATATCGCAGGCATAAGAAAAAAAGGTATAGCTATTTCCAGCATTAAATCCCTTGACAGTGTGCGTTACATTATTGCACGCAACGTTAATCAGCCCCAATTTCCATGTTCTCCACCCAAACTCCTGCCCACTCGACTACTAATTTTAAATTTGCATACACATTTCACGAGGCAGTATTTATCGAATGCGTTATGGTGTTATCGCGGGCTTTAGGGCCCTAACACGCGTGATAACGCTCTAACGCATTTTGATAAATGACCTGGTAAATTTGGATTTAAATAGAGATTCTAGTCTCTACCCATATCATTGGATGGATTAAAAGTTTTAAGTTTATCAAAGAGAGAAGCAAAAAATTCCTTAGATCCACCATTGGGTCCATGTATATGAACCAAAAGCAGCTCTTCACCATACAAAGCCCCTTCTATAACAAAATGACCCTGAGGATCCCTGTAACAACTAGCAATAGTTAGTTAATGGTAGTGCTTTGTGAATCAAAATACATACACCCCTACTTTTAAAATCCACCCAGCCTCTTGCCAATTTCTCATGTTCTACTCTGGACATGTGGGATTTCTGAAGAAATATTAACAAACAGTGCCTTTTGTTTCTTAAAATACTGTAAAATTTGGATGCATTTGATGGGATTTGAAAGACCCTCGCACAGTCAAGGAAACAATTTTTAAACTACAGAGAGACATACTGTTGAATGAGAAAAATAGAAACAAAAACAAATACCATAAGAGAATAAAACATACCTTCTTCTATAAAAGGTATAATACACATTCTCCATTTTAAAAAAAATGTAATGCCAACATTTAAGCAGTTGTGTCTAAATTTTAGGTATTAACTCCCGTATCCCTCTAAACTGGGAAAAACTGAGAACTTCCTTTGATACTATAATATCCCATCTCCATCACCCACCCCAATCCTCCTCGCCACTCATGCCCCTTAGCACCCTTTGTTCTCACTCCAAAATAGCTTACAATTAGCAAAAACCCAAAACTTCTGCAATATTGACCAGGTATTAAAAACCAGGCTCAGAAATAAGCAATATAGTTAAGAATAAAATAAAAATTAGTAAAATATAAAAACCAACAAAGAAAAAAATAACAGTCATTTGTGATCCATGAAAAAAGGTCCATCCTTGGTACAAGTTCAAAAACTGACTCCCTAAAATAGGAAAAAAATTATGCCAATATAGAAATTGAAAGGTGCTGGAATAGTGTTACATAGCACAAAAACATGCCAAGAATATCCTTTGCAATGAAACAAATGTTTTTAACTAAATTGCCTTTGCTGTAGATAAAGCCAACTGTCCTGAGAGAGGCTCCCAAGCCTCAGCTTCAAGAAAAAATTCCACCGAAAACCCTCAGTATAACAGAACAAACAGGCCAATAAGAAAAAAAAAACCACATAAAACCTGAGAGGGACCACGGGCCACAGTAAATCACCAGCTGCGATTAAGAATGAACAAAGTCCCATCTGATGCTACACCTTCGTGAGCCATCAATTCTCCATTTATCAAGCGTCTCCAGCTTTGCTACATGGATTATTTTTCAAGTAATCCATAACCTTTTCCAAGGATTGAAATAGATGATGCTGTCCATTCTTCAAAACCCTCAGTTTCATTGGGTACAGCATTACATATTGTAAGCTTTTTTTCCTCAGAACATGCTCTGCCTTCAAAATAACTCAAACTATGTTTTTGCACCGTGGCCAAGAAGTCTGGAAAAAGAAGCACTCGCTTGAAAAAATAAAAAAACTAAATCCTTCACCCTCCTAGTTGCCTCCATTATTCTTTATCTGAAAAGTTATACATGCAAATTACCAACACCCTTGGCCTACCGTTAGGGTCCAGGCTACAGCACAAAAGTTCTATGGACCCTCTACACTAACATGGCCCTCCATTTCAAACTTGTAACCCTGGAAGCCATTTTAAGGTCCTTTTTTTTTTTTTTTTTTTAAACTTGAGAGCTCTGGTATCTCTCTCAAACCTATCAATTTTCTTCTCATATTCAAGAAAAAATATTTTCCAAATCACAGCCTCTCCTGCTACCGTAGTAGTGTGCCAGAAGAACCACAGCACATTACTACATTCTATCACTTGCCCTTCAGCTTTATGAAGTGTAGGGCATCTCAATTTATTCATTTATAAAGTACAGCTGCGAGAGTTAAGACCAGATGGTATAGTTCAGTATTAGAGAACAAGCAATGGTGGTTCATTCTAAAGGTGAGGGTCCTAGACTTCAGGAACACTCACTATTAAAATGGGGGAGTAACTCAAGAAGCCAGCTACAAAAGAAAATTTAAGGAAAATAGAAGAGCATTGGACAAAATTAAACACAGCAACTAACCTTTTTGCTAGGAAAATTAAAGGTAAGAGGAACGAGGCCACTAGAAGTTTTCTAAAGAAGTAGCTGGAAAGGTTAAAAAAAAGAGTTAGCATTCATGAATACATCTCACATCACAGAAAGAGGAGGAATTCAGGTGATAAGGTATGGAAAAGCAGTCAAGACAGCAAAGATGCAAATGGAAGAAAAACAGCAAACATGGTAAAATGAGGGGGGAGGGACAAGACTTCTTTTTAGAAATGTCTGAAAGGAATGAGTGCAAAAGTGTCATCTCAAGGCTAAGAGGTAAAGGAGAAGAATATGTAGAGGCTGATGAGAAGGTGGAACTGCTTCACACAGTTTTCTGTTTAGTATTTCAGGAGTAGGACCACTGAAAAACAGACACAAATAGGACTGAGGTGCGAAAAACCTCAAAGTGATTTCCAAAAGACTGTTTGATGATGATCTAACTAAACTACAAGTAGATAAAAGTGATGGGGGCCAGATGGTGTATATTAGACCGTTTAAAAGGGAACTAAGAAAAGTTCTAACTGCTCTGCTCGTTCACCTTTTCAGTGCTTTGAGTGAGATGGGAGTAGTCCCAGAAGATTGGAGACAGATGTGGTTTCTTTAAAAAAAAAAAAAAAAAAAAAAAAAAGGTGGAGATAAGGAGGAGGGGAGAGAACTACAAGCTGGTTAGTTTGATCTCTGTGGCGAGTAAATTAATGGAATTGCTGCTAGAACAGCGGCTGGTGTAGCTTCTGGAATCCAATGGATTATGAGATCCTAGGCAGCATGGTTTTACCAGAAGTAGATCTCGTCAGGTGAATATGATCAGTTCTTTGACTGTGTGATCAGAGAGATGGATCAGGGGACAGCATTCGATGTAGCGGACTTGCTTTTCAGTAAGGCCTTTGACACGATTCCACATGGGCGACAAACAGAGCACCCTTGCAATGGGCCTTAAAGTAACTGACCATGTTAGAAATAAGTTGAGTGGAGGCAACAAGAAGGTAGTGGTGACTGGAGTTCACTTCGAAAGAGGCATGTTACTAGTAGTGAGCCACAGAGATCAGTCCTTGGAATAGTTATTTCAACATTTTCATACACATTAAAGGACTATCTGGAAAGATTTGTCTTTTTGCAGATGACACCCAATTCTGCAACAGAGTAGACACCGGAGGAAGGTGTAGAAAACAAAAAGGAGCAATCTAGCAAAGCCTGAGGAATGGTCTAGAGTCTGGCAGCTAAGATTTAATGCATCTGGGCTGCAAAAACCCAAGGGAGCAGTATACTATAGGGGGCAAAATTCTACTATATACAAAAAAAACGGATCTGGGGCGATTGTATCTGATGATCTTTAGGTGGCCAAACAGATGGAAAAAGTGACAGCAAAAGCTAGAAAGATGCTTGGGTACATAGAGAGAGCAATGGTCAGCAGAAATAAAAGGAGATACTGTCTATGTATAAGTCCTTAGTGAGACCTCATTTTGAATATTGTGTACAATTCTAGAGACCACACCTTCAAAAGAATGTAAGGATTTAAAATGAAGTGAACAATATTCTAAATTAAATTATGACATCACCAACATCTGGATTCCTGGAGGATTAGGGGTTTTCCTGTTATTAAGCACCATATGCAAAGTGAAAGAGGGAAAAGAAAGCTGGAAATGAAGCTAGACTCAGAGCATTGCGATAAACTAACCAGTTAAAGAATTTGCACACACAAAGAAGTAGAACAGCGGTTCTCAACCAGTGTCGCCACACTTCCTGATCCCCCACTGGCCCAGCTGCTGCCCTTGCCCCAGGGAAATGGAAACTAGTCAGCAATTTAAAGCCCGGGTGGATTGTGGCACCAGCATGGTGTCTTCTTCCCCCCCCCCCCCCCACGGCCTGGAAGGGGAAGTGGAGTGCAGCGCCCACAGGCGGGGAGGAAGAGACCATGCTAGGTAAAGTGTGTGCAGCACTGGGCTGAAGAAGAGCAGCGCTGCCCAGAGCAAAAAGAGGAGCATCAGCTCCCACGGCCGACTGGACTCCTGTCCTCGAGGCCTGGACGAGGAGGAAGCTGTTGCTGCCGCTAGTTGTTCAGTGGGGAAGTGTGAGCGAGCATGTGTGTTTGAGATCGTGTGCGCACGACAGCATATATGTGAGAGCCTGTTTGTATGAGATCTTGTGTGTTAGTGTGTGATTGAGAACATGTGTATGTATGATTAAAAGCCTGTGTGTATAAGAGCATGTGTGTGATTGAGAGGAGAAAGTTGCAAGCAACTCCTCCACCTCCTAATTCACAATAATCTCAGGGCACCTGGAAATCGAGTGTTTCCAGATATGGAGAGTAGAACATTTTTTAAAATCATTTTTAAATTGTAGGGTCTTTAGTGTCAAACATTTTATTGATGTCTAGACATTTTTAATATGTTTTTAATTATTGAATATTCCATTCATCAGCTTTTTTGAAAGCTATTCTTTTTATTAATATGGTTTTACTGCTATTGATTTTATATTTCTTGCTTTATTTTATGAGGACTGGTGATTTCTCTTTTTCCTTTGTTGCACTGCATACAGAGACTCTGGCTTGTTGCTGTTTCCAGTTATGCTTTATTCTCTCTTTATTCTTTGTTAGGTGAGGATCTGTACATGTGACTGAGGTGAGGAAGTATTGGAGTTGTAAGGCCTGGTGTAATATTTTCAGTGTTGCCTCTTCTTAGGTAAGGTGGTTAATATTGAGTGCTGGAAGTTGGTGCTGTTCTGGAATGGGAGTTTACTATTTATATAATTTATGTTCAGAGAGAGTACTCTTAATTTTCCCTTATTGTTGAATGACACGAGTAATATGAGGCTTTTTTTTTTTTTTAATTTCCGCTGTAGATTATAATGAACAATTTGTCACACAGGGCATGATGGGAAAAAGGGTATATTTTATGTCAGTGGTTCTCAACCTAACACTTTCAGTCACATTAAGTACTGCTGTGTCATTTGCTAATATTTGTAGGTCACTTATGTACACATGCATATGGGATAGGAAAAGAATATAAACATAGCAACAAAAGAAAACTAGGATTGTTCTGAGAACAATGGACAGTGTATATTGTGTATGCTTGCTAACATTTATATATGTTCATGCGATACATATTTAGAGTGTGAAAAGATACACTTTACAATTTTCAAAACAGGGGAGCATTCAGAATAATGAAAAACAATCTTTGTGATGTATGTAAAGAGCCTTGTCTCCAAGTCACAGTCCTGGCACATTTTACAATCGTCATTTTAGAGACATGCATTCTGCCATCTCTGGGATGGAAGCCATGTCAGCTGTTGCAGTGCAAGGACCCTACATGACAGCTTATGCAGAACAAGAACAGACGGAACACTTTGTAAATTTTAGAAGGGCTAAGGGGAAAATGTTCAACCTCTAAAACATAAAAAATAAGTCTTTGGATTGTGGGTCTGAATATAGCATATCTTTCAAACAAATTGCAGACCGTGCCTAAATTATTGTTGACTCAGAAACCAGCATGAAGAAGCTTTGCTGATTTATATAGCCTCTCGCCATCTTACTTTTCATGTAGTGTTGATTTATGCAAGAAAGAGAATTTCAGAAAGTCACAAGATCTGTGGCTTGATTTTGTATATTTTAGAATAAATATAATTAATATGTATTAGATAGATTTGCATACAGTGCCTCCCTTGTATGCAAATTTATCTCATGGATATTCACTGTGGATATCCTGAAAACCTAAGTGTGTCCTGAGGCCTGGGTTGAGAACCCCTGGCTCTAGAGTATGACTAGGGACCCAAATGAGAATCTGAGGTTAAACTCCAGGATAACTCTGTGAAGACGGGGGGAGCTGAGTTGTGAATGGTCACCACATACAGTCCACACCGCAGCTGGATAAAGGATGAATGAACTTAACCATGGTCAGGATGGGCATAGAGTATCTTCTATACCCATGAACTGGACAGCCTGGCACTTCAATCCCATCCAAAATTATTATTTAGGTTCAATTCTGCCTCTTATTATAGTTTTATATTGACAGAATATACAATCTTGTCTTCTTTTATAAGACAACCATTAAAATTAATTAGAAAAGCACTACTTAGTCTGTATTGGAAAACCTGCCTTTTTTTCTCTACAAACACATTAGGTTAATAAAATGCCACATTTTCCTATTACAAAAATGGACAATCATGTTGAAAACTTATGATCTGTCAATTTAAGTGACAGCAGCAGACTTAACTAGGTTTAAACACAATAGAAAAAGCTTACAGTTGTGTATGTAATTGTACAGTATGCTCTTGTCAAAACAAACTGCATCAAGTTGTATTTCTAGCTGGATACATCATGCAATTTTGTTTTTTACAGGTCGATTATATAGAGAACAGTATGCAATCCACACAATTTCTTTGATAGGTACAGATGCTTGCAAAATATATTTTTAGGATTATAACATGTACCTTTATTCCTCCTCAGTATTGACTTTTAATATTAATGCCCCAAACCAAAGAGGCACTGTACAAAAGTTACAATGGTACAAAGATAATTGAAAATGAGTTAGGAGCAGTATGCTGGACTTGGAAAAACATGAACAGACAATGATGCCAATTAGTGCCAATTCTGTTGGTGGTTTTACAGGGATGTGCACACCTTTCCATTGGGAATTAGACAGAGACCACCAACTCATTTTACACAAGCCAAACGACTTCCAGATGGTAATGACTCTTGGCCATTATCAACTTGAGTTGGATTTGAATCAAGGGCCTAGAAGCAAAAAAGATTACCTTTCCAATCCAGTGAATCATTGCATCCCAATACACAGTGTCCCAATTAGACAAGGTCTAGAGCATGCATGGAAAATAAAGCTGTGGAAAAATTAAAGAATCATAGTAGATGAACAGTATTTAGGATCAAACCCTAACATTTTTAGTGTGAAATAAATACTGAAAATGGTACACAGCAGATACCTGAATGGCCAGAAACATGCAAGCAGTTTTATATAAAAATTTGGTAAAGTAACCTACCTATATACATTACGATTGTGCCAAAGCCATAACAAAATTAAAAGGCTAGCACAGCTCATGTATCAATATTCAGTAAATCTAATGAACAGTGCAGTCTCCTTCACTTATGCATGTCCTTCATTTTAAACTGATTTTCACCCAGAAATTCCTGTTTCCACCCCCCCCCAGGTGACAATCTGTTTAAAACGATTTTCACTCTGATTTTAGGACGATTAAAAAATTGCTCCAGAGTTGCAAATGCAGTGTTTCAAGTCCTTACCCTCCAGTGCAGCCCATGCCATGTTTCAAGTCTTGCATCCTCCAACTCCCCCCCCCCCCCCAGAAGCCAAAGCGCCAGCTAACTGGTGCCATGAATGTGTTTGAAGCAGGCCCTGTCCACCAGAAACAATTCCCTGCAGGCTCCCTGGCCCTGCACAATAGCAGAGGTGCAGTGCTGCACAGCGTGGAAGCCTCGGTAAGCACGCTGCTGAAAGAGAGGGGAAGCCTGGAGCCGCCAGAGGTAAGGATGAATGCAGTTGCAGTGCCGGGGGGGGGGGGGGGGGGGGGGGGAGAAGAGAGAAGAAGGACATGTTAGACAGGGGATAGGTGCTTAATATTTACCCAGAAAATGAGTCATTCTTTTCAAATGATTTTCTCCTGTTTTTGTCAAATTCTTAGGAAAAACAAAAATGAAGATCCCTACACATTTACTACTTATTTAAAGGGAGAGATATGTCTCATATCTCTCTCTCTATATCCCTCATTTATACATACAGAAAGGGAAAGGCCAAAATATTTAGCATCCACAAACAGAGGGGGAGCTGGATCATGTTTCCAAGAAGAGAGTGGTCATAGTTACAACCCTAACAATGAGCACAATATGCACAGGTATACAACGCAGGAAAAGAGTGGAGAGGTCAGGTAAAAAAAAAAAAAAAAGCATGGGGAATGGTTTAAGTATTGTGAATCTAACCCAAAATGGTATAAAATCAGAGAATACAAAAAAATGGACAAGGTCACATGTTTTTTTTATCTGCCAACTGCCTAACAAAGTTAAAACAATGTCAACTCAGAGCTAAAAGTATTTTAAGCATTTATATTATTGTTCAGCATTTCTAGAAGGTATAAGTATCTGATGTACTGTAAACAGGTTTTGGTCAATTGGTGCCATGCCTCAAAAAAACAAAACCCCACAAACATTTGTATAACTGAACAGCACAAATATGTCTATAATATTTTAAACTGAGTTAGGAAGAACCCTAAGCAATAGCAGTCATGGTATACTTTAAAGCAGGCCTCTAGCAAGCATAAAGATCTCATTTTTAGAGTGACTTGTGCGAGACTCGCCTGTCTTTACACTTATTTCACACATCTGAGTTACTGCTGCATAAAACTCCATTATGATTTAAGATTATTCTTTCATGCAACATGGGCAATTTGTCTAAAAGATTTGCCTGTACATCCCTCTAAATTACAAGTACATCAATTCCTATTTCAAACTAAAAATAGGTATCTTTCCATACCTTATTGCAGACTGGATATATCAACAGCAAAACAGTATTTGGAAAAAGTTTGTTAACCTTTTTTATTATTAAATATACTTCATATTCCATGACATTTATAAAAGTTTTCCAGCTTTTAATAGAAATGTTTTTTTACCACCAGATTATACACTTTATAAACAGCCATCCCTGGAACACAGAACACTGCAACTGGTTTAAGTGCTTGGAAAATTAAGGATTAATGTATTTATTAAAGAACAGGAGTTGGATAAATAGTGGCACAAGAAAATGAAGTAGTAAGCTCGAAGTTATACAGAAGCAACATGTTCAGACTACGCCCAAAACTGTGACATCTCAATCCCATGTACAGGATATTGTTTCAGGAAAAAAAAAATCAGTTTTATTAAATTAATGTGTACACTTTAGCCACTAGAAAAGATAAGTACATTTCAACGAAAAATGATCTGAATTGAACCCATTCCTCATTAAAACATATTAGCAACTTTCTAGGCAAATTAGTTGGGAAAAAAACCACCAGATGTGATCGTGTGTGGCTGAAAGAAAATTAATTTTAACAAAACACAAAAATGTCATCTTAACAAAAATAAATAAAATCACAACCTTACTGCACAGGTATGCGCTCACCACTTTTGCTTACATCAAGCTGTATTTAAAATTCTTGACCTAGACATAAAAAAGTTTCCTTTAAAAATTTGGTCAAGGCCAGCAATGTTGCTTCCTCCTCTCTTAATTATTAGACACCTTTGCATAGGTGCGGACATACATTTTTAAAAACTGTCCTATATTCTTATGATCTACGCAAGTCAATATCACAAAATAATTAAGTAAATCAGAGAGATACTGTTAGAATCAAAGACAGTAATGGAAGAATCAATTCCCATGGATCCAACTCAGCACAGCCTTACGGGCCCACTAGGCTCTGATCAAATCTACACCTGGATACCACACAAAGGGAAAGTTTGAGTAAAAAAAATAAAAATCTTTAAAAGTTATTGAGAATATCTAAACAGCCGCACGTGTACACATGTATGCCAACTTGCGCTAATGGACACAGCCATTTTATTGCATCCGTGCGTACATGCATGTGTATTATAAAATCTGCAGTGGGCGTGTACATGTGCATGCAATTTTATATGGATGCATACACATGCCACCTCTACCATGTAATTCGGGGGATTTTGCTAGGCATGCGTGCCGATGCAAAATATGTTTCCCAGAGTTTGTTCCCAGTTTGCCCCGGTAAAGGATAGGACTTCCTGACCCGCTTAGCTAGATAGGGTAAAAGGGAGGCTATCAACCCCCGACCCTTCAAACTCCACTGTCTAGCCCTGATTTTTTTTTAAATTTCTTAATTTACACACCATCCACAGCAGAATTTAAGTTACACGGCAGGGGATCCCTGCGTGCGCATGTGCACATTTCAAATGACCTTCCCAGAATACCTATGTCCCTCCTAGACCACGCCGCTTTTAAACTTTTTGATTTGTGCACATACCAGGAGATACACACGTACTCGGGTGCTTCTTAAATTCTGCCAGCACGTGCCAGCCCAAGACACATGCATCTCCCAGCTTTGGCACTCGTAGGGCTTTTAAAAGTCACCTTTAAGTATTCTTCTTAAATAAGTCTCTAGCTTTCCAGCAGGAATTTTAAGACCATCTACTTTACTCTTTTTTTCAAAATTGATAACGTCAGTCTCTCCCAGCCAGAACTCTGCACCACTCGACCATGATTCAGAACCTCTACACTTCAGCAAATAAACATGCTTACCTAAGACCTAACATCCTTGAGGTCTGGGAAGAAACAGCAACTCTGAAAACATAGAAAATTCCACAGCACATTAGTTGTAACTGTAAAATATTGAAACCGGGCAGGAAATCTACCATAGATCAACAAGGCATAGTTTTGTTAACTATCTGCTTTCTGAAGATATATCAAAGCAAACCACTACTTTTAAGGTTTCTGACCCATCTAGAGTTTTCTGACATCTGTTCTCACCCAATGAGGGGGGGGGGGGGGAATGATGAATCTAAACAGTGGTGGAGGTATTGCCATTGAGAATATATGCGAATATACTTTATATAGTCATAGCTCAAGTTTTCTTACCCGGCTTGTAGCATCTGCCCATCTTTAAAGCCTTCCTTTGTCATGTTTTTTTTTTTTCAATTGATAATGTTCATACCTTCATCAACTCCACTGAGAGTCTCAGGCAGAACAGTATTAAGCAGAAGAAAAGCAAGGATGTCGGAGAAAGCACACAGAATAAAAAAGTTATTTTAATTAATTTTTCCAATAAGCTGGAGACTGAAGTGGCCTTACAGCATTCTGGGGGATTATCCCCATTGGCATTTTTCCTTAGGATTTTTTTCTCAAAAGGAAAAATACCTAAGGAAAACACCCCAAAATGTTGCAGGGCCACTCTGGTTACCAGCTTACTGGACGAATGATTAAAAAAAACAAAAACCCTACTCTTTTGAAATTCTTTTAAGTTGCTTTACTTTTTCGTCAGTACAGTTTTTGCCTCAATGGATCTGCAATACTGCAATAAAAAGGGAAAATGGGTAGACTACACGGGCACTGAAGTCACTATTTACCATTATATTCCATGTTTCTATCTTCAGGCTAGGTGCAATGCAGGGAAAACATACTTGTAGTGGAAATCCTCTCCTTGCAGGCTCAGAAAAGTGCCTGAAACATACTAACATGACAACAGAAAACGCTCATTATGGCCTATCCAAATCTGTTCATTCACACCAACTTCTTGGCTTTATGATCACTACAATTCCCTCACAAATCTTCTGTGTTTAACCCATGCCTTCTTGACAGAAACAAGGGAGATGAAGAGTAGTTTGTTTCCAGCTCAGAAGGAAAGTCAACTTTTCACAGACAGGGATGAAGAATGTAGCGGCAATACAGACAGAAGTAAGGGGGGGAAAAAAGGGAGGGCAAGAAAGACAAGGCAGGACAAAGACACAAAAATAGAAAACATAACAAGGAAGACCGTCCATCTGCACAGGAGGAAAAGCAGAAAACAGTTTTAAGATTTGCATATGCTTCCAAGAAATTGCTCACACATGTTAAAAGAAAACACCCTGGAAATCGTTTGATAAACTGGTCCTTCAATGTGTCAAAGAGAAAAACAAATTACACCTGAACATATCCACTCCTGCACAGAATCAATAGAGTACTTGAAGTTGAACAATTATACTCTCCCCTTCATAAACCGCTGTTTTCTTAGCATGAAACGTAACAATAAAACTGAATCAAATACCACTTACAAATAATGGGGCAAACTGCCAGGCTTGTTCTAAGGTACAACTGTTTTATAGATTTCAGCCACACTACAACGCTGACAGTTCTGTTTATTCCCTTTTTTCAGAATTTGGGTTTGGAGATGAGAGTTTCCACCTTCCAAATTAAACTAGGAATTTACAAGTCACATGATGCACAAAAGATGAACACACTTACAAAAATGATATGATCTTCCTCCCCTACGGTTACAGACAGTGCAGAGGTGGAAGAGTATCACCTATTTGCAGAGGAAGGGCTTATCTAGTTCCCTGTCATAATTTAAACCTGCAAAGTCTGTGACCAACCCAATGTAATGCTTTGTGCAGCAGAATACGCTGCAATCAGCCACAAAGAGGGAGGCACGCACCTTCCAATCACATCTTCAAGTGATTGAAAGATAACAGGATCTTATGACGTCCTGTATCTGTTCGACAAGCGGCAAGGACGACACAGAAGGAATTCTGTAGCATATAACTATGTTGCAGAGGGAAAGTAATATGAAAAATCACATCAACATTTTAAAACAGAATATCATAATCAAGTACAATGAAGACAGCAATGAACTCTCTCTCTCCATGGGGGGTCATCTTGGTATTTATGAGTGAGTGGTATGCAAAAAAAGACAAATACCCATAATCAAAACCAGAGAGTAAAAAAAAATTCTCCAAAAAGAATCTGGTGACCTCCCTCAGAAATCACACTTGTCGAGGATGAAAGAAAGCACAGAAGTGGGGGGACTCTTTCTTGCTTTCATCACATTGCCCTTGAATATAGAAAAACTTCATATTCTTGTACAGGCTATAACAGCTTTTCATATCAGTGCATCAACTGCAAATAAGATGAGCTGATTTTAATCATGGATATAGGCAAATGTGCAGCTCCTCCCCTTTTTCAATTGTATCAGGTTACGTTTTCTTGGAGGTCTTCAAAAGAGGTGCTAATCAGTGATTAAAACAGATTACATGATCATAAAATTACCAGAATGGATTTGGTTATGACCCACACTATTCTTAACATACTTGTCACTAGTTTCTTGGAACAACTCTTCTTGCATAGTTTTTACATTTTTGATCTTCAAGTGAAAAAAATGAAAGTGAGCAAAGCTTCAAAGTATTTTTTAGTTTTAACATGAATGCCTCAAAGTGGCAACAAAGCCCTTTAACTTTGTGACAAATTTCAAATACCAATTCCACAATAAGAAAAAGCTTTACTTTTGTCTGACAGAAAGTTGCCCATTTTTTATGGTACATGTTTTGGATTAGTCATTACCTTAGTTCAAATCCCTTCTATTTTCCAGACACTTAATTTGGAGCATTGGTCCTGTATATCCTCTACGATTCTCTCTTAATGTCCAAGCTGTTTCCTTCCATGGGCAGCATGGACCTCATCTTACCCCTTTCTACTTTGCTCTCCTCATACAAGGTCAGGGCTTCATTGGAAAAGCAGCTTCAAAATATATCCCTAGAATTGCTCAAGTTCAGAAAATTTGCAAGTTATTTTAAATACAAAGCAAAGCACAAAAAATGTTGTAATTTAGCAGGACAGTACTATAAATGAATATGCCCTTTTCCGATTTAAGGACTGAAGTATCAAAGAATGCATCTTACATCTAACGAATCTATGAAGCTGAACAGGAATATGGAACATTCCTTATACAATAATAGTTATCGAAATATACAATGCTACAATAAATGAGATAGGGAATTTCACAGCAAATAGTCTGTTGGAGGTAACATACTAAAAATCCAAGGTTCTAACTAGAAAAATACACAAATGCATTCTCCACACAAATACAATTGTTTGAACAAACAGGAACAGATGACAAAATATGCACATGTATTTACCAGCTGGCTGCTTTACCACAGTGAAACCTAATTTTCTAGAAGAAACTGCACCGAGAAAAAAAATCAAATTTAAAATGCATTGCATAGCAATTGATAATTCTGATTTTAAAAGCCAGACACGATTTTGGAGTTCATATAATTTATTGCAGTTAGCACACAGTTTAAAAATTCACCAAACACACCAATAGTACAAAACTAAACAGCATTATAAGTTAATTCCCCACCCGCCTCCCCCCAGCCTCAGGAAAATAAAACATACTATGATTGTCAAAGCTAGATGTCAGTCTAATTCTTAAAGAAAGAGTGTGAAACTGGTTAAGAGAAAAAAAGCACTCTCTCAAGAACCACAAACAAATCAAGAGAAAACGCCTGTTTTTTCACAGACACTGATTGTCTTCCCTAAATTAAAATAATGTACATCAACTTAAATCTTATTCAAAAGATCTATAAACTCTTCAAGTAACTAAAGATAATGCTCCAAGGCCATTTTCACAGCTTTGTTTTCTTTCTGAATGCCGTTATAGCCAAATTCATGCACATTTGACCAAATAATTAAAAAAAAAAAGAAAAAAGTCCAGCAATACACAATGGAGTTTCCCATTAAGTATCTTATGCACAAAAATAGGCTATGTTTACAGTAGTTAAGGCGATCACATTTTAAACATGAGCAAAAAACGAAAAAAAAAAAATTAAAAAAAATAAAAAGATGAGGAAAACAAATGTTTTCCATGCTACTCCCATAGACCTTATTTGTAAGTGCCAAGACAGGAAAACAAACACTGTGCAAAATGCTTTTGCCTGGTGCGCCAGTCATTTACGCGGTGCATGCAGGCAGTAGCTTTTGCTGCTCGGATGCACACAGTATAGTAACCCTAACCCCCAACCCCTCTGTGTCAATCAAGCCTTTCCAAGTCCTTTCAGCCTGGAGCTCTTTTCACTCTACAAAATCTTTTCAAGGAAGGGGCGGGAGAAGGAAGAATGACCTACTGTCAATCTGTGCAGTAGTTTGTCCCATTAAAGAAAAAAAAAATGTGCTCAAGTAGGTCACATGAACGCACCTAAAGAGTGAACCAGCATGGATTCTGTGCAATTTGACGTCTGAGTTTGAATAAATTCATACCGCACATGCAAGATCTTTAAGCTTGTATGTAAACATTTACTATCTTCCTTGTTGTGAATGCCAAGTTCTTAACTTGTAGCTTAAATTTTCATTTAGCATAACAGCTTAAACCTATAAACAGTGGGAAAACCAATTTACATATTACAAAACAAAACTTAAATTAAAAAACAGTGCATTTATGTTATTCTTCATAACACTAGTTGCATCCTCAATGGTGTTATTTTTCCCCTAAGTAAAATTAAATAATTTTTCTCACTCATGTAAAAGTTATACAATGCAAACAAGGACAAAAATATATACTTAAACTCATGCATTTCTGTAGCATTAATATTTACTTTTCAAGACTCAACTAAGAGCATCAACACAACCTGTCAAGTTCTTTGACACCCCTCCCCCCTTTAATCAATTACAGTATACAATAACAGCGATTCACATTTTTAAACATACAGTTCAACACTGCTAGCATTGCAATATCCTTTTTTATTCCAAGCATAGGTGTCTCACTAAAATTCTCCATCAGCCCAGCATATCCATAAAAAACATTTTGATGGGAATTCCAATGAGCCCAGATGTCACCAGAGCCATCACATCTTAAAAAAAAAAAAAGTCAACTGCTAGTTTAAAAATGGATAATCCAGCATTCCATTTATTTTTCAGTTCTGGGTCTAAAAGCAATCGGGTTTCCAAGAACCACAAAGGGTGCATGCAGTTTTACAAATGGAACGGGACCAATAAAAGCCACAGCGGCTGTCTAGATCGACCCATCTCATAAAACGAAACCATGAGATATGGCTGAGCTTAAAAAAAACACGGTGCTTCATAAAATAAAGAAGCATTTTATAGTACAATAGGAACATTTACTGGCTTAAGTTATTAAAAGTGAAAAATATCTAAATAGGTTATTACACTGTGGCCTCTCTCCTAGATATTCTCACCTATTCGGCCCTTTTACTTGAAATTCATGCTGCCCTAAAGTGCAAAAAAAACCAAGCAAAAAAATTCAGACAAGTTTAAGGAAACAAGACTGCTTTTAGACCATAGCACAATTACATATAATTTATATATATACTATTTATATATATAAAATTCTTATTTCCAAAGTTCTTGAGAACTATCCTCTAGGGTCCAGTCTCTGACAGCAGGTAAGCTCAGTGCTTCGCTTTTGACAGACAGTGAGTTCACCAACTCGCAGTGAAACTTCCGGATGTGTCTGTAAAGGTCTCCAGACTGGGTGAACCTGCGCTCACACCATTTGCAGGCATGAGGCTTCTCCCGCGTGTGAACCACAGCATGGCGGCTCAGGTTGTGGGAGTACTGGAAGCTCTTTCCGCACTGGGTGCAGGTGTAGGGCTTTTCGCCTGAATGAGTCCTCTCATGGCGTTTCAGAGTGTACATGCAAGAGAAAGTCTTACCACACAGGGAGCAGGTTGGAACATTGACGTCGTTGGCGGGCTTGCTACGGAGTCCGTCCTGCTCCCGAAAGTGCGTGCTCAGGTGAATCTGCAGGATGTGGGGGCTGGGAAAGACTTTGTTGCACAGGGGGCACATGAAGATTTGGCTGGCGGGGCTGAGTATGTTCGAGACATAAGGTAGCAGGCTGCTGTCCATACTCCCTTCCATTTGAATTCGCTCATTTTCTGGAGTCATCATTTCGTCGTCACTAGCTTTATCCTCCCGGTCAAGTTCCCTTAATACAGAATCTTCCCTTATAGGAGCTGAATGGGACGACTCATACTGTACCCTGTTATTAGTGCTCACACTTTCTTTCACAGTGCTGTGTTCCATGTCATAGTCATTAGTGCCAACATCACTCTCATCGCAGGAAACTTCTTTTTCCATCTTCACCTGCACCAGGTTGTTTCTCAGAATGTCCTGCGAGGAGAAATAAGAGGTATTCAGAGTCTCTGCTCCTGAAAGGCTGGACTTGACAGACAGGTCCAGCACACAGTCAACATCTGCTGAATCCCTCACCGAGGTGACAGACCTCTGGGACAAAGACCCTGTTGAGCTGCAGGGGCTGGCTACTGTTTTTCCAGCTGCTGCTGCGTGTGTCTCAGCCTCTCCGCTGGCCTGGGGAATGCCTGCTGAGTCTGAGGGCAATCTCATCCACATGTTCCCAGGCTCAACCGCCAAGTCCCTTTTGCTAGGCAAAATATTCAATTTTTCATCCTCCCCTTCTTCATCACTGGGCAGCTCGCCTGCCATGTGGCTGCTGCTTCCACCGTCAGAGAGGCTCTCCACTTTGTCAGAGCAACTGGAGGCGTCCTCTTCCTTCTTTGTGCTGTCAGCCTCCGTAGTGGCTTTCTCTTTTAGCTTCTTTTTGCAGACTTTGACAATGTCGTACATGTGGAGGTAACTGGCAGCTGCGAGCACGTCTTCAATGGGTAGGTCTTTGAACTGGAGTTTCCCTTCATACATGAATTCAAGCAAGAGAGTGAAAGCTGGGGCTGTAACAATGTCGCTGTTCAGATGAACAATGTCTCTTTTGTCTAGCTGGTCTTTGTAAAAGAGGTGGAAATACATGCTGCATGAAGCCAGTACAGCTCGGTGTGCTCGGAACTGGGCATCTCCTACCAGGACGGTGCAGTCGCAAAGAAATCCCTGATGCCGCTGCTCCCTCAGACACTGTAGCAAATGTCTACTGTGGTCTGGAAACTCCATGCTGTCTTCATAACCTATGAACAGACAAACCTCAGATTAGATATAGGAAAGAAAGAAAACTTAAGACCCACAAGAAAGAGAACAGTTACTTTGTTATACATATTTTATGCATTTCGTGGATATTAACCAAGTTCACCACAGTTTTTAACTGCACCACTATATTCATCACTAAAATAAGAAAAAATTTCAGTCAATCCTTTTCCAACATCCAAAATATTGTACTACCGACCTATACAATTGAACCACTTTTCAGAAGTTTCTAAATAAGCATTCTTTTATATTTACATTAAACTGCAATCACAAATTCTAAACTGAACCATCAGTTTTCTCCAGCTTCTTTTTAAAGATATTCAATTAAACTCTGGCACAACAGACCCTGAGCTTTATACACAAAATTTCACTCTGAATTTCTAAAGCTTTCCAACATTTGCAGTTGAGTACAGTAAATTGCTCAGTGGTGTTTGTTAAAATGTACCAGTCAGTACTAACCACTTGAGAGGTAATCTTGTGCACAAATTTTGCAAGATTTTCAGTCCTGATAAAATGGGAGAAGAGACTGGAATGTCTGAAGTAGGAAAGAAAATATATATTTTATACAGTTAAGAAAAATACAAATGAGGATTGAAATAAACCCATGATCTTGAACTAGATGAGATTTATCTGCTCTGAATAAAATTAGGTAGTGAAAAAGGCTTGTTTTTTTAAATCTGGTTCTCACTGCATCTAACTTTCTTCTATATTAATTTTATAGTAGAATTTTCACCCCTGTCCTCCCTTGATTTGCTCCAATTAATGGGACATTAAAACAAGTTTCATATTAAATAAATATAACTGGGAAAGTCTAGGCTTAATATACAAAAAAATGAAATACAAACATTACTGGCACAAACAGCTTTTCTTCTCTACAGAGGCATTTTGGAAAAGCCAAACATACTGCTTTAGAATGTGCAATGACCAATACTAAAGATTATGCCATGTGAAGACTTGGTATCTTAACTCAGGTTCTGTTCTGGCAAAGAAACCCAAACTCCTCATCAACGTTTCCCATTCACAACCTAGTCAACCTTGACAAACCACTTAGGGTAAAAAAAGTAAGAAACCAACTACACCATGCTTTCACTATGGACACAGTTCCTTACCAGGTACGCAAAGTTCAACTTGTAAAGCATTTGTTTCAAGATGCCTGTCTCTCCAGGTCTGTGATACATTTATTACCGAAACACAGTTTTTCCACATTATATAAACTTAGTGGTCTACCCCAATAAAGTCAGTGAAAACACCAGTGTGATAATAAACCAAAAAAAGATTTACAATACAATCACTTTAAGTGCCCCACAGCCCACATCAATCCTAATCTTTAAGAGGGCTAAAAATAAAGATTGGAGGGCAGCTCACAAGGTAGCTGTGATCAAATTAGGAGACTGAAAGGACAGAGAGGGACGAAGAAGGAAGCTTATAAACATCTGATCCAGCTGACTGTGGCCATATGGCAGCTGCTGCCCAGATAAAGAGATTAAGAACAGAGGAGTGCGATTACAGCTGTCTGGCCAATTCAGGCAGCTCAAATCTACAAGTTCTAAATTAGTCACTAACACAAAAACGCCTTCAAATAATTATTGTTATGCTGAAGCAAAATAAATGCACTCTTAAATATGTATCTGAAGAGGAAACCAGTAAAGTTACTCTCCAAAAGGACAAAAGTTGTTTGTTTGTTTTTTTTTGAGTACACAACCTGATTTTTATTTGTTTCCAAAGGTGCTGCAGCTGTATGCTTCAGTGGTAAATTCTGCCCCAGTCCTCAAGAGAATTAAAGTTTAATTATTGCATTTACAGCATATATTCTGCATTACCCAGAATCATTTTTCAGGGCTTTTAAATTTTCTTCCTGAATACTGTACAATTAGATTTGTGATTATTCATTGCAAAGATTTAAAAATAAACTTTTCAAAAGTAAAAATATATAGCTTTTTTTTTTATCTTTTATTATTTTTTTTTCTAGTTGCAATTGGTCAAATATTAAATGTAACCATTAAATGTGTATTAAAAAAAAAAGCTCAAAAGTGCACAAGCAAATATTCTAAAGCAGTCTTGTCCATTTACATTTAATTTTCTAAATTTCATATTTTCTTCCACAAACTAGGTTAGCAAAGTAATGTGATTGTCCTCAAATTAAATAAAAAAAATACCAACACAGAAAAAAAAAGCTGTCTCTCCTGCTATTCCTACCTTTAGTATACATAAACCTGATTAAGTCCTTTCCTCTGAGTCTTGCTGGCTCCAGGTCTGGTAGATCGTTGAGGGGGTGGGGGGAAAATATCAGACTAACAGAGACAGATGCAAAGTGGAGATGATGTTAGAGAGGAATGAGATACCTTCTCCCCACACAGATCTGCACACACTAACTCCCTGTCTGTGTGTTAGAATAAAAGGCTGAGGGATGGCAGGCTGTCAGCTGCTCTGACATCATGTTCAGATGGAAATGCTACCTCCAGCTGTGCTCCTTTTAATGCCATATGCTACTCCTCTACACTCCTGCCACCAGCTTTTTTTCCTTAGGAGAACTTTTCTTTTCCGTTAGTATAAACAAAATACTTCAAAGTTTCCTTTTACAAACTTTTCACAGGAAAAAAAAAAAGCTCAACATATGGGCTATACTGCATTTATGAAATTGCACAACTTAATGGCTGCACGCTGCAGGACCACTTTATTATCTCATAGAACAGGCAGGCTAGAAAAGGGCAATACTTTTAAGGAAAATCCAGACCGCATGCAATTACTTAAGTCCCAAAGTTTGGCTTCATGGCACATTTCTCTTCCAAACACACAATAAGGCTGAATTTGCAAGTTTAAACTGCAAATGCAGTTCCCTTCACTCTTTTTTTACTCCCTAATATGCTAAAACATACTTCATATGTATAGCAGCAAAACTAGTTAGATTTGTCAGTGATACTTTTCTGTTTAATGCACAAAAACTAATATTTTAACAACTTTTCCTATTTCCTGTGAAATAAAGAGAGCTCATAATATGCAATATCAGCTTACTAAATTAAGTTGTGGTTTTGTTTAAGGCACGCTGAAAAGAAACAGTTTGTGAGGACTTCACCAGCAGTGCTTTTAAGTGACTTGTAGCTTTCTGTTGCACCTGCTGACCCGATCCTATTTCTCAAGGTTATAAAAGAACGCCTTGTCCACTTGTCTTTCTTTAATGTTTCTATAGAGGTACTTTCAATAAAGGGCACCATCCGCATAAATACAAAGTTACGCAGACGAGAAGAGAGAAAGCAGGGATTTTTTTCCTCTAGGTTTTGTTTTTTTATTTTTTGATCGGCTGATGAAACACCAGTGCAACTGTGCAGTGTAGCTGGACAAACTCGAGCACTGTTTACCCTAATAACATCTGTGAATGTCAAACGCGTCCCCTCACATATAAATAACAAAGATAAGAAATAAGTAATTATAACAAAACACAATCTCTTACCTAAAGTCTGAACTTTCAAGCTCCTTCCTACCGAAACTCACAAAAAGCTTTCATAACCCTTTTGACAAGAACCTTTGAAAAAAAACTACATCTGGGATCACGAGCATCTGCCAGGAAATAAAACACGAAAATCGTCCACAACATCCCAAAGCCAGATGCTTCTGAAATGAGCCGAGATCCAGTGAAACCACCTCTGACTCCCATCCCCAAGGCTGCAGGTGTCAGACAGGGAGAGATCAAACATTATAGCAAGAGCGTAGAGAACAAGGGCACAGGAGCAGGACAAGAAGAAAAGCTTCAACAAAGTAACTGGAGAGAGAGAGATCCGAAGAACTCCGGAACCAGAGCGCGACTCAAAAAGGGAATATGTGCTGGGGGGGGGCCGGGATCCGGCCACGGAATAAAGAACCACCACCTGCAGTTACAGAAGGAAAAAGTAACGACGACACCACCCCCTGCCCGCCTCCCCCGTCCGGGGCCTCAGCGGCTCCCCAAGTCCTGCGCCCGGCCGCATGCAAGCCGCTCCGAGGGGAAGCTGCGAACTCACTCCCCACCGGCCATGCCCGGAGCGCACGCCTCCCCCTGTCCCCCAGCGCCATAGCACTGCCCGCCTCCCCCACGGAGCCCTCCGGCGGCGGCGGCGGGACGAACAGCGCGCGCGTCTGGAAGCAGCACTCACAGACTCAAGGGCGGCCCCCGGCCCCGGCCGCCTCTCTCCTCCACCTCGACGGACACGGGCCCTACTCCTTCCGCCCGGCAGGCAGGCAGGGTGGGTGGCGCGGGGCGGCTCCTCCCCGGCCCGCGGCACTCAGCGCCTCTCCATGGCAGCACTGGCGCCGGCGGCGGCGTCAGCCACTCGAACCCGGAGCGAGACACTGGCAGCGGGCGGCGCACGCAGGCACGCACGAGACGCGCACGTACGACGCGCACCACCACCGCCGCCTCTCCACCACCAGACACTAACCGGCTGGAGGAGGAGGCGGCGGCTGCTGCTGCGAGGGACGGCGGTGAAGCCAGATGTTCCTCTAATGCACTCCGTCCCTCCTCCTCCTTTTCCCCGCCTCTCGAGCGCGGAGCAAACAGTTACTGCCCCACCAACACGCCTCCTCTAATCCCGCCCCGCCTACCCCTCCAACCGTTTTAGGGGGAGAGGAAAATAAAAACATTCTTCCATCAACCGCTTCAAGAGGGGGCGGGGCGCGAGCGCTCAGGGACTTAAAAGACAAAACGGTGCGCTCCTTGTCCTTCCTTTCATCCAATTGGGGAAGACTTCCTGGTAGAAGGGCAGCTAAAAGTGACCAATTAGTGCTCTGTTGTTTTACATTTTTCCCTTCCAGCCAATGGCGGCGAGCGGTTCGGAGTTCCTCTGATGTCGGGTGGTCCAGCTGGCACTATGGCCTGTTGGCTGCCGCCTTTCTGGCCTGAATGCGTGTTTCCGGGTGTACCTCGGGATCTGGGCCCGCTGAGGATGGGATTCTGCGCGTCAGGCCCCCCCCCCCCCCCTCCCAGCTGGCGGGGGGCTGGGAGGGATTGACCCTGACCTGGGTGCGAGAATTGTCCTGGATCTGCTGTCTTGGTAGGAGGCGGGCGGGAGCTAACAGGGTACGGGACTCCAGCAGCAGCACCACCTCCTCCTCCTCCTCGGCGCCGGATGAACCCTGCTTGCGGCTGTGGCGCCCTTCACAGGGATCCCCGGCTATGGGGGGGACACTCGTGGTGTGGGATCACCGTGTCAAGCTGCCCCCCGCCCCTTTAAACCTGCTGGGACAAGCAGTCCTCACTGCATTTTTTTGTTTTGTTTTATCAGATCGGTACATTGGTAACAAACATTAGCCGAATGCTTATGTCAGGGCGGCTGGGGGAGAAGTCAGAATCTGAGACTCAGTTGAGGACATGACTTACCCGCAGGGTGCGGGGCGCTAGGCAGCGCCCCGGAGATTTGGGTTTCGCTAGGATCGGGATGGAGGAGGCAGATGTTTCGGGGGATCGAGGCGCGGGTAGCCTTGAAGCAGATTCAAAGTTTGTCAGGAGCAGGGAGGTTGATGGAAGCTGGCAAGACTTCACTCTTTGTATTATCTCTCTCTTTCTTTACCTCTTGGCGAGACGCAGCTGACGGTATGTTTGAAATGTTAATAGTTTTTACTAGGGCAGGTGACATTTTATGGTTTGGTGAGAGGCACCTGAAACTAGACAAATGCCTCTGAATGAAATATTTTCGTGCACTTTGATAGTGGGTTTGGATACTTTAGATAATGATGGACTTAAGCGACTGAATGCTTTTACTAGTTGACCTTAGCTCTAACATCTTGGCTCCTGAATGCAGGATCTGTGCTTCTAAGGAAAGATCAACTCATGTAAGTAAACAGGGGGTAGCGGGAGACAACTTTGGTCTCGGGGATTCCACAAACAGATCTGGTTTTCAAGGCATCTACAATGATGTGCATGTGATATATTTACATGCACTTCCTCCACTGTAAATATCTCATGCATGTTCATGGTGGATGTTCTGGAAAAAAAAACAAAACATTGCCTGGCCCTGGATTATAGAATAGTACAAATAATGTTATCGCCACAGTCAACTAATTGCTTTTGTGCTTTAATTCTCTGTAGAGGTACTATGTGACACCTTGTGCCCTAGAGACAGGGCTTTGACCTTCCAGAAAAAGCAGCCAATGGCAGGTTAGCAGGTGCCTACTACTTAATTCCACAAAACATAAACAGAACATTTTTGTGGGTTGGTATTTATATATAATTGGCAAGTCAGAATTCAGTTAACCTGCCCATATAGAGACTTTTCAGTTTGCTGCTGTTCATTAGAACCAGAGTGTTATGTGTGGGCTAAAAGAGATATTAACTCAAAGCATATGATTGTTAATCATGAACATGAGCCCTAATTATGTAAACCATTGTGATCTTCTTTTGGAACAATGGTATATAAAATGCCTAAATAAATAAATATAAGAATGCAAAAGGAGAGTCCCCGCTTTGATTCCTGTATTTTTGTAATTCATCCTAAATTTATTCTATTTGTGGACTTTTAACAGGAACAGCTCTACATGTTTGTTTATATGAAATGTGCTCGTTAATCCGGCCCCCTGCTATTTTACAGATTTCATAGCAAAAGCCATGACAGCATTATCAAGGAAAACTTTATCCCATTTTTCACAGCTCCCTAGAAGAGGAAGCACTTTGTACTACTTCATTATCATCATCATCTATCACAAGTCAGGCAACTGCCTGGTTTGGCTTCATTATAGATCACTGTTTGTCTATCCTTTTGTACAGTTTCTGCAGTGAAACACCTTGGTTGATTCTAATGGGCATTAGATGAAGTCTAATGGGTGTGAGGGTTACATCCCTCCCCTTAGATTTGGAGGAATTTGTTGCATTTCCTTGCAGCCAGGTGCCATTAGCTAATCAGTTTGTACAGGAATGGCAGATAGTGCAAGTAGCCAGTACAGCATGATCCAGGGTGGTGAGTGGAACAGGGTACTAGGCAGCACGCAGGAATGGTTTATGAAAAACAGCTTCAGGGAATCCCAGTTTATCAAGATGTGTAATAGTGACTAAACATTTTATCCCTAGGCTTCCCACTTGCGCTGCTCATAGACTTGAGCTAGATTTTTGGAATGAACATTTTTATTTGTATGGACCTATTTGTAAATAAAGGAAGTCATTTTTCAAAGGAGTTCCATGCGTAAAGTAGACTATATTGTAGCAGTTTTCAGAAGCCCATTTGCATATGTAAAACCTTTTGAAAATTACCTCCATGTCTAATTTCCATGGGCTCAGTTTTATCATAAAGACTTGACTACCAGATCTTTGAGGATGTGCTGGGAAACTTGATCTCTCCTGTAGACTACAGTTTGGTTTTCCCTTTCTTTCAAGAGGACAAAATGGGTTTTGTGTTTTGTTTTGTTTTTATCTTTTATTAGACTAGCATCTACATTTAAACTTCTACAGTGGATCCAAGCTGCTAAGAACTCACACTACCTAAGGCCGCTGTGAACTAGTGTTCTTAGCAGTTTGGATCCACTGTTGAGGGTGGTAGTAAATTGAGTTTAGCTAAAGGAAAGAGGTTATCAACAGAGTGCCTAAGGAATCAGTCCTTAGTTACTACCCCAAACCAAATAAGCCTGATACTTCACTTTCAATGCATATCCTGCTTCAACCGCAGGGGAGAAGAAAAACTGATACTTCACGCATATCCAGCATAGCTCTCTACTTCAACGGCAGGGGAGAAGAAAAACAACCAATAAGGGCTGAATAACACAGTCTGGGTAAAACAAATAAACATGGGTGTAGCTTGCTTATTGCGGCGGTTACTACCCCTACTACCCCTAACTAATCAAGCTTGATATTTCACTTGGTTGCAGCTCCATCACTGCTCTCTACATTAATGGTGGGGGTGGAAGGGAAATAGAACCAAAGAGCTAAGAGAAACAGATAAGTATGAGAAAAAAATGTGAAGCTTGCTGGGCAGACTGGATGGGCCGTTTGGTCTTCTTCTGCCGTCATTTCTATGTTTCTATGTTTCTATAAGTCCTGTTCAGTATGTAAATATGTTCCTGCAGAATGATTAATAGAAGAAGTTTGGCTTTTTTGATGGTACAAAGATCTGCAACAGGGTGGGCATTCCAGAGGGAATAGAAACATAAGGTGTTATCTAAGAAAACTTGACAACTAAAATTTGGTTAAAAAAAAATGCAGAGGCATACGTTTGGGGTTCAGAATCCACGAGAGCAGTAGTTAATGGGAGTGAGGACCTGATGTGTGCCAAGTTGAGAGAGAGCTCAGGATGCTTATGTTTTGTGATCTTGAGATAGTAAAACAGTGCAACTAGGAAGTGGCCAGAACCAGAAAAATGCTGGGGTGCCTAAAGAGGGGTATTTCCAATAGTACAGGAGGCAGTAATACCTCTGTACAGGGTACTAGGGCAACCTCATTTGGAAGTATGGTGTGCAATTCTGAAGGCCATATCTGTGGATGCATCTCAGCCTGTCCTCGGGGACTCCCGTCCAGTCAGGTTTTTAAGGTTATCTACAATGAATATGCAGGAGACAGATGGGAAGTCACTTGCCCCAAGGTCAGAAGGAGCAGCAGTGGGATTTGAACCCCACTGCTTTAACCACTAAGCTACTCCTCCAGACTAAATAAAACCTATAGTCCTGATCTTCTGTCCTTTTTTGTATTTATGTTTAGCACTATATGATGGCCTGAGTTTTGCCTTCCGGACTGGGAAAATTAAAAATTGTCTCTCTTATGTACAAAGCATTGCCTCTGAAATGTTTCCTTTTCCCAGATACTATGTATTCTGAATCTTCTTTTTTTTTTTTTTTTAATGTGAGGTGTACAATATTATACTATTTCCACATGCTCTGAGCTCAAAAGGTACAGAAAAGGGCAACAAAAAATGCTAGAGGGGATGAAATGGCTCCCTTATTAGGAAAGGCTAATCAGGTAGGGCTCTCCAGCTTGGAGACCATTGAGAGGGGATACGGTAGAGATTTATAAAATCATGAATGGGGTGGAACAGGAAATAGTGGACAGTTTATTTACCCTTTCAATTAGTACTAAATCTAGTGAACACTACATACAACTAACAGGTCGCAGATTGAAAGCATATTTTCACCCAACGTACAAAGAAGATGGAGCATTTGTTGTCTGAGGCTGGGTCAAAGCTTGCAGCCTGCCTGGCTTTTAAATGGGTTTGGACCCATTCCTCAGAGGAAAAGTCCCTTAGCCATTATCTGCCAGGTAAGTTTGGGAAAGCCTCCATTTATCCATGGGAGTGAGCAACAAGAAATAGGATCTACCAGGTCGGAAACAGGATGCTGGGCTGGATGGACTTTGGCTCATATTGCTTCTACTTTAACAACATTTGCTGACAATGGTGTCGATTCCCCCTGCACAGCTAAGAGTATTGACTGACTTGGGGCTAGCTGTACTAAAAGGTTGCTTCCATTTTGTGTCTATGGGGGGGAAACAGCTTAGTAAATTTGACCCTCACTGTGTAATAGGAGTATGCAGGGAATCGAATTGTTGGCCATACAGGACAAGGCTGTCAGGGCTCTAGAATATCACTGAGGTCCAGGTGACAACGAGTGTGCATATTTATTTAAATGTAAAAGAACAATTTTTTTGCCATTTCCCTGTTATTGTACAGAACTGGGGCATGCTGAACGGCAGCAAGACACGGGAGCCTTGTCATCCAGCCAAGGCTTTTCTTGCATGCTCTCTTCTATTCTGAGCTGCCTTCTGCAGCTGTAGAAGGATGGGCAGTCAGCTGCTGATGCTGCTTTAAGCCTACACTCAGTAATGAATCTGTTTGACCAACTGGGTCTGCGCAAGCAATATGCAAATGCAGTCTGTTCATCCTCTCTTGGAAGCCCATCTCTATAGCACTATTTGCTTTGAGCTATAAGAGATGGGCTATCAGACAGGAGCAAACCTCCTGCACACAGGAGGGAATTATTTTACCTTTTGAGTTCTGGCAGTTTCCACCTGTTCTTCTTGGTTTTTCGTTTCAGTGGGAATTAATCTTTACTGTGGCTATGGTCTCCTAAGGCTTCATTCACAATAGTAAGTAGCCTTTGGCCAGAGGGCACAAAACTACAGATCCCTCTTGAACTTGGCACCCATGCCCTGTATCTGGCCAGTAGGTGGACCTGTTGAGCGATGAGCGGGACTTTTTCCTCCTCCCTGGGGCAGGGAATATGGGCTCTGTGGCAGCAGCTCTCTGGTGTTGAAATTGGATGTCCCGCCTGGCATGCAGCACTGGTTCAGAGCCATAACATTGGAGGCCTGTAGGGGATGTTTATGGATTGCCATGACGTGTCATGAAACAATTGCGGCACTTGCCTTTAAAACCATTGTTAGGTGTTACCTGATGTATTTGTTTAGAAGCTTGAGGGTGCAGTTTTTCCTGTTTGGTTAGGAGCAAGAGCAAAATAATATCACAATAAATTGTGGGAACTGAGTTTAAAACATTTTTTTTTTTTACTTGCACAAAGCTAAATCTTTCTTTGCATCTATCATAAAGTAGTAGAACTAGCAAATCCCTAATTTTTTGTAGGTAAATTAACTGGCAGTGTATTCATATTTGATTCTTGGGGATGATTTGTGTTAATGTTCTTGGAATTTTTTCCTACTTAGCCGCTCAGTATGACTCTAAGTAAAGTGGAGTGCTGCTGTGCTGATTTTTGTTGGAGCAGCATACAGGCATAATATGATGTGGGCAAACTTATGAGCTTAAAACATTTATTTAGTGAATGGAAATTTGCAAAGCCAAGTAATGACCTCCTTGTTAACAGAGTTCAAAGTTATTAATCTAACCTCTCAGTAGAGGAGATGCTGTTCTACAGTGTGCAACAGTTTGTATCTCGTCACACATGCGCAATGAGTTGGCTTTAAGGTCCCAGACATGGGGGATGGCTGCACAATGGCCTTTTCCTTCCCTGAATCTATTTAATAGGGACTATTCGCCTCATTTTAGTTCAAAGCCAGCAAAACTGATGAGTGGGGTTTAAGACAAGGAACTTGTTTGTGATTTCCCATGATTCCCATCCCTTCATCCAAAGGCTGATACAGTACGGTGCACTCAGCTGAGTGCACTGTTTACCATGTGATTGGCCGCGTGTTTCCGACGCGGGTCTATTATCCCTTATACTGTAAGGCAGGGGTGGCGAACTACAGTCCTCGAGGGCCACAAACAGGCCAGGTTTTCAGGATAACCACAATGAATATGCATAAGATAGATCTGCATGCTCTGCTCCAATGTATGCAAAACTATCTCATGCATATTCATTGTGGATATCCTGAAAACCTGGCCTGTTTGTGGTCCTCGAGGACCGTAGTTTGCCACCTGTGCTATAAGGGGTAATAGCGTGAAAACGAGCGGCCAACCCCCCCCCCTCCCCGATAACTAATAGCGCTTATCACTTGCAAATGAATGTTGATGAGCCTATTAGTTAGTTGCCTGGAATACTGAAAGTAAAATTGCGGCCAAGCCAAGGGCAGGCGTTAAATTGCAAGCAACCCGCCGATCTAGAAGGTTAGAAAACAGATGCTCAATTTTACCAGTGTCCATTTTCCTAACCCGTGGCTGTCAGCAGGTTCAAAAACAGACGCCGGTAAAATAGAGCGCCGGTTGTCAGGACCCGCTGACAGCCACCTCTACGCTAATAAGGAAGCGCCAGGGACTTGCTATTGTCCCTAGCGCCTCCTTATTAGCGCGACCAGGAGAGGAGGCTGGGCGTGCGTCGGGAGAGCGGGCGCTCAACACGGAGTGCCCGCTCTCCCACCATTGTTACTGTATGGTCCTGATTGGTTGTAGTCAGGGAGGTTGCTCCATAAGGAGTGTCGCAATGAAAGGCAGGCCTAAGAAAGGGGCGGTAAGCAGAGGGATCCGGTTATAATGTGCATGCCTGAACTCGGTTACCGTCTTGCAAGTCAATTTTAAAATGCGCGTGCGTGCGCCCATACATGCATGTATCGGCGTGCGAGCGGAGATATGCTGGAATTTTAAATCATGGGTGCACTTGATTTAAAATATGCCTACTGCCGGTTAAGTATGCACCTAATTTTAAGAAGTTACTTGAACAAACCTACTTCGTGTATCTTCTATAGGACTTTGCCGGCTTTAACATGCGTCTGTAAGGGATTTGAAAAAAAATGTTTGCGTGAGGGACATTACTAGTTTTTCAAATTAGTCCACTAGTTTGTCCAGTCAATCTTGAAGCCATACAGACCCCCTCTGGTTCTTCATCCTGCACACTCTCCAGTTGACCTGGATTCCTCACCCTGTCCTGTAAGCCCTAAAATGAAAGCTCTAAGGACTTGCTCCTCATCAGGAGCAGCTGTAAAGTTACATTTCTAACATCCAACGCATACCAGGTCCCAGTTTTTAAATACAGAGTTGCACGAGTAAGTGTTGACCGTGCCCTGAATACTCATGCTCTGCCACTTTTGGTATGCCCATGGGCACATAGACCCGTAAATCATGGCTTTTAAAATTCGCAATGCTTGCAAACGGCCCACATGTGTATATGGTCATTTTTCCACAAGCTTTTAAAATTGTTTTGGTTTCCGCATCTCAAAAAAGATATAATTGCTTTGGAAAAGGTACAGAGAAGGGTGGCCAATATGATAGAGGGAATGGATTGGCTCCCCTACAAGGAAAGGGTAAAGAGATTGAGTTTGTTCAGCTTAGAGAAGAGACAGCTGAGGCGGGATATGATAGAAGTCTATAAATATCATGACTGGAATCGAGCGGGTAAATGTAAATCGGTTATTTACTCTGTCAAAAAATACAAAACCTAGGGGATACTCCATGAAGTTGGTAAGTAGCACATTCAAAACAAATTGAGAACATTGTTTTTCAGTTAATGCAGAATTAAGCTCTGGAATTCAGTACTGGAGAATGTGGTTAAGGCACTTAGCATTGCTGGGTAAAAAAAAAAAAAGGTTTGGACAAATTCCTGGAGGAGATGTCAATAAACTGTTTTAAACCAAGCAGACTTAAGAAATAGCCACTGCTTATCAAAGCACCATAGCAGCATGGAATCTATTTACTGATTAGGATCTTGCCAGGTACTTGTGACCTAAATTGGCCACTGTTGGAAACAGGATGAGGGACCCTCAGTCTGACCCAGTATGGCAAGTTCTTATGGTTTCTCATGATCCCTCTTTGTTTCATCCACCAATTATTTTGCATCCCATTCCCTAAGTATCTTCTGTATCACCATTGCCTTCCTTATTTATTTATATTCCATTTTTCAGCATTTCAAAGCGGATTACATTCCACCCCTTTTTTCTCTGATGCTAGATATCTGTACGTCAGGATTTGTATGTGAATGTGGGCAGCTTATAATATCAGGTAGACATGTGAATGTGCTACATGCGAGCCCTTCTCCTGAGTTTGGCGTGCGTTCGACTTTTAAATATGGCCTCACCACAGAGCGATAAAGAGGCATTATGCCATTTGCCATTTTATTCTCCATTCCTTTCCTAATAATTCCTAACATTGCTTGCTTTTTTGACCGCTGCCGCACACTGAACTAAGGATTTCAAAGTATTATCCATGATGACATCCAGGCCCTGCTTCTGTTGCAGTAACTCCTAATATGGAACCTAACATCGTGTAACTACAGTGTGGATTACTTTTGCCCATGTGCATCATTTTCCACTTGTCCACATTCAATTCTGCAATTTTTCACAATCCACTTGTGATTTAACTACTCGGAATAATTTTGTGTCATCTCCTAATTTGATCACTTGTTCCCTTTTCCAGGTCATTTAAAATATATTAAAGCACCAGTCCCAGTACAAATCCCTGAGATATTCCACTGTTTATCCTTCTCCACTGAGAAAACTGACTATTTAGTCCTACTCTCTGCTTCCTGTCTTTTAACCAGTTTGCAATCCACAACAGGACATGCTTATTATCCCATGACTTTTAAATTTTCTTAGGTGTCTCTCATAGAGCAATTTGTCAAACACCTTCTGAAAATCCAAATACACTATATCCACTTATCCATATGTTTGTTAATCCCATCAAAAAAAATGTAGCAGCTTGGTGAGGCAAGATTTCCCTTGTGCAGATCTATGCTGGCTGTGTCCTATTAAACCATGTCTTTCTATATGTTCTGTGATTTTGTACTTTAGAATAGTTTCCATGATCTTTCCTGCACTGAATTCAGACTCACCGGTCTGTAGTTTTCCAGATCAGCCCTGGAGTCCTTTTTAAATATCGGGGTTACACTGGCCTTCCTTCAGTCTTTAGGCACGGCGGATGATCCCAATGATAGGTTACAAATTTATTTATTTATTTAGCATATTTATATTCTGTTTTACCAGTATTGATACTGACCAAAGCGGTTTACAATAATACAGTTATAAAAACAAAATCAAGTTTAAGTATGAAATAACTAAATAAAATAATAAAACAAAATTGCATCAAAGTAAGAATAAAAATACAATATACTATAAATCAATAACATAAAAATTAAAGTGACATTAAAATAAAGGAATTGGCAATTACATTTAAAAACTTAAAGAACAGAAATTATGACAAGTAAAATAAGAGTATTTTAAATATCAATTGATCAATAATAAAAATTATGTCTGAAAGAACTCACCTAATGCTACTTACTCAGACTAAGAGGTTTCAATATCCCTAAATGCTTCCTGAAACAGGTGAGTTTTCAGAGCCTTTTTAAACTCCTTTCGACTAGGTATTTGCCTTAAAGGATCTGGCAGAGCATTCCATAAAATGGGGCCAACAACCGAAAAAGCTCTTGTAATAGATCTGCAATTTCATTTTTGAGTTATTTCATAATTGTGGGGTGTATTCCATCTGATCCAGGCGATTTGTTACTCTAGTTTGTCAATCTGCCTCATTACATCTTCCACTTCACAGTGATTTGTATCGGTTCTTCTGAAACATCACCATTAAAAATAGTTTCCGGCACAGGTATCTCCCCTACGTTCTCTTCAGTAAATGCCAAAGCAAAGAATTCATCATCTTTCCACGATGGCCTTATCTTCCCTAAGTGCCCCTTTAACACCCTTGATCATCTAATAGTTCAACTGACTTCATCAGAGGCTTCCTGCTTCAGATATGTTTTAAAAAGTTTTAATTATGAGTTTTTATTTCTAAGGCCAGCTTATTTTCAAATTCTCTTTTAGCCTGTCATCAATATTTTGCATCTAACTTGCCTATGCCTAAAAGCTTTTTTCTATTTTACTCAGATGGATCCTATTTTCCAATTTTTGGAAGAAATTCTTTTGGCTAAAATAGCCTTTTTCACCTCACCTTTTAAGTAGGCCAGCAGTCATTTGGCCTTCCTTCTACTTTTTTTTTAATGAATGGAACACATCTGGGCTGGGCTGGGGTTCTAAGATAGTATTTTTAAACAATGACCATGCTTAACCTTTGTAGCTGCACCTTTCAGGGTTTTTTTTTTCTGTTTTCCTCATTTTATCAAAGTTTCCATTTTGAAAGTTTAATGCTAGAGTTGTCGGTTTACCTTAATGTCCTCCCAGTCATTAAGTCAAACTTGGTCATACTATGATTGCTGTTACCAAGTGGCCCCCACCACCATTACCTCTTGCACCAAATCCTGCATTCCACAAAGAATTCGGTCTAAAATGGCTCCCCCTCTTGTCAGTTCCCGGGCCAACTGCTCCTTGTAGAATTCATTATTTCATCTGGAAACTTTACCTGCCTAGCGTGTCCTGATGTGACATTTACCCAGTCAGTATTGGGGTAATTGAAATCTCCACATATACAACGTGCAAGGAATTGGTAAATCAAGTCCACCTTCAAATTATAATAGTTTTTTATTTGAATTTTCTCAATTTTCTCAGTATTGTTAATGGCAACTCCATATATCTTCAACAACAGTCATTTAAAGTCCCCCGACACGGTCCGTGTTTCGCGGTAGCTGCATCGGGAGGGACCCACAATCAATATCATCTAAAATATAAAGACAATAAAGCTGATGGACTTGACAAATATGGCTATACAATTTCAAGTTTCTTACAAACATACCTTGTATATGCATCATGGAGCGCATCGGCTCACACGACTAAAGGCCATTTTAAAAGGTCGTTTGGCGCCAAAAGACAGAGGCTATCGCGATAGATTCATTAGCGTAAACCCCGCCCACCCTGTACACGGTTCAACCAAAAAGGTGCCATTCTACGTCTTTGTTCAAACCCTTGGGATGGACAGAAGAAAGCGTATAAATCCATTTCTGTTCCCGTTTTCCCAAAATCTCAGAGTAATTCCCTCCCCTATACGGGGGAACGACCACCTCTAAAACTGAGAACTGCAATTCAGCAATCGTGTGTTGATGTTGAACCCAGTGCGTAACCAGGGGTTCATCCATCCTCAGGAGACGGATATTCGAACAATGTTCTATAATGCGGGTCTTGACCATCCTAGAGGTCTTACCCACATACAACATGGAACACGGGCATTGTATTACATAAACAACGCCCTTAGTAGTACAGTCTGATGAATTGCGAAAGTTAAACTGAACCCCAGTGTCCGGATGGATAAATGAATCTGATTGACTAGTGTGATTACACATTATGCAATGCCCACAGGGGCCGTGTTGACCACCCCTGATGTTCCTCGCTTGTTTATTAAAGCTTGCGTGTACTAATTGATCCCGGAGGTTGCTAGCTCTCCGGAATGTAAAACGTAACGATGTCTGGAGCAGCTGTGATAAAGAGAGATTATCCCAGTGTCTTCTTATCATTGTTGCTATAGCCTTACTTACTATCGAGAACGGTAAAATACAATTACAACTTGGACTGTCATCGTTTACTGACGGGAGGAGCAGCCAGTCTCGGTTTGCATATAATGCCCTTTTAAAAGCCTTTTTTACGACTCGTAGAGGGTAACCCCTATCCAAAAACCGCTGGGACATCAATCGTGCTTGCTGTAAAAAGTCACTCCGGGATGAACATACACGTTTCAATCTTAAAAATTGTCCCGTGGGGATGTTGTCTCTAAGGGGCTTGGGATGACAGCTCGAATAGGCTAATAAAGTGTTTCTGTCTGTCTCCTTCCTAAATAAAGTGGTAACAAATTGATCCTGTTCAACTGAAATGGTAATGTCAAGAAAAGAAATCTTTGAGGCATGAATACAAAAATTAAACTGTATGTGAGGATTCAGTGAGTTAAGCCAATCAAAAAAACAGAAAAATTGGATATCTGATCCAGTCCAAATGATCAGGATGTCATCAATATATCGTAACCACAGAGCTACATGGGAAAACCCTTCTGAAGGATATACTAAAGATGATTCATAGTGATCCATGTATAGACAGGCGAGTGAGGGGGCCATAGTGGCCCCCATTATTACTGTGCTGCCAAATTTATTAGCTTCCCTAATCTCTGTTAGCATTTCATCATCTATCTCTTCATTTTGGCCAGATGAATGGTAGTATACCCCCACCATTACTCTCTTCCTCAGTCACACATGGAATTTACACCCATAAGGATTCTATTGTGCATTTAGTCTCCTGCAGGATCTTTTTCCTGTTGGATTCTATGCCATCCCTAACATAAAGTGTCATCCCCTCTTGAGGTTGATACACCCTATTAATGTGATATAATTTGTACCCTGGTATAGCAGTGTCCCATTGGTTATCCTCCTTTCACTAGGTCTCTGGGATGCCAATTATGTCTACCTCTTCATTTAGTGCTACACATTCTAAATCTCTCACTTTACTTTTTAGACTTCTGGCATTAGCATGCAAACATTTCAAAGTATGCCTTTTTTTGTTGGAATTAACAAACTGCTTACCACTTGACAGGGGTATTTTGGAATCTTTTAACTTGGGTGTGTATTTACTTATAAGCACTATTTTAGTATCCTTTGAAGATACCTCCCTCCAAGTCATTCACTGCTGAGCCACTGTCTGCTATCCCCATATTCTAGTTTAAAAGCTGCTTTATCTCCTTTTTGAAGGTTAGCACCAGCAGCCTGGTTCCACCCTGGTTAAGGTGGAGCTCATCCCATTGGAATAAGCTCCCCCTTTCCTAAAATGTTGCCCAGTTCCTAATAAAACTAAAGCCTTCTTTCTTGCATCACCGTATCATCCACACATTGAGACTCTGGAGCTCTGCCTACCTCTGCGCGTTGAACGGGAGCATTTCATAAACTTGATTAGGAAATGCTTGGTGAAAGAAATATTATTTTGAGATGGGATGAGAAGGAGTTTAATGAATGGAGATGAATGAATGCCAGATATAGAGGGTGGTGAGGGAGAAGAAACAGATATAAGAAAGGACTAAGGTAAAATAAGAGGCATTAGACTGTAGTGGAACATGAGGTAGGAAGGAATATTAGAATAGATAAGAAACCTGGTGAAGTGGGCAATGCCTTGAACAAGAATGCGAGATTATGTAAAAAAAAACATGGGGATTACATGGTCAAAGCATCAGAGCCAGCTGTTGATTTTGGATTGATGACCTTAGAAAGAAGGTAGGTGAAGAAGAAGGTTTCAGTAGTCAAAAAAATGAGGATTTTGATCTTTGGCAGATAAATGAAGGGACGGAGTTAGCAATATTGTGGAGGAAGAGGCAACGTAATTTAGCTAGAGACTCCGTCGAGTTAGTTTGTGGAACTGGGGCTTTACATAGGATTGGAAACTGGTGGTGGTGCCGGTGGGTGGCAGGGAGCTAAGGAGTTCAGTTTTGCTATATAATGTTCGCTGGAGTAGTCATGCATCTTGGTGGAGATGAGCCAGTCAGCTACATTTTTTGGACAGAAACAGATCCAGAATGAAATGATACATATGTAGTTGGTGCCTAGGTAGATAAGGTGAAAGGAGTGATGTAAGTTTCCAGGGAATATGTGTAGAGATAGGAAAGGAATAGGCCAAAAAACTTGTAGCACAAGGCAAGGGGAAAGGGGTGGCAGCATTTTTAATAATAATAGACTTTGGAGAAATAACAGAATTAGGATGGAGAAAAAATATGTGATTGAGATGTGGAAACATAGATGTCTTCAAAATGCTTTATGACTTTGTAAATAGATAGGGCCCCTCACCTTCTGAAATCTTTTTTTTTTCTCCCCCCCCCCCCCCCTCTCCAAGATGTGTTAATCCTAAACCTCATCTGCAATTGCCTTTCTTATACTCCACATCTGCTGCCTTCTAAGTTGTTTTCAACTAAAATTCTACCCATGGTATCCCTACTATTTAGTTGTCTGCTCATCCTGGTGTTATCCACACCACAACTTATTTATAATTTAATATGTTCTAGGAAGCATGGAAATGGCCCCAAGCTACAGAGGTGAAGACATCTGGTTTTTGCATTGCATGTTAGGAACAGCTGGATCGGTGATACATTTGCTAGAGCTGCATGTGTATTTTTTTTTTTTTCAAATGAAAATAGCTTTTGTTCATATGTTAGTTTGAAATCTAAATCAATAAAATTTGTTTTAAGGTTATCTCTGCTTACATTTGATCCCTGCCTGCACTGAACAGTGAAGCCATGTAATGTCAGAGGCTTTCTATTCTGACCCATGTGAAATGTTAATATGGTTTTAAAAACCGAGAATGTTTCATATTGTGTTAAATTCTGATATAAGATGCGGAAAGATGAATTGTGAGTTAAAATAATTCTGCAGACTTTTTATTTTATTCTAACATAGTGTATTTGTTAGCCACTGTGAAGTCAATTCACTCTGGAGGACTGGGCCTCTTGTAGGCAAATAGCCAAAAAAGTGTTTCTTGAATACCTACTGTCATTAAAAGGGGATGTGTGGACAGTATTTGATGTTTTTTGAAACACTCCAAACATTATTCAGAAGGCCCTGAAAAAGATATTTGACGCATATAAGAGTCTAAGCCAGCCTCTTCTGTTCAATTTGGGCTCTATCAAAGGGTCAATAACCCATTTAAATATTTGAGTTTTATTCAGCTCCCTAAGGCCTCTACCTTAAATATAGATCCTCCTGCTCAGCGTGACAGTCTGGATGACCTCCTTTTGTCCAGGTACCACACATTATTTTTCATGGGAGGAAAAATGCCATTTTTTATATTTTCTTCCATGGAAAATAATGGGAGTTGGCCTTTCCTTTTGCTCATTCCAGCGTCTTTGGAATACAATCAGGACAGTGTCGGGGGGAGGAGGAGTACCATTTAGGGATCTGTACTTGGACCGGTGCTTTTCAATATATTTATAAATGATCTGGAAAGGAATACGACGAGTAAGGTAATCAGATTTGCAAATGATACAAAATTTATTCAGAGTAGTTAAATCACAAGCGAATTGTGGTAAACTCAGGAAACCCTTGCGAGATTGGAAGACTGGGCATCCAGTTGGAAGATGAAATTTAATGTGGACAAGTGCAAGTTGTTGCATATAGGGAAAAATAACCCATGCTATAGTTACACAATGTTAGGTTCCATATTAGGAGTTGCCACCCAGGAAAAAGATCTAGGCATCATAGTGGATAATACATTGAAATCATCGGCTCAGTGTGCTGCAGCAGTCAAAATAAAACAATGTTAGGAAGAGAATGGTAAATAAAATGGAAAATATAATGCCTCTGTATCCCTCCATGGTGAGACCGCACCTTGAATACTGTGTACAATTCTGGTCGCCGCATCTCAAAAAAGATATAGATGCACTGGAAAAGGTACAGAAAAGGGCAACAAAAATGATAAAGGGGATGAAACAGCTGCCCTATGAGGAAAGACTAAACAGGTTAGAGCTGTCAGCTTGGAGAAGAGACGGCTGAGGGGGGATATGATAGAGGTCTTTAGAATCATGAGAGGTCTAGAACGGGTAAATGTGAATCTGTTGTTTACTCTTTCGGATAATAGAAAGACTAGGGGGCACTCCATGAAGATAGCAAGTAGCACATTTAAAACTAATCAGAGAAAATTCTTTTTCATTCAACATACAATTAAGCTCTGGAATTTGCTGCCAAAGTATGTGTTTAATGCAGTTAGTGTAGCTAGGTTTAAAAAAGGATTGGATAAGTTCTTGGAGGAGAATTCCATTAGCTGATATTTATCAAGTTGACATTGGGCCAGATCTTAAAATCTATGCATGGGCGTAGATTTGTTCACGCAACCCGGCGCAAACAAATCTACGCCCGATTTTATACCATGAGCGCACTGCCGCGCGCGCATGTTATAAAATCCAGGCACAGTACGCAGAAGGGGGTGCACACGGGGAAAGCCCCGATGGATTTCCCCGTTCCCTTCAAGGCCGCTCCGAAATTAGAGCGGCCTTGGAGGGAACCTTTTTCCGGCCCCCCCCCCCCCCCCCCCACCTTTTCTCCAAAAGTTACGCCTGCCACGCCCCCGGACTGCCCCTTTTTGCAAGTCCTGGGACATATTTATTTATTTATTTTATTTCATAGTTTTTATATACCGTCATTAAGTTATTTACCATCATAACGGTTTACAATAAGGCACCTATATCAAAGAAAGTGTAGATCCTAATTTACATGGATGGTGCCATTGTGGTTCGGTAACAAACAATAATTAAGAATAATATGGGTTGTGCTCAGGAAATTACCTTTAGAGAAATTCCCTTGGGGGGTTAAGTGTTTTATGGTACTTCATCCTGATGGTTTGACTACAGTTAAAAGTGAGTGCACTAATTTCCAGTGCTCTGAGTCCGCTGCGCATCCTGGGGCTTGCGCGCACCGCCAAGCCTATGCAAAATGGGCTCGGCACGCGCAGGGGCAGATTTTCTCGGGTTATGCGCATAGCCTTTGAAAATCTGCCCCTTAGGGAATAGTCACTGCTATTACTGGCATCAATAGCATGGGATCTACTTATTGTTTGGGTACTTGCCAGGTACTTGTAGCCTGGACTGGCCACTGTTGGAAACAGGATGCTGGGCTTGATGGACCCTTGGTCTGACCCAGTATGGCAATTACTTATCTTCTTATGTGCTTATTATGACATCTCTACTGGGGATGGCAGGATAGATAATGCAGTGATAGGGCCTTTATGTGTGACAGATGAGGCTTTTTTGCAAAGTGCTTCTAGTCTTCTGATCTATGTTGATGTGTGGAAATGGGTTAAGAGGTGATGCCATTACACCAGGATTGAGGATTGTATGGTGTGTGTAAGGGAAAGGTGCTTGGCTAAGGTCCTGTAAAAAAAATGGTCTTTCATGGGCAAGAAGGCTATAAATAAAGAGTGGAGAAAAAAATGTGTTGATGGTAACATGTTGATGTTTGGCTACATGCTGGCCTTTCATACTAAGGCACTTGCAGTTTTTGTTTTGCCTGATTATAATACATTTGTGCGAGTGAATGCTGGAGTTTTCCTTATGGACTCCTGTGGAGCTTGCATGAATAAATGTTTTGGACAGTATGCAAATGAAGCATTGTAGAGATTGGCTTCTTGACCATAGTTCATGTACATTGCATGGCCTGTGGTTTTTCATACCTTTTTCTTTAGAGAACTAACATCACCTAAGTAACTTTATGCCAGAAAAGGGATAATGAAGATCCATGGATATTGTAATAAAGCTGATAATGCATTCTCCAGCTTGCAGCATGACAGGCCCCCAAATGCTCATTATTCAATTCACTGTTTTTTAGCCTTCCATACAGGCTCTGCTCCTGCTTTAAATAGCAATTTTAAATAAACGTTTTAGTGTATTGTGTGCATGTGGATTTTTTTTTTTTTTTTAACCATGGACCTTCTTAAATAAGTGTTTGTATTGGCCTTCTTTCTAGGTGTCAAATTGGGTGAATTGATCTCTTTACACGTAATTGAGAGAGACGTTAGTTAGAGTAATGAGTTGTAGCTCTGACAGTTTTTCCCAACCATCTAATATAGTAGGTTTAGAACAAAAGGAAACAGAATGCTTCATGGATGCACAGCAGCTAATTGATGGCTGGTTTTGTCATAGATATTTAGGCACAAAACATTCAGATATATTTTTATTTACTTGCCATTAGTAAACCAAATTAATTGGCTTTCAGATTGCTGCATTGCTCCAGAATTTGAGCACCAGATGTATCGGTCTTTGTTTAGTAACTACTCTTCTAGCAAATATATTCTAATACTTACAGTGTGCCTAGCTCTTTTAATAAGAAACTCTACATTACAGGTACCACCATATTACTGGGTGATTGGGATTTAGAAAGTGTAGGACTTGCTCACCTGTGTCTGATCTGGAGTCGGTGATCGAGCACAACCGCATGGGACTTTGGCTCAATTGGATATAATAGGGGGAAAATCGGTAGTAATGTAAAAACAAAACCCTTCTATGCTTTGTCCATGTACAAAGCATGATGAAGTCCTAAAATGCCAACATCTATCTCCTTAAAATTAAAACTTCCATGTCTGAATTCTACCTGCTCTTTAATTGATGAGTAGCCCTTCTTAAGGATGGAACATTGTCTTTTCCAATGCTAAAGCATACCTTTTTTTTATTCTTTCTTAGATGTTGCATTCAACTCAAAATAGCACTGGAAAAGTAGGGGCAATGTGAAAAGGTGTCCTAGCAGCTCTTACCTGCCCTGTACTGAAATAAAAGTTAACAGAAACAACAAAAAAAAATATATATATATATTTTTTTTTTAAATCTTATACACCAAGTTTTCTAGCATCATATAATAGGTTGGGGGAGTCTTTGAAATGCAGAAACTAACGGTGATAAGAAGATAGCCTAAACTATATTTTGTGCATGCATGGAAGCCTATTGAGGAATAGTGTGAAAATAGTGCTACTGAGGTAGTATCTTGTTTTTGGATTAACTTTGTACATTTCTTCAATAGTCATGACTTGCCTGCCATGTTGTGAAGCATCTTTAACAGAACACCTGAAAAAGAAGGTGCAGTGAAAGCTGACATTTTAGCAGGTACTAGGCATAGGAAACCGCCGATGTGGTTCAGCAAGTGACAGCTACATTTTAGCAGCCCAAAGGTGCAATCAGTGAGAGCCTTGGTGGAATGATAGGCACTATTGCAATGCTATTCAGAGGCAAAGGAGGGATGGCAGACGAAAGCAGCCATTTCAGCAGTAGATAACCATTATTGTTAGAGCCCCTGGTTTCCTGCAGCAGATCTTTCAAGATTATGTGGCAGTTAATTGGCAAATATACATAATTTTGCATAAAAATTCACACCTTCCTACTATGCAAAAAAGTGAATATTTTTTAAAACCATTCACACATTGTTTGTTGTTGTTAAAAAAAAAATAGTTAAACAAGTACCAAGTACAAAAATAAAAAAATGTATGAAGTTAAGACATATATGTTATAAACTTAATTGTGACTTAATTGTGATTGTCACTTTTGTTTTGACTTAAAAAGGATAGTTACACTATTTCATATTTTCTTGAGAAAGTCCTTGTTGTTGAGTACATGAACTATAAATGAGTTAAATAACACAAGTTTGAAACATTTTGGTAGTAGTGCCAGTCTTTTATGAATTGAGATTGATGCACTCTCCGCCAACTGTGAAGCTCCATCAGTTGCAGACTTCCAAAAACGCTGCCAGGCATAGGTAATGGGATGGAGTGGGCCATGGTCCACTTTTTTTGCCCCACATAACATCAGAAATTAAGAAGCTTGATGGTGTTCACTGGCAGAGATGGAATGGTTTAGTTCCCCCACGAACCAAAACGGTATTCCGCTGTATGTGCTTCCAAATGGTTCGTGATTGGCTACATCTGCAGCTGCAAGAACCTTTTATATAAAGATGAAACAGTTTTTTAAAGAATCATAACTTCATCCAAGAATAATATTAAATTCATCTTCAGTTTGATTTGAGATCTTTGAAGGATCAAACTTTTTGCTTTCTTTATCCAGTCCAACTTCATTCCTCTCCTTCTGTTCCCTTCAGGACAGAAGAAGCATATGGGGGTTGGGGGCAAACAGAATGCAAGAGACTGGAACAAGAAGCAAAGTGCCTCTTCTTTCATCTGCTATAACCTCTGCCTCAGCCCTTTGTCACCACCCTCTCTCCCCCCCTACCCAGTTCCTGCAAGAACACAGAGCTGAGACTGAAAGCAAGCACTCTGTAGCTTTCTTTAACATTTTGAATTAAGAGGTGGGAAAGCTTTGGGTTTGTTGATTCTGTGGCAGGGTGTCAATTATGCAGCAACAGACTAATTTTGCAGTTTCTCCCACAGCTGCACAAATGCAAGAGGCTAGGGGCACTGATTATTGTCTACAGCCATAAAAAGAAAGTGGAACACCATTGAGTTGAGTCTAATCCTGACCACTAGAGGTGGTTTCATGATTCTTTAGGAGTTAACCAGCCTCAAAAACAGGTGCTTGTCACCCTGGTTGTTGGAATCTTCTCAAAAATGAATTATGTTGCATCTGAAAACTGATAGGGAACTTTAGTAAAGCATTGGTTGGTTATGAAAGTCAGTGAGAAAATAAAAAAAGACTGAGACCTGCAACAAAACAGTAAGCCAGAAGCCTAGAGCTACTGAAACAACCACCAGAACTGAGAGACCAGGCCTGCGCGATCGGTGCCGAGGACCCACCGGGGTAAGGCCTAGCAATAACTTGCACTCCTACCCCAAGTGGGGCCTCCCGCCGATCACGAGGCTACCCGTGCCGTCCGCCATTGCCTGCAGCCGGTCCGCCGTCCTCTTCGTCCCGCCTCCACCGGCACCCGACCAATCGACGAGGACAGGGACAGCCGGCCAATCAAGGAAGCCCTCGCTGGCCTTTAAAATCCCTTCTGAACTAGGCGCCGCACGCCGAAGGAGCGCGACAAAGGGGCCAGCCCCTTTGTGTGCCCCTTCGTGCACCCCTGAAGGACACCTCTGAAATAAATTGAATTGCAGACTCTGCCTGACTGAAAAGTTCCACTAAAATCTCTTAAGTTGCTCAGATTTCATGCTCACAAACTCCTTTCTCATATGGTACTTTGTGTTTGAGAACAGTTCTCCTTCTCTTCACAACTATCAACTGCTCAATATAAAGAGACCCATTCACTCACCATGAATTCCCAACCCATTCCTATCCTCAAATATCCTAACTTCTCATTCAATTCCATAAGAAACAAGTACAATATGCCATCCTACAAAACGCTTATCCCCATTATGACATCCCCCCTCACTCAAATCTTAGGTCTGATGACATTTTCTATCTTACTTATAAATGCACAATCTATCATTAAAAAGACTACTCTTCTCTGCGATATCCTCACTGACGAATCCCCCAACATTTGTGCAATAACAGAGACCTGGCTAAAGAACTCAGACACCGCGATTATAAACCAGCTACCTACGGAAGAATATAACATCTTCTCCATTCCTAGAGGTAAAAAGAAAGGAGGTGGACTCCTCCTTGCAGCAAAAAAGAAATTCAACCTCGCTCTGCAATCCATCATACCTCCACACAGGCTTGAAATTGGGCTCTTTAAGTCCAAGGAACTACAAATCTGCCTAATCTATGCCCCCCCCCCCCCTGGCGTTTTAGAAAACAACACCTCACCTCTAACTGAATACGTTTCCAAATACATTGACATTACTATCCCTACTATCATCCTAGGAGACTTAAATCTACATTTTGACCGCTCACCCATTTCACCAGCTAGTGAAGCTACCATGGCCGCCCTAAACGCTCTTGGATTTAGACAAAATGTATTGAGCTCTACACACAAAGCTGGACACACTCTTGATGTCATCTTTACGAATTCACTTATCCAAACCAGCTCTCCACAATGCACGCCCATTCCCTGGACAGACCACTACCGGATTGACTCTTCCTGCACAATCAAATGCAACCCCCACACGCCTTCCCACAATAAGAAAACCATAACATTCCGCAAACATTGCAACTCAGAAGAAATTATGGTCTCACTATCAGAAGACCTCAATAAGTTGGACCTCACTGACGCTAATTCAGCATGTTCCTCATGGCACGAAATCACCGGCAATATTGCAAATAAACTATGCCCACTAATCTCGAAAGAAATCAACACGGAGAAGAAAGCCAAAAGACTGTGGTACACCCCTGATTTGAGAATTATGAAAACAGAACTACGTAAAATAGAAAAGAAATGGCGTAAAAACCAATCCCCAGCGCTACTTTTAAAGTTCCGCTCTCTTCTACACGAATACCAGAAAAATACAAACAAAGCCAAGAAAGACTATTACGCATCAAGGATTCATCAATACCAATTCAACCCACGTGCTCTTTTCCAATATGTATCTAGCATAATTACTCCCCCAACAAACGTTAACTCAGATAATGAGGACGAAAACAAGTGTGAGAAGCTAGCTGATTACTTTCATGACAAAATAAATAACATCATGGCACGCTTTACCTCCTCCCCCCTTATTGTCAATTCACCTACTACCAAAACACGCATCACTACATCCACTCTCAACGCACACATACATAACCCCAATACAACCATACCACCCTTGGTCACCCTTACAAACTTTGAAACCACTACCCCTCTAGAAATAGAAGCTATCCTCAAAAAGATTAAACCAGCAATGCACCCCTTTGATATCATACCCACAAAAACACTCCTTTCTTCTCCAGCAAGGATTGCCAAACCCATTTCCAAGATTCTCAACAAATCTATCACCACTGGACTGGTACCCACGCAACTCAAGCATGCCATAATAAAACCGACCCTCAAAAAAGCGGACTTGGACCCTACTGAACCATCCAACTACCGACCAGTTTCGAACCTTCCTTTCCTTTCCAAAATAATGGAGAAAATCATAAACAAGCAACTCACAGAATTTCTAAATGAACATCAACTACTACTTCCGTCCCAGTATGGATTCCGCAAGAACCATAGTACCGAAACCCTGCTCCTGTCTCTATCAGATTTAATACTAAAATCACTAGATACGGGTCACTCTTACATTCTTGCTCTGCTTGACATATCAGCTGCATTTGACACTGTCAATCACTATACCCTGATCACCCGCTTATCTCAAATCGGAATCTCTGGATCTGCTCTTTACTGGCTTCATTCCTATCTCAATGAGAGAAAATACAGTGTTAAAATTGGCTGACACAAATCCAAACCCAGAAAACTACAACAAGGAGTACCTCAAGGATCCTCTCTCTCATCAACACTGTTTAATATCTACCTTATCCCACTATGTCGACTCTGAATGAAACTTGGATTCCCGCACTTCATATATGCAGATGATGTGCAGATCCTCATCCCCATTAAGGACTCTCTTCCCAATGCTCTGAAAATCTGGAACTCTGCCCTTGAAGAAATAAAAAATCTACTCACCGAAAACTTTCTAGCAATCAATACCAGCAAAACAGAACTTCTCATCATCTCTCCACAAAGCAACATCCCTATCAATCCTACCAATTATTCACAAGCTGGCCCCCTCGCCTTACAGCAAGTCCGCAGCCTCTGCATTATCATAGACAACCATTTCTCCTTAAAAAAATTCATTGCAGCCACTGTAAAAAACGGATTCTTTAAACTACACACTCTAAAAAGAATCAAATGTCTCCTACACCCACACGATTTCCGAACAGTTTTACAAGCTACAATATTGTCAAAACTGGACTACTGTAATCCCATCCTACTTGGACTGCCAAAAAACTCATTACAGCCTTTACAAATGCTACAAAATGCAGCCGCCCGAATACTCACCAATGCGCATCGCCATGATCACATAACACCGGTACTCCAATACCTTCACTGGCTACCAGTAGCATCGAGAATTACATACAAAATCCTTACCCTCATACACAAATCCATCTACAACCAAGAAATGCAATGGTTCTCTGACCATTTTACATTCCACAAATCTAATAGACCTACAAGAACAATACACCAAGCCAAACTCAAGATTCCCGCTCTCAAACAAATTAAACATGTTTCCACAAGAGAACATTCATTTACCATAGCAGGAACCAACTTTTGGAATAAAATGCCCGCAGACCTTGCGCCTGGAGCCTTGTCACAAGAAATTCAAACAAAACTTAAAAACTTGGCTCTTCAGAGAAGCTTATACATAATGTCCTCCTACTCCTCAAACAGCCATCCTACCTCAAACAGCCACCCTCTCCCCCCCACCCCTTTCACCTCTATCTGCCTCTTCCTCTCCCTGAATGTACCTAATTACACATAGATTGTATATTATTATTTGTACATAATGCACCTAATCATATATAGTTTGTAATTATACATAGTTTCTCCCAGGAGATTAGATGGGATCCAATTGTACTATATGTTTACTCTTTGCCTGGTTTATTGATATATGCTTGTTCTTTCTGAATTGATTGTAAAGCCTGTTGCTAAATTATTGTTCATTGTAAACCGAGGTGATGTTTGAAACGTTCCGCGGTATATAAAAAACCTTTAAATAAATAAATAAATAAAATAAATGTGTAAAGATTTTTGAAACAAAAGTTCCTCCTTTATCAAAGAACAATATAGGCACATGAGGAGGAATATGTGTAAAGGATTGCCCTGTTTCTAACAGTGGCTGGCCAAGATGCCATAGATATTGTTAGGGTTTAGTGGTGTTTTGGGTGGATTCTTGGGAGCCACAGTACTGGGCTAGACTCAGGACGCACAAACACAGAATTAGATCTTTTATTGTACAGCTTGATGGATACCACCAGAGGTAGCAGTAGTGAGGTAGTCTGGATGTAGCAGTCTCGGGACCCTTCTCACCCCATTGTTATAGGGGGATTCCGGGGTAGGTTTCCCAGCAAGGCAATGCTGTAGATGAGACAGACTGAGAGATTGAGTGAGTGATTGATTGATTATTTATTTATTTATGGCTTTTATATACCGATGTTCCTGTACTAGTACATATCACGTCGGTTTACATGGAACCAAAGTTGGAAATTACATCAAACAAGAGGGTACAGATAACAGGGCTAACTTCGTATGAATCTACCTTATAAATGGGCCCTGACCGACGGCCCGCAAATGCGCAGTAGAGAGCAGGGCCGCAGTGAGAGACAGGGCCGCAGTGGCGGCGGCGGCGGCGAAGACGGGCGGCAGCAGTGAGGGAGGAGAGAGAAAGGGAGGGACTGACAGAGAGAGGGAGGGACTGAGTGAGAGGGGAGGAGAGAGAGGGAGTGGGACTGAGTGAGAGGGAGGGAGGGAGTGGGACTGAGTGATGAGGGGGAGGGAGGGAGTGGGACTGAGGGAGAGGGGGGGACTGAGGGAGGGAGTGGGACTGAGTGTGAGTGAGAGGGAGGGAGAGGGGGGAGGGAATGAGTGAGAGGAGAGGGAGGGTGGGGAGGGAGTGGATGAGTGTGAGGGAGGGAGGTAGGGGGTGGTGAAGAGTGAGGGGAGAAGAGAATGAGGGGGAGGTGAGAGACAGAGGGATGTAGGCCCGTTTTAAACGGGCTTAACGGCTTGTTTATAGATAAAGCAGCGAACGACTTAAAATAAAATAAAATTATTATAATGCTAATGAAGAGGGCAGAGAGGGGAAAACCCTGACTTTCCCTTTTCTTTTAGCAGGCATGTTGTTTAACTCCCAATAACAAGACTCACTCAGGTCTCTCAATTGCCACAAATTATGGATCCAAGCAGGGGTGAGAATTAAATTTACCTTATTTAAAGATATTAAAGGAAAATAAGGAAGAGAGTCTCGCAATTCCCGGCGAGATCCAGCGAAGTCCGGCAAAGTCCGTTGAAATGCGCGCGCCCCGGCTCTGCTGCGTGCCGCTAGCAGGCCGCTTTTGTAGGCCGCTTCCGGTTCCGCCTCCAGGGTCCTCCCTCAGGGGTCGCGTTCACTCTCCCTCCGTCAGGGCTCCAAATTCGCACCCGGTCTCAGCTGTTAGATGTTCCGGTCGAGTCAGCAGCTGTATCCTACTCAAGTCCAGGTATTCTCTTTCCTCTCTCTCACCATTCCCTTTTTAATAATTCCCAACATTCTGTTTGTTTTTTTGACTGCCGCAGCACACTGAACCGACGATTTCAATGTGTTATCCACTATGACGCCTAGATCTTTCTTGGGTAGTAGCACCTAATATGGAACCTAACATTGTGTAACTATAGCAAGGGTTATTTTTTCCCTATATGCATCACCTTGCACTTATCCACATTAAATTTCATCTGCCATTTTGATGCCCAATTTTCCAGCCTCACAAGGTCTTCCTGCAATTTATCACAATCTGCTCTTGATTTAACTACTCTGAACAGTTTTGTATCATCCGCAAATTTGATTACCTCACTTGTCGTATTTCTTTCCAGATCATTTATAAATATACAAGCCGTAAAGCCCGTTAAAACGGGCTACATCCCTCTGTCTCTCACCTCCCCCTCATTCTCTCTCCCCTCACTCTTCACCACCCCCCTCCCCCACCCACTCCTCTCCACCCTCCCTCTCCCTCTCACTCAGTCCCCCCTCTCCCTCACTCCCTCCCACTCAGTCCCCCCTCTCCCTCCCACTCACTCAGTCCCCCTCTCCCTCCCTCCCACTCACTCAGTCCCCCCCCCTCCCTTCACCCACCTCCATTTCCTCCCGCGCCGTAAGCGCGACTTCCCGCAACCCTCACCCGGCTCCATTAACTCCTCCCCCGCTCCTGCCCGGCAGATCTCGGGGGGGGTCACTGCCCGCGCCGCGCCGGGCAGTGACCCCCCCGAGATCTGCCGGCAGATCTGGGGAGGAGAAGTAGCGGCAACCGCGCGCGCGCGGTGCCGCTACTTCTCCTCCCGCTCCTGCCGGCAGATCTCGGGGGGGGGGGCGGGAGTGACACCCCCCCCCCCCGAGATCTGCCGCAGATCTCGGTGGGGGGGGCGCGGGAGTGAACACCCCCCCCCCCCCCGAGATCTGCCGGCAGATCTGGGGAGGAGAAGCAGCGGCAACCGCGCGCGCGCGCGGCGCCGCTGCTTCTCCTCCCGCTCCTGCGGCCCCACCGCCATTTTTTTTTCTGATCGACATCCTTGCCCGCACATGCGCAGTAGAGCTGCGCTCTACTGCGCATTTGCGGGCCGTCGGTCACAGGCCATTTATAAGGTAGATTGAAAAGTAAGGGTCCCAATACAGATCCCTGAGGCACTCCACTGCCCACTCCTTTCCACTGAGAAAATTGTCCATTTAATCCTACTCTCTGTTTCCTGTCTTTTAGCCAGTTTGTAATCCACGAAAGGACATCGCCACCTATCCCATGATTTTTCCTAGAAGCCTTTCATGAGGAACTTTATCAAATGCCTTTCTGAAATCCAAGTACACTACATCCACTGGTTCACCTTTATCCACATGTTTATTAGCTCCTTGGAAGGTCTTTGAGGCCTGGTGTTCTGAGCGAGGTACTCATCTGCTCAAGGTGGATATTCCTTTGATTTTTGGAATTTTTACAGGACAGCTTGCTTAAGGGTTTGGCCCTTAATACCTTGAAGGTTCAAGTTGGGCACTGGCTTGTTACAGAGGAAGAGTCGATGGAGGGCCTTTGTCTTCTCATCCGGACATGTCCCGTTTCATGCAGGTAGTTAAACATCTTTGCCCCTATTGCAGCTTCCGGTGCCTTTGTGGGATCTTAACTTGGTCCTCGAGTTTTGACCGCTGTGTACTCTTTCCTTGCAGCTGCTTATCTTGAAGACAGTTTTTCTGGTAACAATCTGTTCAATTTGTTGGGTCTCTGAGCTGCAGGTTCTTTCCTGCCCCGAGCCTTTCTCCGTTCAGCTTCATTCTTTGCCTTCCTTTTTTGCCCAAAGTGGTTTCAGACTTTCATCTTAATCAGTCCTTTTCTCTGTTACCTTGGACAGGGTCAGAGATGAAGCTGCGTACCGCCTTTTGCATTCCTTGGATGTCAAGCATCATTTACTGCGCAACTGGAAGGTGAGTAAGACTGTTCAGAAGTCTGATTCCCTGTTTGCACTCCATGGTAGAGGTAAGCAGGGAGTACCTGTGACATGGGCAATGATTGCTGTCTGGGTTAAGGAGATGAGTATGGCAGCCTATGTGGCTGCTGAGGTTGCCTTACGGAAGCAGATTAAACTGCATTCCATGAGGGCTTATGCAGTATGGTGGATGGAGCTTAGTTTGTTGTCGCCTGCTGAAATTTGCTGAGTGGCGACATGGTCATCTTCACACCTTCTCCAAACATTGCTGCTTGGATGTTAAGGATAGGGAATACGCTGGTTTTTGCATGGGCGGTTTTGATTGGGCTGCTGGCAGCCTCCCGCTCTTTTCGGGATTAGCTTTTGTGCATCCCACTCATTGGGATTGACCTACCCAAATGCTAAGGAAGGAGAAATGACTACTTACCTGATGATTTCTTTTTCTTTAGTGAAGGGTAGGTCAATCCCAGACCTGCCCTCTGCTGCCGGATTTGGATTTTGTGGTTAGCCTTCTTAGATTGATACAGAGTATGAATCCTGCTCTTCATTGATAACTGGTAAGTGGCATTTCTAGCTCTTAGGGGGTTATTTTCTAAGCACTTATAGCATGCGTTAGGCCCTTATCGCATGTGAAAAGGGCCTTTTCGCGGCGGTAACATTAAAATTAGGGGGAGGGGAGGAGTCTGGGTGGAGTTAGGGAGTAGTTGGCGGCAGCACCGCTGCCAGCAATAATGTTTTGAACATTATCGCCGGCAGTAGTGTGGGGAATAGCACCACCTTTTACGGACCCCTGCTGGACTTTTGGCAAGTCTTGTGGGGGTCAGGAGGGTCCCTCAAGACTTGCCAAAAGCACTGGTGGTCCAGCTGGGGTCCGGGAGCGATCTCCTGCACTCGGGCCATCGGCTGCCAGTAATCAAAATGGCGCCGATAGCCTTTGCCCTTACTATGTCACAGGGGCTACCGGTGCCATTGGTCAGCCCCTGTCACATAGTAGGAGCACAAGATGGCACGGGCCATCCAGTGCTCCTACCATGTGACAGGGGCTCCTACCATGTGACAGGGTATCCGTGCCAATGGCACGGATACCCTGTCACATGGTAGGGGCAAAGGGCCATCGGCGCCATTTTGATTAGTGGCAGCTGACGGCCCAAGAGCGGGAGATCGCTCCAGGGATCCCCACTGGACCACCAGGTACCTGTAAAAAGTTTTTTGGGGGGTCGGGAAGGTGGGGGAAGCTAAGAGATTAGTTTTAAAGGGTCGGGGTGGGTTTTTTGTTTATCAGCTTGGGCGCAGCCGATAAACAAAACTGCGATTGGGCCCGATGAAAAAAAACCCACATGTGAATCGGAACCGGAATCCGAAGCGATTCTGATTCACATCTCTAGCCCATAGCTTGTTGCTTGGACTCACAGTATAAGATACTGAGCTGTTAAACACAGTTTATATGATCATTCATGTTGCTATAGCTGGAGAATTTTGATTAGTGAGCAAGTGGTTAAGAATTATTAGAGATGTAATAGGACCAGAAGCAGTGCCGTGCACAAAACTAGGATTCAGTTCCAGGGCTGTCTGAGGATGCCACAGAGGCAGCGTTCATATCCCCGGGCGGAGGAGGGCAGAGTCCCAGCCATTGCTTACTGGCATTTCCTACTGACTGGAATTAAATTGTATGTGTACTAGGGGGTTTGGGAGGGTATCATAGTCTGGCTCCCAGCCAATGACTTTCACTGTAGCGTCTGGGACAGGGAGGGTTGTAAAAATAGGGAAAAATACCGGTTCATGGTGCTGTTGCCTGGCGGAAGCCCAAAGGGAAGAGAGGAAACTGCCAAGGCAAAAATGAAGTTCCTGGTTTTTCACTCTCTGGTTCCTTTCTCTCCTCTTTCATTAATGGCAGAGAGCGAGATTAATGTATGTGCAGAATGGCCTGCAAGCCCCAGAATTCAGAGGAGGGCTGCCTTGTGAAAATATTAATGTGATAAATATGAGCACTGGCTATATACTTTTTGTGTCTATCTCACGGGGGAATGACGGTTAAAATGTATCACGCCCGGGTGTTTATTAAATTTAATTGTGTAGCGCCTGTCTTGGAGATTCCCAGTTCTCGGTGATTTGACTCCGACTAGAACTTCAGAAAGAGATCTTTGGGAGTATGACTTGGGTAAAATTCTGCCTTTGTAAGGGGATCATGGATGCTGGGACTAATTTTTTTAATGAGTTGCTTAGACTACCAGAATTTTTGGAAGAGTTCTGTGTGCATCTTTCATCAGGGAGACCATGGCTTCAGGAACATATAGAGACTGACCTGAGTCAAAAGGGTTGCTGGGTCCGTCAAAGGCAATTGGGTCCTGTTTCAGCATGAGGCTTAACATTTGTTTTCCTTCTATAAAAACAGTATGCTGTGTGAATCATAAATCTGCATTATCTATGTATTCGGCTGATCATATTCTGGTTGGACAGCTTTTCTGTGGATTATTGATTCATAACAGAGGTGAAGTGATCACATAATACTTTGTATGTGAGGTGTGAATAGAGATATTCACATTCTCTAGAAGTTAGCATGATAAACAAAACTGGTATTTAAAAAAAACAAACTTCCACTGAAACTAGCGCTCCTTCTGTCTTATTTCCTTAAGGAGAGCTTTGGATTTCAGAACCTTGGCATTTTTCATGTAGATAAATTCTCCAAGATGGTCGTTTTTTCTGTTTTGTATTTGATCAGAAACATAAACTGCAGGTAGTCAGATCTTTGCCTCTATATGATGAAAGGACCAAGGGCTTGAGCCCGCTAGCCCTATGATAAATATCATCTTTTAATTGATAGAATGACTATTTTAATGTTGATTTTATTGCTGTTGTAGCTCACTAGGAATTATTGCTGGAATAGTATGTAATAAATGAGAAATAAATACAATTTCTTTGTACTGTTTTTATTAAAAACCTTTATCATGCGTAAAATGCATAGGAAGACAAGTCACTCTATAGTAATAAAGATAATTTAGAGTGTTTTTCCAAGACATTTTCTTAGTCTAAGTGGGCATAGCCTACTCTGTTTAAAGAGAGACAAAAAATACCATCAGGTACTAAGAGATGAAATTTTGAAAATAGAAATGTAAAAAATCAATTATAATGAACATAAACTCCATGTTTACTTACACTGTGAATACTTTTAACAAAGTACAGTCACACAAAAATGATTCCATCACTAATCAAGCAACAAGGCATCTGAATTTTCTTCACTCACAGTCTCAAAATTATCACAGGCTCCTGACATTTTCATATTCAAAACTTCCATAGTAGCATCATTAAGTGAGAGAGAAATATCTGTCATTTGCTAAGATAACTAGGGAGTTGACTGGATTCAATAGTGCAGTGCCAGCTGTAATGCACTGAACATCCTCTTTCAGTAACAAACATTTTTTTTTTGTCACATCTGTGTTTAATTCTTCCATGACCTCGCTAATAAAGAGCTCTATGATTAACGTAAAACAATTCCATCTTTTTTGCAGGGTTCATGATCGATTCCTTATTAGCTTGAAAAGGAATCAATGTACTTAGGACAACTTTTCAACCCTCAGTCACTGATCGAGCAGACTGCTGAAAGAATGGTTGCACACCTGCCGAAGTTGAAAAAATCCCCACCAGAATGAAGAATGGCTTTC